>NC_080446.1:2273479-2904459 GCF_028018845.1 Melospiza georgiana
CGACGACTACCGGGCCCGGTTCTGGTACAGGAGATCCACCACGGACTGAGGCAGCTCTGCGGCGCTGGGATTCTGTCACGCCTGGCAGGAAATAGCAAATATCGAGACTTTGCACCCCACGCTAATTTTTTTATTAGCGTGCGTGGTTTAATTTTTGTAAGTCGTCTCTAATTGTACTGAAGGAGGATGTATGATGTATGAGGATGAAATGATCCTGGCAGGAAGGGCTAAGCTTGCTCCCCTGCCTGGAATCACACACGTGATAATGGGACTGTGTCCTGCTCAGAAGGAGCCAGTTCTGCTCTGTGTTGTGTCTGTGCAATCCCTCTGAACTCTGGCAGAGAAGAGATCACGCAAAGAGCAGCAGAACTTGGTGTAGAAACTTTAACAAAGCCTTAAGCTGCCTTCAGCCACAATTCATTATTTGTAAAGCTCTGGTTTGTATCCTTCAGTCTGGGGTTTTGGTGAATTCTTTGTGGTTTTTGTTTCTTGGCCGAGTAGGCCTGCAATTCTGAGTTGTGCCATAAGAATTCAAACAGGATTTTCAGTTGTTTAGATGAATTCAAGAAATGGTCTTCTAGTTCTCGTGTTAAAGTCAGACTTCATCTCATCCTCTTCTGAATTTATCTTAACAAGTGGGACCTCAAAGTGAATTCCTAATAGTTTTAAGGAATATCCACATTGCAATTAAATGTGACAGTGCTGCTGCAAGTGAAAATAATTTTGCCTTAGAGACCTTGAATATCCTCTCAAAGAAAGAAACCTGTGCATCTGAATTTTTGTATGTGTACCTCAGAAATGTCACTGTTTCATTTGACTGAGAAAACTTCATCTATGTCTTACACAGCACTTCAATGACATTCTTTTTTAATTAGTCACAAACCCAGTGCCCATTGTTGAGAAACTGTGCTTAAAACTTCTCCAAGTTGGAAAATTCACTACTTATTCTCCCAGAGATCTGCCTGAGCAGAGCCTTAAATTTGTTTTTTGAGGCCTCCTCGTGCAGAGTTCCTGGGCATCACAGCTGGGAGGCTCCTTGGGCCAGAGCTCAGCACTTGCCTTGGTGAGGGTTTTGAAATTGAGGTGGTTCTTGCTGCTGGATTAACTTCCATTATTACACTGAGGAATTGTCAAGGGCTGGTGAGGGTACAGGTTTTGTCTGTATTTAAATAAAGATTGCCTTTTAAAAAGCTCTTTGATACAATAAAGAGGGAATTGTGTTTTGTTTTCTGTATAACAAATGAGAAATGGTCAAATATGGGAGGCTGGGGCTTGGGGACTTGGGAATGATGCATTTGTTGTGTTCCACCTGAATCAGGTACAGACTCGAGATGTAGAATGTGGGAGATTTTTATTTAAATAATGAAATTTAATTTTCTCTTGAAAGCTCCCTCTATGCAGAACATTTCTGAGGCTGGATCCTCTTTGCTCCTGCTCTGCCTCTGTGCTCTGACCCTTCAGGGGCAGTGGTGCCGAGGATGGTGGTGCTGGTGGGGCAACAAGGAGAGGCAGAGCTGGGGGCAGGAAAGGGAAGTCCTGGCACAGTCACTGAGGCGTGATGTGGGATGGGTGGCAGCAGTGGCTTTTTTAGTTTTGGAGTGCCACCTTCTTTTTAATTCTGCTAAAGCACCTGTCTGTAATTCATGCACTTGTTACTGGTGTTTGGAATCTGCTTTTACCACCCTCTTTTTGTGGTTTATGTGTTGAAGCACCGCTGTGGCTGTGAACTGGGGGAGCTCTCACCTCAAGTTTCCGTAGCTCTGGGGGCTTGAACTTGCAGGGCAAGAGCAAAAAGTCACTTCTCTAACACAAAACCATCCTGCCATTGGTACCCCACTGCCTTTCCATATCCTGGGCATCCTCCTGAGGCCACGAGGTTGTTGGAGAAAGAAGGGCTGGGAGAAACAACTAATCCTGTTGAGGGAGAAAACCCCAGGGTGAAATTCAGTGTGCAAGGCCAGGCTGGATGGGCCTGGGACAGCCTGCTCTGCTGGAAGGTGTCCCTGCCCATGGAATGAGGTGGTCCCTGAGCCCCTCCAAGCCAAAGCATTCCCTGACTCTGGGAACACCTTTCCTGTGCCACTCTGGAGGTGCCAGGAATTCCTGATGCTCCTGCTCCTCGTGCTGTGAGAGCTGAGGCTGCCTGGAAAGCCGGAGGAGCTGCAGTGGAATCCTGCCCTGCTGGCCCTGAGGCAGGGCTGCCTTATCAGCGCTGTGCAGCTCCTCGCTGTGCCACGGCCCTGCTCTCACTGCTGCAAAAGAGGAAACAGGAGCCCGGGCAGAGGGCTCGCACTTCCCACTGCTCAACTGCGACAAGCTGCTGCAGGGAGACCAAGGAAAATCCCGCTTGACGCGGCGCTTTCTTACTTCAGTCGCCAAAAGGGCTTTTCTTGGGTTTCATTCTGCCCTCCTTTCATCTCTGCTGTCTCAGATATTATCTCACATGAGCAGCTTGTCTGCAGGCTGTGAGTGCTGCTAGGGCAGAGCTGTCAGATGGACTTTGCTGAGGGGAGTTCCCCACACGGGCACGGCTCGAGGGTCCCCATCCCTCTGGTTCCTCTGGCTCTCTGTGCTGCTCCAGGTGCACAATGACAACCATGGACAAAATCCCCAGGAGCAGCACACCTGCAAAGGTAGGGCTGGGTTATGGGCAGGGAAGGGTTTGGTGTTTGAATTCAGTGGGATTCTCGGTGATGTTGGAGTGGCAGCAATGAGAGCCCTCCAGTTCTGGCTCTTCCTGGCCAGAGAGACACTGAGGGGCTGGAGCTGGGAAGGGAATGGAGCTGGGAAGGGAATGGAGAATTCCTGAGGAGTGGGAAGGGAATGGAGAATCCCTGAGGAGTGGGAAGGGAATGGAGAATCCCTGAGGGAGCTGGGAAGGGAATGGAGAATCCCTGAGGAGTGGGAAGGGAATGGAGAATTCCTGAGGAGTGGGAAGGGAATGGAGAATTCCTGAGGAGTGGGAAGGGAATGGAGAATCCCTGAGGAGTGGGAAGGGGCTCACCTGGAGCACAGGAGGATCCCCAGGGATCTTTTCCCTCTCTGCAATTCCCTGCCAGGAGGGGACAGGAACAGGGACAGGGACAGGAGCAGAGGGAACGGCCTCAGGGCAGCTCAGGGTGGGCACAGCAGGAATTTCCCCATGGAAAGGGGGTCAGACAATGGAACTGCCCAGGGAGGGTTCAGTGCCCATCCTGGAGGTGCCCCAGGAACTCCTGGAGGTGCACCCAGAGCTCTGGGCTGGCACAAGGTGGGGATGGGCACAGCTGGGACTCAGAGGTCTCTGCCAGCCTCAGTTCTGTGGCTCTGAAAGTTTTGGGTTCCTCATCTCAAGGGACAGAAGGCTCCTGTACCTGATGTCCCCCTGTGCTTTTCATGGTGACAAAACCACTGACTGGGAGAAACATCTTCTGGTGAGGATGCTGGATAAAGCAGAATTGTGCTGGAAATAAACACATTTGTGAAATTATAAAGATACAATGTCAAGGTTGCACCTTACTGCTGTGCTGCAGTGACATCAGAGACACAGATCCTTTCTCTGCCAGCCCTGGTGCCCTCTTGCATGACAGAATTTCTTTCTGTTACATGCGAACCAGAAAACATTTTGAAACACTCTGTGTTCCTATTTTGAAAGACAGGACCCAGTGTATAAGGTTTGTTGCATTTATTTCTGTATCACATTCCACCTAGATTAATTCTCTATAGATCAGAGGCCCTGCTGCAGCTGTAAGGGTTGGAGAATGCTGAAATCTTGATTCAAAGTCAATGCCTTGCTGTCCTGCTGTCTGCAAGTCTAATAAGTGACTGGAATTAGGATTTTCATTGTGGATTATGATCCCAGTGTTTACTGTAAACAAACTGCCTCCTGGAAATTTAACACAAAGTGTAGTGGGGGGAAAGCTTAGTAGGAGCTCAATGAGTCATGTTTTTTACACTCCAAATTTTCCATCAAGGCTTGTAAAGATTAGGGGGCAACTTTTCACACTGAGTCATCAGTAACTGAGGCAGGGTATTTTTCATCTCTGTATAGAAGAATTTTCTATTTCTCCATATATTTCCAGTTCTCTAGAGTGGATTGTCAATAAATCAATGTAATGGTAGCAAACTGATTGCCTGTTCTGCTGTGAGCACTGTAGACATGGCCAGAGCCCACCCAGTCAACTTCAGCTGAGTAATAAAACACCAAAATTATTTCTGCAACATCATTTACGAACTCTTTATAAGTCCCCTACCACCCTGGCAGTGTGTTTATTACCATACTTGAATGATATAAAAACACAAAGGGTTTTTTTATTTCTCTCTGGACTCAGCAGCGCTGCTGTGACAGGAAATGTCTGCAATGATGATCCCTGTGCCCCAGCTGTTGCACCTGCAGGGGAAAGCCCCTGTGAGGAGCTCGGGGTGGGCTCAGCAGGGCTGTTGTTGTGTTGGGTTGTTGTTGTTGCGTCTCCAGGGCCAGCACAGGAAGCCTTGCAGCCCTTGCTGCAACCTCAGACCCCTGTGAGCTCCTGCAGGGCCCCAGCTTTGGCTGAGGGAAAATGGGAGAGGATTTGGGCGTGCCCCAAGTGGGTTTGGAGTTTTTGTCTCCCGGTTCACATCCTCACAAACACGGGCACGGGGGTGACAGAGACGCTGTGCCCAGGTCAGAGAGAGCTGCCCTGCCCAGCCCTGGCACCTGGGGGCAGCTGGAGCTGCTGGGGAGGGCCCAGAGGAGCCCCAGGATGGGCAGAGGGATGGAGCAGAGCTGGCATTGCTCACCTGCACAGGAGAAGCTCTGGGGTGAGCTCAGGGCGGCCATGCAGGGCCTGGAGGAGCTGCAGGAAAGATGGAGAGAGAGGATTGACAAGGGATGGAGCGACAGCACACAGGGAATGGCTTCAAAGGGACAGAGAATAGGTTTGGGTGGGATATTAGGAAAAAATCTTTCCCTGTGAGGGTGCTGAGCCCTGGCACAGGTGCCCAGAGCAGCCCCTGGATCCCTGGCAGCGCCCAAGGCCAGGCTGGAGCCCCTGGGACAGTGGAAGGTGTCCCTGCATAGCAGGAATTCCCTCTGGGGTTCATTCATGGGAACATTTAATTGCATTTTAAAGCAGTTCTGTGGCCACAAGCTGTGGGTTTGTAACTGATACCACCCCATCACTTCAAATGCTGGAGCACCTGAGAAACTCCAGGGCAGCAAATGAACGGCTCCTGATCAGCTGCATGAGGTGTCTGAAGGGCTCAAACTGCTGCTCCTGACGTTTAAAACATAAAAAGAAAGAAGAGAAAAACCACAAAGGCATTGAAATGGCTGGTTTGTGCCAGGAATTCTTTCTCCTCTGGACAGCAGCTCCCATCCCAGAGGTGTAGATTTGGTTGATGAAGGTTTTCAATTCAGCATTTTCTATTCAAGGTATTAAAGTCTTTTCTAGCTGCAGGATTGTGGCTTTGGGAGCCAGTGTCTAATTTAATCTCGAAGCTACTGTGGAAAGAGGAAGGAAGAGGCTTTTACCAGAGAAAAGCCAACGTGTACAAAGGCAAAACCAGTAAAAATTTGCCAACCCTCAAGATATCCTGAGTCCAAAGTGGTAAAACCTGTGCACCAGCATGAGCAGGACTCAGCTGCTGCCAAGCAAATAGCAACCAGTAATAATTTTAAATAACATGATATCTGAATAATACTCAAGGATTTTTTTAAATAGTCTAAGAAAGAAAGCCCTTCAGCTGCAGGTCATGTTTAGCTTTCCTCCTTGGCTTTTCTGCCTCTGCAGGGTGAGGTGGTTTTGCAGGGGATTTATAACCACAAAGGGGATCTGTTCCGTTTTCTAAAGACTGATTAGAAGTGTATCAAAACTCACAGCACTTTGAAGTTGAAAAAAAAATTTAAAAACCTAAACAAACAAACAAAAAGCCAAACACAACAAGACAGGAGTAAAAAAACGCTGCAGAAAAACGCTTCCCAATGCAGCCCTTTCCCTGGGGCAGCCCTGCAGCCCGGGTTTTGTGTCAGAGCAGGGCAGGCTCTCCCTGCAGGGCAGCCCGTGTGTCCTGCACATCACCAGCTGCAGCCACAGCTCCCTGCAGACGATTCTGCCACGTAATGAGCTCCCCCCATGGCCAGCGCTGCTGTCCTGGGGCTCCCAGAGCAGGGGCAGGCAGAGGCTGAGCTTTGCCTCCCCAGGCAGAGCCTCCAGAGCTGCCTGAGCGCCGGCAGGGCTGGGACATCCTCCTCATCCTCCTCATCCTCCTCCTCATCCTCCTCAGGCGATGGACTAACAGGGACACACAGCAAAATGAAGGTCAGTGTGAGTACTGGGCTCTTTTCTTTCTGCTGCAGTTGATTTATGGACTCTCCTGATTCCATTTGTAGTGGACAGAGAGTCAAATCTGCGTCTGGTGGGGTCTCTTTGCAGTGTGCGTGTTCAGCTGCTTTGCACATCAATAACTGAATTTTTAAAATATAACCCAAATTAACTGTTTCTCAATAGCACCAGCGTGGCAGAGGAGGGTGAGGGTTTGCTCTGTGTCCATTGAGTAATGACAAGTTTATTAGAAATGATCATGAGTGACTCACACTGGTCACTTCCACATTTTCTTGGGAAAAAAACAACGAGGTGAAGAGTTGAGCAGTGCTTTACCTCAAAAGAGATGATGGTTTTGCATTGACTCCCAGAAAATGGGTAATGGAAATGTCTCAAGAATTGAGGTCACTGTGTGATGAGGAAAAAGCCAAGTAATTTCAGTCTCAGCTCTGTGAGCCTGGGAAAGCCTTTGCACTCGAGGGTGAGGACTGGCCACATCCTGCCGGGGAGGAAAGCAGTGCTCATTTTTGGGAAATACGCATTTTTGGGAAATACTCACGTTTGGGAAATACTCATTTTTGGGAAATACTCTTTTCTCCTGGTGCGTTGGGGGGGATGAGTGATGGATCAAAGCCACTTTGTGCCTGGGCTTTGTGCAGAGCAGGGCTGGGCTGTGGCAGGGCTGGCTCAGCTGGGCGGGCAGGCAGGGCTGGGCTGTCACCGTGTGTCCCTGCTAATGACAGCCCGGGAGCAGAGCCCAGCTGCTGCCCTGGGCACTCTCACCAGGGACTAGCCCAGCTGGAAACCCTCTCTGCCCGGAGAAACGTGACAATGTCAGCAATACTCGCGCAGAAACCATCCACTCCTCAGTTTACTCAGTGCATCCCATTCATCTCACAAACACCAGCTTCGCAGGGCTGTGCAGAGGGCAGGGTCAGGACAAGATTTTGGGGGTGAGGACGAGATTTGGGGGTGAGAACAAGATTTTGGGGGCTGCTCAGCGCAGCCAGGAAGATGCAGCTGTGAGAGTTGTGCTGCTGCTGCTTCTTGGTGGATCAGAATCCCCCACCCCGCCCTCAGCTCCCCACTGCTGCCACACCAGGGAAAAAGGGCACAGCATGCAGGGACAGCAGCCTGGCACCTCCAGCAGCAGGAATTCCTGAAAAATTCTATTTTTCAATGAAAAATGTCCATTTGCTCCTGCTGAGTTTCTTTGGGTTTCACAGGAGGGTGAGGACGCTGCTCTGAGGAGGACACTTGTACTCAGCAGGACTTGCTGTAGAAGAAATAAACTACATTTAGACTACAAATAGAAATAAAATAGACTAAATTTAGAAATAAATGTAGTCAGGTGTAATTAAGATATGAAAAGGTTTAAAAAAATTTAAAAACCCTGAAGTGATTGGGTGCATATGGGAAAAAGAAAGGTTTGAGGACCCACACCCCTGGAATGGGCAGTTTATTTTCCCTTGAGCATGGGCATGAGAGCACTCCTGTAAAAATGCTCTGAGTGGGGTGAAATCTTGGCTGCAATTTCCCCTTCTTGTGATTTTAACACACACAGCATTTGATTGACTTCATTTGTGGAGAAAAGAGAGTCTGGGGCAAATTAGCACAACTCCAGCTTGTAATTCCCACCTCTGCAGCAGTGCCGTGTGAAGCTGCAGGATTTGTAAGCTTCCTTTTTTTAAGTGCTGCTTCTGTATTTGATCAAATTTAGAATTCAAAACCTGTGATCAGCACCTGCTTCCACCCCCACAAAATCAATTAAAGCAACAAAAGCATCCCTCCTCAAAGCTCACACAAAACTTCTGCATGAGCTGAACATTTATTTTCCAAAATACACAAACGAAGCAAAGAAATGCAGAAGGACTTTCTGCAGGTCACAGGAAATGCTGCACATGCAGGTGGAGAATGATCTGAGCTTTTAAGGTGAATTTTCCTTTTTTCTGTGGATGTTGATGTGAACTCTCTACAATTAACTGAGCAAAACTTCAGTGACTCAGAGTGGTCTGGGGTTTACAGGGAATTCTCAGGGAAAGCTGTTCCCAGCTCAGGGATGCTGGGGAATGTTTATTTCTGCAGCTTTGCTGGGAGGTGAAGAGATTAACTGGAAGCTGCTCTGTAAACATGTCAGAGGTGTCTCTGATGGATGAGCAGAACTGTTTAGCAAACACAGCCCTCTATCTCTTCCTCCTCAAATATTTTAAGTCCCACTTTCCTGCAGTAAAAGAGCTCACTCATGTATTGATGTGCAACATGAGAAATATTTCAATCCACAAAAACTCCCAGGATTAAACTGGGAGTTTATTCTCAGTTTATAGAGAATAAACTCCCAGCTTATTTACGTGATCTCAATAGGGGCTTTTAAGAAGCAAATTGAAGATAATAAATGAAAAATATATTTTTTATCTGAAATGCTGTGAAATAGTGCAGTACCCATTCACATGGAATAATAGAGGGTAGCAAATTGAGATTTCTAAATACAAATTGAGCGGGACAAGGGCATAGAGAAATTATTTTGTGAGGCTTGTGGGCAAGATGCTGAAATTATCACGTGCTGAACATCACTGTGTCCACTTGGATTTTTCTAGCAATGTTTTTATATATTTAATAATGATGTTTTTTTCTCTGTTGCATGAAGATCAGGCTTGGGATAGGAGAGGCACCAGGAGATTTTAGTAACAGTGGGATGTTCCATCCTTAGCATAAATATCTATTGTGTACACAGAGCACAGATGTCGCTCTGAGGGTATAAAATTTTACATTATAGACCTGGGCACTGATCAGCTTTACTGCCCTTAATTACAATTTCTCCATTAATAAACATGAGGGAGCAGCTTTCATCCCTACTGCTCCCAGGGGCTGCCAGGGCTTTGTAGGGGAGCAGGGCTGGGCAAGGATCTGCAAACAACAAAGATGAGACCAGCCCAGTTTGCAGGGGAATTACTCTGTCCACATCTGAGCCACAATCCAATAAAGGAGATGCACGTGCAGCAGGATGAGAGCTTTTGGGGTGAAGCTGTTGCAGGGACCTGCGCTGTCAATCCCCCGGTGTGGGACCCGCCTGCCTTGCTCTGTGGGCTCTGGGGGTCCCAGTGCCTCGGCAGGGGCTGCAGGGGACACTCTTTGGTCTTTTCCAGGTCTGTGCTTGGTCAGCCCCTCGTGTAAACCCACCCAGCGAGAGCAGAGCCCCAGCACTGCCTCTCAAGGTGCTTTTTGTGGGGCTTTTTGATGTTCTCTGTCTTAGGAGAGGTTTTACAAGGCTGCTGATGGGGATGAGGCAGCAAGCAAAGAAGGAAAATCACTTGGACCTCACCTGTGCTGCTTTAGTGCTCTTTACACGTTGGGTATTGAGGACACAACACACAAGGCACCAGAGAACACTGCACAGCCAGATATCAGGGATATCAAGGTATCAGTGCTGGGTATCAGGGAAATGCAGCTCCCAGTGCCCCCAGCACAGCCCCTGCTCGCTGAGCATCCTGGAGGGCTTGGGATCTGGGAATGCAGCCCTTGTTTGGAGCCAGGGCAGGGCAGGGATGTGGTGCTCACAGGAGAGCAGGGGGGATCCCTCACACAGCCCCGGGGAGCTGGGGGACCAGGCAGGGCCGGGCTCTGCCTCACAGCCCTGCAGGGAACCCCAACCATGGCCCTGCAGGCACAGGGGCAGCCAGCACTCACCCCTGAGCTGCTGCTGGGCTGCTGAAATGCTCTGCACCTTCCTGACACACTCCATTCCTTGCTGACATACTCCGCACCTTCCTGAAATACTGTACATTTTGCTGAAATACTGAAATACGACAGGGGATGGCAAAGATGTGCTCTCCAGATCCACAGTATTGAGGGTTTGTCCTGAAACTTGGAATTTAATTTAATTAAGCCCTGCCTTAGCTGGAAAACCTTTAGGGTTTGTTTTTTGGGTTTAATTTCCTTTCTAATCTCTTCTTTTTAAGAGCTCCACTGACCCTGCCTGTGCATGCTCTGACAATCTCAGTTCAGTCATGTTCTACAGACTGGAGTTTAGAGCTTCTCTCCATCACTTCTTTGGTCAAAGCCTTCATTTTTCCATTCCATCTCTCTGGATGGGATATGAGATGATCCATGAACAGATCTGTTCTCTAGCCAGGTCAGGTTCCCCAGAGTGCCCTATGATTTAATTGATTCATTAATAATCTCCTGCTTGGCTTGATTTGGGATGATTCTAGAGGTTCCTGGGTTTGTGTTGATCACAGATGTGAGCTCCAGAAATGCAAAATCTGAGCCACAGTGTCCTGCCTCAGCCTGGCTCGGGCTGGGGGCTGCTGGCCCTGGGACATTTGCACATTTTTATTGGCCAAACCAAGGGAATGTGTGCTGTGCCTCCAGCAGGGACCCCTCTGATGGAAAGGTTTGGGTCTCTGGTTATAAAATGAGGCTCAGCAGCATCTTGCGGGTGCTGTTTCCACAGGAAAAGGGAAATGTCAATATTTAGATGCCTTCTAAAACCACAGTGTGAACCAAAGGTTTCTCTCAGCTGTGTGGGTGCACGTAGGAAGGGCAACCTTGCTGCGTGTGCCCCACCAGGCTCTCACCCTGAGCCCAGCCTTGCTGGCCCTTCACCCTTTTCCTGTGTGTGCCTGGATGAGGCTCTTCATGTGGAAAAGGGGCAGAAGAAGAGGGTCTGTCCCTCAGGAGTGTGGCTGTGCACACCCAGCCCAAGGAGCCAGCAGTGCTGAAGGATAACAGGAAAAGTTGGCTGTTCTCCATTTTTTTAGAGGGTCTGTCCCTCAGGAGTGTGGCTGTGCACACCCAGCCCAAGGAGCCAGCAGTGCTGAAGGATAACAGGAAAAGTTGGCTGTTCTCCATTTTTTTAGAGAGTCTGTCCCTCAGGAGTGTGGCTGTGCACACCCAGCCCAAGGAGCCAGCAGTGTTGATGGATAACAGGAAAAGTTGTCTGTTCTCCATTTTCTGTCAGTGTGGAGCCCAGGCCTGGCCCAGGGGGGATTCCTGACTCCAACATTTGGCATTGTCCCCATCCAAAGTGACTGCCGTGTTCCAGGCACGAGCCAGGCTGGAGCAGGAGGCCAAGGGGGCTGCTGTCCCCCCTGGCAGCTGCCCTGTCCCACAAAAAGCCATTGTTCAGGAAATGCCTGCAGCCAACAGCGGGCCCTGGTCACCAGCTGAGCTGACACGTTTGAGTTCTTGTGCTGCAGCCTCAGGCCAGCTGCTGCCCCACAGCAAATGCTCTGCACAAAAATACAAGGCATCACGTTTCCTATTTGGGTGCTGTCTCTCTGGACATTACTTGCACTTTCTGATAAGAAATTCATGCTGAGGCACAGCCAGTGTCCCACTGACCGGGGAGGATACAGTCCATTTAAAAGCTAAAAGCAAAATCTATCTTGTACTGAAAAGAAACCTAAAAATTGCCATCCACAGCTTTCTCTACCCTTTGCAAAAATGCCTCAGGTGACTAAAGCTACCTGCTGGCTCTGGCTGCCCCATCCCTGGAAGGCTGGACAGGGCTTGGAGCAGCCTGGGACAGTGGAAGGTGTCCCTGCCATGGCAGGGGTGGGATGGGATGATATTTAAGGTCCCTTCCCACCCAAATCATTCCGTGATTCTGTGATCTTGTAATGAATAATTATGAGATGAAGAATTCACAGAATGGCAATGGGAAAAACACCTATTTTTTATATAGGAGTCACAGAATAGATCCCTATTTTTTTATATAGGGATCACAGAATAGATGCCTATTTTCCATATAGGGAACACAGGATAGATGCCTATTTTCCATATAGGGATCCCAGAATAGATCCCTATTTTTTATACAGGGATCACAGAATAGATCCCTGTTTTTTATATAAACCATTAGGATTGAAAAGGACCCCTGGAGATCACCGAGTCCAGCCCCAGTGCCAAGGCAGGGTCACCTGGAGCAGGTGGCAGGAGTGCATCCACCCAGGTGGGTCTGGGTGTCTCCAGAGAGGCAGATCCACATCCTCCCTGGACAGCTGTTCCAGGGCTCTCATAGACAGAGGTTCTTCCTCATTTTGAGGTGGAACTTCTTGTGTTTTAGCTTGCAAATTCAATATATGTAAGTCTAATATAATAAATCTAAATAATGATTAGGAGTGCTCTTTAAAGGCCTTGAGGAGGAAAAGGTGATGAAGAAATGTATCACAGTAATCTTATTATCTATTTCTTTATTGCACTGACCATAGCAGACACAAAGTATGGGAATAAATCACATGGACTCCATTTTCTTCATGGTGGAACAAGCCCATTCTTTATTCACACAACTCCTTTTTATAGTTTTACAGACCTGGTGTGGGACTCCAACTGGTCAGGAGCTTTCTTGTTAATTACTTTATTGGTCATTAACAAGTTGTTATCCTGTATTGACTGGTCACTCAAACCCTGGTGTGGACATGCAGGAAAAGTTGTTTGTGAGGGATAGTTTTCATTTTTCTATCTAATGGTGTAAAAACTGGTTGTTTTTCACCCAGGAATAGATTGTTATGTTAACAAACTGCTCACACCAGGATTGCTTTACATGGGAACTTGCAAAGTGCCATCTTGTCTTAGAAGAAATGACAGACAGCAGAGCAGCTTGATTTTATGAAGCCTTTCTTGATGATTTTCCTGCCTTACTGCAACAACAAAGTGCCACACTTAACTGTGATGGCAAAGATGTGCTCGCCAGCTCCACAGTATTGAGGGTTTGTCCTGAAAGTTGGCATTTAATGAAGCCCTGCCTTAGCTGGAAAACCTTTAGGGTTTGTGTTTTGGGTTTTATCTCCTTTCTAATCTCTTCTTCCTAAGAGCTCCACCGACCCTGCTTGATGATTTTCCAGCTCAGTGCTGCAGAGAGGCTGTTCAATGTGCAAAGGGGTGGGTGAATCAAACCGAGACCCAGGTGGGGAAAGGATCCCAGCAGGGTGGGAACAGCAGGGTGGAAGCAGGGAGCCTGGCACGGGTATGACAAAGTGACAAAGTGACACCGTGCGTGCGCTCGTGTCCCCAGCACAGCCTGGCCAAGGCTCTCTACGACAACAAGGCCGAGTGCTCGGACGAGCTGGCGTTCCGCAGAGGGGACATCGTGACGGTGCTGGAGCAGCACGTGGCGGGCAGCCAGGGCTGGTGGCACTGCTCCCTGCACGGCCACCACGGGCTGGCCCCTGCCAACCGCCTGCAGCTCCTGCCGCCCTGCCCGGAGCTGCCAGCCGCACTCGGCATCTACCAGGTGCCCTCCGTGCCCTCTGCGCCAACAATGCCCACAGTGCCCACGGCGCCCTCGGCCACCTACGAGAAGATGGAGGGCTGGGTCCAGCCCCAGCTCGTGTACCAGGTGCCAGCCCTGCCAGCACAGCTGCTCAGTGAGAGGACCAAGCGCTCCACGCACCAGGTGAGCTCTGGAATAAGCTGGTGTTGGTGTTAAAACAATGGCTGGGAGGGGGGAATAAGGACCATGGGATTTTCAGTGGGGAATGATGGTTTTTAGGAAATTCCCATCAATTCATAGCATGGGTTAAGAAATGCTGCTCAGCGAGAGAATCAAATGCTCCATGCACATTCTAAAAAACCCAGATGTTGCTGTTGAAACAATGGCTGGGAGCAGGGAAATAAGGAAACCTGAGATTTTCAGTGGAGTTTGCAGCAGAGGAATGATGGTTTTTAGGAAACTCCCATCAGCTGCTCAATGAGAGGACCAAGCGCTCCACGCACCATTCAGGTGAGCTCTGAAAAACCCAGATGTTGTTGTTAAAACAATGGCTGGGAGCAGGGAAATAAGGAAGCCTGAGATTTTCAGTGCAGTTTGCAGCAGAAGAATTGATGGTGTTTAGGAAATTCCCATCAGTTTATAGCATAGGGTGAGAAATGCTGCTCTGGGCGACAGATGAGAGTCTCTACGTTCTGTGCTCCCTCACCTTTCTGACAGTTTGAAACAGCTGTAAAACAGGGCAGGAAGTAAAGAATATACCATTTGTTTGGGAGAATCTATAAATTATTTACAAAGTTAAAATAACAAGACACAGAACCTTCTCCAGCAGCCATCCAGAGCCCTCCGGGCACATGTGGAGTCTCTACATCCATCTGTACAGGAACATGATTCATAATTTTTAAAAAATCACCCTGTGGTGTGTGATTGCTGGGTTTGGTCTGGGTTTTACTGTCTCCAGCAGCTCAGCAAGATCAGAATGATGCTGCCTGTCTCTTGTGCTGTCCCTAGGCTTGCACCAAGCAGCAGCCCCTGCCAGACACAGAAGGACACAAAGTTTTGCTCTGTGCCCTCAGTTTCTCTCCCAGCCCTTTATTGCTGCTGCTGAGATGTTGACCAAGGTGTACAGGAGGAGAGCTGCCACCAGTTCCCCCAGTTATAGAGGAGAGCAAACTGGTTTTCCAGGGTTTCATTACAGCTCCATGGCCTGGCTCTTCGTTCTCCCAGCTCCTCGTGTTTGACACTCAAACATACATGGAACATGCAATTTGATTACATCTCACTGGTTTTTACCATCAAAACCTTGTGCTTTCTTCAGGAAAAAATGAGTGGGGAACGTTTCGTAATGAAAGGGAAATAGAGCAGGTGGGGACAGAGTTTGAGTGTGAGGTTTTGTTCAGTTCTGTGAGCTCTCCAGCCCTGGGTGGCTCTTTATCCTGTGTATGGAAATCACATTTGAAATTCTAATTGAGAAAGGAACAGGAAGAAGATTCAGCTATATGGTGTTTTAGGCTGATTTAATGATGGTGTGATTTATGGGGCTCATTGAGCCCCCTTGCCTCCTGCTGTGGGGAAGGCCAGTGATGGAAACCTCCTTGCTGCTTCCTGCTGGGTGCCAGCTGGGGGCTGGAAAACAACAAACTCAGGGCATCCCTGGTGACCAAAACCTCCTTTTCAGATGCAGTGCACGACCACAGCTCAAACTCAAACCGAGTACAGCTACACGAGACTCTTCTGCACTTGCTGTCATTGATTTCCCCACATTCCCGACCCTAAAGGAGCCTCTGGCAAACTGTACCAGAGATTGGCATCCATTTTCCATGTTGTGCCAGCAAATCAGGTGGAAAATGTCATCTATTCATTATGTGGATGAATGGTCTGGCAGAGCAGCTCCTTGGCTCTCCCTGCCTCATTTCATGAATTTATCCACCTAAGCTGTGCCTAGTCTGAGAATGACAAAGAATGGAGAATGACAAAGAATGGAGAACGAAAAAGAATGAAGAATGAAAAAGAATGAAGAACGAAAAAGAATGAAGAATGAAAAAGAACTGTCCCTTTTGATGGTTATCCAGAAGCTGAGAGTGGGGCTGCCTGTGGCACAGTGTCCCAGCTGTCCCCACACCAGCTGCACCCCGGTGGTCACAGGCTGTCCCCAAGGCAGGGGAGCTCAGGGAGCACAGAACAATCCAGACCATCCCACAGAGATCCTGTGGCACAGCTGGCAAAGCTCCTGCCATACTCAGCTGTGCTCTGAGCAGCTGGGAAAAGCCACTGTGACTCTTTGGGGGAGCTGACTGAAAGCAGTGAAACAAGAATAAATCACTCAGAGCTGGGGTGTTTCACCCCTCAGAGAAACCTCCTTGCTTCTGCCTCACACCCAGGGGCACTTTCTGGTTCTACTGCCACTTCCAAAGGTGCCAACATGTGATATCCAGTGAGTTTCCTTCCTGCTGGATTCTCAGATTTGTCCATCTGGAAGCAGACCTGGCCTAAGGATGGCTTTTACCTTTTACCCTTTCACTCAGGGAAGCTGTGCCCCTGTTTGTGAGGAAGATGCTCCTGTTCAGGCACAGGCTGCCCAGGATTCCCCATCCCTGGAGGAGTTCCAGGCCACACTGGAGGGGGTTTGGAGCAGCCTGGGATGGTGGAAGGTGTCCTTGTCCTTCGCAGGAGGTGGAAGAGATGGTCTTGCAGATCCCTCCCAACCCAAAGCATTTTGTGGCTCTGTGATTCTCTGTCACAGCACTCAGGGGATTTGTGCTCACTCCTCATTCCCTGTTCCCACACGAGAGCTGAACCAGGCAGAGTGAAGCTGCACTCTTCCTCCTCTCCCATATTTCCCCTACATTTAGCTGCTGCAGGACTTGCACGATGGGAATCACTCCCTCCAGTTTAAAACCAATTTAACATTTCCTGTAATATCTCACCCCAGCAGTGTTTCTGGAGGTCAGTGCTTTGCAAGGGCCCATTTATAAATCAGCTGAGGGCAGCCAGGCTCAAGGCAGGCTGGATGAACAAAATTCCATCTTTTGGTGGTCGATTTCAAAAAAGAAAAGTCCTAACCCAGCATTCATATTTTGTGACATTATTTGTCCCACAGATCTGGTCATGGCTGCTCAAATTATGTTTTAATCAATCTGACTGCAAAGATACAATTCCCTGTTTATGGAGCTGGACAGGACATCAAGGTTTAATCCTTCCAAATGAGTCATTTGTTCATAACTACAGAATAATGCTCAGCCTGCACTTTTCTGCTGCTCTGACATTAAATTGGCTTGACCCAATGACTGTGGCCCCGGAGAAGTCAAAATTTCCCCACTTCCTTTTTTAAGTGGTTCTGCTTTTGGGCAGTTTAAAGCTTTAAGTGATAACTGCAGCTGGATTTTCTCCAAATCTTTTCTGCCCTGTGGTCAGTAAGGCAGATTGTCTTTGTGCCAGGTCAGATCTTATCTAAAATGTACCAGAAATGCTGGTCAGGGAGAATTATTTGAGAATAAACATGCTATTGCCTGTGACGTCAGCTCCTGTCTCTCACTTTCAGTGAAGAGCTGAAGGTTTTTATCACTTAAGAGTGATTACTCCAACAGTGGATTTTTGTGATTACATCAGTGGATTTCTCAGCTGAATGACTTTTCGAAGCTTCCTGCTGATGCAGCTTATTGTTGTTTATTATTATTATTATCATTATCATTATTAACATTAACATTAATATTTTTTCTCCCCTCCAAGGACCTGTTTACCCTGCCCAGACCCTGCAGGGCCTCAGCCCCCAACATCAGGGGTGAGGTGTACGATGTCCCCTCCTCGCAGCACCGAGGGTCCCCCCTGCCACAGGTGAGTCCTGTCCCTCCCCCCCTGCAGCACCTCAGAGCACATCTGCAGCTCAGTCCTACTCCCACCCTGTTTGCTTTCTGCCAAATTGGGAAGAAAATCATCTTTGGTTTTAGCTCAAAACCTCAGTTCTCCAGAGTTTCTTAAATATTTAGAGCAATGTGTCTTAAGTCTGCTGCATATCTAATAGATATTTCCAATTTTTTTTCTGTCAGCAAGGCATTTCCCCATGGATTCTGAAGCAGAGGGGTTGACACTGATACAGAAAATTCAGTAAGACATCAGTAGTGTCAGTCTCTCTGCCCCAGAATTATAATAAAAAAAATGAAAGTGCTTACTAGAAATGCACCAGATTTAAGACACGTTGCTCTCTAAATTTCTAAGAAACTCAGGAGAACTGAGGTTTTGAGCTAAATATAGATTATTTTTTTCCCAATTTTACAGAAAGCAAATAGGGTGACAGTAGAATTGAGCTGTCACCCTCTCTGCCTTGGAATCCGTGAGGAAATGTGGTGCTGTCATTTGCTGGGGGTGATTTGGGGGTGTTCAGAGAAGAGTCACAAGCCCACGTCCACAAGAAATTAAATGTCACCTCATCACCTTCTTCCTGGGAAAAACACACCCTGGATTTGGTCACACCACTGTGACGTGTCCTGTTACACAATCCTGTCCCTGCTGCTGTCCCACTGCCCTGGGCTCAGTGAATGTCACATGTCACCCTGATTTTTTTAAGATTTTCTAAACCTTCTGATGGTTACATTCTTGTAACAAACTTTCTCACACCCTTTATGTAAATAACTCATTGTTTTGCATTCTTTTATGGAGGAGGAGAAATTTGATGGACTGTTGGTTTGTCTAGTGTCATTGGAGAGGTGGCACTGTCACTTTTGGAAATCTATAAATGTTAGAGTGCAGGCTTGAGCCCATCATGATCCACAGATTTCCTGGGTGATCCTTGCTCAGACCCAACCCACTCATGTCTGGCCAAAGCCTTTGATCCCACTCAGGGCCCCAGTGGGCTCTAAAAGGATTAAAATAAATAATTTATTTTCCTTTTGAGCAGAGTGGTGCCACTCCCCCCAGCACAAGGAAGGGCTCCATGCTGGGCAGATCCACTGAGAGCTTCCAGGCAGAGCAGAAGCAGCTTTACAAGATCCCATCCAAGGCAGAGAGAGGAGGAGCTGGCAGCCAGGACTCACCAGCAGGCAGTGTAAGTAAGGCTTGGTGGGCACACAATAATCTGTCACTCCTGCCTTGGAGCAGGGACAGGTTTCCCATCTCTTCCCCACTGTTTCTTACACAACAAATGGTCCTGAATGCCCCTTTTCCAGCTTAGACTCCAGCTGTACACACAAATATTTGTATCAAGCAAAAATTAAATTTATTGAAGGCGTTTGAGCAGAGTCAGTGGTGTCTGTTGGTGATTTATTGCTTGAAAGGGTGTGCATGTGAGTGGGGAAAAATCAAGTGTCTACAGATTTCACTGGCTATGGATTCTGCTGTAGGATCTAATCACCTGTGCTGCAAATATTTTATCTTTTATACATGCAGCTTGTGCATGTTAGAGAATAAAAACTACAGGCAGCCTTTCTGTGGTGCTGTTCCATTGACATCAGTGCAGCTGCACACATTTGTGTGCCCTGAGAATTCAGTTCTGCTTCTCATTCTCATTTATAAAGATGGCTTATGAACCCTCTGTGCTCTGTTGCAGTTATATGATGTCCCTCCCAAAAGAGAGCTCGGTGACTCAGAAAATAAACCTCAGAAGAAGTTCTGGGGCCATTACAACACCTTGCCAAACCCTCGGAAGTCCGAATGGATTTACGATATTCCAGTTTCCCCTGAAAATTCCGGATTCAAAGCCAGCCCTCCTGGGCAAGCTGGGCAGAAGCAGGTGCTGTATGACATTCCCCCAGCCAGGTACAAGGCTCCAGCTGAAGGCAGGGCTGGGAACCCACAGCTGTACGACGTTCCACCACCAGCACAGCGGAAATTAACGCTTCCAGAAATCGCCCTGTACGACGTCCCACCCTCACGGGACGCGCTGCTCCTGCCACAGAACGGCACCTCCGAGCTGCCCCCGAGGCTCCTGGCTGCCAAGGCTGACAGTCACATCTCTGAGGAGAGCGTTTATGATATTCCCAAAGGTTTGCCCAGTGCTGGGCACTCCAAGAAAGAGGTGGAAAACAACAGTGACCAAGCACACGGTGCTTCTCCACAGCTCTCCGTGGATGCCAAGTCAGAAAATGACAGTTTGTGTGTCTCTAGTGTGGACAGCAGAAGCAGCACTCTCTCCTCATCCTCCAGCTCTTCTGCTGAGTCGTTTTCTAGGCTGTCACCATCACCAGAGCCTGTCCAAGAAATCAAACTGGAGCTGGAAGCAGCCATTGAGACCCTGACCCGGCTGCAGCACGGCGTGTCCAGCTCCGTCGCCAGTTTAATGATCTTTGTGAGCAGCAAGTGGAGGCTGCAGGAGCACCTGGAGAAAAACCTGGAGGAGATCCACAGAGCAGTGGACCACGTAAAGGTGTCACTGGGAGAGTTCCTGGCCTTTGCTCAAGCCCTGAAGGGAAACGCCTCCAACCTCACGGATAGCAACCTGCAGGCCAGAATTAAAAAGCAGCTGGAAATCCTCATGAGCTCCTACAAAATATTGACAGAAACGAGGGAAGCGCTCAACAGCTGCAGCTGGGCCCTGGAGGCTTTGGTGCTCAGGAAGCCCCAGAACAACCCTGATGACCTGGATCGCTTTGTTATGGTGGCCAGGACAATTCCAGATGATATCAAGAGGTTTGTGTCCATCATCATCGCCAACGGGAAGCTGCTCTTCAGGAGGAATGAGAAGGAGCAAGAAGAGAAGCAACCAAAAGTGAACCCAGAATGCAAAATGGCAAAACAGATCCCAATGCCAAGAAGAGTAGAAATTGAGTCACTGCAGAGAAATGCTCCTGAGAAACCCAGCCAAAGCCAGGTCCCTGTGCAGAAACCAGAAGAGAACTGCAGTGAGGATTGTGATTATGTCCAGTTACAGGTCAGTGACACCGGGGTTTCCTCTCTGAACTCCTCACCCTCTGCAGATGTTGGGCTGTTCACTAGCAGCTCTATTTTACTTTGCAGTGCCACATTCAGTTTGCACTACATCCCCCTTTCCAGATTTACACAGATCCAGGATTTTGGGACAGTGCTGGATGGCACGTGTACAATGAGCAGTAATTTTAATCAACAGAGGAAATCAAGTATTTTTATCATTCTTGCCAGCTTGAATTCATTTGGGAAGTAGGTTTCATTGGAAGTTAGCAATACCTTACTTCTCTTTTTTCTCTTCCTGCCACTACACTGTGTTTGGCATGACAAGAGATGTTCCTTCCTAACTTGGATGGAAATCCCGTTTGCATAGAAATTAAACTCTGTGAATTATCACATTTATTTGCTGGAATAATTCTGGATGATTGTAAGAATCTCCTTAGAATCACTAAAGTATCTACTAAGAATATCTCCCTTAGTTTCCCTAAGAAATGCTGTTTGTCCTTAATATTTAGGGAATGTTACACTGAAATGTTTTGTTGATGTTGGTTTCAGTCTCAGATCTTGCAGGATCATTTTTAGGAGGAAAAAAGCTGCAGCTCCTTCTAAAAAATCCCCCATTTCTATTTGCAACATGAAGGCTGCAGAACAAGTAGTTGTTTCCCTATGAAATAAGAGAAAACCACATTTATATTTAAATACTTTATGTAGTTGTTTCAACTTTGCTTTCATTTTAATTTGCAACAGGCACAGAAAGTCATTTCAGGTAAAGAAGTAGCAAAGAAGAGTACAGAGTCAAACCCAAAGGTATTTCTGACTTTGAAAATATTATTTAAGAGGGCTTTTAATCCTTGATTTCTGTGCTTGCTAAAACTCAGAGTAATTTGCATTCAGACATGCATCTCTACACATACAGACCTATCTGCTTCTCAGAGATCATTTCCCAGAATTACTGCTGAGAACCTGTGAAGAGCACTTATTTTCCTCAATCAAACAACCCCAGTTTAAAGTCATGCAGTTTATTTTATTGCCTTTCAGCATCATTTGAGATAAGGCTGTGAGAATCAGTATTTCAAAGTATCTTATCATGCACTGGCACTAAACTGACTCTTGTTTTGTGCACTTTCATCATTCATAACCCCAATTAAGTCCATTAAAGATCAATGTTTTGTATTATTTGAAAGCTTCAAGGCCAGACTGTGTAAAGGATTTATGTTCAGCTGCAGCACTTTGTGCTATCCAATATTAAAACTGTATTTAGGGGAAAAAAGCAATCAGGAGAATTTCCAACACTTTATGGAAAGAGAAATTACTGTAAAGCCTCCAGGGTGTGGCGATTTGGAGACCACAAAAATTCAGGGTAGAGCAGCCAAAGAACCACCAGCGTGTGACACCAGGCTGAATATTTTCCTGTTTTAACTCTTTCTCCAGGTCTTGCCATGTGCAAAAAAGACTGAGAACGGCAGCAGGCAGGAGCCTGGCAGGAGAATGCCCCTCCCCGAGCACTGCAGGCTGTGCTTCGCTGCCCTGCACAAGGCCCTGGGTGTGTTCAGCGCCAGCCTCAGCAGCCAGCAGCCCCCCGAAATCTTCATCTCCCACAGCAAGCTCATCATCATGGTGGGCCAGAGGCTGGTGGATTCCCTGTGCCAGGGGAGCCAGGACAGGGAGGCCCGCAGCGACATCCTGCACAGCAGCAGCCGCTTCTGCAGCCTGCTCAAGAACCTGGCCCTGGCCACCAAGAGCGCCGCCCTGAAGTTCCCCAACGCCGAGGCCAGCCGGGAGCTGCGCGAGCAGGCCGAGCAGCTGGCCCAGTACACGCAGCAGTTCAGGGCCATGATGGACTGAGGGGCCGCTGCTGCTCCTGGGCCCCTCAACTCCACCACGAACTCCCTGGGTGCTGGTGCAGGTCCCCACACTCAGAATTCCCACCAGGAACTCCCTGGGTGCTGGTTCTGGGGAACATCCCCTCACTCAGAACTCCCACCACGAATTCACTGTGTGCCAGTACAGGTGAAGACCCCCAGTCAGAACTCTTACCAGGAATTCCCAGGTTCAGGTGAAGATCCCCTCACTCAGAATTCCCACCAGGAACTCCCTGGTATCAGGTGAAGATCCCCTCACTCAGAATTCCCACCAGGAACTCCCTGGTATCAGGTGAAGATCCCCTCACTCAGAATTCTCACCAGGAATTCCCAGGTTCAGGTGAAGATCCCCTAACTCAGAATTCCCACCAGGAACTCCCTGGTATCAGGTGAAGATCCCCTCACTCAGAATTCTCACCAGGAATTCCCAGGTTCAGGTGAAGATCCCCTCACTCAGAATTCCCACCAGGAACTCCCTGGTATCAGTTGAAGATCCCCTCACTCAGAATTCCCACCAGGAATTCACTGTGTGCCAGTGCAGGTGAAGATCCCCACATTCAGAATTCCCACCATGAACTCCCTGGGTGCTGGTGAAGATCCCCACACTCAGAATTCCCACCAGGAATTCCCTAGGTGCCAATACAGGTGAAGATCCCCACACTCAGAATTCCCACCAGCAATACCCTGGTTCAGGTGCAGATCCCCTCACTTGCAATTCCCTCCAGGAATTCATTGTGTGTCAGTGCAGGTGAAGATCCCTACTCAGAATTCCCACCAGGAGTTCCCTGGGTGCTGGTTCAGGTGCAGATCCCCTCAAGCAGAATTCCCACCAGGAATTTCCCTGGTAGCAGGTGAAGATCCCCACATTCTGAACTCCCACCAGGAATTCACTGTGTGCCAGTGCAGGTAAAGATCTCCCCCACTCAGAATTCCCACCAGGAGCTCCCTGGTAGCAGGTGAAGATCCCCCCATTCAGAATTCCCACCAGGAACTCCCTGGTAGCAAGTGAAGATCCCCCTATTCAGAATTCCCACCAGGAGCTCCCTGGGTGCCACTGCAGTTGAAGATCCCCACAGCAGCTAATGCAGAAGAATGAAATCTGCACTTTCTTCTCCACTGTTCACATCCTGCCTGGAAATGTCATTGTCACAGTGGCTGGGTGGGAATGTTTGCTGTGTATTGGAGCAAAAGTTGTTGATTATTGGACTGATTTCTTGGTTTTTTTTGTTCTCTATGTATGTCTGAAAAATGTATTTTCCTTTTTAATTGTTTTTTCTACTCCTGTAAAGTCTGTCTTTAAATGTAGCTGCATAATGTTCTGTAACTTATGATATCCCAATATCGATTGTTTCTCGAGGACTTTACTCAAAGGTTTTAATTTCAGGGTTGTTTTGTTGTTTTTTTTAAACAGCTGCAAAGCTAATTTTTGGTTTTAACAAATGTAACACAGTACAAAGTCTGGTGAATAGGAAATGCACCAGGCTGGTACCTGAGCACAGAGGGAAACTTTGGGAGAAGCCCTGACTCTGATAAATCCACAGGGAGCACACCATCCTGTCACAATCCGGAGCTCAGAGCACTTACCCAGCTGAGAAAAACCCATTTATTTCTAAATAAATAATCACTAAAGGCGCAGAGGCTTGGGGCAGCTGGACAGGAGATGTTGTTCCTGCTGGGGGCTCCAGCCCAGCCCTCAGAGCCTCGGTCTGTGCAGCTTTTTAACTTTATCCCTTAATTTTCTGGACATGAACATTTCTGGGTGTGACAAAGACACTGCAGCCTCGCGGGGCTACACCCGTGCTAACTGTAGTCCTAATTAATTTATTTTACGGCTGCAAGGCCTGGCCTTTGCTGGGTGTCCGCCCTCACAAGGGACAATCACGGTGTGAGCAGCCCTGACGACCCGCTGGCCCCTCAGCACGGTTCTCCTTGTCCCCGCCGTGTTTTCGGGTGATTTATCGCCGACATGGGTCACTATATCGCGACATCGCTCTCGGGGCAGCGCTCGCACCCCACAGGGAATTCCTGTGGGTTAAACTCGCTCCAGTACCGCGGGGACAGCGCTGAGGGCGGGACGCGCCTCCTCAGCGCCCTCGCCAGCCCTCACCGCCCCGGGAGCGCCTGTTTGGCCGCAAATCCTCCCGAAATGGGTATCCCGGGAGATTTCCTCATAAAAATAAAGGATAAACCTGCGGGAAAGGGGCGGGAAGGGCGCTGGGAACACCTCTTCCCCCCCCCCCCCGCGCTGAGTTGGTACGTTCCGCACACCCCCGGTCCCGGCGCGATGGGCTCGCCCGCCTCGCCCCGCCCAGGCAGCAAGGCCACGCCCCCAGCCAGCCGTTGCTAAGCAACACTGAACGCTTCTAAGTGATCGTTGCTAGGCAATAGCGTCATCGGAGTGCGCCGGAAATGGATCGGCGTGCCCGGAAGTGCGCGAGGAAGGAGAACCCGGAAGCGCCATGGGATGCGATGGCGGCACCATCCCCAAGCGGCACGAGCTGGTCAAGGGGCCCCGCAAAGTCGAGAAGGTCCGGGGGGAGATATCCGTGAGGGCTGGGGGGCTGCGGGGACGGGGAGGCACAGGGGCCCCTGTGTTACTGTGGCGCTGGGGGCGGCTCAGGGCGGGGCCTGTGTGCTGTGGGGAGGGAATGGAGAATTCCTGAGGGAGCTGGGAAGGGAATGGAGAATTCCTGAGGGAGCTGGAAGGGAATGGAGAATCCCTGAGGAGTGGGGAGGGAATGGAGAATTCCTGAGGGAGCTGGGAAGGGAATGGAGAATCCCTGAGGAGTGGGAAGGGAATGGAGAATCCCTGAGGAGTGGGGAGGGAATGGAGAATCCCTGAGGAGTGGGAAGGGAATGGAGAATTCCTGAGGAGTGGGAAGGGAATGGAGAATTCCTGAGGAGTGGGGAGGGAATGGAGAATTCCTGAGGAGTGGGAAGGGGCTCACCTGGAGCACAGGAGGATCCCCAGGGATCTTTTCCCTCTCTGCAATTCCCTGCCAGGAGGGGACAGGAACAGGGACAGGGACAGGAGCAGAGGGAACGGCCTCAGGGCAGCTCAGGGTGGGCACAGCAGGAATTTCCCCATGGAAAGGGGGTCAGACAATGGAAATGCCCAGGGAGTGCTGGAGAACTGATCAGGAATTTCACCAACATCTTTGGCTGAAGTTATTTTATTAATTAACTCTGCACCAAGCAGGTTTGGTAAGAAACCTGGGGGTTGTTGAATGCTTCACGTATGAGCTGATTTTATGCTTAAATAATTTCCAGTTTTTTTAACTAATGAGTGTTTTTCTCCCTGCAGGTTGACAAAGTTGCTGAGTTGGTGGCCAGGTGGTTCTACTGTGCCCTGAGCCAGGAGAAGCTGCGCCGGCCCATCGTGGCCTGTGAGCTGGGCAGGTGGGAATGGGCCAGGGACTCCTCAGCAGTTAAAATAAAATTATAAATTCTAAATACAACACTAAATAGTGTAAAATTAATTCAAGTATATTATATATATAAATTTATTTTATATAAAAATCAATTTAAAATTATATTATTATTTTATTATATTTATATAATAATTTAGTTATTTATATTTATTTTTATTTATTTATATTTATAAATATATTTATTTATATATATAATTTATATTATATATTATTATATTATATTATTTAAAATCAATTAAAATTATAAATATTACTTATAACTGCAAAATTAAATAATTTAAAGTTAATAAAAATATATTAAAATAATTTTATGTAAAATATGAAATAAATTAAGATTATAAATATAAAGGTACAGATACAAAATTAAATTATATAAAATTAATTGAAATATATTGAGATCAAATTTAATGTAGTATATTAAATATTAATTATGGAATCGATTTTTTTATAATGTTATAGTAGTCTATTAAAATTAGATAAATATATAATAAATTATTTAAATATTTAATAATTTAATTTATTAATAATCGATTGAACTTATAAATATAAAATATTGACCACAAAATTAAGTGATATAAAATTAATTTAAATATATTAAAATAAAATCCCATGTATTATATTAAATACTAATTATATATTATATTATAGCATTATATTAAAATAGTAAAATTAATTAAAAATGAAAATATTAGAGCTATTAAAGTTATAAATATAAAATTATATCTATGAAACATTATGGCAACCCAGTATAACCACTGGGATTTTTATGTTGCAGGCTGTACAACAAAGATGCCATCATTGAATATTTGTTGGACAAATCCCCTGATAAAACCCCCATGGAATCTGCATCCCACATCAAGAGCATTAAGGTAAGCAGCTTGTGTTTAACTTTGTGAGAAGTTAAAACAAAATGTTAATTCATGAGTCCTGCTGTAACTATAGATTAATGTGTTCAAACAACAAAACACAATGGCAGAAATGTTAAGGATTGTTATCATGGTTCAAAAATCACAGGGAATAAAAGCTTAAGGTTTCACAGAATTCCCAAAATGACCAGGTTGGAAGAGACTTTCCAGATCATTGAGTCCTGTCCAGCCCCAACCTCTCAACTAAACCCTGGCACCCAGTGCCACATCCAGGCTTTGTTAAACACACCCAGGGATGTTTGATTCCCTGGGCAGCCATTCCAGAACTTTCTCACCTTTCTGGAAAAAAACCTTTTTCTAAAATCCAGCCTAAATTTCCCTTGGCACAGCTTGAGCTGGTTGTGTCAGTTCCTGGAGAAGGAGCCCAGCCCAGCTGAGCACAGGCACCTTTCAGGGGGGGTTTAAAGAGTGATGGGGGCACCCCTGAGTCTCCTTTTCTGCAGGCTGAGCACCCCCAGCTCCCTCAGGGTTCCTCTCAGGGTTTGTGCTCCCAGCCCCTCTCCAGCCCGTCCATGTCCTTCCCAGACTGAGGGCCCAGAGCTGGCACAGCACTCCAGCTGTGCCCCCAGCAGTGCCCTCCTGTTTCTGATGCAGGTTTGTGTTTTTCCTTTGCAGAACGTGACAGAGCTGCAGCTGGTGGATAACCCAGCCTGGGGTGGGGACAAGGAGAGCATCAAGGGGGACAAGTACGACGACCTGCAGGCTGCACGCTTCATCTGCCCCGTGGTGGGGCTGGAGATGAATGGAAGGCACAGGTCAGGGCTCTGCAGGCTGCACTCAGAGCAGGGAAACTGCCTGGAAATGGGAACCAGCAGCTAACCCAGGGCTGGTGGGGGGAATATCTGCCTGGCTGGCAGCTTTAAAGGTTGAACTTTCAGAGCTCAAGATGCTTCTGGGTGTTCTTTCATGGTATGTTTAAGAGGAAAGGTAAAAGTTCACCTTTTCCTGAATGAATTGAGATGTGTAATGAAGGAGAAAGGGCAGTGTTGGCAGAGGAAAATGCCTAAAGGTTGTTGGGGGCTGAAGCACAGGAGATGGGATGTGACCTCCCTTAGAGTCACACCAAGGAGTTGGAATCATGGATTGATTTGGGTTGGGAGGGACCTTAAAGCTCCTCCAGTGCCACCCCTGCCATGGCAGGGACACCTTCCACTGTCCCAGGGGGCTCCAGCCCATCCAGCCTGGCCTTGGCACTGCCAGGGATGCAGGGGCAGCCCCAGCTGCTCTGGGCAAGGATATTCCTGCCCAGTGTCCCATCCATCCCTGCCCCCTGGCAGTTTGAAGCCATTCCCTGTGTGCTGTCCCTCCATCCCTGTCCAAACCTCTCTCCATCTTTCCTGGGGCTCCTCCAGGCCCTGCAGGGCCACACTGAACTCAGCACAAACTTCTCCTGTGAACAATCACAGCTTTCCCAGCCTTTCCTCACATTCTGCCTCTCCCTGTGTCACATCAGACTGGAGATGGATTCTCTGTCCCAGCCCTGCAGTAAATCTGTATTTTACTGCTCTGGGGCAGGAAATTTCCTCACAGCCTGGTTTGGGCAGAGCAGCAACTTCTGTGTCACCTGAGGGATGACAAGAGGAGGAGTTCACAGCTTAATGGTTGCAAAGAATTTCTTCTCCAGAGAGGGATTAGCCAGGAGATACACAAGATAAAAAACCAAAATACCTATTGTGGTTTAATGTAGCCAGTATTTTTCATTCATTTTTTACATTGTGCAAATTAATAATAAATTAATTACCCACTTAGCTATGCTGGTAGTTTGATTAGGTGCAAGAACTTGTAACGAAGGTGGGCTGTGACCTGCTAGCACTGCACAGATTTCGCTTAATTCCCCAAAAATTATTGTGTGTTGTCTTTTGTTGGCAGGTTTTGCTTCCTGAGGAACTGTGGCTGTGTGTTCTCTGAGCGTGCTCTCAAGGAAATTAAAGCAGAAGTTTGTCACAAGGTGAGTTTTGCCAGCTGTGGAAGCAGCTGGGCCATGTGTGTGTTTATACAATTGCATTCACTGCTCTAAAAAGGGAGTTTTTAATCTCAGTATGCAAGTTGAAATGGAACTTGGGAAAGTTCTGTTCCATTATTGCCTTAAGTATTTCTACATGGACTTTTAAATTAAAAAAATATTCTAAATAATTATAAAAATCAGTATTTTTGTTCTCAGAGTTCAATTGTGCAGTTACTACTTTTTTCCCAATATTTGGTACTAATTTCAGTTTTTTTAAAGGGCGATTGGTTTGGTTTTGGGGGTTTTGTTTGGTAATTTTTTCTTCCTGAATGCACATTACTTGTGTTTTCTCAGTACCTGTTCTATGGTTAAACTGGTTGTATGTTCAGGTTATGTTTTGTATTTTTGAGGACATTGGGCATTGCTTTTTTTATTTTTGGGTGGGGCCAACTTTGTAGAATTCTCAGCAGTTCTGTAAATTATTGTAGAAAATACTGACCTAATTTCACATAGCTGATCTCATTGTACAGGTTTTTTTGTAGCTAAGGACAATGAGAAAATGAGCAAATACCCTTTTTTCCTATCACTGCTTTCATTATCAGCAAGATTGGGCAGTTATTTAATTTCTGTGGACACCCTGATATTGTATAAAACATGGAGTATATTTATATTAAACAAGATTTGGGAGAGAAACACTTTTGTCTTGGCAAATTGTTGAATTTTGTAAGGTTTAATCTCATATTGCTGCTTTCAGTGCTCATTTTGTTCTGTCCTAATGGCTTTGTTTCCTCTTGGCAGATATTCATTTATTTTTAATGAGGGTTTTTTTGTTTGCATCTAAATTTTTGTTGATGGATGGGTGTAACCAGAGCATAAAATGCAGGAGTGAGATGTTTTGCCCATGGTTTGGCCAGTCTGATAATTTTATAAAAACCAAATGAATCTCACATATTTTTTCCTGGCATTTTTTCAGTAATGAGTATTTAGCATGCAACTGGAAATTCTTCATAATATTCAGAAAGATTCTTCTAGAAATAATTGATAAAGAAGTTCCTGTGCATGTAAAATATGTTAGAAGTGTGTGGGGACAGGAACGAGGTTCTGGGATTGGTGCTGGAGTCCTTCTGGGGGTCACTTTGAGAGTTACATTCAACTTCCAAAAATGTAATCAAAGATTACATTTAAAATGTACTTTCTTGGATCACTCCAAAGTTTATTCTGGACTTGTTTTCACAGTCAAGTAAACACAAACTTGAACTGGTGCCCTAAATATTCAGCTCTGTGCCATACCAAACACTTAACCCCAGGTTTAATTTAGATATGAAGCTTTTCTGAATTTATGCCCATGGCTGTCAGATGCAGAGCTGGGTGTGCAGCAGTGGTTCCTGGGTCACTTTGGAACTTTCTGCTCCTAGGGCACCAAATTAACAAATATTTGCTGAGGTCTGATTGAGAAGCTCTTAATAACACAGAATTCATGTGTGAAGGTTTTCCATGTGTTTCAAGGTGATGTGGTCATGTAATCACAATAATGAGTTGAATACTATTTCTTATTACTTGAGAATGGTTTAATGATGATTTTCCTAAAATTTTGTTTCAAATCCAAAATCCTTTAAGCAAAGAAGGTCATGCTGCAAAGAAATTCCAAGTCATACCAAAATTGTATTTTCAGAGGCCTTTTTGTGCAGGTTTTTTGCCTGGTCCAGTTTCTGCAAAAGGAGCCCATGATACACAGTGCCTGGCTATTGAACTTTTCATTTTAATTCAATTTGCAAGTGATGCACAACAATTTTTCTGTGTGCTGGTGCCAGGGGTGAAAGCTGGAGACTGGATTTGCTGCACTGATGGCAATGAGGAACCTTCCATTCTCATTTTAAAAGACATCATGGAGTAGATAAATGTTGGCAGTGCCCCACAGTGGACTGGAGAGAAATTAATTATGAATATTGCTGTGATTAGTACATGCCAGACACCCATTAGCTTCAGTCATGGTTTGGAGAGAGACTCTCAACAAGCTCAGCATGAACATGTGCCTGGCTTTTATTTTCCTTTTCTTTTTTAGCTTTTTTTCCCTCCATAAAAAAACTATCTTCAGCAATATTTAGCCTCAGGATAAGTCCTGGATTATCCATGAAACCCAGCGCAGGCCTTTGGGTTGAGTTTGTAAATAAATAGGGACCAGCTGGCCTTTCTTTAGGTTAAAGTTCATTTGCAGAAATGATGTTTCCAATAAACTTGTGTGGGAAAATGAGGAGTAAAGTTCCAGCAATCTGGGAATAAGTTTGGAACAAGGAACTTGCATGTCCTGTTGTTGGGTCATTTGATTTTTTTGGGAATAGGCTCAATCAAAATAGGCCAGTTTTCTTGTAAAAACTCAGGGATGGTTTGGGTGCATATTGAAGATTGCATTGAAATGGCTCCATTTAAATTTTTATTATTTATTTATTTCATTTTTATTAATAATTTGCAGTTTTTAATCAAGTGAGTTGTCCAGGTGTTACTGCACTTGCTGCAGGCTCTTTGCTTCTCTCAGTCAGGTATACTGGGATGGAAAAACATTTGAAAAATGGCTTTTTGCTCAGTTTTCCTGTAATCCCTAGCCTCAAATCTTCCCTGTCTCCTTGCCCTAAACTCCTGCAGAGACTCAGAACAGAGACTTGGAGATAAACATGTGCTGCAGGATCCTTCTGTCATCAGGAGCAAAGCCTGGAAGGGCAGCAGTGATGTTGCCATGCTACAAAATGAAATTAGGGATGTGGCTGGCCATGGGAAACAAAAACAACCCCTCACCCCCCAGTGGCATGGGCTGTGTCACAAGCTGCTTGTCACTTATGTACAAGCTCTGAAATTTTAACATCAACTTCATTATTCAAAACATTTCACGAGACGTGCAGTGGCCAAGACTTTAATCTGTTATTTCTCCGTATTTTATCTTTGTTCAGTCACTGCTTCCATTTTATTATTTTCATGCTTTGGCTGTGAACATGAGGAATATTAATTTTCCAGCTGAACAAGTCACTTAATGAATTATGAACTTCCCCCTTTGAATTCAGGCACTCTTTGGGAACGAACCCATCGCTACCAGAATAAATAAACCCATTTATGTGCAGGACTGTGCTTTACCCTCGACGCACAGAGAAGCTGTGGCTGTGCACATCCACATTTCCTGCTGTCTGCTGCCCAGGGCGTGCTGTGAGGGGCTGCCTCACACATCCAGCTGCATGTTGAAGGGGCTGTGCTCCTGCAGGCGCCAGTGCTGCTCGATGGGCACCCGAGCCTGGCGCAGCGCCTTCAGCCGCAGCCGCCGCTCCAGGCACTCCAGGGCCAGCGGGTTGCTGCCAGCCTCAAACTTGTTGGCAAACAGGTGGGGGGACTCAATAATCCACTGCAGGTCCCCCAGGCCATAAATGCAGATGTCTCTGACGTAATGACCTGCAGAGATAAATTGGAGAGGTGTGGCAGCGGCGGGAAGATGAGCGGAAGCGTTTTTTAAAAAGCGTTTTTTTGGATTTCTCCATAGAAATGGAGCTGGAGGATAATGCCACAATTTATAAAGGCATTTAGAATGTTTATGTTTTACATAAATAGATGTTTGTTACCTCCAGCTGCTTCCCTGCCATGTTGCTCTGCTCAATAAAATCTTGTAGGTGGGCATCAGATGTTCTGAGCTCCTGCTGGGATTCCCTGCTCAATCACACCCGGGCTCAGCTTGCACACTTGGGGATTTTAATTATTTCTGCATGCTTTCCATGTGGCCAGCACTATTCTGTCCTATTGTTGCTCAAATTGAAGGGATTCAAGCCAATATTGATGAAAGTTCCTGACAAACATCCTTGTCAGGTAAAGCCCCTCCACTGAGACCTGATCAGTCAAATTAGTGCATTGGTAATTAGGGGCTGAAAGAAGGGTTGTCAGTGTATGGATACTGTGCTCATCTCAAAATATATAAAATATGCAACTAACATATATTAATATAACATTTATCTAAAATCTCTTCAATTGGATATAGTGCAGTAATTTATAGGGTGCCTTGTTTTATTTAACACTTCCAAAATCAATTATATATGACCACTGAGGCACATTTAACAGCTGCTTTAAATAATATGTAAACAATTAATGCTCACCAGTGAATGAAATTTAAGTTAATGATCAAAACTGACATTACCTTTGCAGCCTTTGTGTGAGAGCCCTTCTTGATCTTTCCATTTAATGGCTCTTAGGTCTCCGTCCCAGCCTGCATTGGGTGTAGCCCCTGGAGCATCTTTCAAAACAAAAGGCTCTGATAAGATTCTTTTCTACTTATTACAGGGAAAATTTTCACTGCTGGACACTTCTTAACTGCAGTCACATTAACTATTTATTTGCAGATATTTATGTCATAAGAACAGGTATCATTCTCAGTATTATTGCTTTTTAAAATTTCTTTAGAGCAAAAGCTTTCATGCAGCAAAAAACTTCTTTTTAACCAGCATGTTCCCAAATCCTGCTCTGCACTGCCATAGCCATTTCCGGCAATCAAGCTTTGTTTCTCAGCCACCAGAGATGACTTTTCTAAAGGGCAGCAGCAAAGCTGAAGAAATTATTTTATTGCTGCATTTCAGAGCTGTTCAGCTCCGAGCTCACAGCCTCTCCCTGCCCTGCTGGGTTTATTTGCAGCACAAATAGCCAACTCTTACCAGGTAATCGATTGAGGGTGACCCAGTAGTGCTCATCAGGGCTGTAGGTGTCCCTGGACCACTCCAGCAGAGCTTTAGCCCGGGCATCACTCAGGGTGAACTGCACAAAGGCCCTGCTGAGGATGTAATAGGCACTGCCAAAATAGATGGTGAGGTTGTGTGGGGGCTGAGCCTTCCTGACCTTTGCTGGGTACACGTAGGGCACTCCTGAGTGCACAAACTCCCTGTAGCTGACCTCTGTCCTGTGCTTCACATGCAGGGGCTGCACTATCCCAGGAGTGATGTTCTTACCATTCCACTTGGTTTTTATATATTCTATGATTTCTTTATTTGTTTTCAGGGGGTAATCTTGCCCACACAGATTAATAACATAATTCCACTGAACTTTGGAGTTAACGAGGTCTCTCATGCAATTAATGTCAGCTTGTAATCTTGAAAACCCTGCATAAACAACGTGTTCTCTTTTGGAGGAAATAAAAATATTTTCAAAGCAGTTAACAATGTTCTGTACAGCAGTTTTATAACTTCTGGGTGACTTTTCATCAATGTGGATGCAGTAAATATTCTGAGGCATATAAATAGCTCTTAGCAGCCTCACAAACATTTCCAGCTCCTTGTGAATTGTAATAATGTATGCCAAGGAGAAATTTCCTTCTTCCTCTGACAGTGGACTGGTGATAAAATGCAAAGTCTTCAGCAATGTGGAGCAGCTGCAGGAAGTCTGAATGCAGCTCAGGGCTTTGGGCTGGTAGGACTTCTGACAAAAGTTTCCAATTTTAGAGGCTGCAGGTTTCCCCACAAAAAGAGCAGAGCAAAGTTCATCGGGGTAAAAACCACACTCTGCCCTTTTGACCTGGAATTTCTGCTCATCTGACTCGTCATAAAGTGGAACCGTTAGGTAAATGAAGGTGTAGATGGACATACAGGCAGCAACACACACTAAAAATCTGGATTTCTTTGCATGAAGTGGGTTCATCTTTTACTTCCAGCTCCTGTCTTCTTATCATAGTCCAATTAAACATTCAGATCATCTGAAAGGAAAAGTGAGAAAGAGGGAAAGAACCTGTTTATTTTTTTAAAGAGATGCCACGTTTGTGCTGCATTTATAAATGTTGGGATTGCTACCAGGAGGAACTGTGTGTGCCCACTCAGCACTCAGCCCTGGGAATGCAGAGCCACAAGGCAGGAATTTTTTCTTTCCAGGACAAAATGATCTCAAAATGGTACAAAAGGACCCAAAATGGCTTTGAATTCTTCACTGCTTGACCAAGGTCTGAGCCCCTCAGGTGGGAGATCCCTGTGCTCAGAAGTGAGCTCTGAGTGCTCAGGAGCAGCTGCTGCTGAGATTTCCTCAAGGCCTGGGAAACTTGAAGTTCTGCCAGAGGATCAGAATTCAGTAAATTAAATCAACAGAAAATTTATTAAATAAACAGAAGGAAGAGGCTAAAACGTAATCCAGAAAATACACTGGGTTTTATCCTTATAAAGGCAGCTAATGTTTCTGACTCTGAGATTTTTATTTTTTTTTTCCTCTGACATCTTTGTATTTGAGCTTTGGAAAACTGAACAAGGGGACAACACTCATTTCTTATTTTTGGTATTTGTGCATACCCTGAGATAAGGACACAATGCCAGTACTGGCATTCTGAGATAACCAATTTGCAGCACTATTAGCACAGGAGTTTTTCCAATGTGGTTTTTTCCTTACCTTTGCCTCGTTGAACAGTCAGAAGAATGAGAGTGCAGCAGTCCTGAATCCCACAGAAATTACATGAAGTCTTTATTCTTGAAGCACAAAATTCTAGAGAAAGACACCAAGGAGAAGGTGCATCAATTCCCATTGAGCTCAATACTTAATTTTTCAAACGTTTTAAATTTATTTTAAAGGTAATTAATTTTCTCTTCTTTCATTCAATGATTTTTTAAACAAAATTTGCATGTCACCTTGAAATATTTTACATGTTGCAGCTGTCAAAATCATGAAGTATTTGGCTTTACACAGAAACAGAGAAAAATAGATTTTTATAAAGATAGCTTCATTAGAAGAATGCTGCTGTGGTTAGAAGGCTCGAGGTTTTCATTAGAAAGAAGTGGAAAATACTTTTTTTTAATAAAACATTCAGTATGTCCTTTAAAAGCTCGAAAATAAAGAGGGCATTGTAATTAAAGCACCAATGAGACATGAAATTCAAAAAGCATCAAGCAAACAAATTGAACCCAGGGAAGGGATCCTCCATATTCCCACATTTTTAAGATCTTGTTAAGCTGTTGGGAAGGAATGTATTTATCTTTTCCTCCTTACTGGTATGCCCTGGATTTCATGCTGGAATGGTGCCTCCTTCCCACTGACGTTCCAGAGAGCAGAGCTGCCCGTTAGGTGCAGGGCTCCTCCACCATCCTGGGATGCTCTTTAGGCAGCTCAAAGCAAAACAGGAGGCAGGCAGCTCCCAGGAGGGGATTTCAGCCTTGCAGCTCCTCAGGGATCCATTTACTGGGTAAACAACCTTGATGGGAGCCTTCCATCCATCCACCCGAGCAAAACGCTGCAGCAAATCAGGTCCGGGGCAACCTCTGGATGCTGTGCAGAAAGCAGGAGAGCAGGGATGCCACTGCAAGGGGAAAAGCAGCATTTCTGCATTAAAAAATGACATTAAATCCATTAATTTGATTTTCACAGAACCCTCTCTGTGCCAGAGCCCAGAGGGGTTTCTTGAGGACCATGATGTTCATACCCAGGGGCTGGATTTGGGGAAACACTGATTTCTGTGGAGCCCTAATTACCATCATTACACAATATTACTTAAACTTATGAAGAAGAAGGTAAAGAAGAATGTGAAGAAGGACTACCTTCTGCTCTAAAACTTCTATTTTGCTTTATATGTATATTACTACATTCTAAACCTTTAAATTTTAAGTTTTCTATTATGTGATATTGCACACTTCTATTCAAACGACACACTTAGAATCTTAGTTCTGTTATTTAATTTTGGAAGCTTTTTTATGGCTTCAGGTTAAATGTAGTGTTCTCTTGGGGGTTAGTGTCTGGTAGTACAAAAAGTTTAAAATTCTCAGCAGCTAGGGTTCTAACAGAGCTGGACTTGGGTAAACTCTTTATTCTGAGGGAATAATTGGCAGGAGGAACATTGAGATTCCTCTGAATTAGTGAATGTCATGAGATCTCTGTGGTGTCACAGGGAAGGTTCATTCTGAATATAAGAATTACACTAAAAACAGCAGGCAGATGTAAAAATATTTAGGATTTTATACCCAATTAAATATAAAATAACACCAAGATTGCGGGTTCATCACTGTACAGATCATTTACTTGGTGGTTGAACTCAGTGATCCTCGTGGGTCCCTTCCAACTTGGAATATTCTCTGAACCTGTCCAGAATGAGGGTGCTTGGGAGGTTTTTATCCTTAAATACATTTTGGACAGGTTGCAAAGTGTAATTCCAGAGAGCCAAGCTGTAAGCTGCTTGTTTCATACCCCTGAATTTTTATTACCCTGCAAGTAATAGCTTCTGGGGCTTTTCAGGCTGTTAAGTGCTTACCATGGATTTTTTCCTACTGGACTGTGTGACATCTAGAAACTGTATTTTTATGGCAGCATAAAAATACACAAACAGCCCATAATCAGGTAAGAGGCAGCAATTCCTCTCCAGTGTTAACATGTTTATGGGGGACTGCAAGAGCATTTGACATCTTTCAGCCTCGGGAGGATATTATGGAATGAAAGCTTTTTGGTACCAGACTTAGAGCTGGAATTGCAGCTGTCAGTGCCACTGGATATGAAATTTGTTGTTTAGCAGCATTCTCTCAGCCCTATCTGCTTGAAGGATTTTTATCCCAAATTTCCTGCTGCCCTTGAGGAGCAAGAGATCCTGTTGGGAATGTCCATGATGACCCTGCTGGGACTGTCTTGCCCTTGAGTCTCATTATGTAAGAGTGCCATGACAAGGATTTTCTGTTAGCAGAATGTCTCTGAAACTCAGCATTTCCTACCTTGTGCACAGGTTTTCTGAATCTAGAGTTGTATGAATTTTTAAAACTCCTGCAAGTAGTGTGTGACATTCTTGGAATAACAGAAAAAACAGCAGAGATTTCCAAGCACCTTTGTGGATGCTTTTAAGGACATGGCTTTACAGAAAATTGCTGTAAGCCTAAGATACTCCATCTCAATTAACAAAGTAAACTCTAGAGGAAAGGGGAATTATGATGATGACTGGAAAAGGCTGTGAAATGGAGACCCCATTAGCACACACTGTGCCTTTTGTGGTAACAACTGCATTTGCTTTTTGCCATTGCATTTAGGACTGCATCACTGCACCCTGAAACATTCTGGTTTCTCTGTGCTCTTTGCTTTTGCCTAACATTAAAGTTTAGATCAAGTTTGCTTCGTATGACCTTGTAATTTAGGGAGACAAATGACTTGGGAATGCTTCATCTACTAATGAAAGCTGAAAAAGCATTAAATACTGCATTAAATACTTATTTCAACTTTTTTACAGCTGATTTTTTTTGTTTGAAAGGTATTTACACAGGTATTAATGTAGACATTTTATAAACAAGAGAAGACTAATTCAATCCTTTTAAAAATGTTAAAATCAGTTCTTTTAAACGTTTTTCCCATTGCTTTTTGTTTAAAAGGGGGTCAGAACATGGAGTCTGCTTCTGGACTTTGAGATGCATGAGTAAAAACAGTTCTCCATCAAACCCAGTTATTTAAATAATTATTTAAAAACACTCCGTAATTTGCATATACAGCCAATTTATGAAGTTTTAGTGTTTGTCTTTGCTATTTTTCCTCTTTTCCTGTTACGTTTTTTTCCCCTTGTGTATTTGACCTCACAGTAATTTAAAACAAAAACAATGCAAGCTACTTAAACCCTTAAGTTCTAGAGCTGTAAAAATAGTAAGTTGCATAAATACTGTGATTTTTAGAATACAATTAGCACTAATGACCTCCATCCTTCGTAAAGAAGGAAAGGAAGCGTAAAGCTTGGCGCAGCGTTTTCTCAGTAAAATGACCACTTTACATAAGGAAAAAGCGAGAAGAAAGAGATGCAGCCTTACCTGGTCCAGGAGACGGCAGCATAATAATAATTATAATAATAAAAAAGATGATTTGGGGGCTCATTGTCCTTCAGCAGGGCAATTAACCATTAACGGAGCGCTCCATCCCGCAGTGCTGTCCGGGAACGCTGCTGCCTTCCCGCACAACAGCCGGAACCGGGCTGGGAGTATTGCCCGGGGCTGGGAATGTTATCCAGGAGCTGGGAATATCGCCCGGGGCTGGGAATATCACCCAGGGCTGGGAATATCACCCAGGAGCAGGAACAACGCCGTGTGTGCCCCCTTGTCCCACCTGAGCCCCCCGAGCTGCGGCTGCAGCACTGGCAGCTGCCTCCTCCTCTTCCTCCTCCTCCTCCTCCTCCCCCTGCCCTTAACTCTTCGCCTGCCGAAACTTTCCGGTTCTGCTGCCTGGCATTCGCAGGGGCTGGCGGCTGAAAAGAGAATAAATCTCCTTGAAAAGGATCTCTGGTGAAAAGAGAAATATCTCCTGGAAGCACAGACCTCACTTGGGAGAAGCGGCTTAGCGGGAGTTAGAAAGAATTAAAGTGTAAGTCAGCAAAAGAATTCAGCGTGAGTGCCTCTTATAAATGTAACAGCCTCTGCAAAACGGGGATCAAGCCCTGAGATAAGAAAAAAAGGGTTTGGATGGAACTGCTGGCCCTTGTGCAGACCCTGGTGGGTCAGGAGATAAGGAGGAGGTTTAGGTGTGAGTGCTGTGGCTGAATGCTTCTGTCAGCAAAGGACCAGCCCTGCTGGGCCAGGAAAATGAGAAGAGCTGATACAAAAGGCTAGAAAAATAGATTGGTAATGGATAGGAGGCAGAAGGACATAATAATTATAAATCACAGAATGTAAATAAACAGAATGTAAGTGTTGTAGCAGTAAAGTGAGGTGTGTGTGATAAATGTGTGTGATAGAGCCGTGTGCCATGCTTGGAACACTCAGATAAAGAAACCACAAGTTCTGTAAGACCCCAGCCCTTCAAACTCTAATTTTTAGATTAGCAAACAAACAAGGGCAGACCCCCGAATTGTGAAATTTCAAAAGTTTGTGTAAAATGAACCCCAGGCAGAAATGCAGTAGGAGGTGTTGACCCTATGTGTTCTCTGGTGCCAGAAAGGTGTGGAGCAGATTTCTTTGAACCATCCTTCACACACACACAGTTTGCTGTTACAGCCTTTTAAAGGTTCTTTAATAAGTGGAAAGTTGAGCTTAAATGTGCTGGGATTGGGAGGAAACATTCTGATAAAAATAGCATGTTGGTCTGAAATAAACAGAGAAAACCTCGAAGTTCAGGCACAGCTGCAGGTGTGACAGGTACAAAATTATCACTGATTTTAAGATAAACTCTGTAAAATGAGGATTTCTCTTGAGCTGGTTTTGAAGTAAATGCTGCAGCTCCTGAGTGGAAGTTCACATTCTGTGAATGACTAAGTGGGAAATTTCCACTGCTCCCAACTTGTCCTTTGCTCCCTGACCCATTGCATGTCTGGCTTAGGTGACATTTAAAAAAAAAACATGTTCAGCAAATCTTACGCTCCTGAACTTTTAATGGCTAAACCTCTGGAAATTTCTCTCTCTTAAAACAAGTTTCAGTTAAATGTGGCAAGCAAGAATAATTTTTAATACATGAGCTTGTGTGGCTGGGAGATGAACAGTGAGATGATCAATCCTCCTCCTAAATGTCCCCGTTTGAAGAGGGACACTCAGGTTGTGGGCATCCATGTCCCATGTCCTGGTGGGAATTTTGCATTTCCTGGTAATGGTTATGTTCAGGAGAACTGCAGGAATTCACTGTTAAAATGTGGGAAAGAGCCTTTAGGTTTCTCTGAAGACACCAGGCTGTAACACTGGTGTAAATATTTAGGTACGAAAACATATTTGTTTTTTTATTTGTGTTTTTATCTGTTTTTTTATCTGTTGCTTATTTGTGTTACATTAAGACTGGAGTAGTCATGTACAGAACTGCATTTTAGATGCCATAAAAAAATAAATGTGTCCATGTAGTTTACAGCAAGAAATAATGTACAACTCTTGTCTTAGGCGGCTGAAACTGTAAACTCTAGAATTCAGAAAGTCATCTTAAATTAAGAGTTCATTAGTACTTTAAAAATCTTGTATTTTATACTTTAATGTAATTTAGGAATGTCCACTATTCAAGGTGCTAAAAACTCAGCAAGTACCTTCATCTATATTTAAATGCCCAAGATAAACAAGGCACAGCAGAGGAGACCCTGTGATATCATAAAAGAAACATCTGCCCCAAGACCTTAATTAATTAATGTGAAGGAAGAAACGTCTGAATTTGCAGAACTGAAACTTCTTTCTGCTTTTTATCTCATTAAGATGTTTGGAAGGGTATGGTCTCTGACATAATCCAATGTTGTCATGGCAAATTTTTTTTTTTCAGGGAATGGAAAGAACACTGTCCTCATTTCCTTGTTTCTTGTAAATACTTTTCAGTTTTGAACAATTCAGCCTGTGTTTTCCAGAAGGGAACCTGAATTTGGTTGCTCTTTTAAAAATGCAACATTTAATGGAATTAGTCTGCTGACAAAATATGTTTGAAAAATGCTGTGTTAGGAAACCACCCTAGAAAAGGAATTTGTGGGGCTTCTTTAGAGCCAAGTCAGCTGCCAGCTCCTGTCACAGAATGAAGACTGAAATTCTCGATTTTGACTTTCAATTTCGTCAATTCTTGATTTGACTTTCAATTTTGACAATCAATTTCTTGATTTTGGACTGAAATTCTTGATTTTTTTTCTTCTCACTCCCAAGTGTGAGATCACCCCAGGCTGGGATTTCTCCTTGAGCAGAAATGGAGAAATGTGAGCGACTCCCCCATTTCCTGGGTGTGACTTTTCCTCTTCCTGCCTGCTGTGCCTCTCTCTAACCCTGGTTCTCCTCTCAGTCTCAGGTTCGTGTTTGAAGCTGTGCTCAGCACTTGAGCAAAGTCCTGCCCACATGTCCTTTCATTTGTTTAATTCCTCCTGCAAATACAGGAGTAACCTTTCTAAACCTTCATTTAGAAAAAGGAGAGTAATGGCAGAGGTAGGATTATAAATTAATCTTGCAGATTAATAGAAAGCATTTAACAAGATAACAAAAAAAAAACAAAACCCAAAACCAACCAACCAAGCAAAAAAACAAAAACCCAAAAACAAACAAACAACCCCAAAAAACCAACCAAAAAAAAACCCCAAAACAAAAACAAATAAACAAAAAAAAAGGCAAATTGAGATCTTAGACAAGAAAACATCATGGTCAATGGGCTGGTACATCAAATTATTGCAAATGTGCACAGGAAAACATTTGTGCCTTCAACCATGAAACATGTGGAGGTACACAGAGCACATTACAGCCATTATCCAGATTAATTTATGAAAGTAGTTGGAAACTTGGGAGTGTTTGATAAATCAGATAAGGGTATGGTCTCTGTGATACAATCCAGCGAGGCAGCAAGGCAAGGGTAATGAATTATTCTGCCTTTATGACTCCTTTTTATTCCCACAGTAAAATTAAAACAACCAAACAAACCCAAATAAAAAACCCTTCATGTTTTTCTGTCTACCAGTTGAAGAGAAAAATTTGCTGTCTGTTCCACATGTGGAGGAATAACACCTTTGCTCCCATCAGTTGTTGTTTCTTATCTCACTAAGGTGAAAGACACATTCAAGAGCAGAATGGCATCCAGGTCTTAATCAGATACACTCATAACTGAAAATCAGAAGGTACTTTTGGGTTTTAGCTGTGGGGCTCAGTAAATTGAGTCGATATTAATTAGGAATACTTTCAAGTACATCTGTGCCAGTAAAACAAGGAAACCATGAAAAGAAAATACACAAATAAAATAATTAGTTCAGACTGTTGTTTATAGGAGACAGAAAAAGAAACATGTGATTTTGTCCTTTCTTTTCTTTCATGAAGTGTGGTGTTCCCTTTCAAGAGGAAGATGTGATTGTCCTTAATGGTAATAAAGAGGATGTGGAAATACTGAAGAAAAGGATGGAGGAAAGAAGACTTAAAAGTAAATTGGAAAAGGTGAGATTTTTATACATAATTTATTATTATTTATTATCTAATTAGATTTATATATTTTATATAATTGCATTTATTGTATAATTATAATTTATTATAAAATGAAAAGAATTCTTGTCTGCAGTGAATCTGCTCTTAGATTTGCTGATCTTTATAAAGATGGAGGACTTTACTCCATGAGCTGTGCTGTATTCAGACACTACTTTGGAAAGCAATGGGGTTTCTTGTGTGTATTTGGCCAATAACATCTCAAAGTTGTACATCCTAAACTTTCTCCTGACCAGCAGGAAGTGCCTTGTGCACTCAAAAGGGCTAAAATGGAACAATATTTTGTGGTTTTCTTGAAATGAATTCATTCTAGTAATGAGCTACATCATCCCTGTATTTCTTGTGGCGGTTCCTGATGACAGCATCAGTTTTTTGATCTTATAAAATAAGATGGTTTTTATTGGCCTCTGTCAGAACCAGGATGTTGGGGTCTGTGCATTCCTGGGCTGGTGCTGTAAGAGTGTGGAAATTGAGGATGTTTTGTGGTTCTCAGAGTCCTCAGCAATCACTGCTGCCCTAATTCCCACCGTGCTGTTCATGCCTTTGCATTTTGCTGCCTGCCCAGGTAAAATGCAGTGGAAATGAAATCCTTCAGCTCTGCCCTGTGAGCTGGGAGCTGTTCTGTGCTTGTCAGTGGCACTTCTGCATTTGGGGATTTGTCAGCACTGCTGTTTTCCCTGAACTCCCTGGACCATGCCAGAGCAAGCAAACCTTTGGTGCTGACTCAGTTCAGGGTGCTCAGGCTTAGCTGGATCTCAGGAACATAAATCATAAATCATAAATCTGATGCTTTCAGCCTCTGAGACTTGAGATGGAGGTTTCATCCCTTGATTTTGCCATGCAAATATTTCCCTGGTTTGTTTTCAAACAAATGCTTGTTTACTTGCTGGGGAGCATATGATTCCTCCTCATCACAGGGGCTGTATTCATCTGTGCCAGTGCAGCATCTCTGGGCCTGGGCAATACATCAAAAGGATGCTTTTCCATAAAAATCCTGCTGCTCTGCTTCCTGTTTTTCACAGTCTCTGCATCTCATGTCTGATGACTTCTGGCATAAAAGTGATAATCTCATGGTGTCTGTTCAGAGGGTTTTTTCTTTTTTTTCCCCCTCAGTGCTTGGTAGTTAAAAGTTTGGGGTGAAAATCAATTTATAATTTGCTGCTAGACTGTTGCAGATCTCAGCAGATGAGTGAGTGGTTGGTGGCACTCGGTTTTCTTTAGGAACAGGGCCCTAACAAAGCGCCTGTAGCTTTGGAGCAAATAATATTGAATAATCTGGGAGGTGATGCTGCTCACAATTTCTGCCCAGCAAAGTGCCTGAGTGTGCAGGGCAGCTGTGGCTTTAGGGTGACAGCACAAAGGACACCGTGCCCTGCTCCTGGGGCTCTGTGTGCCCTGGAGGAACATGCAAATGGGATTTGTTTGGTTGGTGGAGAATTACAGGACAGGATTTGCAAATCTCCCAGCCTCAGGTGGTGACCTTGGTGCCCCAGCTGGTCCCTGCAGCTGGAACCAGCTCTGCTGTCCCTGCACTTCTGAGCCTGGGAGCCCCAGTGCCCGTGGCAGCACAATTCCCACTGTCCTGGTGCTGTTATCCAGATCCCTTCCCTTCCCTTCCCTTCCCTTCCCTTCCCTTCCCTTCCCTTCCCTTCCCTTCCCTTCCCTTCCCTTCCCTTCCCTTCCCTTCCCTTCCCTTCCCTTCCCTTCCCTTCCCTTCCCTTCCCTTCCCTTCCCTTCCCTTCCCTTCCCTTCCCTTCCCTTCCCTTCCCTTCCCTTCCCTTCCCTTCCCTTCCCTTCCCTTCCCTTCCCTTCCCTTCCCTTCCCTTCCCTTCCCTTCCCTGTTTTTGGGGCAGGAAGCACAAACCCCTTTTCTTTATCCCCATGAGACAAAGCCTCAGGAAGATGCAGCTGGGATCAGGATAAAAATGATTCCAGCTCAGCTGTCACTGTGCCCATACTGAAATCTCTCCAGTCCGTGTTCTGCATGGTGAATTTATGCATCCATGGAGTTACAAACATCTGGGAAATGACTTTTCTTGGTGAATCCACCCTAGAAAAAGTGGGAGTCCCCTGCACTGTGCCCGTGTTCACAGGGGTTTTTGGATGAGGGAAGAGATGAGGATCTGACTCCATGTTTCAGAAGGCTGATTTATTATTTTATGACATAAATTACATTAAAACTATACTAAAGGAATAGAAGAAAAGGTTTCATCAGAAGGCTGGCTAAGAATAGAATAGCAAAGAATGATAACAAAGGTTTGTGGCTTGGCTCTCTGTCCAACCCAGCTGACTGTAATTGACCATTAATTAGAAACATCCAACATGAGACCAATCCCAGATGCACCTGTTGCATTCCACAGCAGCAGATAATCAATGTTCACATTTTGTTCCTGAGGCCTCTCAGGAACAAATCCTTTCCTAAGGAAAGGATTTTTCATGAGAAGATGTCTGTGGCATGTCACTGGGGTTTCCCAGGAGCCTGGAGGGCAGAGTGGACAGGACTGCTCTGTCTGGGGAAGGTTGGCTGGGATGAGCTTTGGGGTCCTGCCCACCCCAAGCGTTCCTGGAGCTGCCCCCAGCCCAGCCCTGATCCTCTGCCACCCCCTCCTGGGGCAGCCTTGCAGCAGCATTGGCTGTGGCATTTGCTCCTCTGCTCCACAGCAGGGGCTCTCCTGAGCTTTAGAACAGAATTAAATATATTTATTTTCTTTGAGTTTGTACAGCTGTCTTACAACATGTTCACAATTCAGAATGTGTCCAGTGAGAATAATGCTAATGACTGTTATAATGCATCTTTTTATGTAATCAAAGCCAGTAATGGGATTCTTCTTGTTTTTTCTGTTTCTTAATCTGTACAAACATAAATTAATTCGGAAAATCTGCTGCACAGATGCTTTTTAAATAGTTAGATTAACTATTTGCATCTTTTCTTCCCAAACAATCCTGCAGCAGAGGGTTCAGTTATTGGCAGGTGCCCAGGAGGAATTTTTTATGGACTAAACAAAATTGAGTGAATACAAGATTCCAGATTCTTCTGACATTTTTATTGAAAAACATCTTTATTTATTACAATTAATTGTGTCTTATTAATGTTGTGCAATTTATTGTGCTGTTGGGTGGGTTCTGATGATCATTTAATGAAATAACACACCCCCCTTTTCAAAGTATGCAACCCAAAATATTAAATCCAGACAAATCCAATTTTGTCCTGCATAGTTTTCTTTAATGTAACTGCAGGGTTCTCAAGATTATTATTTTTTCCATGTAGAAATAATACAAAAAATGTGGAAGTAAGAGTTCTACTGGGTAAGAAATAAAAATGTTGTGAATTCAATTGTGTGTGTATCAAATATGAATTGGGAGTTTTATCTCCTTTCAGTCTGTACAGATTTCTGCTTGTGTTGTTTCAGAAATCAAAGAAAGGCAAGACAGCAGCAGCAGCAGCTTCTCAGCAAGAGCCCTCTGCAGGTAATATTCTCAAATTCTGTCTCACCTTCCGAGTCCTGAAGCTGTCAGGATTTCATTTTTCTGGTTTTTTTTTTTTTAATTTATACATTTTTTTTAGATTCTCCAGGTCCTTCAAAAGCTAAGAGTGGAAAGGATTGTATCAATTCCAGCTCTGGGGAAAGCAGGCAGATAATCTTCACCAAAAGTTCAGGTTGGTGATTAATCCTGATGTGAAAATGGGGCCAGATTTGCTTGTTTATGTCATTCTAATATTGCTTTAAGTTGGGAACTTGACTTAATGAAATTAGAAATTCTTATTTACACACTCTTGGGTTTGCTGTGTCTGTTTTCCTGGCTGTGATGTAGTGGGGGAGAATTTGCAGTTTTCTGATGTACAGTTGATCAAAATCTATGGTATGCAATTTATTTGAATGAATTTTGTTAAAAACCCTGATTATTTAACTTCTAATCCTCTGTTTTACCTGCTGATTTGCTGTGGGACCTTGGGAACACTGGAATAGAACTTCAGGATGAACTGATGAACCTACAGCAGCCTAAAATCCAAAGAGTGGTGCCTTCTCTTTATTTAATATTTATTTATTCTGCTGTTTAATGTCCCCAGACTGATATTTTCAAACAGAATAGGTACATCTTTAAAGTCTGAGGTTTCTGTGGGAAGAATTAAACCCTGCACCTTAAAAAATCAGAATAATTGGAAGAATCTGAGAATGATGATCTGCAGATAAACTGGGAGAAGCTGAAATTCCATCAGCAATGCCTGACCTGCCCTCTACTGTCTGCTTTTATACAGGAGAGACTTGTAAAAATATTTCATCCCAGCTGATGAGAATTGCTCCTGGATGTTGTAATTTTAATAATATTAATGAATTTTTTATTTTCTGAGGGTGTAAAAAAAAAAAAAAGTGCTTTTTGAAACTGTTTCTGTTGGGATTGCACACTCGGTTCTGTCAGGATTTGGGGTGGCACACACAATTCTGTGAGGATTTGGCATAGCACTCACAAAACTGTGAGGATTTGGGGTTGCACACACAATTTTGGAGTTGCACACTCAATTCTGTGAGGATTTAGGGTTGCACACAAAATTTTGGGGTTACACACAATTCTGTGAGGATTTAGGGTTGCATACCCAATTCTGTGAGAATTTGGGTTGCACACACAATTCTTTGAGGATTTGAGGTGGCACAACAAATTCTGTGAGGATTTGGGGTTGCACATCCAATTCTGTGAGGATATGAGGTGGCACACACAATTTTGGGGTTGCACACCCAATTCTGTGAGGATTTGGGGTTGCACACCCAATTCTGTGAGCATTTGGGGTTGCACACCCAATTCTGTGAGCATTTGGGATTAATTCTGTGAGGATTTAGGGTTGCACACCCAATTCTTGGGAACCCCTGTGCCTTACTTTGACTCAGGATGTTGAATTTCTGCATTCATTTCTCTGCACCAGAGACTTGGCTTTTTCAAACACCATCCATTCAACTTGGGAGATGAAATAGTAAAAAAAAAAAAAAGGATTTTTATGTAGCAGGAGATAAAATACACTGAGAGAAATGGTCTGAGGAGCAGAAGATGGGCATTTCCCCACTGCAGACATCTCCTGATGCTGAGCATTGTTGTTGGCCATAACTTTGCAGAGAATGAAGAGAGCAGAGGGGTTCCCTGGGGAAAGGTGTGGCACAAGCTCAATTTTTGGCATTTGGGAGCTGATTTCCAAACAGTTCTGCAGGCTGTGGGGGCTTTCATGTTGCTAAACACCAGAGCTCATCAGGCATTTTTCACTTGGAGGAATAAATGTTGTCAGTTCTGAATTGCAGTGCAAGAGATTTGCGGAATTCCTCTCTCAAATTTCTAAATCTATTTTGAGTGTGAATTCTAAAAGCTGTTGCATCCAGTTATGGGAAATATTTATGAGAGAGCTGAAAAATGCATATATTTAAATTTTCAAACACTGTTTTTCATCTTTATTGAACCACCTTTGTCCATTGCAAGCTGTCATGCTTCATTGTGTTCCTTTTTCCCCTCAGAGAATGGAAACCCAGCAGTCCCAGGAAAAGTCAGTAAAGCTTCCAGCAGCACCAAGAGATCCATTGCAGACAGCGAGGACAAGTCTGAGGCTTACAAATCTATTTTTACAACTCACAGCTCAGCGAAGCGTTCCAAGGAGGAGTGTTCCAACTGGGTTACTCACACAGCTTACTATTTCTGAAACAATGGGGAGCACCCTGGCTCCTTCCCTCCTTCCCCATGGCTCCCTCTGTGCAGAACTTTTGTGCTACAATTCCTCTTTGTGAGTTGGTTACAAACCTGGCCATAGCTGGAGAACCTGTGTCTGCAGCTGCAGCTTCTGGTGAATATAAGCAGACCAGCAGAATCCATGTTGTAGCAGCAGATTTCATTCTGAAATGTTGGAATTTTTGCACAAAAATTCTCCTTTTCTCCTCCCAGCTGGATGTTATCCTCACAGTGTCCTCAGGAGGAGGAGAGGAGAAGTTCCTGCTCTCCTCCTCTGTTGATTTGTGCCACAAAATAATTGTGTAATTACAGCTTTCAGTGTATTACTACAGAATTCAAGCCCTCTGTAACTTTCTGACAGCAAAAATAGAAATAATGTCGTTAATATTGTTAGTTTTTTTTTGTCAAGCCAACTGGGCCCTCAGTAGAACTTTATATTTCTAAAAGCTTCTGCAGATTTTTTCAAATAATTTACCTTTGACAGAGTAGATGAGAGCACAGTCATGAAAATGTTTGTGCAACACCCTTGTCCACTTTGTTGTAGCCTGTTTCTAGCAGCAGAATATTCCCTTGCTAATGTCTGAATCCCATAATACCCACATGGAATGACCAGAGGGAAGGCTGGAACTTCTTCACTTTCCTCTCTCCCTCTTTTAAAATTGAAATCTGCTTTTCTAATCCTGGCACAAAGTAACCAGAATAGAAATGCAGAAAGTAGGAGGCTTTAAAAACCACTGCATGGTGTTACCTTGTTACCTTTGTGTGTGAAAATGATTAATTATCTTTGTAATATAATTTTAAAAGTGTCCCCGTGTATAATTGGCAGTAGTTACCTGGAGATTCAAATGCTCTGTTGATATTTGCATAGGTGGTCTCCATGATTCAAACAGCTTGAATGAAACTGCTGGGATTTTGTTATTATTTTGATAGGTATAATTAAAAATTGGTTTGCTGCAGAGTTTCTATGGGGGTAATAAGAATTTTTTGTTTCCCAGAGATGTGAGCACATCAAACAGTTTGAGGTTTGCTGGAGCTTCCAGGAAGCACTCAGGCACATTTTGTATGCATGGCTGGGGATCAGCTTTGTTCTTGTTCTGTATTCTTTTCATTATGGTCCTTTATTATTTGTTGCTTACAGATAATGAAATTTCTGCACTAAAGGTGTCCCACAGTAGGGTTTTTATTTGCAGTTTAATTCTGTTTGACAGCACATGTTAAAATCCTATTTGTGTTTTATAGGACTGCACTTTTCTTTTACTTCCAGCAGTTATAAATCCTAAAGGGAATTAGTTTAATGCTTTTGATGTAGTTAATACTTTGCTAAAAATACACAGAGAAACATAATATTCAGTTTATTTGTCTTTGTTAGTGATAAATCAGGCAAGCTGTTGGTCCCAGGTTTTCCTGCCCACTGGGCCATAACAGAAACTCTTTTTCTTCTGATTTTCTCATTTATTAGAACAAATTCCTGCCTGATTCTTCCTGTACCCCTGGGTCCATCAGCTCTGTCTCTCTGCCAGGGCTGTGTCCAATATTCCCCCATGCCCACCTTACACCATTTATGGTTTCTGGAGGTGTTTGCAGTGGGGGCTTTTCCTTCCCTTTACAGAGCTCCAGCTGGGAAGGAATGTGATGTATTTTTGGCATGTAGGATATGAAATCTGGTTGGAATATGAAATATTTCTGGTCTGTGATGCAGTTCTTGCCACAGCTGGTGGCAGACAGGAGCCCAGAGTGCCACTGGTGGTGTTGGCAGCCCAGGATGGGCTCTGGAACGTTGACTTGGCAATTTTTAATGGATTCAAGGGAATAGTTTGCTGCAGGATGTTTGCTTTGTTGTGGTTTGCTCTTTGTTGGAGAGGGCAATTTAATTTTCTTTTAATGTAGGTGAATTTGAATGCTGGTGAAAGTTGAAGACTGCAGAAGCCTCAGAATGTGAAATCTGTGTTTTGTGAGGTGCCACATGGCAGCACTGCATCCATGGGGCACTGCTGGGGAATTCGTGGGGCAGTTTTGTTTCCATGCTGCTCAAGCCTTGGCCTCCCTTCTGAAAATCTTTAAAAAAATCCAGTTAGTGCCAGTTGTATAATTTGGGGCTGTTTTGGTGTGGAATTTGGGGATGGGATTGAAATGCAGCAAATTCCTTCTCACTCTGGTGGTGAAAGCTGACCCAGGTATGCACAAGGGGAAGGTTCTGTGTCCTGAATCAGCATCCTGGAGCTGCCTCAGTTCTTTCCACTTTGCTGCCTCTGAATCCCAAAACTGTGTTTGGGAGTTCCCACACCCAGCCCATCCTCAGTGGTCAGAGCTGCAGCTTCATTTGTTCTCCAGCTGCCACACCATGAGATCATCACATGCCACTCAAATTGGCCAAGAAAGCTGAAAATTCCCTTCAAAACATGATGCCTGTTAGATTAAAATATTTCTTACTAATGTCCTATTCTTAGCTGAACTGAACAAACAGAGTTGTCTGTGAGTGTCCTGCCTTGTGTGAGCCCAGACCCCAGTGCACTTGGGAGATTCTGCTTCAGATTCAGACCCTGCCAAATCGTTTCTTGGTTGCATTTAAAAATAAAAAGGCTGTTTAGACATTACAATCCACAGAGGGGCTGAAATCAGCGTGTCCTAAGCTGAATACAAATCACAGACAAAAAGGGTTTTGTTGGGAGGGTCACAAATGGAACTGATTACTGCTAGACAGTGTGGATTTCCTTCTGGAGGATGGAGCTGATGGAATTCCTTCCTGACAGCTAGAAATTATAATTGAGTTGGGTTTTTTCTCTTAAAACCAAGCTTCAAAATGAGTAAGAGGGATGGAATCCAAACCCCTCTGCAGCTCTGCCTGTAAACCAGGGTTTTAATGTGAATATCCATCCCAGAGCCCAGATCCTGGGGAGGAGCTGCTGCCCACGTCAGAGCTGTGGCTTTGTCAAGCACTGAACTTCTTGTGGATCCAAGGATCTCTTACAGGTCAGTGACAGAATTCAATTTACAGACTGACCACAGATCTCATTTGGGAAAGAACCGGTTTCGTTGTGGCTTTGAGTAAAATGAAATTCTCTTGAAAATGTTTCCCTGCCAGCTCTTTGTGACACATCCAGCAGAGCCCAGCCTTTGTGTGGGATCTCCGAGAGGTTTTCTCAAAACTCAGGGGCTGACTGCTGGATAAACCCCTTCCCCTTGCAGATGTGTTCAGCTCTGCTGCTTTTTCCACCCAGTTTTCCCCTTGTTTCTTTTGTCTCTTTTGTCTCTTTCTTTCTGCTGCCCTCAGAAATGTCCTCAGTGATGGAGGAGGGCAGGGAACAGGGAATGATGAGGGTGATGATCCTCTGGTTTTTCAGCCCCTTTTGCTCCCTTGGGGCTGATCTCCATTTGTCCTGCAGCCAAGACTGGCTAAATTTTCTCCTTGTTCCAGGTCATGTCCTCAATGTGACAGGGGCTGGAGTCAGGGTAGATTTGGAGTTTGTCACTCCTCCATCAGCAGGAATTTCCCCATGGAAAGGCCTTGGAACTGCCCAGGGGGGTTTGGGGTGCCCATCCATCCCTGGGGGTGGCACCCAGAGCTCTGGGCTGGGGACAAGGTGGGGATCAGGCACAGCTGGGACTGGATGGTCCTGGAGCTCTTTTCCAACCACAATAATTCCATAATTCTCTGCAAGGCTGACCTGACTCTAAATTCTATGTTGTTAGCCTAAAATAGAAACAATTTGACAGTCTAAGTTTTCCTAGCAGTCATGAATATCACATTTTTGTGCTATGAGTTTCCTCTTTTTTTTTTTTTCTTTTTTAATTAAGAGCAATTTCTTTTAATTAAAACTAATTCCAAGGAATGCCTTGGTCTCAGTGATAAGTGAGGTTTGCCCTGTGCTGGCCGGGATGGGTGCAGCTTTCTGCAACTTGCCTACAAAGCTAAAGAAATGCAAAGCAGCTTATTGCTCAATTCTGCTGACTTTAGCAACCGGGGAGGACAAATTAAAAAAAGAAAAAGGAGAATATCTAGTCTCAACCTGGGCATTTAATGGGTCCCAAAATGTGCTGAACTCTTTAGTCTAAATGGGCTCTTTAGTGTGGTGTCAAATAAGTTAAAAAGCAGGGAGCTTTACAAAGCTGCCTTCATTGTTTAAACTTGTTTCACTCATGTTAAGGCTAATGTACATTTATTCAGACTGACAAAGTGCTGAATTTACACAACAGGGATAGTAATAATTAGGTCAGATACTTTTCAAATGGCAGCAGGGGGGTGGGAATACCTGACTCTTTCATGCTTATGAATGGCAATGGTTATTAGCGCTGGCCAGGCCAACCACAATACCTGCAAATAAATGCTCCTGTCAGCCCTGGATTGCCCTGCACGGCCGGTGCCACCTCCAGCTGCTGCCTGCCTGTCCCAGCTGCTGGGAACACCTATTCCCAATGGCAGCACTTGGAATTTTAGTGAGCCCAGCGCTGAACTTCGGATCTGAGCTCCTCTTCACTGCCTGGCACCAATAAATTAAATTAACAAAATTGAGGAGCCGGCCGTTCAAACAGCATTGTCCGCTCACTTGGATGGAGTTGAGCTCTGGTGTTTCACGTTAGATTACCCAGTTCTTACACACTGATGGTGCTGCCCTGACCCATTCCAGTGTCCACTCCTCGCACCTTCCTCAGGTATTTGGTGCTGCTGACTCCTGGGACAGAGCCCCGCGTTAGTCAGCCCGTGGAGCTCATCCAGCACTGCAGGATTTCTTTCTCCAAGAGCTTTTTTTCCCCCTTGTCTTTCCTAATATTTGAACAAGCGCTGTTGTTTCATTCAGTGCGGCCCAATCTGAATTGCTGTCAGCAGTGGCCGGCCTGGGCTGCTTGGATCTCTTAAACTGCAGCCCTTTACTCCCCCATTGAGGTTTCAGCTGCCCCAAGCTCATTCGGTTTGCATGTTCCCGTTCCTTTAGGAATCATTAAACCCATCCCAGCGCTCTGGTCCCAATGGATGCAGCGGGGAGGCTCCATGGACAGCGCCAGCCGGCGGTCCAGTGGGCAAAATCCCCAAAAAAAGCTGGAATTTCACTGAACAGACCAAGTTTCAGTGCCGCACACACCTTTTCCCCAGCTCCCTGCGAACGAGCTCCTGTAAATGAGTGAGGGGCGCTCCTGGGGATGCAGCCCGGGCAATGCGGGATCCGCAGCAGGAGCGGGCGCCTGGAGCATCCCGCAATGCTGTGGGATGCATCGATCCCGGAGGAATGGCTGAGCACGGGCGTGGATTGAGTTTCTTCCAGACTTTTTTGGGTTTATTTTGTTTTATTTAAGGAGTTCGGAGCCAAAATCAGCCCGCGGGCCGAGGCCGGACTGCTCTTCCCGGCGGCGGCCACGAGGGGGCGGCAGCGGCTCGGGCACGGCAGCGCCGGGAGCGCCCCGGGACAGACAGAGGGACAGAGAGGGGACGGACAGAGGGACAGAGAGGGGACAGACAGAGGGACAGACAGAGGGGACAGACAGAGGGACAGACAGGGGATGGACAGAGGGACAGACAGAGGGACAGACAGAGGGACAGACAGAGGGACAGAGAGGGGACGGACAGAGGGACAGACAGAGGGACAGAGAGGGGACGGACAGAGGGACAGAGAGGGGAGGGACAGAGGAACAGCGGGAATAGAAAGGGGATCCGGGGGACAGAGAGGGGATAGAGAGGGACAGGGAGGGGACAGAGAGGGGATAGATGGGGGATAGGGGGGAGAGAGAGAGGACAGGGGACAGAGAGGGGACAGGGGGAATAGAGAGGGGATAGAAGGGGACAGAGAGGGGACAGGGGGAATAGAGAGGGGATAGAAGGGGACAGAGAGGGGACAGGGGGAATAGAGAGGGGATAGAAGGGGACAGGAGGGGATAGCGGGGACAGAGAGGGGAGGGAGGGACAGAGGGGAGAGAGGGGACAGAGAATCACAGGGGGCGACAGAGAGGGGACAGAGAGGGGACAGAGAGGGGACAGAGAGGACAGGAGGGAGAGAGAGGGGATAGGAGGGGACAGAGAGGGGGTAGAGACGGGACAGAGAGGGGATGGGAGACAGAGAAGGACAAAGCGGGATAGAGGGGACAGACCGGGGACGGGGGGGACAGAGAGGGACAAGAGAGGGGACAAAGAGGGGCAGGAGAACAGATCGGCAGGGCTGTCCATCCCCGCCCTGTCCATCCCCGCCCTGTCCATGCCCGTCCCTTCCCAGCCTCGGGCATCCCGAGCGGTTCCCAATCTCCCCTTTGCCCCCTCGGGCTGCGCCGCGGCTCCGGGGCACGGGCGGCGCTGCAGGAGCCGCTCTGCTGGGAAAATCCGGGATTGCGGGGCAAATCCATCGCCTCTGCCCTCCCTCCCTGCTCCCTCGGCTGTTTCACACACCCGATGTTTGTGCACACCTCATACCGAGGGGACATCAATGGTGACAAAGAGGGAGAGGCAGAGCCCGAGCTCCCAGCTGACAGCAGCAGGATTCATTTCACTGCTTCGTACACTGATTTTGCGAAGTCAGTCGGTCAGAAAATAAAGAGTTTGTTACACAGAAAATTCCTGTCTCTCAGAGCTTGTTTCCGTCCCAGATCAGAATGAAAAGCACAAACTGCTCCCCCAAGAAATGTTCTGTAAGATGATGATTTGGGAGAATTGTTCCAGCAATGTTCAAATATTTTCTTAATAAAAACAAGCTACTCAGAGAATTAACATTGCATATATCTTAAAGTTGAAACGAAATCAAACATTTTGCTCTGTCACCTCCTAAAAACAATGTAAATAGCTGCATGTTTAGGATTTAAATCCTATTTTCTGGCATCTGTATTAATTTGAAACATTTTCTCCTTGCAGTGTTTAGTGCTTCACGTTTGATTTGGAGAAATCTTGGAGTCAAGTTGGAATTTCAGAAACAAAAGAGGGAAAGAAAAACTTGTCTTCTATTTTAGGGTCCTGCAGTACTGGAAATGCAAAGGCTGCAGAGTGAATATTTAATGAGTGCATGAGAATCCCAAAAAGTGTAAAGCAAATGCCATGCAGCAGTCGCCTTGCCTCGCTCAGCATTAAGACATTAAAAATAGATTTACAGATTTCATCATGCGATTGCAACATTCACACAGGTTGGGATTTTTAATTTAACTTTGAACTGGATCATGCAGATTGCAGGCAGACCAGAACGGACTTTATTCTAATGGGAGAATTTGCTTTATGCAGGATTAACATATCAAAGGCAGGGCAGGATTTGGGGAGAAGATGGCACAAGGATGGGTTGGCACCCAGGGGAGCTGCTGGCACTGGAGGAGATTTCAGGCCATGAATTTGGGTGGCACTTGCTCTGCCCTTGTCACATTCCTTGTGTTCCCATTGGGTTCGGTTCAGGCTGATTAATTGTGCTCCAATCCTCCCTTGGTGATTGAGCTCTGGCCAAACAGAGGTGGCACCATCCTGGTTTAAAAAAATGACTGAAACATTAAGGAAAAGTGTGTTGGCACTGCTGGCTGGGTGAGTCAATTAGTGCTGGGTGAGTTAATTGGTGCCATCCCCTCCTGATCCCTCCTCACAGGTGCCAGCACACCCTCACCGAGGGGTGGCTCAGGGTGGCTTCAACATCAGTCAGAAATTATTGACAGGAGATGAATTCAAGGCAGGCAGGGGTTCCCAGGGCTTGTGTCCCCAGCAGGGCTGCAGAGTTTGGGGGCGCAGTGGGAAGGGTGATGGCAGAGAGGACAGGGGCAGGTGCTGGCCCCGGGGTGGTGCAGGGCATCCCTGCCTTGCTCTGGGTGCTCCCCTTGGGAATGCACCTGCAGCTGTGCTGGGCGTGACTGCTGCCCTTCAAACAGCCCCAGCAATGGGATCCTCGGCTGTTCCGCTCCAGCAGGACCAGAGAAACCCTCCCCAGAAAGGCAGGACACCCCTGTGAGCCCCCCAAGGGGCCATTTTGTGTCTGTCACATTTTACTGCGCACCCAACACCAGGACATCAGATGGCATCACACCCCCTGCCACCTCCCAGGGCAGGATATCCATCAGCAGGAGCAGTCTGGTGTGAAAATGTGAAAATGTGAACATGTGAAAATCCAACCCAGCTCTTTGAGCAGAGGCTCCCCTCAACAGCTGCATTCCCAGTGTCACATCAGTGAGTTTTTCCTGCAGGGTGGAATAAAACACTCTGCTCCCACTCAGCCCTCACTGCTGTGGTGGATTCTGAGTGCTCTGCAGGGCTGGTGGCACGTCACCCGTGTCACCATCACAGGGTTATCCCTGGTTCCCAGTCAGAAAATGATCTGTGGTGGGTTCTGAGTGCTCTGCAGGGCTGGTGGCACGTCACCCGTGTCACCATCACAGGGTTATCCCTGGTTCCCAGTCACAAAATGACCCACATGAGAGCAGCCCAGCAATGGCACGGACAAAAGGAATGAACACAACTCTGCAATTGTGTCTGAGAACTCTGGAGCCTTCTGGGAAGCACCACTCAACCCCCAGCATGGAACATCCCCTCAGCCACAGCGCTGGGCAAGAGCCTTGACCAGAGCAACCAATATTGACCTCAAAACCTCCCAGAGCTGCGAGGCCACAGCAATGCAGGGCAAAACCGGAGCAGGCAGAGCAAAGCAGAGATCCCTTCCTGCAGATATCCACAGCTGCAGAGCTTCCTGCAGGGACTTGCCTTGGCTGGGCTGCAGTGTGGGCATGGGCACACGCAGGGGAGAAATGCTGGATGGATTGGCAGGGAGCAGAGAGAGAATTCCTGCAGGATTGGCAGGGAGCAGAGAGAATTCCTGCAGAATTGGGGCTGCTGCACATGCAGAGAATTCCTGCTGGATTGGCAGGGAGCAGAGAATTCCTGCAGGATTGGGGCTGCTCAGGGAGAGGTGACAGTTCTGGTCATTGCCTGGCAACTGAGTTATCTCCTTCCTCCTCCCTGAGTTATCTCTATCTTCAGAAATGGAACATGAGGCGCTTTGTGAGCTCCTGGTGCTGGGAGCTGTCCTGAGGATGAGGATGCTGTGTTCTGCCAGAGCACAAATGAAGCTCCTGCTTTAACACTTGGCTTTTTTGGAATTGTGCGCTTCCCAGCCAGCTCCAGCAGCTCAGGCCTTCACGGGCCCTTTGCAAACAGCCTGTGCATGATAGCAAAGAAAAATAAACTTTTGTTCAGTGTGTGCTGCTCCCTCAGATGCGCTGGGAGGAGGCTGAGGAGTCAAAGCGGGAGATGCTGAGAGCTGGCCTCTGTTAGCAGCTGGTCAGAAACAGCAAACCCAGCAAATCCTGCATTTGAGGGGCACAGACACTGCCCAGAGTACTGACCCTTTTTTACACCAAAATATTGGATTTTAGTGTTACAGCAAAACTGCCAAGAAGGAGATTATGCCACATAAGACACCCAAAGTGTCACGGTGCTTTTATGTTATTTTTTCACATGCTCTCTTTGCCTTGTTTCTTCTAAAGCAGAAATCACCTGCCTGAGGAGTCTGGGCTGTCTCAGAGTTGAGATCCATCCACAGTGTTGGGTAAAATTCATGGTAGCATCTGCAACTGTATTTGCTGATTTTATGTGTTCTTCTTTTCAGGTTATCCTGTATTTAATGAGAGGGGGAGTTTTTTCCTAAGATAAAATTTCAGATTTATCTGAAGCAAAGAAGCAAGTGCTTGTGAAATGAGTTCATTCCTCCCCATCAGAGCTGGGTTCAAGACTCAGAGATTATTGAAAGTGTTTTCACTCATTCAGCTTGGAGCATTCCCATGGGATTTTTAACCTCTGAGCATGTTTCCTTTCATCAGCAGCAATTGCAGAACTCTGCAATGACTTTTTCTCCTTTGGTGCAAAAGTTAAATATGAATTTATGGCGTGATTGCATTGAGATTTCAGAACCGGGCTGCAAAAATCGAAGTTGCTGTGATCTTACCTGCCTGGAGATTACAGACAGATAACACTTGCTAAACACCCCATACCTTGGATGATATATTGATCTCCAGAGGATTTTTATTAAGCTGCTCTGAAATTATTCCCAAAGGATGCAAACCTCGGCTTAGCTACAACTGCTACCCACAGTCTTTAAAGAACATTCTGAAACCTTTTTGCTAAACAATCTGCTCAGCTGCTACCAGGTTTTACCCAATATTCAAATGACACTTCTTTCCTTTTCAACCCTCGCCAAGCTGAGGTTATTAAGAAAGAGATACAAATTAAAAGGATTAAAAACGCAACTCTAATTAAACACATATGAGCAGTTAAAAGTCGGCTCTGCCCTGGTTATCTGCGCACACAGAAATATCACACACACAACCCAAAGCAGCCAAAGTCTCCATTAGGAGCTCGCTGAAGGCACCACAGAGCAATCACACACTGTGCCTCCTCTGCAGCTGCTGCTGGGGAGGAATGGAGGAGCTTTTTGAGAATGGGTCTTGAAATATTTGTTAGAATGGGATGAGTCTTGAGGTATTTTTTAGAATGAGATGAGTCTTGAAGTGTTTTTTGGAATGAGATGAGTCTTGAGGTGTTTTTTTAGAATGAGTCTTGAAATATTTGTTAGAATGAGATGACTCTTGAAATATTGTTTTAGAATGAGTCTTGAAGTGTTTCTTAGAATGAGATGAGTATTGAAATATTTTTTAGAATGAGATGCGTATCGAAATATTGTTTTAGAATGAGATGAGTCTTGAAGTATTTTTTAGTATGAGATGAGTATCGAAATATTTTTTAGTATGAGATGAGTCTTGAAATATTTTTTAGTATGAGATGAGTATCGAAATATTTTTTAGTATGAGATGAGTCTTGAAATATTTTTTAGAATGAGATGAGTCTTGAGGTATTTTTTAGAATGAGTCTTATATTTTTTAGAATGAGTCTTGAAATATTTATTTTAGAATGAATCTTGAAATATTTTTCAGTATGAGATGAGTCCTGAAATATTTTTTGGAACGAATCTTGAAATATTTTTTAGAATGAGTCTTTAGGTGTTTTTTAGATGAGGTGAGCCGTTGCTGTCCCCGCTTTCAAGGAAGCAGCAGCTGAGGGTGGGAGGAAGGAGAGGATTCTGCCCTGGCATCCCCCGTGGGTTTGAGCTCTGTTGAGCCCTGGTTGTCCCCAAAAGCTGAGCCAGCGGCACCGGGAGGGGGTGGCTGCCTTTTCCCAGCAGACCTGGGGTTTCTCTTGGGTTTCTCCTCACAAGAATGTGCTACAAAAACACGCCAAGCCACGGTGAATCTCTCCATGACGAAAGTGAGCTGGTATCTCTTAAATAAGTATCCAAACAAGCCCTTGAAGACACATAATCACCAAGCAGCATCTGTGATCACAGCTCGGTGTTTTAAAGGATTAGGGGGGGATTAGGACCGTTTGTAAATTCCTCGCCGACCTTTTGTACGGGCGGGATGGAATATTTTTTTAAGGAATTCACAGACTGTCTGCTAAAAGCCTTTATTCCCCTGATTTGTGCTGGGTGTGGACTGCTCTGGGATTTTTTTTGAAAGGTAGCATAACATGGCTCATCAATCTAGGCTGCACATAAATCCTGCTTTGTGTGATTCCTAATGGGTTCCTGCTCCTGGTGAAGAGTGGGAAAACCTCCTCGCACTGGGGAATAACAGGTCCTGTCATTGTGCCACTGGTGCTGCTGGTTTAACGCCCCACCGAGGGCAGGGTTCCACCTGGGGGGGAAATGAGCAGGGTTTGGTCCCCAAGAGGAGTTCCAGAAAAGCCTCTCGTAGCTCCTGTGGGCCCATCATGATTGGTTTGAACATTAAATAATCAGGGTTATCCAGACAGGGTAACAGGACTTTCCTGCTTTTTCTGGGAATGGGAGAAGCTGGACAGGGGAGGGGAGGAACACCCTGCCCCGTGCCTGCGTCCAGGTGAGGTGAGCTGGCATCGTCTGGATGCACTGAGGGTCAGACAGGGATGCTCAGAGCATCCCTTGGGCCAAGGGAATAGGAAATATTGCATTAAAAAAAAAAAAATCTGTGTGCTTGAATGGTTCATTTTGCCATATTCCCTTTGGCTGCTGTCATCTTCTCCCCAGAGGGAGCATTCCACCCTGCCGAGGGTGTGAGGATGGGATTCCTGTGCTGCCCAGCTCTGCCCGCAGCTCCCAGCCAGGGGCAGCAGTCCCTGCCTGCCTGCAGGTGTGCCAAGCACAGGGCAGTAGAACAGCCTGCAAACTGGGAGCTTGCTGCTCGTTTGTGTTCTCAAAAAAGGCTGAATGTTCAAAGCTCTGCAAGTGGCATTTCCTCTGCAATTTTATCACTTTTCCTTCAGCCAAAAGCCAACCTTGACCACGAAATCTGCTTTTTGTGTGTGATCTCCTGCTGCTCTGGAGACACCTCAGAGCTGTGATCCTGGACTGGAGAATATTTCTGGACACCCCTTTAGGAGAGCAAAATCTGCCTTTGACAATTCTGCGCCTTCTCATCTGCATTTTCTGATTTCGCTTATTTTTATGCTTTTTACCAAGGTACAACCATAAGGAATTGAAAAGATAGATAGATGATAGATAGATAGATAGATAGATAGATAGATAGATAGATAGATAGATAGATAGATAGATGATAGATAGATGATAGATAGATAGATAGATAGATAGATAGATAGATAGATAGATAGATAGATAGATTAGATATTAGATCATAGATATCCCTGGCAGTGTCCAAGGCCAGCTTGGAGCAGCCTGGTCTGGTGGAAGGTGTCCCAGCCCATGGCAGGGCTGGAATGAGAGGAGCTTTAAGATCCCTTCCAACCAAACCTTCTGTGATTCCATGATTTACAGAGGGAAGGGAGGGTCCCCTCAATGTCAGCCTTCTGGCCCTTTGCTGTTATCTGAGCTGGGGACTCGGGTGAAAATTGGGGTTTTGTTAAAAATCCAAGCATCAGCATCCTCCCTGCCAGGGAAAGAGAGAGGGATGCCACCCCATCCCATTCCATCCATCCCATCCATCCCATCCATCCCATCCCATCCCATCCCCTGGATCCCATCCCATCCCACCCCATCCCATCCCCTGGATCCCATCCCCTGGATCCCATCCCATCCCATCCCACCCCACCCCACCCCACCCCATCCCATCCATCCCATCCCATCCCATCCCATCCCATCCCATCCCATCCCATCCCATCCCACCCCATCCCATCCATCCCATCCCATCCCATCCCATCCCATCCCATCCCACCCCATCCCATCCCATCCCATCCCATCCACCCCATCCCATCCATCCCATCCCATCCCACCCCATCCCATCCATCCCATCCCATCCCATCCCATCCCATCCCATCCCATCCCATCCCATCCCATCCCATCCCATCCCATCCCATCCCATCCCATCCATCCCATCCCATCCCATCCCATCCATCCCATCCCATCCCATCCCATCCCATCCCATCCCACCCCATCCCATCCCATGTCTGTTTGGCAGCTCCTTTTCTCCCTCCCGCCTCTCCTTTGCCTGTTTTTAGAGCAGGGTGCCCTTGCCAGGACCTGAGTGGGGAATTAGGGCACGGGATGTGAATTTTTGTCCCTGATTGTCCCTCGGAGGTGGCCCCAGGGCCGGGCTGAGGAGGTGCAGGAGCTCTGTGTGTCTGTGTGTCCCTAACCAGAGGTGCAGGAGCTCTGTGTGTCCCCAGCCAGAGGTGCAGGAGCTCTGTGTGTCCCCAAGCAGAGGTGCAGGAGCTCGGTGTGTCCATAACCGAGGTTCAGGAGCTCTGTGTGTCTGTGTGTCCATAACCAGAGGTGCAGGAGCTCTGTGTGTCCCTAACCAAGCTGCTCCCCTGCACAAACACACCCACGGGGCTCTGCAGGGTCAGCCCCGAGGAAAGGCAGCAATTCACAGCAGTTTAATTAACTGTGAGCCACTGAAATGCAGTCACCTGCCCGGGAGAGCAGAGGCAGCCCCATCGGGGTGTGAAACGGGGGAAATGTCCCGGTTTGGGAGCAGAGTGGGTGTGAACCTTCCCCTCAAAGTGGGCAGGGATCAGCGCACACGGGCCCATTATTGCTAATTGCAGCTTCACCTTTTGGCCAGATATTAAAAAATGAGCTAATCCTTGCATATTTAATGTCCTGTTTCTTCACGAGCACGGGGATTAATTGGGAAATGGGAGGAACTGGGAGAGAGGGGCAGGGGCAGAGCAGCCCTGGGGCGCCTGCCCTCCCTCCCTGCTGGGCAGGGCAATGGAAAAGCACTTTAAAAATGAGGATTTTGCTCTTTTTGGTCTGTTTCTCTCCTCCTCCGTCCTTCAGTAACTCCTGGGTGACTGATAGCGACCTTCCAGGCCCGGAGTCTGCAGCTACGAGCCGGGAAATGCCCTTCCCATCGGTCATTATTGCCCAATTAGCAATTGCAATATTTCACAAACGTGACAATGACACCGGGTGCCCTCTGCAGGGCTGGGGGCTGCGGAGCACTCGGCATTTCCCTGAGAAACCGGGCAGTCACAAAATTTCCTTGTAGTCACAAAATTTCCCAATTTTCTTTATTTTTTTTCCCCTTCAATTGCATCTCCTTTGACGGGAACTCCATTCTAGAGTGTTTGCAACTCCTTCTTTTCTGTTTCCAGCACTTTTGTTTCCAGCTGAGGCCACGGCCAGGCCCAGGAGAGGTGCTGTGCCATCCCAGCTGTGCCACCAGGAAATTCGTATTTGTATTTTCCCAAATACAGTGCCTGGGAATGGGCTCTATCTCTGCCTGGCAGGGAGAGCGGTGGGAGAGGGAAGTGAATTTGATGTGCAGGAAAAGCAAAGCAGAAACTGCCCCTGATGGGCACCTGGTGCCCATGGGAGCCCTCTGGAGCCACTTCCAGTCACTGATCCAGCAGAAAATGCATGGAGCGACCCAGGAGCTGAGAAAGAGAAGGGAAAGAAGGAAAAGGAGAAATTCCCAGTCCCTTTTGGCTCTGTTGGTGCCCCAGGAAAGGGCAGCCTGAGGCCGTGGGCAGTGCCAGTGAATGTGGGCACTGCTCCCCATCCAGCAGCCCAGGGGTGCAGGGACACCTGGGTTCATCCCTGCTGGGGGGGCACACGCTGTGGCACACTGTGCACACCCCAGCTGGCCCCAAAAACCATCTCAGCACTGTGCACACCCCAGCTGGCCCCTGTAACCATCGACACACTGTGCACACCCCAGCTGGCCCCAAAAACCATTGACACACTGTGCACACCCCAGCTGGCCCCCAAAACCATCTCAGCACTGTGCACACCCCAGCTGGCCCCTAAAACCATTGACACACTGCGCACACCCCAGCTGGCCCCCAAAACCATCGACACACTGTGCACACCCCAGCTGGCCTCAAAAACCATCGACACACTGTGCACACCCCAGCTGGCCTCAAAAACCATCTCAGCACTGTGCACACCCCAGCTGGCCCCAAAACCATCTCAGCACTGTGCACACCCCAGCTGGCCCCAAAACCATCGACACACTGTTCACACCCCAGCTGGCCCCAAAAACCATCGACACACTGTGCACACCCAGCTGGCCCCAAAAACCATCTCAGCACTGCACCAGGCGGGCACGGAATGGCTCTTCTGGCCCTGGGTACCTCTAGACAGGGTTTGGCATCTCCTGGCAGTGAGGGAGTCACTCTGGGGCAGCAAATCCGTGTCGTTGATTAAAGTGAGCTTCACCTGCAGGCCCTGAGTGCTTGGTGCGTGTCCCAGGGGCTGTGGGATGAATGCAGAGGGCACAGCCTGGCCTGGGAGCTCCTGTCCTGCCAGGATCCTTGCAGGGAAGGATCACGAGGTGTGGAAATGCTCTCCCATGTTAAATTGCCAAATTAAAGGTGTGGAGCCAAACAGGAATACACCTGAAATAGTATTTACTACTGTAAATGGTGCAGAAAATGAACGTGGATGGGATTCTGCTGAGCCACTCTGCAGGCTGCAGTTGTTCACTGGGGATCCCTGGGCTGCAGCCAACTTCTCTGTTTGCTTTGGAGAGCCAGAGTCCTTTTATTTGTGCTAATAGTGCCCCTGTGATAAGAGAGAAAAATCACAGGGATAAATCCAACCTGCCACTGCAGCATTGCTGAGGGTGGGAGGAACACAAGGCAACTGCAGGGTCTCTGTTGAGAATGAGCTTTTGGAGGGTCACAGGTGATGGAGAACATCTCCTGCTCCATCCACCAAATCCTGGATAAATCCCTGGCTGTCCCTGGGCCCTGTTTGCTTTTCCTCAGACCAGTTTCCCAGCTAATGCTTTTCAGAGACAGGCCTGAAATTAAGATTTCCATATTTATGTGCCCATTAACATAGATACATTAAAAAACTTAATGAGCTTATGTAACAAATTGCTGTGTGACATGGCTGGGGAGAGGATCTGTACTTAGGGAGATAAGGATGGCATTTGCAATGGCACCAGCTCGGGGAAAATTACAAGGAGCAGCAATTGCAGGGTGCAGGGAGAGGCTGTGCTGAGACTGCAGCCTGCAGGGCTGTCCCAGCCTGGTGTGTGTGGGGAGCCTGCCCAGAGCCTCCTCCTGCCCATTCCAGCATTTCATTTCCCTGCCTGAAAGGAAGAAATATGAAATTTCCTTTCGGGAAGGGAAACGAAATCTTGCAATTTCAATTGGGCAAGCTTTGGTCCGTGTCCCTGCACTTGATGGCTTCCCGTGCCTTTTGATGGCTTTCACTTTGGCCAAGATTTTTTTATTATTTTTTAAAGTATCCATACCGTGTCCCTCATCTCTTCCCCTCAAAGTTGTGTCCTTGATTTTTTTTTCCTTCCTCCTTGATTTTTTCCCCTGCTTTTGCACCATCTCTGAGGTTGGTTTTGGCCTCTTTTGATCCTTTGCATGCACCTCATGTAATCCCGGTCCGCTTGTAGTCCGCTTTCTTGTAGTCACAAAATTTCCCAATTCTTTTTCCCCCTTCCATTGCATTTCCTTTGATGGGATCTCCATTCCAGAGTGTTTGCAAGCCCTCCTTTTCTGTTTCCAGCATTCACTGGGCATGTCCCAGCCTCCACCCAGAGTTTTCCGTGTCCCGGGGAGGGGATGAGGCCGCGCTGGGAGTCAGCATCGCCTGGGTGCTGGGCGAGGTGCTCTGGGCACATCTGCAGGGGCAGCGCTGTCCCTGGGCCTGCTCAGGGCTGGCTGGGTGTGCCAGGGCTGGGGACACAGCTCAGGGGAAGCTGACCCAGCTGCAGAGGCACTGACACAGCTCCTGGGTGTCCCAGCACATCCAGGGCTCCGCAGCTCCCGGCTCAGGGCTCAGGGCAGGGTGAGCTGCAGGTTTGTAGCTGGCAGAAACGCTTTACATGTGCCTGCTTCCTGCTGCCCTGCTCTGCACGAGGGAACAGCTCAGCCCAGGAGGGCTGGTGCTGCTCCTGTGTGCGTGGGCTGCTGAGGGCAGGCAGAGCGTGGCACAGTCTCACTCTGGGGCTGCTGGAGATGTGCATTCTCCTCCCCTGCTTGTGTGCAGACGGGATCCTCGCCGCTGACCATGGGCACAGCACGCTCTCCTGAGAGCCTGAGGGGGGATTTCAGGGAGGGAGGGCTCAGGATTTTAAAAGGAGAGTGCTCAAACTCTTCCCCTCCCAGTTGGTGCAGTTTTATTCAGACAATCAACAGCGTGGGGCTCTTCCACTCATCATCCCAGGAAACCAGCACTGGGCAAAAGTTGTGGCAGCAAGGTGTGAACTCATCCCTCCTTCCACGCACTGGGAAGCCTCCCTGTGACCATCCACACCCCTGTGTTATTAGGCAGGGCCAGCTTTGGGCTCCAGAAGGCACTGAGGGCATGGAGAGGTCTGGCTGGCTGTGCTGGAATGAGCCACGGGCACAGGGCATGGAGCCCATGTCCTGGGCATGGACAGGGAGCCTGGGCATTGCTGGTGCCCTGGAGGACCCTCACACAGGGCCTTATTTCCCTGGCCATCGTGATGGCTTTGTTGATGTCTGGGGCAGAGGAGGTGACTGTGACTTGGGAACAGGGAGCAGCCTGTTGACTCCTTTTCCCAGCAGGGAGCACCATGGTGATTTGGGAGCACAAAAGTGATTTGGAAACGGGGTGCACAGTAGGGATTTGGGAGCAGGGAGCAGCCCTGGTGCCCAGCTCAGTGCCAGTTCTGTGAGCAGATCCCAGCCCACCTGGCAGAAGGAGTGAGGATTCCTTGTCAGGAGGCAGCCAGGCTGAGCCCCACTGAAGGACGAGCACTTCAGCTGGGCTGTTCTGTGTCTGCACAGGGCAGAGCAGCCTTTATGGCTCTGCTCTGCTGGCACAGCTCCCCACGGGCACAGGGAGAACCATTCATCCCATCCCATCCCATCCCATCCCATCCCATCCCATCCCATCCCATCCCATCCCATCCCATCCCATCCCACCCCATCCCATCCCATCCCATCCCGTCCCATCCCATCCACCCCATCCCATCCTATCCCTTTATCCCATCCCATCCCATCCCATCCCATCCCATCCCATCCATCCCATCCCATCCCAGGACTCTGTGCCAGGCTCCCCAGATCCCGGGCTGGGCTGGGGTCACCCTGAGCCCCCCTGTTCCCTCCTGGCTGCCTGGCTGAGCTCTGGGCTGCCCCAGCATTTGCATGGGTGCAGCCTGACCTGCTTGGAGCCGTGTCTGCCGCTGCATTTGCATCCCTGGGGCTGAGCTGGTTTTGTTTCGCTGCTGTGATTGTTTTCCATTCTAATGCAGCACCACAAGGAAGGGGTGACCTGGTTCCTGTCTCAGCACCAGGGCTGGCTCTCAAAGGCACCATCCACCTCTCAGTGCAAGATCCACCTTCCTGCCCTCCAAATTCCCTCTCATTCCAAAGCACAGCTCCCCGTGCCCCAGAGCAGCTCTTCCCACATCCCCAAGGCTCCCTTCCCTCAGCTGCTGTCCAAGGCTCCCAGCATTGCTAATCCCAGCTCTCTGGACACCCAGCTTCCCTAACAATCCCAATTTGGATCAGGGCTGCCTTCCTGCTGAGCCACTCAAAGCACAGGCTGGAGTCAGCTTTGGAGCTTCTGTGGATTGGTTTTGGGGACAGGGGGACAGACCAGGTCAGGCTGCAATGGGGTGGGCAAGAGACATCTCACACAGCATTAAACTGCTGCAAGTTACTGCCAGCTTCATTTTCCATACATTTCCATTGGTACAGTGAATTTATACTGACTTTCCAGGGCTTTCCAGTGTTGGATTTTTGTAGGAGGAGGAAGAGATTTAAAGCTGCTTGTACTTGTTCCCTGATGTCGTCTGGACTGTGGCTCCTAAATCCCAGGAAACCCAGAAATGCAGATGCCTGAGATGCTGCCTGAGTTCACATTGGAACTGAAGCACCCTGAGCCATCTTGCCTCTGTTTTGTGGGGGTTTAACAGAAGAAAAATCACCTGGACATCCCAAACCTGTGTCCCTCTGCAGCCCCACCTGCATGAAATCACCTGGACGTGGATAAGAGCCTTCAAACCAATGGGAATTCTTTCACCTTGGGGTATCCCCTCTGTGCCTCTGCAGCACTAGTGTACAGGAATTGTCAGAAATCATTTTACATGGAAAAAATAAATCTGTTAAAGAACCACTCAGCCCCTGCATGCATTGGCTAGAGTGACCAAAATCAACTTGAGAGAGCTTGTCCCCCCTTTGTGATGCAGTTCAGATTTTGTGCAGCTGAGTTTGATGGAGAGCTCCAGGAAAAAATGGCCATTTAGAGGGATTCGGAATTTTCAAGAAACTGGACCATGGAAGTCAGAGAGTAACTGAATATGTTTTCTTAAATTGCCTGCAGGGAAAATCCTCAGCTTCAACTCACACGGCCCATTGTCCTGGCATCAAGGTCAGTTCCCTTATTTCATCACCCCTGAGCAGTGAAAGGCAACAAGAAATAAGGGAACTGATTTGGAAATTCCTTCCCTCCTGCACAGGGACTGTCTGCATCTCTGCTTTATATTGTGCCCAAAGTCACCTTGGGAGGCGTTTGGGCAATTTTCCTCCCATGTCTGTGTGTGTCTGTGGATGTACATGGAGAATGTTTTAAAAGTTATATTTTACATGCTTGATGGATACCCTGGCAGTGCACGGGCTGCAGGAGCCCTCAAAGGCAGGGATGGAAAGGACCCTTTGTACCTGGTGCCCATCTCTGTCCACAGAGGAACCTTCCCCAAACATCAGCAGTGTGCCCCAGCCACTGTTTGCATGAAACATCATCACCAACCTTTATTTTTTATAGTATTAATTGTGTCTATTGAGCCAAGAGCCTGTTTATGTTTTTTACTTACAGGAAACAGAAAAATATACAAAAAATAACTAAATATGTGAGTCCTGATTTCACTTTTAACATTGTGGTGCTTTGGCTGTTTGGGGTTTTTTATCTTTTAATTTGAGCCTGTTCCCTGCAAGGGGAGCTGGATTTGGTTACGCAGAGTCCAGCAATGACAGCCTTTGGAGCAACACTGGCTAACAGCTCCCGGTGGACACAAAAAGGAGGGAATTTTAAAAAATCAGAGCATCTCTCCAGAATGGAAGGATCAGAGCCCTGAGGAGGCATCTGGGGGTCATTGGGCAGAGATGGGATCAGGGACCACAGCCCCCACTCCTCTCCTGCTTCCACCAGAGCTGAATCCAGCTCTGGCCACTGCTGGGATTGTCATCCTTGTTCTATGAATGAGCAGAGCAGGGTAAATGCAGCTGCTGTCACATTTGTGCTCATGCCCCGCCTCAGGGCCAGGGCCGGGCTGGGATCTGGCTGTTCCTGCGCCCTGTGCCCTGCTGTGGCTGCAGGCAGGCTCCTGGGTACCCTCTCTCTGCCAGGTGTCCCTCTCCTGCCTCAAACCACCCAGCCTGACAGAACTTCTGGGGCACAAAAGCCAGAGGAACTCCTCTGCAGGAGCCCCAGGCAGCTGCCCATGGCTGCAGAGCCTCTGCCACATGCCAGGGAGCATCTCACCCCGGGCCCAGCCGTGCCTGCTGCCAGAGCCTGTCCCTGCTGCCCAGGAATTGCCAAACGCCCTCTGGGCTGCAGGCTCAGGGCACTCTGCTCCTCCAGCTCCAGAGGGAGGGAGCAGGAGGAAAACGCAGCTGGGATGGTGTTTATGAAGCAAATTGATTGGTTTGGGGGGAAATGAAGAAAGTGTGGGCACCTCTCACTTCCTGCAGAGGTGAGGGCTGGAAGCTGAGGCTGGGAGCCGGGCAGGGATTCATTCCTGCAGTGCAGCCCCTCTCCACTCCCCATCGCCTTCACTTTGGGGGGGCCCAGCCCACCCACAGCCCTGATGGTGCAGACTGCGCCTCCCACACCGGTGCGGAATCACAGAATGACGGAATGACGGAATGACAGAATGGTTTGTCTGGGAGGGACCTGACAGACGGCGCAGCTCCAGCCCCGTGCCCTGGGCAGGGGCCCCTCCCGGCAGCCCAGCTCGCTGCGAGCCCCGTCCAGGCTGCCTTGGGCACGGCTGGCAGCGGGGCCGGTGCCCGGAGCCCCCGGGCTGCCATTCCGGGCCTCGGGGGAGCCGCCCGGGGCTCTGCGGCCGGGGGGGCACGGCCAGGGCGAGGAGAGGCTCCCGGCAGGCGGGGATTCCAGGGATGCTCACACACCGCACCCCCGGAGCGCCCCGAAGGGAGGAGAAACGGCGGAACAGCGGGGAAAAGCCCGAGAACGTGCGGACTGTGCTCCGGCCGGGCTGGGTCTCGGTGCCTGGGCTGGGGACGGGCGGACAGCGGCACGGGGTGCGGTGGGGATGCTCCCTCCGCGCCCCTCCGCTGGCCATGGCTGTGCTGCGGAGCATCCCCTGGCACGCTCGTACCGCGGCCCCGGTGCCGGGGACCCCCTGAGCCCCCCGGAGCTGCTCCGGCCCTGGGCTGCGGGCGGGGATCCTGCCCCCAATCTGCGCCCCAAGCCGCGCAGTGTCCCGGGGCCGCGGGGCAGCCCCCGCCTTTGTGCAGCTCGGCAGGAGCCCAGGCGACAATCCGGACAGGTTGCTGCAGCCTCATTAACAATACAGATATGTGTGTGTTTAAATAATTTTTTTAGAGGAAGAAGGATGTAACTAATTAGCATCCCCACGCTCTCTTTTAATTGCTGCCAAATAGGAAAACTACAGCGTGTGACAGAGGCGCAGCAGTGGGCTCTGGCTCCCCTCCCGAAGCGTGTTCACGCCCGGGGGTGCTCCGTGCTCCCCACGGGAAACTGCAGCCTCGTCAGAAAGGGAACTCATCCCCCACGGAGCAGGCACCTCTTCTGCCCGGAATCAGGGGATATCCCCGGAGTCAGAACACCAATTTTAAAATATTTATTATTTTTTTTAATAAGTAAATAAAAGCCGCCACCTGTCAGCACCCACCTCCCTGCCCGGCTGCGGGTCGGACCGTGCTCTGCCCCAGTCTCAGAGGCGTGTCCGGGGCGGTTCGGTGTCCGTGCAGCAGCATCTCACATTTCACACATCCCCGGAGCGCGCTGGGAGCGGAGCGTGTGGCCGGGCCGGCTGCGGCTCCGCGGGCACCGAGCCGGGCTCTGAGCGAGGCGCGGAGCGCTGCGGAACGGGACGGGGCCGGGAATGGCACCGGGCTGAGAACGGCACCGGGCCGGGAATGGCACCGGGCCCGGAACGGCACCGGGCTGGGAATGGCACCGGGCTGAGAACGGCACCGGGCCGGGAATGGCACCGGGCCCGGAACGGCACCGGGCTGGGAATGGCACCGGGCTGGGAACGCCACTGTGCTCAGAGGGAGCGGCTCCAAGAGCTCAGAGAAAACCGGAGCAGCTGAGCTGCCGTGTGCCCGCACCAAAGCATCCCTGGGCAGGGCCCGCATCCATCACCTGCCGGGCACCCGTGCCCGCCCTTCCCTTCCCTTCCCTTCCCTTCCCTTCCCTTCCCTTCCCTTCCCTTCCCTTCCCTTCCCTTCCCTTCCCTTCCCTTCCCTTCCCTTCCCTTCCCTTCCCTTCCCTTCCCTTCCCTTCCCTTCCCTTCCCTTCCCTTCCCTTCCCTTCCCTTCCCTTCCCTTCCCTCGTGCTCCCCGCGGGTCCCCGGCAGCGGCTGCGGGCGCACAACGAGGAGCAAGTGAGTGTACGGGAAAGTTTCTCTCAAACTCGGTCGTGTTCAGCCTCCTCTCTGCCCTCTTGGCTTGCTGTTTAGGAAGCCAAGTGTTTATTTCGGTCGCCTTGTTTAGGTAATTTCTTATACGTCCCTCATCCTCTTCCACGCTTCTGTTTATGAATATTATTCCTAATACACAATAAATAACGCGAATTCATCTTTGTGAGTTTGGCCACCAAAACGAAGGTGTACAATCCCAAAGAATGATAAAATCATGTTCGTTTCTCAGTGTGACATTTCTGAACAGAATCAAAATCTGCCTTCCGAGGTTGTAATAAAAATAACCAACGTTGTTACAATTCCCCTTTGGAAGGAAGAAGAGCTGACCCCAAACCAGGGAGGCTCGACGGTTCCCTTCCTCGTTTCTTTCTAAATCCATCTTGTCCCTTTAATACAAATGAACTTCAAGCTCCCCCTGTATTTTACTATTTAGATTCCTCGTCTTAATGACGCCAGGAGCAGCGCAAGCACACTCGCTAATAATCGTCGCGAACTGCATTTCAAAGAAACATCCCTGGAAGAAAAACACCGTCGTTAAAAAAAATAAAAATAAATAGAGACTCCACCAAAAATGATAATGTGGAGTCGCTGATGATGACGGGCTTAATGCAACTGCTGCAAATCAGCACCTGCGTGCTAGATAAGGCAGATAACACCTCCAACAGTTACTTACAGCACCCCCGTCCTCCTCGCGTTTATTTTTAGATCATTCATTTAGTCTGATGGAGGGGTTTATGGTGTTTGGATTTTTTTTTTTTAATTTTAATTAACGCTCTTGTTATTTTTCTTCCCTGATCTTTAAGGGGGGGGGGGGGGGGAAAGTGAGTGAAGTGTGAGCTGGTTAAATCTGGAGACGTGGGTCTATCTCGGGCCTTTAATAGCAGCTCTGGGGCGGCTCGTCCCCGGCTCTGATAGCCGAGATCTCCGCAGCCAGCACTGCCCAGGGTCAGCTTTTGTCTCTGCCACAATAAACAAACACTTGCTCCTCTCATGGAAATGAGCAGCGATCCGGATGCACCTTAAAACACTGGGAGAAGTCGTCGCTTTTGAAAACGATGTTCATTTTGTCTGACACACATAACTGCATAGATCAAATGCCTGCAGAAAGGTAGCAATTTGGCAGGGAAGTATTTTCTAAGCTTAGATGAAAGTGTGCTCACGGCGTCCGAAAATGCCTGTCTCACCTCCCACCTGCTTCCCCAGCCCCGAGTTTGCGCGAAAAGATTAGACAGACGGGATTTTCGTTTAAAAAAAAAAAAAAAAAAAAAAAAAAAGAAAAGTTTATAAGTTAAAACAAAAAGAAGCCGATGCGAGGAACCAGTTGCAAGATTCACAGAGCCCCGGATCGGGGACGCTGAATCAGGGCTGCTTTACCTACCGGGGCTTCGACACCACTGCAATAATCTTGTCGGATCATTAAGTAAATTACACCTTAAACGTTGGTAGCTTACAAGTTGTAATCAGTAATTCAAACTCTTGACAATTATGCAAATTCAAACCCCGGCTGCGCTCGGACTTTCTCGCTTTCGCTGCCAGGACTTTTTCCCGAGTTTATTTCGCCCAAAACCACCGCCGGCCGCGGGGGCGGCGCAGCGCGGGGCTCGGCAGAGCCCGTACACGCGGGGAGGAGCGGGGAAAACGCAGCTCTGCTCCCCAGATCGGCGCGGAGCGGGGCAGCCGCGGCCGTCCCGGGGTGCCCACGGTGCCCCCGTCGCTGCCCACGGCGGCGCCCCCGGCCCGCAGCCGAGCAGGGGCGCGGAGGGGCGCGGGCCCCGCGCTGCCCGCCCGCCCTGCGCGGCCGCGGAAGGAGTGGCTTGGGGCTGCGCGCTCCCTCCTGAGTGGCTGGCGGCCGCGGCGCCCGAGCCGTCCCTGGGGAGGAGTTAGGATAATCCTATTGCCATTAAGGGCGTCTGGGCTGGGAAAAAAAGCCCGAGTGACCACAAGCAGCGCGGAGGGTTAGTCCGTCCGCTGTCTCCATGCCTGCCAACTGAGCTCCGTCCGGGGCGCCGCTGCTCTCGCCCAGCGCCGGCGTGGATTTACCGCCCGTGGCGGGGGCCGAGCTGTTCTGTCCGCGGCACCGCGCACCTGGTCCGGACGCTGGACGCCATGTTGTGGAAACTAGCAGATAATGTCAAGTACGAAGAGGACTGCGAGGTGAGAGGCTGCGGGGAGGGGTGGCCGCCGGGGGACGGGGGTGCTGCCGGGGCAGCGCGGGGCTCCGCCGCCCCCGGCCCCGCTCGCTGCCAGCCCCGCCGCCTCCCCGCCGGAGCGGCAGCGCTCCCTGCCCCAACAGCCCGCTTGGCTTTTTTTCTTTTTCTCTTTTTTCCTTTTTCCTTTGGAGGTGTGAATTTTTATAATTTTTATTTTCGTATTTTTCTATTTTTCTTTACCGAGTCTTTTGAACTCTTGAATTGAATGGGTCCCAGCTAGGAGAGCCGAGCTCGCATCCCGCATGGAGCAGCTCCCGCACCCCGGAGCCGCGGGGCTGTGGGAGCGGAGCGCACCGCAGGGATGCGGAGGGGCCGGCAGGTAGCAGCTGCTGAGCCGGGCAGGGCGAGCCCTTCCTTCCTTCCCACGTTTTTCCTCCCCGGGAGCGGCTCCCACCCGCCTCGAGGTGCTCCCGGGTTTTGATCTCTCCGAACTCGTCTGTGCCCCGCCGGCTCCGCCTGCTCGGCTCCTACAGATTAGCCGCAGTGCCCGCTTCACGCTCCATTGGGACCCCATTCACCTCTTATTAACTAGCCCTGTTATTTTAATGACCGTGAAGCCAGAAGCTGCTAAATCCCTGGATCAGCTCATTGTAGACATTTCAGCTCTGAGCGCTGGGATTGGAAATGGGGCAGGAGCGGCGATGGCACGGCTGGAGGCAGCACCGCGCTCCCTCCCGGCGGGCAGAGCCGGCAGCCCCGGCCCGGGCGCCCCTCGGGGTGGGGAGGATGGCAGGGCCGGGGGTCCCCATCGCTCCGAGCCCCCCTGGCCCCGCCGAGGCCGCGCGGCGGAAACGCGGCTGCGTCTCTGATTTGAATTTTTGTGATTTTAATGATTCCCCTGCTGACTCGCACAAGCGGGAGAAGGGTTGCTCTGGTGTAGTTGCGGTGAGGAGAGCAGCGAGACCTGCTCTGTAACCTCCTCCCTGGGAGCGGGGCGGATTCCTTCCGCGAAGCGCCTTAAAAACCCCGAACTCTGGGCAGCAGCGGGGCGGCTCTCGCTCCCCTCTCTCCTCTCTCCTTCCCAAGCGCCACCACCCGCGGCCGCCGCGTCCCCTGACCCTGCTGACGGCCACCCCGCTGTCCCCCACCCCTGTGTGCTTTCCAGGACCGGCACGATGGCAGCAGCAACGGGAACCCGCGGCTGCCGCACCTCTCCGCCGTTAGCCAGCACCTGTACAGCCCGGCCCCGCCGCTCTCGCACTCGGGCGCCTCCGACTTCCAGCCGCCCTACTTCCCCCCGCCCTACCAGCCGCTGCCTTACTCGCAGTCCAGCGACCCCTACTCGCACCTCGGGGACCCCTTCTCCATCAACCCGCTGCACCAGCCGCCGCCGCCGCCGCCCAGCCAGCAGCAGAGCGCTTGGCCGAACCGGCAGAGCCAGGAGGCGGCGGGGCTGGCCCCGCACGGCCGGCCCGGGCTGGTGCCGCACCTCTCGGCGCTGGAGAGCGGCTCCGCCGGCAGCCGCCGCGACACTTTCCGCCGCTCCGAGCTGCTGCTGCCCCACGGGCACGGCCTGGACGCCTCGGCGCTGGCCGATAACCTGGGCCTGCACGACATGGCCCACCAGATGGAGGAGGTGCAGGTAAGGAGAGCCTGAGCCCCCTCGGCAAAGCGGGACGGGCGCCGTGTCCTCCCGCACAGCCCACCCCCGTCCGTGCAGAGAAATCCGCGTTTTGTCCCCTTCGCCCCTCGGGCTGCGGGTGCGCGGGAGGGGATGGGTTTCCCTAAACCCTCTCGGCTCTTCCAGGTGCGAAACTTTCTCCCCCTTTCTCTTTCCAGAATGTGGAAGATCAACACTTACTAATGCATGACCAGACAGTCATTAGAAAAGGTCAGTAAGGTGGCACCGCAGTTTTACTTTCCCTTGTCAATAGTTAAAAGTTTCATGACGCGCCGGTGAAGTGACGCCCTAATACTTTTATAAAGAACGATCCTTTGGGATCGGGAGGGCGGAGGAGTTTTTATTCCACTCTTTGTCGCTGGATTTTTCTGATGCTGTCCGAGGGACAAACTGCCCTGGGCTGTGAGACACGGCTGTCCCCCCTCGTGTGCTCTTCTGTTGTGGCTTTAATCGGAACCAGGACCTTGAACCGATTTTAATCTTTCCTGAAGTACGTGTGTGTAAAGTGACACGGGGCTTTTCCTTTGTTTGTTTGTTAAAAGTTTTTTTGGTGTTGATATCACTCGAAGATAGTTTTGTTTTTTTTTTTTCCCAAATTTTTTGAAGCTCTTTACAAGACTTGAGTAAAGACCGAGTTCGCTGGCAGAAGACTGTTTGGCTTTATCTTAATCGAAATTGGTTTGTAGCCGAGGTTTTGAGGAAGGAGGAAGACGTATTGACTCAATTTACAGTAATTTAGGTTTTTTTCCTTGCTTTTGTTTTTAAACAAATTTGTGCTTGAAAAAAAAAAATCAGAAGTTTCCTCTGAAGACTTCAAACAAATACCTAACTGAGGAAAAGCAGAAGTGTGTGTCAGAGCGCTGATTGCTGCCTTTAGCTCATGGGAGAATAATTTTGCTGTCAGATGCACCACTGACAAATCTTCCCCCTCCGGGAGTGGGGCCGACCTCGGCTCTTTAACCCTTTCAGCAGCAGAACCGGGCGGATTCGCGAGGGGATGGAAAAGCCCGGATCTGTGGTTTGCTCCTTCCAAAGCCTTTTGTTGTCCCTCCTCACCCAAAGGCTGAAGCTCCTAACGAGGAGCAGCTCCTTTACTTTCGGTTCTCCCCTGGGCTGCGTCCCTCCCTGTTGTGCTGCTCTCTGGTAGGAATTTGTTTGGGATTAAATTCCAAGGGCGGTTTCTCAAATCTGCGTGTGCGAGGTGGAAGATGGAGCCCAGCAGGAGCCGGGAGGTTTCTCCCTGCCCTGGCTCGGGAAGAGTTTTGGCAGTAGCTGGAGGATGCTAATTTGGAGTGTGTTGTAGCGTGGAGTTTTTGTGAGCGCGGCTTTGCTGCCTTGCAGCCTGCTGGTGCGGGGTTTGTGTGCTTTGAGAAGCATTCTTGGTTGCGTTGGGCAATCCGGTGGCAAAATCCAGCTGGCCAGGAGTAGTTTTGGGGCCATTTGGGTGGATGGATGCTGGGGATGGGGGCCAGCGTGGTGAGCATTTAACACCAAACAAAATCCTCTCTCCCGGCTTGTTTTTATAGAAAAAAAAAAACACTTGCCACTCTCTATTTAATTTCCCCTTTTACAAAATCCCTGTTTTCCCTCTCCACCCTCAGGTCCCATCTCCCTAACGAAGAACAGCGCTCTGAGCCTGCCGTGCCAGAAGGACGGCTTGATCGGGGTGGTGATCAACCCCAACGAGGTGTTCTGCTCCGTGCCGGGCCGCCTGTCCCTGCTCAGCTCCACGTCCAAGTACAAAGTGACAGTGGCAGAGGTGCAGAGGCGCCTCTCGCCCCCGGAGTGTCTCAATGCCTCCCTGCTAGGAGGAGTCCTGCGAAGGTAGGACGGACCCTCCCTGCCCTGCCAGCCTCCCCCCCCTGTGCCCTGTTTGTGTTTTTATTGTGTGGAAGGTTGGATGGACCCTCCCTGCCCTGCCAGCCTCCTCCTGTGCTCTATTTGTATTTGTATTTTTCTTGTTTTATTGTGTGTGGAAGGTTGGATGGACCCCTGTGCCCTGTTTGTATTTGTATTTTCCTTGTTTTGCTGTGTGTGGAAGGTTGGATGGACCCTCCCTGCCCTGCCAGCCTCCTCCTATGCTCTGTTTGTATTTGTGTTTTCCTTGTTTTGCTGTGTGTGGAAGGTAGGATGGACCCCTGTGCCCTGTTTGTATTTGTATTTTCCTTGTTTTACTGTGTGTGGAAGGTTGGATGGACCCCTGTGCCCTGTTTGTATTTGTGTTTTCCTTGTTTTGCTGTATGTGGAAGGTAGGATGGAGCCTCCCTGCCAGCCTCTCAGCCCTGTGCTCTGTTTGTGTTTTCCCTGTTTTGCTGTGTGTGAGCAGCACAGCCACACCAGCACAGCCGCAGAGCCTCTCAGGCAGCTCGTGATTTTTTGAGCAGCCCAACGACGCTGAATCCTAATGGGCTTTGGAAATAAAACTTCTTTGCACTTCTGCTGCCTCTGGAGAAGTGCTATTAACAGCTCTGACAGCGATTCTCGTGCTCTGTTTAGAGCTGGGGGTTTTGTCTCAAAACCAGCACGTGGAGCTGTCTCTGAATCCCAAAACCCTGTGGAATGATTTTTTTTATTAAATCTCGTGGTCCTGATTAATCATTACAAGGACATTTTCCACATCCTTTTCTGCATACACTTAATTTGGCTTGTGATCATTCTACAACTGTTGGTTTCAGTGGTGCACTTTAAAATATTTTGATTTTGACCTGCTGTGTTCATCCTGGCTGGATTGGAGTAGAGCATTTAAAAAGTAGGTCACTTGAAAAGAGCCTGTTTTTTATCTCCTCCCCACCCCAGTAGAACCCTATTGAATGTCAGTAACTGGAATTTCTCATCTTAAAAAGAAGTGCTCATTCTGGAAGATAAATAAGGCCTTTTTTTTTTTCCTCTTTAATTATAGAGCCAAATCTAAAAATGGTGGCAGATCATTAAGGGAAAAACTGGATAAAATTGGCTTGAATCTTCCTGCTGGCAGAAGGAAAGCTGCAAATGTGACACTGTTGACATCTTTGGTGGAAGGTCAGTCCCCGAGCGTGCCTTAAAAATAAACTTTCTCCCCTTGTGCACAGCTTTTATCCTCTGGGCAAAGCATGGAAAGGTTAGAAAGTCCCTGAAATGAATCTGGGGTTTTTGTTTGTTTTGAAGTGAGCGTGGTGGGGATGTTGCAGCACCTGAGGAGGGGCTGTGCTGTTCTCTCACCCAAACTGCAGGGATGCAGAATTCCTGCCTGCCAGGATGATGGGGCACCTCTGCCCACTCTGTCTCCCGAGGGATGTTTTGGGTTTCAAAAGGGGTGAAACTCGTGGCGTTGCTGGGTTTGGTTTCTTGTTGGGAAACCCGGGGACTCTGGGGCAGCCGAGTGCAGCCCTGCCCCACCTCAGCGGTGTCCTCAGAAGCTTTGCTAATAAACAAGCTTATAAAGGGAGATTTATAGCTTTGGGCTTCCTGCTAGGAAACTGGAGCCCCTTTAATGTGGGCCATGCTCTGTGGACCCTCTGTCAGTGGGGCTGACCTGAAGGGTGTGTATAAATGTGTGTATATACGTGTGTGTGTGTGTGGTTTACATTTGGTGTTCCTGTTCCAAGCAGCTCCTGGTAGTGGCACAGTTTAATAGGAATACAGGCAGCCACTGAAATGGGAAGAGTGAAAAATGATCTAACAATACCTTCCTGCTGTTTATAATGCAGCAACTTGCTTTTAAAAGCTTTGCTTGGGAGTTTTGGAGAGCTGATGTGTGTGCACAGGCACATTGCACTGATCACACCAATCTTTTATTTTAATTGTTTTAATGGAAAAAAAAAAAGTGACCTGGTTATACACCTTGCAGTTTGGTTTTCTGTCTGAAAATTCTTATGAAAAAATATTTCAAAAGCATACTAAACTGAAAACTTTTATTATAGTGTGAGATTTATTTGGCAGATATTTAAAAATATCAGTGGACAATTTGATCTTGACTGAATTGAGTCCTTTGCTGTACAGTTATTCTGGATAGAGACAGGAACTTTTCTTTCTAGTACTAAAGCAAGAGAATTCTTTTTTGTAGCAGTCACCCTGTAAATTTCTTTTTACTCGATACAAACTTAAAGAAACAGATCCATCAATTAAAATATCGTAGCAAGTGACAGAATGGTGTTGCTTTCCAAAACAGAAATACACTTCAGAAATCCACAACGTTTTTTCCTTAACGTCCCTGATTTCCTTACAATAAATGATATTTTAGCATTTACCAAGCCCTCCCTTTCACCCCCCCAGGTGAAGCTGTGCATCTTGCTCGTGACTTTGGCTACGTGTGTGAGACAGAATTTCCTTCCAAAGCAGTGGCTGAATATTTAACCAGACCACACATGGGCCGCAACGAGATGGCAAACAGGAAGAACATGCTGCTTGCTGCAAAGTAAGCTTCCAGCTTGGATTTTATTTCTTCTCCCCTTCTTGAAAGTGTTTTTGTCTGACTCTGACTGTCTGCGACTGGGGGATAGTTCGGCGGATTTTTGTGTGTAATTTTAATTAGGAAGATGAAGCAATCCTTTTTATTTGGTTTTGGTTTGAATTCAGCTGTGGCAGCAGTTTTATTTCTGCCTGAACCAATAACAAGGGGTAACAATCCTGTAGGTAACTAAAGCAGCTTGGACCAGTTCTGTTCAAATGCAGTAAAAACTTCAGGAAAAATGCTACGCCAGGACAGCCCTAAGGAAAAGGTGTCTCTTGCAGCAGTTTTATTTTAGTCTCAAGCAATAACAAGGGTAACAGTTCTGTAGGTAACTAAAGTCGTTTGGACCAGTTCTGTTCAAATGCAGTGAAAGCTTCAGGAAAAATCCTACACAGGAGAGCCCTAGGGACAAAGGGACCCTAAGGACAAAGGGACCTTAAGGAAAAGGTGACCCTAAGGACTCGGTGTCTGTAGGTGTGGCAGGGCCAGGAGTGGAGCAGGGAAAGTTCATCCCCTGTGTGCTCCCTTTGGCCTTTGGCAGCTCCTGGCTTCCCATGGGACCCAGGAGCTGCTGGAGAGTCCCTTTTCCCCTCTTCTGGCTGGAGATGTTTATAGTTCACTGGAAGCATCCTTTGGAGGTGTGGAAAGTCCCTGTGCTCCAATAAATCCCTGTCACAGACCTGGGTGAAGGGGAAGGAAGGGGAAAGTAGAGGAGCTTTGTTCTGGCTGTTCTGCAGACCCTCGTGCCTGTGACAAACCCTGTCCTGAGCAGGTCCCTGGGCTGAGTTAAGCTTATCCAAAACTGACTTTGTAGAGCTCAGCTTTCCCCTTTCCCCTGCTGAGCTCCTCTCCCAGGCTCAGGTTTAGCAGAGCTTTGGTTTGTTCTGCTCTGGGATGGTTTCTGGTCTGGGGTGGATGGAATTCCCTGCTTTTGGCAGCACCCTCGCTCTGCAGAGGGGCTGAGAAAAACCTGCCTGAACCGCTGAGAAAGGTGCCCTGGCTTTGTGCTCACATCAGGAGTGCAAAACACACTCCCGGTGTTGAATCCATTCAGCCTTCTTTTAAAAAAGATCTTTTACAATAATAGATCTCTTAAAAATGTATAAATCTAAAAATCTACTCTCCCTTGCCTATAGTTTAAACACTGTGCTAATTTTTCCCAAGCACTCCTCCTTCTCTTGAGTATTTTCCTTATTGGCATTGTTACTGGCACTCATAAAAATCCCCTGGAAGACGTTTGTGATTGAGAAATTCTGATAAAGTGATGATTCTGTTAAGATTGCTCAGCTCCTGTGAAATCCCTTCAAGGGGACAGATTTACAAGCAGCAAACAACATATGCTGGAGCATTATTAGGCACTCATGTTTTGCCAGGCATATGTGTGAGTGTTTGCAGGATCAGGGCCTCGGCCTCCCTACATATACATGGAATATACACAACTAAATTAAATCTCCTCTTCAGCTGCTCCAGTTCTCAGAGGAACCAGCACTGAATTCCCACCCCAAATCTGGAGCAAACGACGCAGAGCCAGGCAGGCACCAGAGGTGCAGAGTTTGTTTTGCAGAGTGTTTTTGTGATGGGGATGCAGCAGAAGGTTCGTTAGGAAGTGGTGCTAATAAACCAAAACCTGGAAATCCAATCCAGTTTGAACTCGATGCTAATTGGGTTTTTTTGTGTTAAATTTAGATGCTGAATTTCTCCTAGTTCCTGCCACAAATGCCAAACGATCGATGCAGATCTCTCTTTGTCATTTCAGTTTATTTGTGATTCTCTTTCTGTGTCTAAGGCTATTGCAGCTTTATTCACACGTTTATCTGGGTTTGTTTCCGCGGTGTAAAGCGTGAGCCCCTTGTGTGTTGCAGGCAGATCTGTAAGGAATTCACAGACCTCCTCACTCAGGACAGAACCCCCCTCGGAAACACGCGGCCCAGCCCCATCTTGGACCCTGGCATCCAGGGCTGTTTGACTCATTTCAGCCTGATCACACATGGCTTTGGGAGCGCTGCCATCTGCGCTGCCATGACATCCGTGCAGAACTACCTAAACGAGGCGTTAAAAATAGCAGACAAATCCTACATGAACGCTGGCGACCAGAGCCCCGCAGAGACCAACAAAACCATCGACAAAATGGACAAGCACAGGAAGTGAGAGGAAAACCAGACTCTGCCCTTCCTCCTACACAGACTCTCATCTCCTTGCCAGGGGGAACATAGAGATTTGGGTGGTTTTATTTTTTGTTTTATTTTTTTTTCTTTTTTTTTACGAAACAAGGGGAAAAAGGGGAGGAAAATAAAAATCATTCAGGATCTTCACTCCTGCTGGATCCGTGGGACACAAGTGTTGCTAAAAGCTGCAGTATCCCTGTTGTGTGGAGCAATTGCCTGGAGATAAGTACTCGGCACAAGTGTATTGAATCCTTTGCTGTTACAGTGGTGCTATAAGGGGGGGTTGATGGAATTATCCACAGAGATTTATTCAGATTCCTTTTCCACATCTCAGTATCTCGTGGCTGACCAGCTTCATGTGTAGTTTTTAAGAGACAGATTTTAGATGGAAGCCTGTTCTGCTCTCTGATACAATTTCAGGGTTTTTTCTCTCTAAACGCAACAGTAACAATAAAACAGTATTAAGCAGTGGTATAGAGATTTATGTACGTTAAATTTTTTTATAAACACCTGAAAATAGTAGAATTATTCTGTGGGATTGTTTTTAAAAATCCGTTTAGTTTCTTTCTTTATTTTTTTTCTCTTTTTTTTTTTTCCTTTATTTTCAGATTAACATAGAGTACTAAAATCCTTCTAGACTTCAGATGGCATTTGACATGCTAATTTTTTACAGAAATATTCAGGCTTTTAAAAGCTGCAGCAGTGTTGGCTGCAGTTTATATTATCTTGGTATTGTTTTAACGAGGACTAGTTCAAAATGAAAATACTTTTAGAAAATTCACTTTCTGTGTCTAAGGATATTGCAGCTTTATTCACATATTTATATTGTCTTGTTTTTAAATTTGGGGGGGAAACTTGAAAGAATAGGCACATAACTTTTTTTGAATTTTTTTTTTTTGCCTACTAAGGCCAAAAAATACTTCCAGGGAGGCTTTATGTGTATTAAGGGAAGCAGTGTGTTGAATGTAAATATTTATTTATGTGTAATTTAATCGGATTTGTAAATAATGGTGAACTTTTTAATACTTTTTTTTATAAATGGGTTTCAAATTTTAATTTTGGTAAGTATTTCAAAGGTAATGGGTAAGCTAAACATATCTTTAGGTTTATGCACAGGTATGTTATACAGGGTATTTAAGACTTTTTTTTTTTAATCTCGATTCTTGCCACTGAAGATTAGATTTTAATCTGAGGTGTTTGTTCACAAAGCAATAATTTTGTGCATCATTCACCTGGTAACTGAGTAGACATGCAAAAAAAAAACAAACCTGAGTGTGTGAGTTAGTGTGTATGTGAATAACGGAGGTTCTGAGCTATCTTCACATATTTGTAAATGTTCCCACTATAATTCTGATGTATATGATAACCATATAATAAAAGTATTCTGGCTAGAAGCATGGAATGTTTTGTTAACTGAGAGCAGCTCTGTTTTCTTTCTCTGCTGGGGGAATGTGGGGCACATGAGTAGCACTAGAGGACATTATGTATTGAGTCATAATTGCAGCACTTTGTTCGGATTAACAGAACAGAAAGATGAAGCTGTTTGCCAGTAAAACTAATGGTTTCAATTAAACACGTTATGTATCTCCAAGAATCTTTTCTTTTTTTTTTTCCCCTCCTTTCCTAAGATGTCATGATCTTGCCTGTTTAACCAGGCAGCTCAAACGCAAACCCTGCGAGGCTGCCTCTCAATAAAAACCAATCCCACCAGCTTTGTCTCCTGCTCAGTCTGCCTGCATTGCAATAATCTGTGTCCAAATATTCACAAAAACACGGGGTGTGGAATTTGGGAGGTCTCCCATCCGTTTTTGGCCTGATTTTGCTGATTTGAGGAAGTTTAGGGTTTGCAGGAAGTTCCTCAAAGTGCTTCGTGCCATAGGAGTGAGGCAGGAGCTGGAATTTTTGGTGTATCTGATGCAAAATATCTGAACAAACCTTCCTGAAGAGAAATTTAGCTCGTTTTTCCAGTGCTTTCTGAAGCAGGAACCTAAATTGGGTTTTAGTGTGTGTCCTTGGCCCTGCCAGAGCTGCCCAGCCCTTGAGGAAGGTGGCACTGGGCTGTCAGTGGGAATCCAGGTCCCATCATGGCACTGCTTCTTCCAGAAAGGTGTAAAGAGGCAAAATGTACCATTTCTTTGCTTATAAACCGTTTTTATATTCTCATTTTCCCTTTAAAGGACGCAGGAAATCCACTGGGGGTGCACAGGGAGAAGAGAAGAGAGGGAAGCACAAAGCCTCGAGTGCCTGTCTGCTGAACTGGGAGGAAAAGCTGGGTTGGAGTTGCAATCCAGTCCCCTTCCCTCCTAAAGAGGTGTGAAATTCCAGCCTTTGCATTTGTTAGACTCATTGTAGCATTTCAGAAATGAGCATTTTGGACCATCTGTAGGCACAGGCACAGCCAGGACACATGATGACTAACAGAACTCCTGAAAAACACAAACAAGCTGCCCTCCTGAAGGGTATTTTTGTGGAGTTTATATATTTATGCACAGAAACCTGCTGGGTATGGTGAGAGCTTGTTTAGAGAATGCAATGCCACAGTTTTGTGCCTTTTTTCCTCTTTTTTTTTTCCTCTATTTTTTTCCTTTTTTTTTTTCTCTATTTTTTCCTCTGTTTTTTTCCTCTGTTTTTTTTCCTCTGTTTTTTTTTCTCTTTTTTTTTCTTCTTTTTTTTTCCTCTTTTTTTTCCCCTCTTTTTTTATTTTTCCTCTTTTTCTTCCCTCTTTTTTTTTCCTCTTTTTTTCCTCTTTTTTTCTCCTCTTTCTGCTGCTGGGCTGCTTACCCAGCATATATAGGAAGATATTTGAGCTACCAGACAATGGAATCTTGCTTCATTTTTTTTATTTTTTTTTTTATTAATGCACAAAACCAGGCAGTGAAATAATTGCCCCTTGGGATAGGAAATAAGGATGTTTCCATTTATTCCTGCGTGCATTCAAGCAAAGCCAGTCAATTGTCTAATGTACTGACTCGGGTTCTATTCATATGTGTGGGACACTGGAAATGTGTAGTTTCCATTACCTTAGAGCCTTTCTTTACTCTAATTTTCAACTGGGATATTCTTTTGAAGCCCAACCACCTTCTAAGCTGTGCCAGCGCCATGAAACAACAGCAAAGTTCTTCTGTTCCATCCCCTGAAAAGGACATTTTAACTTGTCTCACCCAAAGTTGATAATCTTAAGGGATATGTGCACTCAAGAAGGCATGTGCTTCTTCCTGATCCTCAAAATTTCATGTTTTTACTGTTTTTACACTGATTATTCCTGAGCTGGCTAAAAGATAAAGAAGTTTTAGTGTAAGGCTCTTCAGAAATTCCATTTTTCATTTCCTTTGAAAATGGACCATTCACATCACTCTGTCCAATCTTTGCCCATCTCCCATTTAAAGAAGAGATTTGGTCATAATGTGAAGGAAAAGCTTTAAACTATCAGGGGTTTAAAAGTAAAAAATTAGTAAAGTGCTGCCCTCCTACAAAAATTTGATACCCAGCCATAAAATAGTAGAATTTATGTCACTCAGTAAAAAATTGCCTAGTGGAAAAAGAAAATAAAGAAAATATTTCATCCCTCTCTGGCCTGGGTGGCTGCTGGGCACCAGAATGTTGATCCCAGGTGGATCCACGGAGCTGCTTCCTTCCCCCTGTGGCACCCAGGGCAGCACCTGAGAGAGCCCTGATTACCACGCAGCATTAATTGCAAATTGGGATTAGTCAAGAGTCCACCTCACCAAACTGTGGGACTTCATGGCATTGCTGCTTTCAGTTCAAAAAGAAAGTTTTTTCCCTGGTGTTTGCAGCTTCAGAGAGAAATAATGATGAGAAACCAGTAAAATATTAAATAAAAATAGAACTTTTGTCTTAATTTAGTAACTGATTTCAGTTCATTTTATTCCTGACTCAGTTTTAATTTGCCCTCCACTTATTCCACTGTTATTTATTGTTTCTCCCTGACTCTTGGCTGCAGCCCTGCTGCCTGTCCCTTCAGAATTTTGCAATATGAACAAACCCAGAAATGCAGCTTGAAATGGGGCTGCCTTGCTGTGCTTTGTTGCAGCCCTTTTTTCTCTGTTTTTTTCCTGCACGGAGTGTTTATGTACATCCTTGTAGATATTTTGGCCTAATTATGGCTTGGAGCCTCTCTCCTGACAGGGGTTTGGGCTGCCTTATGGCAACTTATTCTGCAATAACTATTTTATTTATTTATTTTATTTTATTTTATTTTATTTTTTAAAAAATGAGGTGCTGTTCACACTTTGTTCCCAAACTGTTACTTCACTAAGGGAACACAAGGTTAGGGACAAAGACGCTTCCCTGTCACTAAAATAAATCTCTGAATGATGTGCTTATTGATAATGAGGTTTTGTGTGGGGAACCTGGAGCCAGTTTTGTCAAAGCCTTCAGGATCCATTTGGGATGGTGAACTGAGCCACGGGAAATGAATTTGGGGATTTGTTCCCAAAGCCAGATGTGTTTTTGTGAAATCTGGGTGTTATCCAAGCACTTGTGGCACTCAGGACATTTCTGTGCCTCGTGTCCCACCATCCATAGGTGACCTCTGCCAAAATCCCTCGGGGGCTGCCCTGGAACCATTTTTTAGGAGATTTTCAGATTCTGTCCTGTGTCATTTGCTGCCTTCTCCCTCTTCCCTTTTCACTTCCACAGGGTTATAGAAATAAGTTTATTGCCAGTTTCAGATGCCCCTTTGCAGCCACTGGATGCTCCTGTGTCTCACAGGGATGCTCCAGCTGGTTTCCATGTACCATTGTTGTGTAAGGGCTGCCCACAAATATTCCCTTTTCCCTCCCTTTTAGCTGAACAGCCCTTTTTGACTGGTTCTTGTGAAGGCCTTTCTCACAGTGCCATGACGCATTCCCTAAACACTCATGCAGAATATTTTTTGCCCATAATTTAGAATTGACAGCATGGAATAATACAGACACTTCCTCTGTGCCACAAAGCTCAAATACTTGTGAGTGCAGCAGAAAGTGCAGAGAATGAACCAAAGAACAGGAGAGATCTCTTAGGTGAGCTTAGAGTTTATATTTCCAGGTCAATCAGCATAAAACCAAGGGGGAAGTGGCAGGTAAAACCAAGGGCTGGAAAGATAATGTTCTCCAGCTGATTGCTGCAATAAAACAATTATTTGTAATTGATTGAAACAGTTCTTCAGCGACAGAAAGTGGTTGAAAATTCTGCCAGCTCCACGGCTAAAGAGAGAGAAAGGAAAATATTCGATTTCAGCTCTCTGGCAGGAGGGATCCTGTCGGGAGGCAGAAATTACTTCTGCCAGATCTTCATCCTGTCCTTCCCTCTTTGCAGCTCCATGGAGAAAGGAGAAAACCCCAAACTCCACGAACAGCTGCAGGTGTGGGGATTGCTGGAGAGCTGAGAGCACAGAGCTGGGTGCTGGATTGGAGCTGGGATAGAGGCACACATATTTTGGAGAAACAGTAATTAACCTCCAGCACAGCGCCAGGACAGCTACCTGGGACCAGTAATTTTCTCCAGCTCTTGCCTGAGCTCATTTGTCAAGCTTTGAATCTTTAAATCCATTACTCTAATTAATTAAGAATCTCTAATTACCAAAAAATGGTGCTCTATATTTAGGGTTAAGGTGTGGTGAAATCCAGAGAAAACACGGGAGAAGCTGAGGATGCTCAGAGCAGGAGGTGCCAGGAAAATGTGTGTTTTCAGAAGCCAAATGGTCAAAGTGTCAGTGACCTCTAGGGCAGGTCCTAAACTGCCAGAAATCACTGTCCAGTGCTTGGACATGGAGCCTTGTGTCCTAAAAAGCAGTGATCACCAAACTTGTCAGCAGAGATGCTGATATCAGAGCCCCCAAGCTGAGTAACCCTTGGCATTAAAACAAACAAGAGAAAAGTGTTAATTTCTAAACCAGAAGCACGTGGGATGAGGCGCTGGGTCTTTACAACCTTAACAAGAAACACCTGTGGGGACAGCGCGGGACCCATCAGTGCACACCTGAAGGTCTTTTATTGCTTATTAAGTTCAAAATCGCTTTTAACCGGCCTGTGAGCAGCCGGTGTGGCTCAGACCAAGCTGTAACGTGGACAGAGGCATCGCTTGGAGCTAAAGTTTGGCCTTTTTGCAGAGGATCCTGTTCTCCAGCCCTCACAGGAGTTCCTATAAACCCAGGCTTCAGCTTTTGGGGATCTGAGCGGGGGTTTGGGGCCGGATGGCTCCAGCACAGCAGCAGAAATAAACCTGAAATTCCTTCTTCTGGGCGCTGCCCCTCGCTGAGGATTTTCCAGCCCCATCCTCCAGCCGAGGTAAGCGCTGATAGCAGAGTGGAGCCAGGGCACATCTGCATGTGTATGAGGTCGTTGAGAGCAGGGTTAAACCTATGCATGCTTGTGTGAGAGCGCCGGGCTGCGCCCTCGGAGCCTCAATACCGCCCCAATAACGGGGAACCTTTGTGCTGCTGGCCCGCAAACGCCTGCACTTAGCGGCTTTGTCTGCTCAGAGATAAGGGCTGATAAGATGCCCTTGTGAGGCGCTCCTGTTGATTTTCCCGCAGAGAGCAGAAATGCGCTCCACAAATGTCTCCAGAAGTGCGATCCGCAAAAAATGCTGGGCTTGGGGGGAGGATTCAGGGTGATTTTTGTTGAAGTTTGTAGTAAAAATTTTTTTTTCTGGTGATTTTCTTCACGACTTTACGTGATTGTGGCGTTAAAAAAACCCCCAAGAGCGTAGCTAAAATTAATCCTTTTTTTTGGTATTTACTGGCAAGGTAGGGCAGTGATTGGCATGAGAGACGTCAGGATGAGAACGAGTATTTGGGTGAGAACTCAAAAGGTGAGAGAAAGGTGTTAAAACCGATTACGGCTTTTCTTTTGTATTCATTTTCCTCAGATGAGTCACGATGAATAATAAAAAAAAAAAAAAAGCGTTTATCGGTCAGGATGAGGGAAATGCTCTGCTTTTCTGGAAAACCTCGAGGGTTCCGCCTTGGCAGCGCTGGGTGCGGGATGCGGGGATGCTCCGAGCGCGGGGTCCGGGGTGTCCTGACTGTGTCCCCCGGGCTGTCCCTGGGTCCCGGCTGTCCCCGGGCCCGCCTGTCCTGTCCCGGCTGTGTCCCCCGGGCTGTCCCGCTGTCCCTGGGTCCCGGCTGTCCCCGGTTCTGTCCCGGCTGTGTCCCCGGGCTGTCCCGGCCGCTCCCAGCGCTGCAGGTCCCGGCAGGTCGGGGCTGGGCCGTGGCAGCCGATCACAGCCGGGCCAGGGGCGCTGCAGCCCCGGGCCAGCACCTTACATAAACCCATAAACCCCGCACGTTTGCATAAGATCAAAACTGAGGAAACTTTTTTGTCCCTCTTTTTTCCTCTTTTTTTCCCCCTTTTTCCTTTTCCTCTTTTTTTCCCCCTTTTTCCTTTTCCTCTTTTTTTCCCCCCTTTTTCCTTTTCCTCTTTTTTTTCCCCCTTTTTCCTTTTCCTCTTTTTTTTCCCCCTTTTTCCTTTTCCTCTTTTTTTTCCCCCTTTTTCCTTTTCCTCTTTTTTTTCCCCCTTTTTCCTTTTCCTCTTTTTTTTCCCCCTTTTTCCTTTTCCTCTTTTTTTTCCCCCTTTTTCCTTTTCCTCTTTTTTTTCCCCCTTTTTCCTTTTCCTCTTTTTTTCCCCCTTTTTCCTTTTCCTCTTTTTTCCCCCTTTTTCCTTTTCCTCTTTTTTCCCCCTTTTTCCTTTTCCTCTTTTTTTCCCCCTTTTTCCTTTTCCTCTTTTTTTCCCCCTTTTTCCTTTTCCTCTTTTTTCCCCCTTTTTCCTTTTCCTCTTTTTTCCCCCTTTTTCCTTTTCCTCTTTTTCCCCCCTTTTTCCTTTTCCTCTTTTTTTTTTCTCCTTTTTTCCTTTTCCTTTTTGTTTTCCTGAAAAAAAGTCGAGGGGGAAAAGCTTTGAAAAAGGCTATCAGAAACTTGTCGTTTCTGTGTCAGCAGTTGGTCAGAGAGGATTTCAAGGGTCACTGATTTGGAAATCTGTCACAGCGCACTTGGGGATAACAATTACTCGGAGTGGGGCCATGAGCAGAAAGGAAATGTTGTGCTGGTGATGAGGAGTGAGCTCGTCCCTTTTGAAGGAGATGTTTCTCCAGACCTGTTGGAGAAATCCCTCCTTCCGCAGCAGGGCTGTGGCAGGCACAGCCAAAGCTTGTGCAGTCTCCAACCCAGGGCATTTTTAATTACTGGGGGTGACTCAGGTTCTGCTGCAGAGGTCAATCCCTGGCCTGGCATCCCCAAAAATGCACCTGAAGCTCAGGCAGGGCAGGGCTGGGAGCAGTGGATTCCAGGGAGCTGTAAAGCTTGGATGCATTGGGAAGGGCTGGCTGGTGTTTGTGAAATATCTATGGCCATGGAGATCATGTGCTACAGCTGCTGCGTTAAAAAAATTAATCAAATCTCCATTAAAAAATTAGACCAGACCCCTAGTTTTTGCTGCAGCAAGTCACAGTGAAATACCTAAGCACTTTGCATGACTAGAAAGGCAAATAGCTCCATGCATGGGACTGTGAGGGGTGTGAAATCTGCCCTTGTCAGCATGGCCTTAAAAAGTGGTTGTACAAGGAGTTGGACTTGGCTAGTGAAAAATTTTACACTTTAAAATTTTTGTTACATTTCTTTCTCCTCATCCCTCTCTTTTTACATCTCTTATGAGTTTACTGGTTGGAGAGGGGGCAATCTCCTGCCTTGTACCAGGATGTGAACTTAGAAATAGGATAAAAGGAAATAAACCTGTTGAAATAGAGGACTGCATGGAGGAGTAGCTCCGTGCCTGTGCTAATAGGCTTCATTTAACTGCAGACTTTTGTGTCTCTGGATGTTTTTGAGCTTCTTTCCTGCAATCCTTCCTTTGGGTTTACATCCCTGCCCTTCCAAAGGTGTCCCTGCCCAGATCCACGGTGAGGTTACTCTGCATTCACGAGGATGACACAAGGAAAGCTGACTCTCCCTGTGGTTCCTGTGTGCCCTTCCCTGAACTCTGGCCATGGCCTGGCTCTGGGAGTGTTCAGGGATGTCATCACACCTGCCAAGGGGCTCCTTCCATCCCTCTGTCCCTCTCCAGGCCGCTCTCAATCACGTTTGGATGGGTTTGTTTGTTTGTTTTTCACAGCCAGGCTGTGATTGGTAGTGCCAAGGGACAGGATGGGAAGCAATGGGGCAGGAACTGATGCACAGGGAATTCCTGCCCCGTTTTTTGGTGAACTTTACTGTGAGGGTGAGCTGGGCACTGAACAGGCTGCCCTGGGGGCTGTGGGCTCTCGTTCCCTGGGATATTCACAATCCAATATTCACAATCCACCTGAGGAAGGGGCTCGAGGGGACCCTGCCCCAGCAGAGGCTGGGCTGGGTGACCTGCAGTGACCCCTCTGGCCTGCCCCGCTCTGGGAGAGGTGGAAATGGTGATTACAGGATGCACTGCACCCGGGATGTTGTGGAACAGCCTCCCTTGGGACTTTAATGAGCTTCATTACAATAATGAGTCCAGCAAACCTGTCTGTGTTGCTGCTGCTGCTGGGTGTGAGAGCTGATTCCTGGAGCTGGTGACTTGATGTCTGGCTGCTGGAAGTCTCTTTGTGCCCTGTACTTATTTCTGAGGTTTGAAACTCCATCATGTGCAGGCAACTTTGGGGCTGTGGCCCAACTGCTTTGTAGGCAGCAAAAGTTGCTGTTCCCAGCTTACCCAAATGAGCAGGGAAGGGGAAGAAGGTTCTTGTGTCTGAGGAAGAAACATGACATTTACACAGCCTGAACTGGGTAAATAATGCAAGAACTAAACTTTTCCTCTCTAATTTTTTTGGGGTTTTTAATCACTGTGAGAGTGTTCCCTCTGGGGTGTGTGAGCTGACCTTTACAATACAAGGGAAAGGTGTCAAAGAACACCACCTCAAAACCAGGTACCTAAAAACCCCTGGGGCCCAGACTCTTCCTTCCAGCAGGGTTAAACCCAGAGCCACCGGGCAGGTGGGGAATGGCATCCCTGGGGAGGGAAGAGGCTGAGGGAATGCTCAGAGGGCTTTGGGGCCACAGCAGGGCCTGCACAGCCCCTGGCACACTTGAGCAGTTCTGGTGAGTCACTGCTGGGCTAGAGCCCTGCCCGGCCACTGCTGCCTTGAACATTGTGCGATGCAGAGATTCTTCTCCTGTCACTTGGGGCAGGGCTGAGTGCTTGTGACAGGGCTGTTGCTGGTTGTGCTGTTAGCCCAGCCTCCCTGGAGATGCAGGCTGGATGTGGGGTGAGATGCACGCTCACATCCACCCAGCCCTGCTCTGTTTGTGGTTCTGATCCTGTCAGAGCACCACAGCCCCTGTGGGAGGGATGGCAGCTCCTTCTCCATCCCATCCCAGCGCTGGACCGCATCACCACATTATCCAAGAGAGTCACTGGTCTGGCTGCACCTCTGATTCTTTTTTCCCATGCAGCCAAGCATTTCTGCTGCATGCTTCAGCTTCCTGCCCCATCAATGCAGCCCTTTGTCGCAGACATCTTTTCTTTTTATGGAAAATCCTTTCCTTAGGATTTTTCCTCCTGAGAGGCCTCAGGAACCAAATGTAAACATTGATTATCTGCTGCTGTGGAATGCAACAGGTGCATCTGGGATTGGTCTCATGTGGTTGTTTCTAATTAATGGCCAATTACAGTCAGCTGTCCAGACTGTCTCAGTCAATGTTCACATTTTGTTCCTGAGGCCTCTCAGCTTCTCAGGAGGAAAAATCCCAGGGAAAGGATTTTCCATAAAATATGTCAGTGACAGAAGTGGCTGTGGGTGCCCTCTGGGAGCTCTCCTGGGAGCACTGGTGCAGTTTCCCATGTGCCACGACAGGGAGCTCATTAAGGCCAGCCCCTGGCACAGATTGCTCCCCATGGGATTATTTCCACACATTTCCCACCTAAACAGCCTCTCCTTCTGCATGAGCTCCTCTGCAGCCCAGTCCCTGGGAGCAGGGAGTGACTTTTGGTGGGTTTTGACCATAATTTCCCTTCCAGTTTGAGAGATTCACTGGAGAGGCCCAGCTTTCCTCTCCTGGGTGGGTGTCCATGCCCACAGCCAGGTGTGCCAGCAATGCTGTGGACCCCTTATGTAACAAAGGTGTGATAGCACAAAGTGCTGCCCAGGAGAGCTGGGACGAGGGTGAGGAGCAGCCCTGCCATCCCTGTGGGATGCTCAAAGCACTGCAGGGATCTCCTGCAGCCACTCCAGAGCTTGGCTGGAGCAGGGGAGAAGCGTTGGGGGTGTGCAAGGTGGTGTTTTAATTTTGTCTTCGTTTCTCACCATCCAAGCTTATTTATATTGACAATGCACTAAATTAATTTTCTCCAAATCAGGTCTGTTTTGCTCATGGCAGCAGCTGTTTGGGGATCTCAGTGGTTTTTATGTGGAACCATCATTTTTTAAAATTTTCTTTTCTCTCCTGAGGAAGGGTGGGAGTGTGGGTGGCTGCAGGCTGAGGTCAACCCACCACACTTGTGCAGCTCTGTCTTCACCCAATGCTTAAACTGCATCCTTGCTTTTATTGCAAACTTTTCCTTCTCTGCTGCTTAACCTGGTGCCCACAGGTCTGTAACTCAGCAGGAACCCTCAGATAAATCCCTTAGTCAGAGTGTGGGGAGCACCACAGCTGGAAAGTCTTCAGGGGCTGCATTCCCTGGGCTGTGTAATCTCCTGCAGTCTGAGCAGATTTCCCTCAAAACTCTGAGCGACACACTCAGAATTTTCAGCCATAGCTAAAATTCTGTGGCTAAAAGTTTTAACCAGGGCTGTGTGTGTGCTTATGGTGGCTCCAGGTGCAGCTGCAGGTAATTCTGTGTGCAAGGAATGCACCAGGCAAGCTGCACTCCCAGCTCTGCATGCACAGCTCCAAACACTTGGATTCATTCTTAAGGTGTGCATAAAACTCCTTCCCCTTCGCTTGCTTTTACTGTATCTGACAAAGCTGCCTGACTCAAGCATTTCAGAAACCGAATGCTTAAGATTTCACCGTGAATTTTTTTGGCTTCAAAGTGATTTTTGTTGTGTCCCCAGAGCCCGGTTAAATCCTTAGTTATAATGACTGCACACTGAAGGGTGCTGTTACATAGAAATGCTGTCCCATAATGGCTTCGTTGCTGTGGAAAATCCGATGTTATTTGGTCATTCCCTACGAGTTCCCTAAGCCATCAAGACATTTGCCTCAAGGCTACAAACACAAAGCTACAGGCAAAACCCTCTGGACATAATGAGTGGGCATTTATGCAGAACTAAAAACTGGAACAGCTGAGCAGTGGATCTATGAATAGCAAGCATGCCTCGAAGCACAAAAGACATCATTCTGCAATAAAGGGGTTTAAAATGGTTCTGACATCTTGGATGTCAAGATCATGCTACGTCGGTGTAACTTTTTTTTTCCCCCCTGTTTGTTTGTTTGAGCCGTGCTCCTTGAGGAAGGTGTGAGTAATTAAAGGGTGCGAAGGAAACCCTGTAGCTGGGGAAGAACAAAAATTGGGCAATGGGCACTTTTGGCAAGATCTATCATTTTGATCATGTTTGTTGGGAGTGAGCTCATTGCTCCCGTGCTGTATTCCCAGTTCCACCCTTCAGGATTTCCTAGGGGGCTCCTCTTGAATCTGCAGCTCTAATAGGCTCAAATGTGATGTTGGCTGAGAAGTGTCTTGTGATGGGAACACAAAGATTGGACTAACCATCAACTGCAGGGTCAGGGAGCCAGGCAATGCAATGTAAAATTCAGAGTGATTTGGATCAAAGGGGAGCTGGAGGAGCTTCCTGCTGAGAAATGGACCCCAGCGAGGTCTCAGGCCTTGGCAAATCATCCATGGGCACTTCCAAAGGATGGCAGGAACGAGATGGGAAGGGATGGGTGGCTCTTACACCAGGAGCACAATGAAAACCCAGAGCAGAAACCGGAGCTGGAATATAGAAACAGCCTAGAGGAAAAACAGGAGGGGAGAAAAGGGGATGTAAGAATACACAAGATGATAAATCATTATCTCTGTGTTTGCATCCACATATATCTGATCAGTTCTTGAGATGCTGTTGATTTCCAAATTGGTGTGGAGTTTTAGTGGGGGTTTTGTGGGTTTTTTTGGTTTTTTTTTTTTGTTTTTTTTTTTGTTTTCTTTCTTTTTCTGTATTTTCCTTGTGCTAAGGTGCTGTGAGACTGGGAATGTGTCAGCCCTTTGTGACTGGCCAAACAAATTTAAATGTGTTTTGGGATCCTTGCAAAGTAGTTTGGGGCTCTTAAACCCATCCATTGTAGAGATGAGCAAGGGCAGTACTGTGAAACTCCTGCAGGAAAATGTGGTGCAGGCATGAGGTGATGCCTCTGAGTAGTGATGGAATTCTCCACTTTAAAGCACCTCAAACACCTGAGCTGGTGTGACTGTGGCACAATAACCCAGCCCTCACCTTGGGAAGCAAATTTCCCTTCCACCAGCACAGCAAGGGCAGAGGTCAGTGCTAGAGAGCTCAGAAAGTTGGCAGAAAGCTGGAGCAGCCCAAAATCCAGCTGTACACTCATTTCCTCGTGTCCAAAAGCCTTGCACAGCCACAAGCAAATTGTTTCTCCCCTCGGCACGTACCTTTGTTATCACTCCAAACCAGCTACTGTGTCTATTTTGCATCTCACCCTGAAGAGAGTCTAAACTGCAAGATGTCAGATATGGAAGGGTGACACTTGACTTGCTTGGGAAGGCAAAGGGATTAATTTAATTATCCCTCCATCTTCTTCCTTGCAGCTGATGGCTTTTCCTGCCAGGAGAGAGACTCCTGAGGCCCTGCTGGGAGAATGACAGCTCTGGTAAGTGATGGCTCTGTACTTTTGAGGAGTTAATTGATGGAGCAGTGTGGAAGAGCTGGGATTGAGCTGTTCCCTTCACAAAATGCCAAGATAAACCCAGGGATTGATATTGTGATGTTTGCTGTGGTTTTATTTATGAAGGCAAGGCTGTGCTGGAAACCTGTCCCTGCTGAGTGTTGCAGAGAATGAATGGTCCTGCAACACCAAACTGGTCCTGCAGCCAGGTTTTGTTCTGCTGTGTTTGTGCCAATTGTATTTCAGGCAAAGATTGTAATTTTTTCTCTGTAAAGCATCTTCTACTGTTGTGTATTTTAGAAGCATCTCTGTCTGTGACTGGCAGAGAAGAGGTGATTTGGTAAAGAGGAGTTTTGACTGAAACCCGCTTCAGTTATTTGGGTGTTTGACTGGAGATGTGTATTTTTGGCTGTTAAACAAAATATCCATTTATAAAGTGAAAACAGGGCATAAGATACCTGTGGTTTTGTATGGTAGTAAGTGAAGGGTAAAAAAGATGAGTAATGACAGCAAAACTAGAAAGATTGAGGGCTGTGCATACCCAGAGGTGGCGGTGGTTCTTCAAAAAGGGTGAAGTTCTTCTTCACAAGGGCTCTCCTGGCACAGAGAACAGACACAGAGAGGTTTGTTCCCATCTCCTGCTGTGGGTGTGTGTTGTCCATCACTAGAGACCCCTCAGGACCTGCAAGAAATACAAAAGAGGAGTAAATCCCCCAGGTTTGTGCGCTGAGAGTCCGTAACCTGGTCTCTGACCCCGCACCTACTCCTGGCTCTGCTTTTTCCCCCCTTTATGCCCAAGTTGCCCTGGGAGCTGCAGCCTGCCCTGCTCAGGAGGACTGGGAGCTCCTCCTTTGTCATGCAAGGAAACCCTTCCAAGCAGTCCAGCAATTCTGCTCACAGAACATTCCCTTATCACCCCTTCCTGCACAAACTGCATAATCCCCGCCAGCCTGAGCAGCACTGCAAGCTTGTTTGCTTTGTGATTTGTGGTCGGATCATTGCATTTCAGCCCTTACCAATGAAAGGAAATTACTAACAAGACACTGGTATTTACATTAATTGTGGCTTTGGGGAGATAGTCCAAAGAAAATTATGCTAAAGCCAGTTATTATGTGTCTCCCTAACAATTAGAATGAAACCCAAAGTTTATAAAACAAAAGTTGATCTCAAACAGATTTTAGCTGCTACTTGGTATTTTCCCTAGAAAGGGCTGAGGGGAAAAAGGGAACTTTGTATTTTTTTCTTCCTCCTTTCTTTCATTCACCTTCTAAAATCAGTGTAATGAACATGGCTGGAAAGGCAGCATGTGTACAACTGCAAGAGAAACTCCTCATTTGCAATGAGCAGGACCTCAGCTTCCAAGGAGATCTGATGGAGTGGGTCACACATGCCACACGCTAAATGTCAGGGTTTCCTTGGCTGAAGCTGTTGATTTTCATTGGTTTTGTTCCACCTCAAAGCAGTTTTGTGCAGCTCTGTTTAGTTTTGCCCTAAAGCCTCCAAGGTGCTCCCGGCTCCTTTCATGTGAACCCCATGAGATAATCTGTGAGTGTGCAAGGACTTCTTGCTCCTGCTGCAATTTGAGCTATTTCTGGACACTAATTCAATGCTTTTTATGATGTTAGATGTATGATGAAAAGTAATTTAAGATTTCTCAGGGTGACTCACTTGCCAGCGTAGCAGATCCAAGAAACAAACACAGATGTGGGATTTAAATTCTCCTTTGGCATAAAACTCTGCCTCATGCCATAAACCACAAACTCTGCCCAGTGGAGACTGGAACAATATTCTTTTTTTAGCTTCAACTAGTCAGGTAACTTCTGACTGCAGAGGTGAGCAGGGACTCATGCACTTTGTTCTCTCACTAAATCTCAAGTGTATCAATATGTACAAGTGCTGCTTGTGCATCCTCACTGAAGGTGGGATTTCCTCCAGCTCTGGATACCTGGCCTGAGCCTCTTGTGCAGGCTCTGCAGTGAGGAAATGCAGGCATTTCTGAAGCATGAATCATCTGCCTTGCTGTCAATGTCTATTTTAGGGACATGCCTGAAGTGAGGTGAAATTAAATCCTTCCCCAAAAAATTCTTCCGTAAGAAGGGGGATTTTGGATGCTCTGGGGAGGCAGCCTGGGCTTCCTTTCCTCGGATGACCCCGTGAGCTGAGATCCCTGATGCCAGGGCACAAGTCCTGAGCAATCCAGGCACAGGAATGTGTGTTCTGTTGCCCAGTGCTCCTGCTCGCCTCCTTTGGGCTTTTTCTGCTGCCCCTTCCCCTCTCAGAGGCAAAATGGGCTGCACTGATGTGTGGCTGGCCACCAAGAGGCTGCAGACTAAAAGCGTAGCTGGGTTTAATTATTAAAAGGTATAATTGAGGTCTTTGTGTTTATGGGATAATTGTTTCTTTTTTAATATAACTCAAACTTCGCAATACGAGAAACAGGCCTGAACCTGTGCATGGAGTGCTGGAAACTGTCTAAGAAGATTAAGGTCTCTTAATTGATTTCACATAAACAGGTGTGACTGAATTCATCAGAAGAAGGTTAAGACTAAATGTATTCTGCTAATTATGTGAAAATTGCCAGAGTGTGCTGGGTTGAGCAATTGCCTTCCCTTTGCAAGTGGGATCATTCCTCAACTGTGCATCAAATGGGAAAAGTGACATTTCCTAAGCAAATGAGCCAACCTGTCACATGCTGGGCTTTATTTTGAAATTCCTGTGCTCGTAGACACGCTGGCAGAGGTGGATTTGGCAAGAGGACATGGGAATGTCCCTGTGTGCTGTGCCTGAGTGGCAGTGTGGGAGGACAGGTGTCAGAGCAGGGCTGTGTCACCCTCTCAACTTGAGGAATCTGCACCATTGGGAATTCCTGTTCTGGGAGCTGCAGCAGTAACTCAGTGCAAAGCACTTTTCCTTGCTCTCAATGTTTCTGTGACCCCTTAAGTCAATTTTTCCTTGTTCAGTTAACTTTGGGCGCTGGAGGAGCAGAGCACGGGCATTTCAGCAGTACATGGAACACCTTTTGTCTTGGGTTTCCAAACAGCCTCTGGAGTACAAAACTCCTCACCCTGCTGCCAAACAAACAAACAGAATAAATCAATTCTGTTTGCTCTGCACTCTTTGCCATCTGTCCTCCCAATCTTACATCTTGAGGGAACAAGATGGAGTTGACAGTGCTGAATGCAGCTGTAGGAAGGACAAAGCTCCTGCTTTTGAGGCGTGCAGGTGTGACAATAAATTGTGTGAGGAGCTAAAAGTGTCCCAGCACAGCATCACCAGGGCCCTGCAATTACTCACTGGTGCTCCCAACAAAACCATTTGCTGATGAAATTGTTCTTTGAGTCTCCAAACTGGAGGGTATTTAAATACTGACTTGTATTTAAGGTGTGATTTCAGCAGTACATTTGCATAGAGATGCTCTAAAATTAGTTCAGTTGCCTAAAAGGCTGTTTTGTAAGAGCAAAGATATTGTTTGTAACATGTAAAATTAATATAGAAAATAATATGCCTCGTTTATTTTTGTCTTTTCCTATTTTAATTTTGAGACCCAAATGCAGACTTACATCAGTGAGCAGTGAGTGATGATTTAGTAGCACTTTGATTATGTGTTTTACTCAAGTTAAAGTGAGCAACTACCAGGTAATGAGGAGCAAAATCTTAATTTAAATCTGTATTAAAAAAACCCCCTCACTTAATTGCAACTCTACAGAATTCTCAAAACCCATCTTCTAAGTGTAGATGCACAGTTTTATGTATATTATTTAAGATATTCAGCATCCATTCAGATTTTCAGCTCTTTTTTTTGGAGATGAGGCTTTCTGAAATACAAATCTTATTATTCTTCTAGGATTCTAGCAGGAAAACCTGTCTGTGTCTGCATTTTGGAAAAGGGATGTAGTGGTTCCACCTGCACCTGCTGAACATGACCTAAAGTTATGTTGTTTCCAAAAGAAAAAGAGCAAAAAGCATTATAAATGAAATAAACTTTGGAGGGAATATCAGACATAATCTTCCACTTGTTTTGGTAGAGTTTAGGAGGAAAATAATTTCCAGATTTAGGCACCACCATTTGTGAAATATAGAAGACCAGGTGAAGAGTATCTAAAAAGGAAGGGAAAAGAGTTTGTGAAAGAAGATTGAGCTTGGGTTGCTTTTCTTGCAGGCAAGACCAGGGAGGCTTTACAAACCTTCAGAAAGAAGGAAGAGAGTTTATCCTCTGTGCCCATTCACCCATAAAATAATTATTTTTACTACAAAGCTAGACATAAGAAATCCAATTTTACTGTAAGGGGATATTTGTAAGGATTGTGAGTTTCAGCTGAGGAAAAGATGAGACAAACATCAGGTTGGAGTGGGGAGGGGAATAGCTGGAAGGTTGTTTGAGATCCCTTCCAGCCCTGTTGTTCTAATTTTGATTTATTTTTTTAATAACTGCTGTAAGCACTCTTGTACAACAAAGAGGATGGAGTCATTGTAAAAAGTTGTAACTTCAGTTACTGAAAAATCATTCCTTATTCCAAGTAAACATGTCGTTTTCATTTTCCTGCAATTTTTTTTTTTTTTCTAGAAAAGTGTCTTCCTTTAAATGGAACATGATAAAGAAGCTCTTTGGCAGTTCCCTGCCAGCTTTTCCAGAAATATATATATATATATATGTAGGTGAAAGAAAAAACTCCCATCAGAACATATTGTCTGCAGGAGAGAAACAAAATTAAGTCTTGAGTTATGTTGATGTGGAAAAGGATCAGTGTCTGACACTGGCTCACTCTTGTTCAAGTTGAAATTTATTTTGCAAATAGAAGCCCTGCTTCTTGCCATCTGCTTCAAACATCTCCTGCAGGCTGACTTTTGGCTGCTCGTCACAGGAACTCTTTATTCTGCACATCCAAAGTTTCATTTGATTTCCAAAGGGGATGAATGCCCTCATTCCTTTGCTCCTTTGAAAATTCAAGCTGGTTTTTTTGGGTTTTTTTTTCCCTTTTTAATCAAGACCTGGCTGAGAGGGCTTTGCAATTGATAGGATTTAAGCACATGCCCTAAAATATTAAGATAAATTGGGTGCTTCCTATTTGTTTGCTGTCTAACACAAAGATAATTTTATCAAAACGAGTTCCTTCAGGCTCCCACCTCGCTGCTTTTGTGCTGGCATTAATCAGACCCTGAAATCCAAATCAGAGCCTAAAATCCACGGATTTGGAGCAGGGAAGGACGGTGAGAGGCAGTTTGGAGGGACAGGAGCCCCAGTCAGACCCAGCACTGCTCCGTGGCAGGGGATGCACAAGGCAGAGAGCTGAACTCTGAGTGCAAACCAGCCCTGGCAAAACATCTTCAGGGCACGGCTGCGCAGGGGGAAATGATTGATTGAAATAGATTTCCAAGTGATTTCTCTAATCCTGAGTTATTTGCCACATCCTCTCCGATTGATGAAAAAAACAACACAGTGCACTGAAAGGGTTTTGCTCTCCAAGGTGTGAGGTTATACAGGAATTACTGGTATTTTTTTAGTGATTGGAAGCACTTAATTCTTGGCCCCCTGCCTCATAATACAGCCCAGGCTGGTACAAGCAGTTCTGCAAAACGTATAATTTTACTTCACTTGTTTTAATGATCAGGAAACATCTACTTTTAAACTGATCTCTGCTGTGCAATTACAAATGTTTTGATGGAAACACTTTTTTAAAATTAGTTTCATTCCCATAATGACTCTAGTTAGACTGTTCCATTAGTAAGCAAAAGAATTGCAGTCTCTCATCAGGTTGTTTAGCTTTCCAAATCCAAATTTGTTTCCATTAAGAAACTGGATCAGAGTTGATTCTTTTAAAAAGATTTTTTTTTTAACTCTTCAGTGTTGGGGTAATTAGATTTAAAACCAAGCTCTCTTTTTCAGGTCAGCTACTATTTAATTGATAAACATATTTAAATGTTCCTGTTAAAAACAAAAAAAAACAAAACTCAAAAAAACTCCCAGGTGGTCTCAATCTTGAAGTGTATTTTTAAAATTTATTTTCTTGTGGTGGAAATTGTGAATGGAACAACAATCACTGTGTGTGTGTGGTAGATAAGACTGGAAATAAACTAAAATTGTAGGTGGGAAGAATTTTCATGCTACTTTAGAAAACCTTTATTTATTTCTACTAACTAGTGAAAAAAATCAGAAAAATCAGGCTGGATTTTGAAGATTTAGGGCCATAAATAGTGTCAATAAATGATTCTGGTCTTTTTTGTAAGGAACTTTAAAACTGCTGAGGTTTTGGGGGGAGCTGGCTGTGAAATGTGAGGAATCCCGAGGTGGGATGTGAGTGAGTCCTTCCGTGGGAATGTCCCTGGCTGCAGATTGAGATATTATTGTGTAAATGAAACGTTGGGTATTCATTTTGCACGGAGCAGATTCAGTAATTACTGTGCTCACCCAGTAGATGACAGCTGTTATCATTCTGATGAAAAGAGCCCTAAATTAAAACCCTGTTGCTTTGCATAGATCCCTGTCAGAAACAAATGTTCATTTTCTTGGTTGGTCAACCTCCTTCATCGAGTCCTCTGGCAGGTATAAATAAGGTCCAGACGTTTATTTTTTGTTTACTGTGTTGTTTCCTGGTGTGCTGATAATTCTGCAGCTGAATTGGATGAATTCACAATTAAATTTTGAAAGGATGAATCCACAATTAAATTTTGTTGGATTTTGTGTTTGATTCTTGAGCCAATTCCAGGGCATTTTGCACATGTGCAAAGGGTAAAAACTACCCAGATCTTTTTTGGTTTGCCTTGTAAAATGTGGTTCAGTTGGAGAGAAAAGGTTTGAGGATCGTGATGTGTTCCTGGCACACAGGGAGTTGGAAAAGCAGGAAATTTCCTCCCTTTTTCCGAGGTGACATCTGCACAGCCAGGATGGGGAGGTGCCCCTTGTACACCTCTTGTTTTCTTTGAAAGCCTTTCCCAATTATGGGAGATTAAACCCTTTAATGTGTCATCATTCCAGGCCGGACGTCAACTGCCGAGCAGCTCTGCTCTGTGCAAGATAATGAGGGGAAAAATGAGCTTGGTGATAGGGCAGGTTTGATAAACACAACAGCTCCTTTCCAGGGGGGTTTAGGATGTGAGGAAAGCTCTGACATGTGAGGGTACACTGGAGCTGAGTGAGGGTTTTGAACATGAACATCCCACTACTGTTATCCCACAGATACACAACTTTACCTAGCAGTCATTCCAGATTTCTGCTAAAACTACAACCTGTTGCTGTTGCCTTTATTGGAATGGCCTCTGTTTCACAAGAACAAAATTCAGGCCACCAAGAACCCTGTTTGTGTCTTTCTTTTTTTCTTTCAAACCTCCACAGCTCATTCTAGCTGCTCTTCCAAAGAACTGAGATGGAGAAGGGCGGGTGCAGGGCACAACCTTGGATTCCATGTGGGGTTTGAGGGCTCTTATTCTCTGAAAGTAAGTAAAGCACAGCTTGAAGGGCAGCAGAGACTTGAAACACTCAAAGGGGAAAATTTGCATCTGCTTGGGGTTCCTAACTTTGTTTCCATACTGGGAGTTGTTCATAAAGCAAATAAAAATCACTGGAGTGTCCCCTAGAAACAAAGCAGTCTGATCAGATTAAGAATGCAAGATTCTTTATTTTTTGAAAGGCAATGGTAAACCATCTCTTTAGAAAAATGCAGTGCATGTCCCAAAGCAGAAGAGTAACAATAAAAACACTCTTGAGCAAATATTGCAAAAGAAACTTTAAATAAAATCAAACTCACTATCTGTGTAAAATGGTTTGCTGCAAACTGTATCTTTTCTGCAATGTTAATGGTTCAGGACTAATTAAACCAGGCTTCTGAGAGAAATGCTTCCCTGAGATTTTACAGAGCGCAATATTTTGGCACTTCACAGCATTCCAGTTTTGTTTTGGGCTTTTTTTCCCCTTTTGCCTAAATCTTCAAGGATAGTGGGAATATTGCCTGTGGATGTCGTTACTTCAGTGCCTGCACCATTTGCATGCTCTTTGGAGTTTTTGGAGTTTCCATGTTGTACAGATTCTCCCTGGCTACCTGGCCGAGAGGAAATGTGAGTTTAATGGGTTTTGTGCTTGTAGAAGGTGCCTGGGCTGGAGGTAAATGTGGCAGCTCCAAGGAGCTGTGAGAATCTCACAGACCCCTCTGGAGAGGGACATTTTGTGACGGCGCTTTGGTGCTTTTAACTCAGCTACAGGTCTGAAGTTTGCTGGGGTTTCTAAGATTGAAAATTGCCAGGAGCCTTTTTTATTTTGGTTTTTGGTTTTTTTTTTTTTTTTTTTCTCATTTTTCCCTCCATTGCTCTCCTTTGGATGGATGGAACAAGTCAGGGCTCTCTGCAAACACTCGCGTGCAGCTTTCCCCAAGCAGGCACTGCCTTTTCTTCCTTTGGTTTCTGCTGGTGGCTGAGGAGTTTGCAGGCTCTGGGAGAGGGCTGTGGATTCCAGGGCTGGCTCTAGGAATTGTCCTTTGTCACCCTGGCCTGGCTGGGACGGGGAGGACTCATGGAAAAGCAGGACAGGCTCCTCATTGCTGGGCTGTGCCTCGGGCCCCAGCGCGAGCGGTTGCAATTTTGGTTTCTGTGAACGCTCTAACTTCACAATTTCCTGAGTGCTTGTGCCATTTATTTATGCCTGCCTTTTATTTATATTCATAGAAGTGCATGCAGACACAGAACTGAGGCTTACAAAAAGTTCAAGCCAATACTTGCCATTTTTTCGGAGATATTTTCACAGCTCTAATATTCAAACGCTGCTTTTACTAATTAAGTTTTCTTAATTATATGATTTGCAAGATTAAAAGGCCACTGCCAATATAAACCACATATTGCCTCTGAACTGTTAGATTATTAAACTGAATTTTTAAATTAATTTTTACTTGCCATGATTTGTATTCTGTTTGTTCTGTGCTATTTTAAGCTTGGATAATAAATATCATGTCAGTCTCATATTCATTTGTGGACAATTCCAAGTTTTCAGTGCTACAGGGTAAGGGTTTGAAAGGCAGCAACACAATTTTTTGTTTTGTTTCAAAGAATTGTTTTTTTAATTCTGTTCATCTTACGCTTTACAGGAGGCTTTTATTTTTAAACAAAATAAAAAAAAACTAGGCTAAATATAAGTTGACAGCATCTCTTGAAATGATATTCTTGTTTATGACAGTGTAGAGGAGAGGCACAAAAAGTCAGAGGTCATTTTTTACATGCAGTAAATTCTCATATGCAAGAATGTCTGGATGTGTAAAGTGTCTGTACGAGACTTGACTCATCTCTTCCCCTCTGATGGGATTTCTCAGGGCTATGGCTGCAAAAACTGCTTGTGATAAGAACATCTCCCTGCTCGCGTGTTCTGTAACCCTGGCATGTCCTGCTTGAAGCCCCTTTGTGCTCGCTGGCCGTGGCCACAGCTCGTCACTGGCCCAGGAGGGTGACTGGGCACTGCCAATGAATCGCTGGGCACAACAGGGGATGAGAGCAGGGACTCAGGATGGGCAGAGGGCAGAGCTGTGCCAGGGCAGGAGCTGGGGCTGCAGGGAGGGCACCAGGGGACGGAATTGGTGGGAGCAGAGAAGTCCCAGCCACGCTACAGGAGTTTGAGGGGGGGCATTTTGGCAGTGCTGGCTTGTCAGCAGGGCCCATCACACTGACAGTGACCCCTCTGTCCCACATCAGACACAGGGCTGTGCTCAGGGCTCTGGTTTAGGGGTGGTGAGCTCTGTGGGTGTGTGCCAGGGGGGTCTGGGAGCTGCTGGGGTTTGCCCTGGTGCCATCCCAGTGCCCTGGGTGGGCAGGTGTGAGGGGCCAGGGCAGGGCAGAGCCTGCTGGAGGTGTCCTGGCTGTCACCCTCTGTGCTCACCTGGTGGGACGTGCAAATGGAAGCCCCAGGGACAACATGGAGCTTTACCTCCTGATGTGGAGCAACTTCACAGATGCTCCCAAATCCTCGTTGAAAGCCAAGGAGGGGCACACAGGGAGCTCTGAAAGCCAAGGAGGGGCACACAGGGAGCTCTGAAAGCCGAGGAGGGGGGCTCAGGGATCTCTGCCTTTAGGTCCAGAGCACCGTGGATTAATCTGATTTCACTTCTGGCTCCTCCAAGCTGGCCACCTTCAGCAGGCTGAAGGCAGAGCTCGCTTCATGGTGAGCAGAAACTTGCATAACAGCTAATTGGCAGTTCGTTGTGTAATGGAGGAAAAGTGAAACTCCTTAGTAAAATTGCCTCTTTCTTTCCTAAATTTTAAATACTGAGGGCCAGCACAGTGAGGTGCTATACAGAGCTATAGCAGATAATCAAGTGGTGAAATTGATGTAATAAATTTTCTGCTCTTACACTACAGAATTTTATTTCTGCCGGGAAGGGCAATAAGGAAATATTTGTTAGGCATGGAAGTGCCTTGAATTCAGAATTCATGTGGGAAAAGTAAAATTCTGAAATTTTATTGTTGTAAATGAATCTTTAAGAAAATACAAGGTTCCTGACTATTTGTCCTATTGACACTCAGCATTTCAAATAAAATTTATTGGACATGTGCCCATGGTCTTAGCTACTGTGGAGGGAAGGATTTTCATATAAAGAAAACAGTCAATATTCTTGGCATCTGACAGAATGTATTTAACAGAGCTTGAAATGGTGAGGATGGGGAGCATGGAGAGAAGCTTTTTTCAGTCTGTGACTTCCTGAAAAATCACGCAGGAAAAACCCCCAGCATGTGTGAGCACAGGCAGAGGGTGATGGTGCAGAAATGCCATTGGCTTTAGACACTGTCTTGGTAAGGCCCTTTCTCAGAGCCCCTCTCAGAATGCTGCCTCTGTTATGCTGCTGCCCCAGTTTATGACTTTTTATTTTTTTCATTTTCCACTGCGAAAGATCTTGGATTGAGGGATTGTCCTGATGATCTGTTCAGTGTTCCAAGGGGGCTGATTAATCTGAAAAACCCAACAAGACAGCTGAAACCGCTGCCAAAAACTGTCATCCGTTCTGCTCTCTCGACTGCCAGCTTTCTGTGCTCCTGCTGCAGAGACAGGTCTACTCTTAAAGATGCAGCCTGACATTTCCCAGTGCAGCAGCAACAGGGCGAATGATGGGGCAGTGATTTGGGGGGCTGAGTTTTCCCTTTATTCTGTCGCTTCCCAGTGGCTGCATTTCTCTCCCGAGGTAGCACCGAGCTCAGCACTGCTGTTAATTCTGGCTGCTGAATGCAATTAATCCAGTGGCAGAGAGGATGGGGATATTCTGCGAGGGGAAAGTGGCTCTTGAAGGTTGACATGGTGTTTGTGTGGGGTTTTTTTGTGTATCTCACAGCAGTAAGAAAGGTGAATTACTCCTGAGCTGTGTTTCCTATAGCCCCACTTAGAGCAGCAATAATAATAATAATGTTTTATTCCTGCTGTGTGCGAATGCTGGTGCTAAGCATGAGAAAAGGAGGCTACTTGGTCTTTGAAGGGAGGGATTTTGGAGCTCTGCAAGGATCAAGGTGGCCGAGCTCTCCCTCGCCTGATCCACAGCCTGTGCTTACATGGGCTGGCGATGGAAGGCAGGAAAGCCCATGGCAAGATCCACCAGCCCCAAACTGGGATTGTGGCACCTCCACACCAAGGTCCTGGGCTTTTCAGAAACCATCCCTGGGTGCTTTGCTGGGACTCCCTAAGGAAACTCTTCAGCTATGGAAGCATAAGTCAAAAGAAAAAAAAAATATTATGAAAGTAAACTGGGCAAGTGCAACTGCAAGCTTGAGGGAATGTTTAATGGGGCCATTAATAAAGGGCTCAGGCAGCCAATGGGACATAGCCTTTGGTCTCATGCCTTGCTCTGCTGCAGAGGCTCCCTGTAATGAACACACAGAACGTGCCCCATCAAGCCTTGGTGCTTGAGCACAAAACACTCCTGGGTTTAATATATGCTGGATGGCAAAGTGGTGCCTCCAGTAAACACTTTGGACAGCCAGTGCTGAGAAAAACCTTGTTAGAAGATGGATTTTTCTAACAGGGAAACCTTTAACTCTTTTCAGAACTTTTAAGAATATCTAAATGTTCTGGGTAATGGAGAGGAAAAACCTTCTGAACTTAAACCTCAGTGTTAATCCCACCAGGTTTGCAAATTGTGAGAGGTGTGAATGTCTCTAGGATTTTCTGCTGTGTTAGCAATGTGTTTTGATCCTGGCTAGAGCTGCAGAAAACAGAGCACTGTAAGAGCAATATCAGTGTTCTAGATGCTCGATAGGATAGTGCAGGGTGCTACAGAAGCCCCCAACTAAAGATTAAATTTGATTAAATACACTCGCAGCAAACTGGCTTGGTTGTGCCAATTAACTTGGAAATGCAGCAGTGGTTTATTGCTTTAGGAATGAATGGTACTTATTGGCTTCTTATATAACAGTTTGACTTCCTCATCCAGTCAGAAAATTGAGCATCTGTCAGACCATCAACCCATAAATGTCTTCATTAGATCTGATAAACAGACCGTGGCAAGCCAGAAAGTTGGAAGGTCCCACCCTTGTGCCTGGGGGGCTGGACTCACTTAACAGGCTCAGAAAGGAGGGATGTGTGTGGAACGGGGAGAAGAAACGCTCCGGGTGAGCCAGCGAGGAGAGAGGAGCTGCTCGGAGACGTGCCCAGGTGCAGCACTGGAATAACCTCTCTCAGGGCCACTGGAACTCTTCCCCATCCCAGTTACCAAACAAACAAAGCCTTGGCAAGTACCCGGTGCAGGAAGCTGTCCCCAGCCACAGTGCTGGGTGTGATGCCAAGGAAGCTGGGCTCCAGCCTGCTGCCAGCTGGGATCCCTCTGCAAAGCACCAGGGCTGTGCAGGAGGGAGCTCCGTGACCCAGACTGGGTTTAGCACCAGACCAGCGATGTTTTCTGGAGCTCCTGCTGAGCCCTCCTGATGCTTTGGCTCCAAATATTCTGCTCCTGCCTCCGTGGTGCTGCACAAAGAATCGGCATGGCAAGGCAGGGGTGCATCGCCCACAAAATGTTGTTTCTCCTGGCTGTTTTGGAACTACTAGGGAGCCTCACCTGGAGTGTTTGTGCAGCCTTTCTGCCTGACCTGGGTGCAACAGAGCCAGTGGCTTTGGCAGCAGAGGTGTTGACAATATTACAGTAGAAGGTGGAAGTCCTTGATCACACAGGGCTGTGGGGATGTTTTGTTATTTCCACTAATAAGAATGGAGAAGGCACAGGCAGATGAGCCTTCAAGTGCTGTTCCTCTGAGTCTTCCTTCAAAGCCAGAAATTCTTTTTTATCTCCCACAAGCTCCTACCTCACTCTGTGCTCTGACAAATCTGTCCCTTTAAATAAAGCTGCTGCTCTTGCACAACCTTTGGTCTTGCAAAATGCAAAGCCATCTGTTACAACCTCAATTACAGGTTAGAGGAGACAGAAACTCATTTGATGGACTGCAAGAGCAGGATTTGCCTTCCCTGAGTGTCTGAGGGAAAAGACCAACCTTTATGACAGAGGCCAGGTCAAGAATGGAGAGTTTTGTCTGTTAAAGTAAATTGAAGAGGGGGAACACTCTGAAAGACAGATTGAGTTCATACCTAACTTTTAAATGAAATATGTCTCTGTGTGTATAGTGATATGTACAAGCCTGTCTTTAATTCCTCTCGAAGTTTGTAAATGTTCCTGAAGTGCTGCTCTGCATTTTAAGATTCCATACCCTCATGAAGAAAAACTCAAAGCACTGATACTCACTTGAGTTGCTGCTTTTGTATTGTTATTGAGACAAAATAATTCCGTTTCTGTTGTTTGCTCTTTGCAAGCTCAACCTATACAAAAAAAAAAATAGTGCATATGAGTTAAAGCTGACAGGCTGGTGATTTTGGTTTTTACTGGGAGATCAATATCTTTGAGATTTTAGTATTTTTAAAGCTGTAATCACTTAATTTTCTATTTTTTTTTAATTTAAAAGTTTATAATTGTAGTAGCAGGTAAAAGTCAAACTAAGTGTATGGGTAAAGCCTCTAAGAAATGTCAAAATGTGGCTTAAAAATAGATCCTCTTCATTTCCATTCCTCTGGGTAACTCATGGATTCCCAGAATGCACAATCAAGTTTACTTTTGATGCTTGGGGTTGTCCTTAATGAAGCAGTCACTCCACCAATTAAGAGCTGTTAGCAGCAGATATGTATATTTTAGATATTTTCTCCTTACTCTGTTGCAATTCCCATAGGAGGCCCAGGTGCCCATCCTGGTGTTCCCTGGGTGAACATGGGGCACATAGGCTGGGCTCTGTCTGTCTGTCTGTCTGTCTGTCCTAACCCGGGCATTCTCCCCTTCCAGGTGAGACAAAACCAGAGCTCAGGTCACCAGTGCAGTTCCCCTTCCCCCTCCTGTCCAGCAGCCTGGGATGGGTTTGATTTATCTCCGTGTGCTGGAGCAGAGGGAGGTGATTTCTGTGCACAGGGAAAGAATCTGAGACAAACCTGAATGTGCTGAGTTAAAACAAAAAAAAAAAAAAAAAAAAAAGAAAGAAATAGGTGAAAGCAGTAAATATGGCAACTATGCCAGTCCTTCCTACTCTGCTTTTCTGCTACATTCTTCTTATACAATGGTGAGAGCTGTTGGAGGGAGCACTGTTGAAAGATGGGGGATTTAAGAGAGCTGTGATGGCTCTGTTGGATTGCTGCCTATATTTGGACTGTATTTATTATTCTCCTTCTATTAAGGTGCTTAAGTATTCAGAGTTGGGTTTAGACAAGAAATAAATATCTGAGCAGCTGTGACTACATGTCTGTTGGTGATTAGTCATCACTACAGCTCCTCAAAGTTGGATTTACCAGCAAATTGTTAAAATTCCCCCAAATGGATGGCAGCACAGTGGAGAAAATTGAGGTTTATTTTGCTGTGTTTGGCTGGAAGTTTAACCTGGAGCAATCCAAGAGGGAGGACAGATCCTGCCCTGGCACAGGAGAATGAGCTATTCAGGATTTTCCTTCCTTGCAGGTGCTGCTTTCTGCAGCTCACCTGCCAGGATCTGGGGGAAATGCAGAGAGCAGGAAGAGATTTATCAGTGATATTTGCTGGTGAGAGCAAAGAGAATTGTTAAACTCAGGCACTGCACTGATGGAGGCTCCAAGTGTTCACATCCCCTGGTCTGGCTCTGCTGGGAGAGGCCAGGAAGGATTGGAACCCTGATTTCAACCTCAGGGAGGCTTCTGCACATCCAGGTTTATTTTCCTGAGAATGCCAAGAAAAAGGATCTCTGTTCTATATTTGTGGCTAATGTAACACATTGCAGTGCAACTCCACGTTCTGTTATTCTCCTCGGGTTTGTTTTGTTTTTCGAAGAATGAAACATCACCATTTTCCCCTCTCCTAAAACTGAGGGAAGGATGCCTACACTTATAGTAGGAAAAAAACCCCCCAAACTTGCTTGTGTTGGTCCCAGAAAAGGAGTCTTGATAGAAAGCAGAAGAACTTGCAGCATCTTTCCTGACCATGTTGAAGGGAGGATTATTTTTCTCCTCCTACAGCAAGTTTTTGCTTTAGTTCAGGACAATATTTCTCATTGAGTAGGGACAGAGGGAACAAAACTGGAGTTCTGGAAAACCATCCCTTCTCAGCAAAAATTCCCTGCAGACACCTGGGTGAAGGAAGGCCCATCCACCATGGAAAATTGGGAGGGTGGGGAAATTGAGATTTGGTTTCCTGCCCTGCCTCACACAAGCAGGGAAACCTTGCAGGTGGGGCTATTCCTGTCCTGGAAGTGACCCTAATTTGATCCAGAAATCTCTCGAAAAGGTCCTGTGGAGAAGCTGAACAGTTGTTGATACAGTTGTAATTTTTAGGGGTGGTACCAACTAAATTAGACTATTTCATGTTAGGAATAATTTTGACTTCAATTCTTATCCCCTACCAGACCTTGTGAAATGGATGTAAGGGGAAGAATTACTGATAAAACCCCACAGTTTCTGGTGTCAGATGGCTGCAGATGATAAATCACATTTTTTATCAGTAGCTGGATGTGTGATACCTGGTTTATCTGTTTTGTAAGATATGAGTTCCTTGGTCCACTCAACACTTGACACTATGAAAATTAGGGGAAAATTTCTGGCCAAATGCTCCATGGCTCATAATTTTGGTAGGATTAGGATGAATTTCCCATACCACCTGTCTGCCCTTCTTGTTTAACCCAGGAAAATTTGCTTCTGGCTGCCTCACTTGAGGTCTTGGCTTCTCTCTGGGAGTTATTGTGCGGCCATGGCTCTGAGTGAAGCCTCAGGAATTACTCACTGGATATATTAGATGCATTAAGAATACTCAATGGGCTTTTGAGTAATACAGGGTTTGGGTGTTTCCAGCAGAAGTAGCTAATTCTTGAAAATTTTAGGGTTTTTTTCTTCATATTCCAACTACTCCAGAAAAAAAAAAAAAAAAAAACAACAAAAGACTCCAGAATAACAATGGGAAAAAGAAACCCAAACCCCAGAATACCCAAAAAGAACTCATCAAGGTGTAGTAAAGATCAATCTATTGAAGTCTGCTTTGCCAATGTTTTATTTGCCACATTCCCAGCTCTGGGGAGGATCCCTGTTCCACAAGAGCTGTCTGTGAGGTCTCATGGGGACAAAATAAGTCCTCAAGTGGTGGTGGGCTGAATTTCCTCACTCAAGCTTTTTAAAATTCAAGAATGTGTTAATTCAAGCATCCCCAAGCTTCAGGAGTACTGATTATGCAAGCAGAGAACATATTTTTTCCCCCTCTTTCAACAAATAGCTGAATATTTGCACTGTGGTGAGACTGGGGAGGCACAAGCTGCGTTCCACAGGCAAAGCAAGGTGCAGTTCCTGCCCTGACTTGTAGGTGTTTTTCTAATTAAATCCTTTGCTAATGATAAGACTTTTGCTTTCACTTCGTTATTTTTGATTTTCTGGTCCCTTTTAATAGAATTAATATGATTTTTTTTTTAAAATGTGGATATTTATAACAATGGTTCAAGGAAAGGGAACCCTGAGTTCTGGCTGCGCCCTGAGTGGTCCCAGGCAGAGATGCAGATGATTTAACTGCTCCCAGCAGAATTCCAGCCTGGCTTTCCTGCAAGGAGAGCCGTGGGCTGTATTCTCAGATCTGGAGGAAGAGCCACGACCCATATTTTCATTGCTTTAGAAAAATCTCTGAATGTTTAAAAGGTCCCTGCCTTGAAACAATTGAAATTAGTTTCTTGATGGCACAGTACAAAACTGAATGAGCAGAAAGTGCTTATTGACAAGACAGGTGTGCCATTTCTCCCTTTGTTGGTCTTTTGTTTGTATCATTGTATGACAATCTGGAATACAACAATTTAGCACATTTCTCAGTGCTTTGTGTACATGGCAGTACTGCAGAGTGTCTTTCTCTGTAGCTAGGGCTGGGTTGTGGAGGGATCTGGGACTGTTCCCATCAGCAGCTGAACTGGTCTGGCAGTTCCTTTATAGGCTAAACTTTGAGGTGCATTTGCTGAATGCTGCAAAGGGAGGATTTAAAATCCTATTTTTAATGGGTTTTATTTTCCCCCCAGTCCTGCCCATTGAATGCAGAGTTTGGTAGTACCTGAGCAAGTTTTGCCTTTTTTTTTTTTATTTATTTAAAAAAGCCTTCAGTTTAAGAGAGCTTCCTCTCCTACAAGTCCAGCAAGCAAAAACATTTTTTACAGCATCCTCTGTGCAGCAAAGGAACTTTCATAAGCCTGCATGACTGTAGGCTATGCAGAAGGTATAGTACAACCCTGAGAAAGGAATTTGTGAGTGTTGTGGGCAACTGAAAAGCCTGGTAGACATTGGGCATCATGTAGGATTGTGGCAAAGCAATGGCAGGCTGGTTGGGTTTGACAACTGACAACATTGCAGGGCTTTGACAGAATAGGAACTTACATGTGGTGTCAGTCATTCTCCACATGCCACTTCCAATTTGTCTGGCTGGGAGAGGACATCTGTCCCCAGTGGCATCTGGAGTGCAGCTGCCAATGTCACAGCAGCAAGGACATGCAGAGCAGGGTTGGGGTGCTGCACTCGGGTCTTGGTGCTGCCATGGGGAGGGGGGACAGATGGCTCTGGGATGTCCCCTCCCCTGAGGGACCAGCTCCCAAATGGGCTGAGGGGAGAGCTGTACCTGGCAGAGAGGCCGAGCCGTGCTCCAGGTGTTCTGTCAAGGCAGTGAAGAACAGGAGTGAGTTTGCAGCACCAAGGTCAGGACACTTGGAATGGGCTTGAGTCCTTTTCTACCCTGTTTCTGGCTTAGCTCTAAGGGGATGAGTATTTCCTCCTCCTAAACTTAATTGAATTTTCATTATCTTAACAAGAGGCTAAATATCTTTTACTCCATTTTTTTTTTAAGCTGCAGAGAGTGCAGTATGAGTGTCTCAGTATTTTCCTGCTTCCATTTTCAAGTGTTTTTCTATAAATCAATACTGGAGCCAGATAGAAACTTTATTTTCTTTTTAAAGACTGGTATCTCCATGCCACTTAAGGAGCTTGGCTTTTATAGGGGACCTGTGGCTGATGGGCTTTAGTGCTGGACAAAGTGCAAGGTCTCTCACTGAGACAACCAATGCTCTCTTGGGATTGAACATTTGTCAGGTGTCCCTCTCCCTTCCTGATGCCTTTGGAAGTGTGAGAGTGCACTTTGCTTTTCCCTCTGAGTGAGTTTAATTGGTCAGTAGATGGAAATGATGTTGAGGCAGCAATAGGAACTCATGTGTGCATTCCATGTATTCCCCAGCCTGGCTTTTATGTGAAATCAGACCTAAAGCAAGCCAGACATCAGACAGAGGTGGATTGGCTGATCTCCTCTCCTCATATCCTGCCCTCATTCAGACAGGAACGGGAAAGAAGGGTCTGGATGAGCCTGGAATACCCTGCAGAGGCTGGGAGGAAGCTTTGTAGCTCTGCTCGGAGGAAACCCTTGATGCCACTGAGGCAGAGAGCAGAGCTGTGTTGCCAAACCTGCTGGAGATGCCAGAAGAAGAGCAGAGCTGAGCAGCTCAGGCTGAGGCTGCTGTGACTGTGCCCCCTCCAGCTGCAGTGAGCTGCTTCCCTCATTGTTTGCACAATTTTCTTCAGTGCACAAAGCCCCATCCAGAGTGAGCTCGGTGCAGGAGCTGCAGGAGTGGAAGTTTGGGTTGTGTGTCTGCACAGATTGCCTTGTTCTGATTAAAAGGCTGCACATGGCAGGGAGGGAGGGCTGTGTTTGCAAGTCTGCCTATGCTATGGCTGTATTTCATCTGTGTTTTGATCTTCTGAGCACCAATATCCAAATGGCAGTGCAGTCCAGACGGGTTCTTCATCCTCCTGCTCCTCCCAGCGCTGTGGGTGTTTTATATCATGTTTGTATTGGGGGTGCACAGGTTGCTCTGTGCCTGCTCTGCTAGCAGTGAAATAGTCCCACCAGGCCTGGGGCAGTGTCTGAGGGCTGGTGGTGACAGCTCCTGGTGGCAGGAGTGACTGTGCTCGTGCACATGGGGCTGGCACAGCAGGGCCACGAGGGAGGCTCTGCTTGACTCAAACAGATCAAGTGAGCAGAGAAATGAGGGAGGAACTCGCAGGTCAGAGCTGTAAATAAATTCCACATGGGTTTTGAGTGCTGTGAGAAGGAAGCCTTTGCATTGACTGATGCTCTCCTGCCTCTTTTAAAATGTTCTGTTACAGATTTACGACCCTGTTCTGGGGAGATAAATAAGAGCAGTAGGGTGGCCTAAAATATGATAGGGTGGCCTATCACATGTAAAACTGTGATATTATTTGATACAACTTTAATGCTCTAGAGAAAAGTGTGTGTAACAGTGTAAGGCTCCTCCAAATTGCAAATTTCCAGTGCATCCTCAGAGTTCCCCATTTGTTCCTTTCCCCTCAGCCATGTGAAGCAAGCAGTAGTAAAAAACATGTGCAAGCTGTGTCATCTTTGTGTGGGGCTGAGCACAAGTGCAAATTCATAGCTATGAAAATCTGCTGTTTTGATTCTTTCTGCTTTATTTTGAATACTTAGTGATGTGCCCAGAACTCTACTGCTGCTCAGGCAAAGCTCCAAAGAATGATGGGCTCGCCTCCCATTTTTATTTGGAGTTTTACAAACTGTAATAAAAGAGCACCCAGACAATGCTCTGGGCACTGCATATGATCTTATTTAAAAAACACACTTGTAAACAAATGGCTTCATCAACCACCTCAGATCAGATCAAATAAAATTGGCTATATTTATTCTGCTGCTGAGTTAAGAGCCATCTGTGGCTCTCTGTTAACAGAGTATTTACATGCAGATCCAAATGCTCTGGAAATGGGAATTGTCTTTTCTCTAGGAATCCCACAGTGCTTTCCACCCCCCAGGTTCTTACAGTGAAAGGGGAAAAGAGACTCTGTGGTGAGTGAGGAGGATTAAACCCCTGGTTTGCACTGACTTCTGGGCAGATATTCCAGAGGCTGGGAGGAAGTTTGTTTGGAAATGGGGATACCAGAGACAGTGATGTGATGGAACAGATTGTGTTGAATTTCTGAATCTAACAATCTGCTTTTTGTCTCATTTATAGAACAGTAGAGTGCAAATGCATATGAATTCTAGTAACAACAGGCACATAAGAGTACAAATTAAAGCCAAGAACCAGCTGTGAAACAATCACATCCAAGATTTTTCTCCAGATATGATAAAGCTGGGGGTGATCTGCCTTTTGATTTGACCCCTTTTTTATATAATTGACTTCTAAATAGCTATTTTTTTCAAGTGATGAGATACTATGAAGGAGATGCTGGAGAGCCTTTGGGGCTATTTGGCCAGTGCAGCCTTCTGCTCTCCTGAGAAGGTCAGTACTGACAGAGCAGAGGTTGGGAATGGAAACCATGGAGTCATCTGTGCTTATGTTTCCTGAAAGATGGTTCCATCCTGGAGCCAAAATAGGTGAAATTGCATTTAGATACGGGTGGCCAAGGAAGTGACATCTGAGAGTTGCTGTCCCCAGCAGAAGGGGACAAATGGGTGAAGTGTGTAAGGGTGGACAATCACACAAAGGTGCCATGGGCTTGGAGCTGCCCAGCAGCCCAAGGGTTTCAGCAGTGCCCTTGCTTTGCTTTTTCTTTTACTTTTTTCTTCTAAAGTGTTCGCAAAATGTAGAAATATGCAGCAGGTCCAGAAAAACTGGAACTGTTTGGTGCAATTATTCAGAGCAACTGCTCAGCACAGGCAAACCATAGCAAACCCCTGCCTAGAAAGTGCTGCAAATGCAGAGGTTTAGTAGTAAGGAAAAAATAATTATTTCTAATAACTGTAATCCTTTGGGAGGAGAAACCAGAGCTTGAATATAAGCCTGATTTATGGTAAGCATGGTATGATGCTTCCTTTTGAAGGCCTTAGAGACTCACAGAGAACAGTTCCTTGGAATGCAGGGAAAGCACAGGAGGAGAGCAAAGGGGGATGCTCCTCCTGAATCGCATCTGGTGTCAGGAAAATTTATAATTGTGCATAATCCACAGAGATTTTGTGTTATTAGAGCATGTCACATGGCAATGTTGAAGTGTGCCGAAACCGCTATAGGAACACCAACAGTGCAACACCATTTCTCTGAAATGGCCTAAAAGTCTTGAATAACACAATTTCCAGCTTTTCTGTTACTTTAGGATTGGTGGCTTTCCTGGATGTGGTTTACCCCAAAAGTCTCAGACCTGATATTTGAAAAATTGGTCATACACAAGTAAAATGCACAAAGTTTTTATTGCTTTTGTGCAGGAGCCCTTAGACCATGTGAAAATCTGGTCCTTGCACCTGTAGATGATCTGTCAGTGCCTCCTGCACTTTTGAGGGATGTTGGCAGCTCAGTGCACCACTTGACCTGGGAGACTGATGTCCTGCAAACTCAAGATTTCTTCTCTCCTCCACATCAGGGCACAAACTGCCTCCTGTATTTGGGGGAACTAATTATAATCCAGGATTTATTGCAGAAAACTCTGTGTGTGTACTCTATTAGCAACCCTCACAACGTCTTTCAAGGTTCTCCTTAGCAAGGGCAACTGCTGCTGGCATTTTGGCTCCCCTTCAAACCAGTCTTGTCAGCAAGAAAAACCATATGAACTTGGAGATTGAAATCAGTTGCCCCAGGGTACCAGGTCCGGTTTCATTTTAACAATAAAAGAATCTGATGCCTTTTAGCAGGCAGGTAGTTATTGCCTAGATGAAGGAAGAGTTGTAATAGTAAATCTAGAATTGCATTCAGATGTGACATCAGCTGATATATAAGTACTGCATGTCTTGCCATATCCACCCACTCTTTCTATATGCAGGGAAATCCGAACCGAGGGAAAAGTCAAATGCTGGGCTGGCTCCCCCAACTCCACAATTATGTGCCAGTGATCCTGAACTTCCTCTCCATTTGCAGGTTAGCTAGAGGGGCCTGAATCCTAATGCTGCGCTCAACTCCATGCACTGCTTACATTAACCTACAAAAGCTCGAGCGTGTCTGTGTCTGCAGACACAGAAGACTTGGGGACACAATAAATGTTTGAAAGTTCCTGGAAAATTACTGTTATGGAAAGGCTCTCCTTTGTAGACTGAGTTGTAGGTGTTTTGCACTGATCTCCCATGACTGAGGTGTTCAATGGAGACAGACATTTGGTTGACTGATTCCTACTAGAATTGGGGATGGGAAGCATTCACCTGTGGAGTGCACACCTCTCACTGTGGCAGAATAAGCCAGCTTTGCCACAGCAAAGGGAGGAATCATGGATTAGTTATTACCTGAACCTCTTGCTGTTATGTCAGGTATCTCATAACAGGTGTAAAAGCTGGGAGTTTTATCCAGACAGTTCCTTAACGTTATCACCACCACAAAACTTTTGCAAACTCCTAGCAGGGATAAACGAAAGCGAAGGTGGCATTGTTCTCCTTCAAAAGAGATTCCCAATTATTTTTTTTACCAAGTGCACTATTGTTTTGCTGCATCTTGTCTTTGAGGCTGTGAAAATGAACCTTTGAGTGGCTCATAGCTGGTTGCTCTGGCAGGGCTGTTGGTGCTGTGTTAATTGCAATCCCAGAGCCAGTTCCATGCCCAGCAGGACAGTGGCTCTCAATGGCACCAGCAGCTGTTGATGGTGGCTGTAATTACTGCCCTGATCTATTGATCAAGTGCAGAAGGGGGGGGAAAGCCCTGCTGGGCTCCAGCCTAACAGCTCCCCTTATGAATAACCTTCCTGAAGGTGCCACTCATTCTTCTACTCAAATACGGTGGAATTAATCTCACCCGTGCGGCTTAATCAGCACAAAATGTGTTTGGCACAATGTGGGGAAGGAAACTGCTCTGTGCCATCCAGCCCGGGCTGGGCTGGAGCTGCCAAGACAAACAGGGCTGTGCATGAGGACATCCTGGGGTTCTGTCAGCATCCAGAATTTAGGATCAGAAAGAAATTTGAATTTTTGCCTGTTGGTTGTCTCCCACCTGCAGGAGGTGGTGAGTCCCAGTTTGCAACCAGGCTGAAATCTCAGGGCAGGGATTCCTGCAGAGGCTGCCTGGGAAAGCTTCTCCTGTCAAGGTTCTTTTCAGGTGTGTGGTTCTCTCTTCCATGGGCACAAAGGTGAACCAGCAGAGCTTGTGCCTGCCTGCAATGTCTGTGCACCTCTGCCGTGGGGAAAGCTGGGCAGGACAATTAAATTAGCTGCTGTTTCTGGGTTTGATTGGGGGAAAAAGTGGAAAATGTGAATAGCTGTAAGTGAAAAACAAAAGCCCTGAAAGCAGTTGTTTTGATGTAATTAAAATGCTTTATGGCATTGTTTCAACGTCAGCTGTTTTAAACTCAAACTTCAGAAAGATGATCTGTTACCAAAAGAAAAAGCCATAAAAATTGAAATCTAAAAATTACAAATGGTACAATTTATGTGGATATGTTTTCACTGGAGGGAAAAAAGCTGTCCAAATTCACTAGGAGACTTCATTTTACAGGTAATCTACCACTTTGATGAAGCAGTTTTATCAACATATCTCAAAGCAGTTTCACCATCTCTCTCTTATCTATGTGGGTTAATTTTTCTCGATGGAATCGCTTTGTCTTTCTTGTGTCTTCAAATTGATAGCAAGCTGATCCTTTGCTCAGCCTCCTCCCTTTTGATCTGATGCTACATTTGTCTCAGTCATAGAAAATGTTGCTCAACAGGATATCAGCGCCTTTGACCTTTTCCTGGGATACACATCCCATGCAATGCCCCACCACACGTGCCTTGGAGAAGGAGTTTGCAATCTTTGCAGGTTGAGCAAGGTAGAACTGGGCTGCTTTCATCTTTGTACAGCTTTAAGCAATCCAGAGATGACATTATTTCAGTTGCATGGGTTTGCCTCACTGGGGCTGGTAGGATCCACTAAAACAATGTCAGGTATGTTCAGTGGAAAACCTTCAAAAGGAAAAATAAATTTCAAAAACCCAACAGTGTTGTTTTCTCCAGTGACAGAAAAAAACTCATTTTTGCATGGAAATAAATAAATCAATCAATCACCTGGCACTTGTCAATTTAAAAAGGAGCTAGCAGGAAGAGGGAGGAAATGCCATTATTTTGTTTATTCTTCTAATTAATTTTCTTTGCCTTTGGGAGCTGCCTTATAAAGAGTACATAAAAGATTTGTTCTGTTTGCTTGGGGATTGGGGAAGATGGAGCCACCAAATCTTCCTGATATTTGTGCCAGGCTTGTGGAAAGAAAAAAATTCTTGCAGGAGTTTTTGTCAGCCTCTAAGTTTACCAGTAATTTCACATGATCAAAACTTTTAAATTTCTCTGGGCATAATAATGAATATTTAGTATTTCCATTTTTATGAAGTTGTTTGGGTAAAACTATTATCTCTTCAATTGGCATTAAACTGCTTTGACACAGAGGATCTTCCAGCATTACCCACAAAGCTCAAATTGACTCAAATGTTTGATATCCAACCAGACTTGGCAATTTTGGAGGAATTTTTTCAGTTCAAACATCCCCTCTTGGTACAGCTTCAGCTGGTTGCAGGAAACAATTCAGTATGGGATAGGTAAAAGTGCAGGCTGGTAGCACCATGTAATCTACCTGACAGCTTTTTTTCCACTTACTCATTTATCAACCTAAAAGCTAAAGCAAATAGGGATGCAACCTGTAAAGCTGTTGAATAATTTTAGTGAGCTTAACCACATGTTTAGCCTGAGGAAGAAAAAGCAGTTAATTTTATATCTAAATTTTTATTTTTTTTTATCTAAAGCAAAGGACCCTCCTTTTTCCTGAAGGCAATTTCAAGCTGTTATTCAAGAATGAAAATTGATAATTGTTATATCTGTACTCAGTTGATCTTAATTTTAGTGGAGCTCCAGGCTAGCAAATATGAAAATATCATCTTGCTGGCTGATAAGCTGGTTAAATGCATTGGTGCAGGATTTTGATGAAGTAGCAATAGTTAATATTTGTTGCTTAGCAAAGAGCAGTTATAATCCTGGCTTTGGAGTAGATCCAAATAGGGAGGGAGAAAGGAGTCATTCAGCAGCAGCATGAAGTGGTTTTTTATCTCTGCAGACACACACAAACATTGTTAGACAGCATAAAGTGCTCTCATAGCAGATTGTTTGCTCTCCCTGCTGCTGAGAGGAATCTCCTGGAGCACAAGGAGGTTCCAGCGCCTGCGCCCAGAGCTGTCCCACTCAAACACTGGATCACAGACCATCCCAGCAAACAGACCTTGCACCCCACGTCAGTGTGGCAATTACAGAAATGTGTGCAGCAGTTGCCTCTGTCTCACCTGTGTGAAGGGCAGGAGGCTCTTTGGGAAAGCCCCTAAAGGTGGGGGAGCTGCCCAGCAAACAGGGACCTCAAACCAATGCAGTCATGGAAAAATGCCCCGTCTCTAAAACCAGGATGGTGCTGCCTGCCCTGCACACCAGGGTTTACAAATCCTTGTTCACACTGGTAAAAGATAGTGTCCTCTTTTCACTGGATATAGTTACAGAAATGCAGGGTTGTGGTACCAGTTTGGACAGTGACAGTCTTTTCAGTCATGTATTAATTAATTGTTAATTATTAACGTGTTGAGAAATACCTTTCTCTTGCTTTCTCCCATCCATATTTTCTATGGCCAGAACTATGTTCCCTGGGATACCTCCAGTACTGGGTTTAGACTGATTAAAATCAGGGTTGATTCCAGCTTTAGGCATCAAAAAACCACTTTCCTGCTTTTTATTAATTGTCATGTCTGGTACTTCATTGTGTCCAGTCCTCTGATCTTAAAAGGTACAGCCCCAAGTGGCTTTTCCCAAGAAAGCATTCTTTTTAAATGAATTAGTGCTTTTGTCTTTTTTTCCTCCAAAAGGCTTTGCAGTGATTCTGATGGAATATTGAGAAGAGGTGAGGCATTCTGGCTTATCATAGGATTAGAATTAGAATTGATGTTGAGGAGTTAGAGTAATATCTCCTGAAATAGAGTCAAGCAGAGCATTGGATCTTCTGCAGGAACATTTAATGATAAAAGTTATTCCTGCAGTGCATCTGCTCAGGAGGCAGCAGAGCTTCCCAGCTGTGTGTGCAGCTCTGATTCAGTGGTAACTTCTGTTAGAATGGAAATTTTAGCAATGTCACTTGCATTAGGGGTTTTAGATCAGCTAAAAGTAGGCTGGTTGAAATCTAAAGTCTTCTTCCATTCCACAGGCAATTGAGTTTTTTGGGTGTATACAAGTTTTTGTGGTTTAATAAGACTGGAGAAAAAAAATCAGCAACTGAGACTATTTCAGCAACTTGAATACTACTGTGATGAAAGAAACCAGATATTACAGATTCATTCTGGGCATGGAACTATTTATAAAGTATGAGTTTATTAAAGGCCTTAAAGTACTCAAAGCAGCTACTGTGCATCTTGCAGCCATCCATGTAGGTTTTATTTGAATACACATAACACTACTGCTAGCAAAGATGGCAATCAGAAGTGAACCTTGCAGTGCAGCACGGTGTTCCCCAGGACAACAGTGTTCAGAGGGTAACTGGAGGGATTTTAATTTAAAGCACATGCAGTCCACTCTCCCAGCTCAGCCTGCAGGAAGCAAAAGCAGCAAACGAGGGCCATGTGGAGATGGGGAGGTGATAACTGCGTGGAGAGGCAGAGGTGCCAGCTCAGCAGTGTCACACGATGATTGCGATGGTTATGCAAACTCCCGAGATGGGAAATCCTACCTGGGCAGGTGAGAAGATAAAATAAGGCCCTTAGAGGCAAAGCAATCCAGGCTTCTGTCGATGGCTTGGTGATAAGGGAGCAATGTCAGACACTGAGAGCAGGAGCTGAGGCTTCTCATCATCGTGACTTCAATCCCATCCTTTCATTCCCTGCTTTTCTCTCTTCTGTAACTCAGAGATGCCTTTACTGCCCTCAGTGCTGGTCTGTAACTTGTACAAGCACATCATTTTAACTGTGAGTTTCCATAAAAACATTAAAGAAACAGAGAAGATAAGTCACTTGCCAAAGGCCAAACATAGCACCTGAGGTAGTCAGGCACAGAACCCAGTTCTCCAGGCTCGTTTGTTTAACTGCTTTTCCTATTTTCCACCACTTTCTGTCCCCTGTCAGTCCCTCTATTCTTGTTTGAAGCATGGGGGACTTTATAACCCTGTGTTTCTCACAAGTGTATGAAAGCTCTACAAGAGAGAAATGCTCCTGATTGTTTCTGTTCAAAGATGGGGGCGTTTCTAGACATGTCACATCTGAAAAGTGAGTGACTTTTGGCACCTAGTCCTCAGTTTTCTGACATGAGGGACACATGCAAGGAATATCAAATACCTGGCTGAATCCAGGCTGTGCCTCTCTAAGCATACTGTGCTTTTTTTCTATGCTGAAGACCTAAAAAGGGAATTTTCTCTGCCTACCTAGACAGGGGAGCCCCTTTTGGGTATTATCTGCTGTACAAATATTGGCCTACTCCTTAAAGCCAGTTTCATAGAAAGTTGAAGGCAGTCTAAGAAGGAGAACATATCCTTTTATATGCATTGGATAAGGTAAATGATATCAAATAAAATGAAGGATTAAAGCATGCTCGAGCTTGAAGCAATAGATATAAAAAGGACAGGAATTATTGTTTACTTACATTTTTCAGCTGGGTGTGTGCAGCCAGTTTTGCTGAGGATTTATGTATCGCATCAGCTCATTTCCAGCCTGTGCCAGCTCCCATGGGGAGCACCACACCAGCAGCTCTGCCCTGAGCTGCCCAGCAGCTGTGGGCACTTGCCCAGGCCCCTGCCCACTGATGCCACCTTCTCCTCACACATTTCCCCTGGTGAAAACTTCTCTTTTCTCACCATTTCTTCTAATTACTTCAGCATTGATCACCAATGGCTTTGTAGTTAAAATCCACCCAGAGATGTTTTCTTCTTTCTTCGTTTTTTCCTCTTTTCTCCCTTTTTTGTTTAAATTGTGGTTTAGGAGCTTTGTTCTCTGGTTATCACAAAGTTTCAAAGCATTACAGTGCCAAGATATTTCCTACAAATTGTGTAGGAAGTGCTGTGGCTTGCACCTTCAATGAAGAGTAAAATACACGTTGCAGTGATTTATTTATGTGATTTACACATCATGTTTTATGCTCCACATTGCTAATAAACACTGTGACAGTCAAAATCAGTCTGAGTAATATAGCAACAAAATTAATGAAGTAAAAGAATTTTGAGAGACAAATCAATATAATTATACTTCACTAAAAATTAGGAACTGTGCAAAGTTAAAGCATTAGAGGAGTGATGGAACAGAGATAGTTACACAGTTGGAAATGCACATGTATTTACAACTGTTTAACCACAGCTATGTAAGAATTTCTATAAAGAGTTTAAACAAACAGAAAAGGCTGCAGTCTATACACTCTGCTCTGAAGTGAGCTGGCCCAACAATGGAATTGTTCTCCAGCAATCAATCAAACCCTTACAAAGCTTTTCACATTTCTAATGGCCAATAAGTAGGAATAACTCCAGCAACTCCAATTTCCCTCTGTTTCATCAATGAAAGCAGCAGTTGGGTTTGGCCTTTCCAGCGCTCTGTGTGTGATAGTTGGAAAGTTTAGGTGAGTTGCTGACGTAGCAGGGATTACATTTAGGTTTCCATAGAGAATTCAGACCTCAGTGCTTTGTTCTTCAGAGTTCTTTTAAATTCCTGCAGCAGATGTGAGGCAGAGGTTGGGCTGGAGGTGGGATTCAGGGTCTGGCTGGATGTGGGCAGGGGTCCAGAGGACCTGGGATGGAGAGAGGGGATCCCTGGGAGCTCTTGGCTAGTCTCAGGCTGGGATTGCTTGCTGGTAGCCAAAGTGTGGCAGTCTGAGTGCAGAGAGGCTGATTGATTATTGAAACTAGAGCTGAGGCTTTCTGAGACCTCACAAGGCAAATAGAAACATCCAAAAATTATTTCTCCACCCCATCTGAGCTTTGAGCCTCAAAACAAAGCTTTGATTTAGAAATGATTTCTGAAGTTTTGCAAAGCATGAGCAGCAGATTTGCATCTCCTCCCAGCATTGCACCATGGCTGCAGCAGTGACCAACAGCCTCAGGAGAGAGTTTGATTCCAGGTTCAAACAGGGAGAAGGATGGAACTCCTGGCTCCTGGAGGAGGGAAGCAGAGCTGAGCTGTGGTCAAATGTGAGGTGTGTTGGGCTTTGCTGTCCCAATAACTGTGGGGAGGCTTTGCAGTGCAGGACAGCCAGGAATGGGTGGAGAGGGGCCACAGGGCTGCTTCCTGATCCTTATTTTTTCACTGGAGAGGCGTAACTACCCTTGATCCAGTTGGCTTTGCCTTGAATTGATCTTCCCAGGAAAGCAGGCCCAGCTAATGGCAGCTGACTAGCCTTTGTAGGTGAACTCCTGGGCTCATCCAGGTTTTTCGCCGTGGCTTTTGTGGCTGCCTCAATCCCCCTGTCCTGCACTCAGGGCGCGAGAGGATCTGCAGGAGGAGCAGATGGAGCACTCGGTGGTGGGAGCACCAACATGGAAGCCCAGAAGTCAAGGCTCCCTTAGAGCATTTATTTTGCTTTGTTTCCCACCCAGTGTTCCTCCTCTCAACCAGATCAAACTTTACCAGGCATTATGCAGTGGGTTGATCCACAGAAAAGTCCTTTCAGAATGAAAAATCTGTTTGCTGGTGGGGAAAGGGTAACGTAGCAACTCTTGTGTACTTTGGTGGAAAAGCACTGCATAAAAGAGGGACTCTCTTTATGTTTCCCTGGGTGATTCAGGCTGGCTGGGTGTGGCAGCCAGGGAAATGTGATCCACCAACTATTTACATAAACCAAAAACTGTTTGTCTAAGTACCAGGAGACAAGGGCTAAGCTGGATGAAGTGCTGTAAAGAATTCTTTTTGCAGAATGATCCCTATTTGCCATCCAAAGGGGCAGGCAGATGCTTATGTAGTACAATATAAATTTTTGAGGAGTAGTTAAAATCTTCTAACAGCATGGTCAAGCTTTGTCCTCCACCCCCTTGAGAGCTGAGTGTGTGGATGGAGCAAGAATGGTGGAGGAGTGCCTCCCAAAATTCTCTCTTGAAGGCTTCAAAAAATAGAGAGAACAAATACATTACAATGCTAAAAAAAAAAAAATTGTTGCAAAAATAATTTCCATTTTGTACAATGTTTACCAGAGCCACTGCAGAAATTTCATAATCACATAATTAACCATTCTGCCTGTCAAGTGGGTCTAGTTTCAGCTAATACTAACCATGTAAAGCTCTAATATGCAAATGGACTGGCAGAAAGGAGTTCAGAATTTAACATTAGGTGCTGATTTCACTAGTGATAAATTGCTTTGATCCATTGAGTCATGCCTTGTTGTCCTTCCAAATGAATGCAAGCACCTTCTCCTAGAGGTGAGTCACCCCAGGAGATGGGGGCCAGCCTGACCTCGCTCTGTCCATGTAACCTCAAGTGGTTCAAAACCTAGGACATGTTTATCCTCATGGTGTTATTGTGAGGTCAAGAAATGCTGTTCTTTCCATTTTACAGCAATGGGGCTGAGGTGTGAACTTTTGAAATGTGTTGAAGCAGCAAAGTCTTGAAATTAGTGCGAGCTGCAACACCTGACAGCTCATGCTCATTTCTATGGGAGATGGATGATTTCCCCAAGATAACTCAGGAAAACTGGAGCAGACAGATGAGTTAATCCAGCTCTGTGTTCTAGACAGCAAATTTTCTTGCTCTGATGGAATGAAATTGTCTGTTATCCTTTTTTATTCTGGAAATCTAATGAGAATGTATTTATGGTGTGGAGTTTGTTTCTTCCCATGAACTCAGTGCATCTGTACTGAAAACACCCTGAAACAGGAAGAAGTAAAGCGCAGTAGTGCAAGCTTTTGATGTTCACCTTGCATGTGAACACCAGCTCCTCCTTGGGACTCGGCTGCCTCGCTGTCCTTGGTGTGTGGTGCTGGGTGAGTGGAACAAGGCAAAGGATGACTCCCTGCAGTAAAGTCAGGGTTATTTTTACCAAGGGAGGATCCTCCTCTGCAAGAGCACTGAAATGTGCACTTCAGCCCTTCTGCTGTGATTGTGATGGGGGATTTTGGGCTACAGCCGTGAAACAGTTCATGCCTTGGTTGGTGTTTGCCCTCCAGAGGCAAAGCCAAAGTACAGCTTTGCTGTGAGACACTTCCAGTGCCATTAATGATTGATGATGTTCAAATGCATAAAGGGAATTCTTTAAAGGCACAGACAGTTGACAGAGCAGAGGTCCAGATGCAAGAGGACTGATTTGAAAGGCCTGTGTTTTCAATACAGCTCTAGATGTCTTCCCACAGGTGAGTCTGGGAAAGGATATAGCACATTTTACCCAGGACAGCTCCATGCATTTTCTATTCCTGATCAAGATCTATTCATTGGGCAAGTGCTGTTTAATCAAGCAGCAGGAAAAGGGTGTGTGCTGTCTTCAGTAGTACAAAGAAATCTCATTCAAAGACAGTCCCGTTCTTAAAAGGCTGGTGTTTAAATTAGACCTGCCCAGACAGGTCTGGCATGTTTAGTGTGACCCCCTTTTACTGTGGATGTTCCGGTTATAACCATCTTACTGCTTCCAGTTAAAATAAAAACACAACTGCCATGGAAAACGTGGGGCAAACCAAGCTCCCAACACTTGCCAGCCCCTGTTTAATGATAAACCACTGCTACTGGAAAGTAGCTGCGAGCAAAAATTTTAGAAAAGTTTTAGAAAAGAAGAGGAAATTCAGTAGAGAAATTTAAAAGATGATGTGCAAATTGACAAGGGAAGCAGGGAAGAAATGATGTCTTTTTGGTTTATTCCAGTATTTGGGCTTCATGGGTTTTGATGCCATTTGGACCTAAATGCATTGAGGGCTCTGTGGCTGCCTTTGCTGCTACAAACCAAGCACAGCATTGCTGCATTGAAGGAAAAGCTACATATCATTTTTGATAGCCAGAAAAATGGTGGTTTTGGCTTTATTCCTTTTCTTGGTCCTTTATCTCTACTCTTCCAGTGTTCCCATAATGATGATGGGCCTTAGAGGTCACCAAGGCTTATTTTAGGCATGTTGCCACAATATGCTTTAGCTTTTTAAGGAAATTATCATGTGCTGTGAGATGTGCAGCTTTCCTGGTGCAAAAGCAGATCACCCTGGCCTCTCCTCGAGTCCATATGTTCAGGTTTTTCCCTGCTGAGTCCCTTGGTGTGTTCCAGCCTGCCTCTGTCTCCTTCAGTTCGTGGCAGAGGTGACAGATGCTCAGCTCAGGTCTGCAGTGAGTCATGTGTGGAGAATGAATGATCCATCTGCAAACTGGGGAGAGACTCCCTGGGAGCCACTCCCAGGCCGTGCTGCTCTGGGGATAGGTGCCAGTCCAGCAGTGCCTCCTTTCACCAGGTGTTCACTGCTCCCTTCAGCCCTGTGCTGCTGGAGTGTCTGCAGAGAGGAGAAAGGGGTTGAAATGTGCTGATAACCAGTGGGGTAGCCCTTGAGTCAGCCCCAGCGTCCCCTTTCTCCTTGTGGTGTTGGTGAAGCCAAGGAAGATGTTCTGTACAAAAGCACCTTATCCCTGCTCACACAGCACAGGAGTGAAGGTGGATTTGCTTTTCCTTGATGTGAGATGGAGCTGGGAAGAAATATCATCCTTAAACTGTGCTTTTTGTCCTGAGTTACTGCTTCACAAGCTGCTTAGGACATTTCCCAGGATCTATTACAAATAACTTTAAGTCTGGACTCAAATAGACAAGTAGATGAGTTGTTGCTGGCAGGAGAAATCATGAATGCTCCAAAATAGCAATCTCGCAGGCAGGAAAGAGCAGGTGCTGCTTTATTGATCAAGAAATGAGGGAGGTTTTGCCCAGTTGCTGAAGGGAATGAACACTGGTGAGATAAACAGCATGATAAGGGCTCAACCATCCCACTCTCCTAAGGATAAAAAGGAAACACAACCCTGTGCATGTGTGGTACTGCAGTGGTGCAAGTGAAATCCCATATTTATCAAAGAGCATCTGCCATCACATCTAGAGATTTTAATACAGATCCATTGCAAAGGAGAGGAGCTCAAAGATTCATTCTCCCTCACTTACGTGAACTCAGTGTTGAAATCTTCCATCGAGTGTAGAAATTGCTGCCTCGTGGTTAGATTTTTCCAGATTGCCCCACTGCAGTCACAATGTCTAATCCCCCACCTCATTGCTGGGGAAAATCTTTGTCATCATCTTTCCTGTGTGCCAATTCCTGCCAGCTTGGGGAGGCAGAGGAGCTGGGAGGTCTGTGGGATCCTGGGGAGCTGCAGCTCTCTGGAGCCTGTGCTCTCAGCAGAAAGGCCCAAAGGAGACATTTAGGAGGAATTGCTTAGTCTATAGTGATTTGGAGATTTACCATTATAACTCCTTCTGATAATCCTTTTCAAAAGCTGGATTTGAAGTAGATCAGGTCTAAGACAAGACAGTTTCTGTGGCTATTGTAGCTTTCTTAGGATTGCGTGTGGTACTTTGGGGAGCATAACAATGTCATGTAAAAATCACCTCCTCCTGCCTGACATTCTCAGGTAGCAAAAGCTTCTATTGTAGATGTGAATGTACAGACAAGACCCTGTTGTGGGATATTTTTTTACTGAATTTGAGAAAATCTGATGCACAGTTGTATTTTTTCACCCAAGCTGAGTTCAGTGTAGGGGTCTCACATCATGTGTAAATCAAATCATTCCTCTGAGGGCAGCAGTGATACTGCTCAGAGATCAAACTGAGTCTAATAACTAAGTTACACCTTGGCAAAATTCCTTTTTTCCTTACTTTGTTTTTTTAATCTTATTTTTCTTTCATTTGTCCATCTTTTATATTTTACAAAATACATACAGAGATTGCAGTTTTTCCATACCATAGCTGGAGTGGGGATATTTGCTAAGTAAGAATCCCAGGTGCTAAAAATGCTGGAATACTTTCTTGTTCCAACATCTGAGGCACTTGCCTGCCTGTTTCCACCACTGTGTCACTGTCAGCAGTGCAGTTCATCAGGCTTCCAAGGAAAAGCTCTTGTCAGAGTGGGAAAAGACCCAATAGTACCTGTGTAGGCAATCTCAGAAATTGCATAAACGCATCCAAATGCTATCTTGAGACTCTGGGGCATTGCAAAGCATGAAAGAATTACTTAATATCATGGAACAGCTAGCTGGTTCTGTTTTGCCTAAAAATGTGTTAGGAATATTTCTGATGCTAAGGCTTGTTCATTTCTTAGGGAGCTGTAGAACAGATATATTTACAAGTATGAGTAATGGGAAACAGAATTTCTGCACAATGCAGACAATCCTTTCATGTTACATCATTCAAAGCAGGGTATTCACATGGGGATATATTCAGGCAAAACTCCACAGCCAGAAGACCAGGCTCCTCTGCTTGGCTGTGCTTTTAATGTAGGAAACTTTTGGTTAAGATTTGTGGGTATCTTTCACACAATGCATCAAAGAGCTGAAAAGTTGGGGATAATCATTCCCACACATGAATCTACGTGCGCTGCAGTGCGAGCCCTTCTGTGCTTCCTGCACTTCAAACATCATCCCTACATTTGCTCTTGGAGGTCCCAGCAGTGCAGGCAGCTCAAGAGGCACTTCTGAGATTACTGAGTTATCAATCCAATGAAAAACTGTAATATGAAAAAAATTGAAGAAATAAGTGTAGTACAGAAGAAGTGTGTTAAGGAGTATGTTTATTTTCCATGGATAAATTTCTTCATGAGGTAGAAGTCAAAATTTGCTTTTAGAACACACATTTCAAAGCAAGGGGAATCAATGGGAGCTGCCAGCTTTTCTGCCTGTGTTGGAATGACTAACATGTCATGAGGAGCAGTTTAGACTTTATACTATGATAAATGATGTCATGGAGGTGAAGGGAAGGAAAAAAAATGCAGATTTAATGCTTTTTTTTGTTTTACAATTGTGTGTATTTTCCACTAAGGAGTCTAGTTCTGAAATGTTAATGAGTCTTTGGATTCCACAGTGAGATTCCCAAATACCTCAGAGTCAGGAACTCGAGTTTCCAGAAAACATGTAGCGCCATGTGAATATACAAAAATCTGGCAGCATAAATGAATGTGTAAATGTACATAAGGCTGGTAGTTAGTCATGCAAACAGCGAGCTGCAGGCCCGGCCTGTGCACGCTGTGTAGGCTGAGGTGAACGTGACACAGCCCTGTGCCTATCGCTGCCCCGGCTGCTGCCTGGCTGTCTCCATCCTGACACACAACAATCTTCACATTCCTGTCCCACCTGAAGACAGAGTGAATTTAATGAGGAAAACTCGGTGCTGAATTGTCCTGCCCCAGCATGGGCCTGCTGAGAGCGCACAGGAGGAGCCAGGCCTGGGCTGGGCACAGCACACAAAAGATATGGGCAGAGGGTTTGGGCAAAATCCTGGCTTTGTCCTCTTCCCCTTTGAAAGGGTGAGTGGAGAGAGGATTTTTGGTGGCTATTCAGGGACAGACTGACCCACCAGACCCTCACAGAGTTCAGGCCAGGCCCCCCCTGAGTGCTGAGCGAGGAGCCAGCCATGCAACCAGATGCCACTGCTGGCAGAGCTCAGGAGAAAAAGCATCCAGACTCTTGGCACTTGACTCTTGCATCTGCCAGGCTTCTCCCCATAAATGGCCACTCCAGAGAAGGGGCTCTGCCAAGGGGAATGAGCTCCATGGGGAATGAGCTCTGTGCACCAGGAGGAGGAAGCTGGCTGATGTGCCCAATGCTGCCCTTGCTCACTGGGCTGCCTTTCCAACCTCCCTAGAGTCCAGGAGTTCCTGGCTTGACACTCTTTTGGTTGAGTATTTAACAGCATAGTTGTTTGGAGAAATGAAGCACTGCTGTGGTTTTGATGTGCTCAGTGCTCTGCTGGCACCTGGGCCCCAGCTCGGTGCGGGGCTGCAGCCATCTGGGGCAGGCAGTCCTTACTGCCAATACTGCCTGACCCCCCTGCCCAGCCTGGTACAGGCTTGCCAAGCTGCTTGGCAATCCATTGCTTAGCAAAAAAAAATTACATTTAGGGGTTTTTTTAGAGGTGGTGATCTTTTCCAGGGCAAGAGGAAAAAAAATAATTCAGATACACTTTCTCTATAAACATAATCTGTACACACCTAATCCTGATTACAGTATTGCCAGCACTGAATTTCACACATTTAGTTATGAACAAGCACTCCTTTGCAATGCCATGAGTTACCTGAGTTTTGAGCACTTCATAGGAACTATCAAGAGGCTGTGTGTGTTTTATTTTGGATTTTCTGTGCTGGCCCAAAGCTGTATCACAATGTTGTCTTTGGCCAGGGCTGACATCTGTGCTGAACATTTAAAACAAAAACTGCTTGCCCAGTCCTTCAAGGCTAAGTCCATGAAGAGAGGTGGCACCTCTCTGACTCTTCCCTGGTACTTCAGTCAATGTTTGCTGTGTTTGCTTCAGAGTTTCACACTCAGGGAACTGCTGCTGTGGGGAGCAGGGGACCTGTGGAGAAGAGGTTGCCAAGTTTTGTGGGGTGGTCCCATGCTGGGGTGAATGGAAGGAGCACTTCTGCTATGAAACCAGGCTGAGATGGGATTCTTCAGCCTGGAGAGGAAAATGGAGATGTTACAGCACCTGCCAGTACCTAAAGGGATCCTGAGAGAGATGGGGAGAGACTTTTGACAAGGGCATGTAGTGACAGAACATGAGGAATGGCCTTAAACTGACAGAGGGCAGGGTTAGCAGGAATATTGGGAAGGAATCCTCTGTGAGGGTGAGCAGGTGCTGGCACAGGTGCCCACAGAAGCTGTGGCTGCCCCTGTATCCCTGGAAGTGTCCAATGCCAGGCTGGACAGGGCTTGGAGCAGCCTGGGACAGTGGAAAGTGTCCCTGCCATGGCAGGGGTGGCACTGGATGGGCTTGAGAGTCCCCTCTGACCCAAACTATGCTGTGGCTCTGTAACTTGCAGTAGAGTACTTTCAGACATATAAAGACGCCTCAGGGCACCATGAATTGCTTCCTTTCACCCCTTCTTGGCAAAAGATTTATGATTAAAAATATGTGGACCATAGGACTGGTTTTGCTGAAAACTTATTGAAGAATCTAATTGAAGAAACAGAATGCCAAAACTTTAACAAAGGCTTTTTTTCTTCTCCCATCTGTTTGGTCAGGTGTCTTGGTATAGAAGGTATTTTAACAAAAGGTTGTGCAGATGGTAAGGGAAAACATTCAACTGTTTGACTAAAAATCATTTCCTCTCTCAAAGAGGGAGTGCTTTCACAGATCTCATTAGTTCAACTGTTATAACTTCCAGGAGTTGCCACAGGGTACAAAATGCCTGGGTTTGGTGGCACAAATTTATAAGCAAGAAAAAAAATCAGTAAAAGAAAGAATAAGTGAATGCTCAGATAGCTTTAATTTTGGAGTACACATCCAAAGGACATGCTTCCTCCTTTGCTCTATAAATATTATGTATTCCTTTATTTCCCACACCATGTGAGCTCCAATATTGCTCTGCCACCTCTGTTGTGCAGGCTGGGTTTTAATTGTGGCTGGTGTAGCAATGCACGGAGCCAGTGCTGATTCACAGGGCTGCTGCCTGCTCGGGGCTCCTCTCATTACCTTGTTATTTTGCTGCAGTGGGATCAGCTCTGTGCTGATGCTGTGCAAGAAGAAAGATAGTCTGGAGGAGTCTGCAGTCTCAGACAGCCTGTGTGCCTTACTCCAAACTGTAAGGTCTGTCTGATTCTGCTGAGTGAGTCACAGTTTTGTTTTGCCATATTCAGATGACACCTCCTCCTCTCAGTGAAAACATGCTGGAAGAGCCTGGCAGCAAAACCAAACAACAAAAGAGTGCTGCTGATGGCTGACAGCTCTGACAGGTGCATTTGAAACTGGAGTCAGTTTTGTCATGGCGCACAGAAAGGAGCATTGACGCTGGAAAAATAAGTAGATTTTTGAAATGCAATTTTGTAACTCTGCCAAATTACCAACTCCAAACATTGCCATCTCCAAGCAGGGGTTTTGAGACGCAGATTTGTTTGTTTTGTGAGGGCACCCAAATATTTCATTCTTTAGCAGAGGGTTTGCCGTGGTGGCTGGGGGAGATTTGCCCGTCCTGCTTTGAGAAGGGCAGGATGACTCTGGGGTTCTGCAGTGCTCCGAGCGCGCTTCTGTTCCAGCCCTGTAGTTCTTCATCACAAATTGCCTTGACTGGTTCAATGATTTTTGTCATTGTACAGGTCACTAACGCTCAGTCAGAGTCTGAAGCAGAATTCTTGTGTTAGCCTTTTGCAGACTTTGGGTTCATCGTGTTTGTGCTGAGGGAGGAAACAGGAACCCAGGGCCCTGCTAAAAGCAAATGCCTTGCATGACAGTTGTTTATTTTTTTTCCTTTTAACATAATCTCTCCTTATAAAGGTGATAACATGAGGGAAATTAAGAAATTCTAAATGATTAGGGATTTGTTTTACCTGTAATCTATATTCAGCTCTCTGTAAAGATCTGGTTTTTGAGGAAAACTTACAGGAACTTTAAGATAATAAATAAGATCACTTGACTTCAGACACAGATGAACCAACAAGAGAATGTTTTTAAACAAATGTGCTAAAGCAAATGGAATAAAGCAGATTTAGTGTGTTTCTGGTGTAATTCTGAGGTATTGGTGAATTTAGAACGAGCACTGACTGTGGAAGGGTCTCTCTTGAATTCTTCATGTGCTGAGAAAACATTAAAACATTTTTGGTAGAAAAAGTATGATGTTAGTTTGATAATGGTTTGATATATTAATAATTTGTTTGTCTCACGAGTCTTAGGCTCCATAAACTGGGGTCTTCAAAAGGCTCCCAATTTTCTAATATTGGTAGCTTTCCATTCAAAGAGTAAATTAACAGCATTAGCACCAATATGAGGCTTTGGTTGTCATTTTAGGGTGATCATTTCAAGCATGCTCCCCTCTTCCTTGGAAGATACAGCCCTCCCTTTCTGGGTGTGAAATGGTAGAATTTTACATGTCTAAAATGAATTCATTTTTTTACCCCTAAGTGTGAATATCTTCTGAGCATGCAAACTAGCCAGCTAAATGAAGGTAGGGACCATAGCATTTTTGTTTGGAAAATTACATCTAGTTCTTTATAAAGTTGGCTCCATGTTTAAAGAAGTCTCAGTGTATATTTTTACATGTACAATTCACAGCTGCAGACAAGCCTAACTAGCATTTGGACTTGACTTTCTTCTTGAAAAAAATCTGACTCTCAAATGCATTCTTTTCTTGTGAGGCTTAGGAATATTGATTTAGTTTTGTTTTTTTTCCTAATGACTTATGTGTCAGACCACCCTTTATTTCTAGTACTGAAACAAAGTGACAGTCCATGGCTGGCTGTGGAATAAGTGATGTCTTGGTCATGGCCCAACACAGATTTCAGGCGCAGCACTTGTGCCTCCCTTGCCAGCCTCTGAGGCTAAAAGTCTGCCTCTGTCCCAGTATCTCATCTGCTTTCTCACTTGGACTCGAAAACAAAGGTCAGGCCTTGACTTTACAGGTCAGTGCAATGAGTGGCAACAAACCACACTAAGGAAGGGAAAGAAAAAACCCTTTAAATTTGTGTGCTGGGGTCAGACCCAGGCAGGACACGAGGTTTGTGCTCTGTTCTTGTGCGCAGGGTGAGTTTCCCTCCCTGCTCTCCTCGCTGTGAGGTGCTGGGGGCCTTTTGCTCCCAAATTCCTCAGCACAGCCAATTCCCAGTGAGCTGTAGGAGCATCCATTGCCTTGGAGCCTCCCCCATGGAGCAGCAGTGTCTGTGTGACAAGGGGCTGCCAAGAAGGGTTTGGGAACCCAGAACTTTCCTGTCTAATGAATAGCGTGATATTTTAAGGCTAAACATCACTTTCACTGTTTGCTTTAGGAAAGTTCTGTGTCTGTTTTATTTCCATTTGTTTACTCCTACCTGGAGCTCTGAACACACATGTACCTGCATATATATTAAATACAAATATATATATACACACACACATACTATGTTAACATACAAAACTCTCATTTCTGTATTTTAAGCTCTGCCAAAAAAAGCAGTTTAGAAGTGAACACAGACCAATTCTTGATGTGAGCCCAGAAGGGACTGCAGACTCTGTGATTACACCTCTTGTTCTGCTCAGTAAAATGAGGCACAGCTTGGCTGAGGACGTGCTGAAGGTCCTAAACAAGTCTGGCAGTGCTGAGAATCCTGTGGAGGTGTTTTGCTTCTTGGTACATTCATGTGACAAACTGTTGGCTGTGGTGCTTTAAGCTGGGGAAGGGCTTTACAAACAAACAAGGAACACTGAGGGAACAAACCCAACATTTTATAGAGTGCTGTGCAAAAGTGTACTAAAAAAATCATTCTGAAAAAACCAATATGGTGCTTCTGATATTTCTCAGGAGAGAAGTTCAGAAACTTCCTAATATTTCCTTCAAACTTGGGTTTATCAGGTGATTAATATGGAATTAAATAGAGAAAAAAGGTCGGATAAGTGGGGAGAAAAAGATCAAATATTTCCTGAGATGTAAGGAAACAGCTAAAATGGTGTAGAGCATTGCCTTCTTCTTCTGGTTTGAATATTATGCCTCCCAAAAATGAAAGGAGAGGGAAGCAGGTGTGAAAAGCACCATGTGATGATTGGCCTGTCCTGTTGGGCAACTAATGGAGACTCAGCTGTTTACTGTTATCCAGCCTGGGATTAGAGGATAAAAAACACGTCTGGGATTTAGCATAGGCAGTGCAGGGCTGGTTTCCCATGCTCTGGGATGGGTGTGCAGTGCCTTGCTCTGCGTTGTAACCTATGAGTAGGGAATGGGGTAAACATCCCTGTCCTGTCCCACTGGGAACCACAGCAGGGCATGGAAGGGACACTCAAAAAATCCAAGCTATTGCCTAAAATACTACAAAAAAAACATCAGTTCTCTATATTCATTTATCTGCTGGTTGTGTACTTGAGTTCTCAGCACACTTTTACACTGGGTTGCTGTCCCAAGGAGGAGATATTTGCCATGTCACTGTAAGGAGAACTGATTTAGGGGGTTTGTCCCCCAAGGAAGCTGCACCTTTCCCTGAATGCTGTGTAGGTGTGTTAGAAAGGTAAAATAGGATTGTGTTACCTGATAGAAGTAAAAAACCCCATAATCCTCTCTTTTAGTTAATTCTAGAGCAGAATTCCCTAGTGGGGATTGTATTGCTAGAGACTTTCCCCTACAGTGTAAGAAAAACTTGAGGGAGGAAATTCAAGGAAAATATTAAAGGAAGTTGGGAAGTGAGGGATACCAGGAGATAGGTTTGTCGTGTTATTGCTGAGCCAATTCCAATCCCACCATGGTCAGATACCAGAAACATGAATTGCCTTCATTTCCTGGGAGTTAATTCATATTTTGGTGGAGTTCAAGGAAGACTTGTAGGACAAGCAAAGCAGCTCTCTGTGAAGCTTATGAAAACTTGTGATGTATTTTGTAACATCCACACACTGGATCCAAATCTCAGATATCCCATTAATTATAAATTTTTGCAATGTAGGCAGCCTGCAGTGACCCACTAATGACTAGCACAGGGGCAAGATGTTCCAGGAATTTTTTAGCCACAGATGAGGTTTGGAAAAGGAATTGGATGCACAACCAGGCTTTCTTCCCAGTAAAGTGTTTAAATCCTGACATTTTGAGAAAATAAAAAATTTGCATGAATATAGGTTTGGCAGATAATTTATCCCACAAAGTAAGGGAAAGAATGGTGAATGCTGAAGTGTTTTCTTTATTTCTAAATTAAAGTTATTGATTTTCATTCCAGAATGACAGTTTTCTTTGTTAAATAATTGCTGTAATTCAAAGAAATATTCCCTTTTGAGTAAAAAAGAATGTTTCTGTTTGAATCAATTATAAGGTCTGTGTGTGTACAAATTTTTCTTTCACTAAGCAAAAATTGCAATAATTAGAGGCTGTGATTCACATATAACAGGAGGCTAAAAATAAAGCTAGCAATGTTTTGCCTTTTTGCATATGTTTATTCTTGCTATTTAAAATTTAGTAACAGGAGAATAAATACATTTTCTGGGAAAGGGGGAAATTGTTGATGAGAAAACAATGGAGATTTCTTTTTTCTTTCCTTGTGTCCATTGGGCAAATATACAGATTTTCTTCTACCTCTTGTTTGCTTTCTTGTCCCAAATATCTACAGAATGAGTGAACTGCAGGATATTTTTGCCTTCTTATGCAAATTACATGTCAGTACATAATTACCTGTTAGAGTAATTGCTTAGTTCCTTACACAGAGGTAGCAACTAAATGCAAATAAAGCACACAAATACCTGAATATTTTGGTATTTGTTTCATGTGCATGAAAATATGCGTCACAGTTTCTGTGTAAAGATGATCATCTCATTTCTAGTGAAATGCAAACGAGTTCTGAGCAGCATATCTCAGGATCTAAATTCAATTAGACTCGTGTAATGATCTGTCAGGAGGGTATTACATGCAGGGTTTTCTAGATATCAAACCCTTTCTATCTTGTATCAAACGCTTGAACAAAATAATTGTGAATTAGGAGAATGAAGTGCAGTCTGCCTTGGGATCGTGAGATTTGCTCTCGAGGATGCTCCCACAGATCTCACCAAAGAACAGGGTATTTATCATCCTACCAATGATTCCTTCTGCACAGAAGGATTAGATGAGGACAAGTTTAAAAATCACCTTTGGCAAAAGTCGGCGCTTGGATTGGGTTCTCTTGATCTGGATTATTCCAGGTATTCTGTAATGAAAATGTGCCTTTTGCTGCATTTCTTGAAGTCTCCCTAAATCTTCTCACCTCTTGCACACCAGACAATTGCAATTTTTATAGATTTTATGGTGTTTGGTGCAGATTCAATAAGACAGAGACTTATTGGTGCCATTGGAAGTGATGGATGCTTGGATTGTTCCCTTTCCCTGGAAACACTGAAGTCTCCCCAGGATGGCTCCAGCATGGAGGGATTCCACATGGCTGATTCAGTCTAGATTGTTTATCTTTTGAACACCACTGACCACAAATTACCTGGCCTTCCGTGGCCATTAATTAATGGACTCCATTAGTGAGCAGCCAATTACAGGATGATTATTTTTTCCTCCTATCCTTGGCTCTTTGCATCCCTGCTTTCTCTTTGTCCACGAGCCAGAGCAGGGGATGCAGGCAGCCCAGATCCCACATGGGACTGACCCCATTGCTGCTGTACCCTCACCTGTCCTCATTTTTCTGATGCTTTTGATGCCGTCGCTCAGCTACCACTTCCTAAAATCTTTGTATTTTTGCTTTCTGTGCCTTCACTCTTACAATTGTTTCATTGCTTATCCTGTATGTGTTTCCTTGTAGATGTGTCTCTAGTTATCTCTGAAAACCTGCTCTGTATGAGAAAAAGAATGTTGGCATAATTTTATTATTTCAATATTTTATTCTTTGAAGGGGCTGGTATTGAACATGGAAATGAAAAGACAGCAAGAAGTCTTTTGCAAAGATAGTATCTTATATCTTATGAAAAGATGGGAACAATCCTTTCATTAAATGAAAGGATAACCAGATTTTTAGATGTAGTAAATTCTGTGCTTTCAGCCATTCATTTCAGCAGCTGGATAGCTGAACTGTGGCAAGCTGGCCCAGCACGTCCTGGGAATTTATGGGAATGATGTGGAACGGGGGCAATGCAGGTGAAGGAGGAGTTTCTCGCAGGCTCCCAGTGCAAACTGGTCCAACTGGAGGCTGGGATGCTTTTAGAACAGCCTGTTTCTGGGAGGAGCAGTCCCCTACAGCACCTGTGTTCAGCAGTGCCTTTGAAGAGTGCTCTGCAATCTGTGAGCACAATCTCACTCCTGCTCAAGCTGCGGATTAAACCCAGGCCCGAGATTCGGTGGTGTGGTGGCAGCCTTTAAAAGCAATGATTTATAAACACAAACTGTAGCTAAATTTTTCAGGGAACTGGATCTGCAGACATCAATGGCACGATTAGAAACACCGTGGGGAGTACATGCATAAAGCTTCTTTTAATTCTGGGCTTTTCAAGCGTTTAATAGCTTGACAGCAACATTTTAATAACAGCCGACTAGGCCCAGTTTTGGCATTCACCACACACGGAAACAGCTCCTGGAACTTGTCCATGGAACAGAGAATTCTGTTTCTGCAGGCTAGAGCTCATGTGGAGATAGAGCTGAGATAGAGCACTTGGAATTCAGGACACTTTTCCATCGCTGGGTGCTTGGGAACGTTACATGTCCCTGTACCAAAGCCACCCCTCTGCAGGGGGCTGTGTGCTCCATGAATTTTTCAACACACATTTTCTTCCTGAGCTGGCTTCCCCAGCAGTGCTGAAGGAAGGTGTCGTGCAGCAATGAGGTTTTTTGGTTGTGGAATTTTGTGGCGTGCTCCGAGCCCCTGTCAGTGACAAGGCAGAATGGGGGCCACGTCTGGAGACCCTTTGGAAGCACTCCTGAATACCAGGGCTCCTGTCAGCAGTAATTGCCTTGTAAAAAAGGAAAAGGTTCGACCCTTCTGAACCTTGGTTTTAACCTTAAGAAGGGAAAGTACCTTAAGAACAAAAAAAAAAGGCAATTTAAACTCAACTGAGTTTCAATGGACTCAAAAAATTGTATTTCCTAATAGTACTGTACCTTTGATTCTCTCTTTTGTTGCATCTTGTACAATGCTGAAGGAAAAATGTAAATATGCTTGCAGTTATTCAAACTGATGCTGACTGCTACAGGAACACCATGTACCAATAAATACTTTATCCAAGAAAAGTGAAAATTAAGAATATTTAGGCATTTAAACTGGAATTGCTACTTAGGTTCTTGCATGCAAAGAGACTTCAGTCTTCCATCAGAGTCTAGATGCAGGCTTAGACCAAAACAATTATCTGTATAGTGCTTTTCTGCTTCAGATGTTCTTTGGTTTCTCGTTGGACGTTGCTTATCTAAAAAGAGAAAAGAGGAAACTGAGTATAAAACGTATTTCTGTTGAAAGAAATTTTCAGGGATTTTTGCTTTTATAAATTCAAAATCTTGATCAAATATGACATTTTTATACCTTTCCCAAAAGGTCAAAAAAGAGACAGTTTTCTAACAAACACTGCAGTAGAAATGAGATTCACAAGGTGTTTCTCGGGGTTGTGTGTTTTTACGTTTTAAGGTGTAAGAGAAATAAACTGCTTTGATTCATCACGTTTGCATCTCACCACGGCAGAAATTGCTCACCACTCGCCCAAATTCATCCACTGACCTTGTTAAATATATGTGTGGGCTTTTGCAGGCAACAGGCCTAAATATAGAAGCAAATTGCAAATGCTGTTTGACCAAATGGTCTCACATTGGCTGGGCGATTCTGCACATGCTGGCGGCACCAAATGCTGGGAAATTAATTAATTTGCCTGTCGTTGAGCTGCTAATGTGGAGCAAGGCAAGCGAGCAGAGATAGCCAAACACACAGGGCATGAAGCACCTCAGGTTTGGTCTGACCTATGCCAGAGGAGTGGTTGTATACTCTAAATTTTGCTCTGTGGAGGTTTCTTCTTCTCTTAGCTGGTTTCCTCCTGTGTCTGAGCCCTGGTCACAGCTCTGGCTCGGGGCTGCCACAGGGTTAGGCATCTCTTCATCTAAAAACATCACAAGGAGCAGTTGGAGATGGAGATTTGCAGCATCCCTTTAACCCCATGATGCCTTTTTAAGCAAGTGAAGCAAATTGTTTGAGGAACATAAAAAATTGTGGATGGGGTGAAAAATTGTGCCAGAAAATGGCAGCACAGAAGGGGAGGTTCCTTTAATTGGATTGTGAGGTTTTTGAGCTTAATTTTTAAGGGAGATTTTCCCCACCCTGGGTTCTACTATTTATGAAGAGTAGAGGACAGAGTCCCTCTGGATTCCTGTGCAAGTAATCAAACATAATATCTTCAATATTGAAAAATTTCAATGCTGCAGTGCATATGCTTGTTTTTAAGCATGTGAATGATCCCGTTGCCATCAAATGTTTCTTTTGGTGCCTGATTTGGTTTAGTTTCCCATTAGAAAGTAGAAAAATTCAGGTGTCAAAAGCTAGCTTTTTCTGACGTTATTCTGGCCAAAATAAACCATCCAAGCCAAGTGCTTTGAAGTGCACTCTGACTTCAAAACCTGTGCAAAAAGTGGGTGCACCTTTGGTTCAGATGATGTTATTGCTGTGTGTGCTGACTCCTAATATGAGCCATGATTTCAGGATCATTTATAAATTATTTCTATTTCTCCATTGATGTTGGTGGCAGGTCCAGTTTGGGATCATTCCCCTCCTGTGCCAGACTGGGCCCTTACTCAGCTCATTATTTTGTTGTCTTCCACTGAGTAGAAACTGCAAAAAACGCTTCAAAATGTGCAAAATAGGCGTACACAATTTGTAGTTGGGTTTTTTGTTTCTGGATGATAAAGGAGCATTGGCATGCTCACAAAAAACCCTTGCCTTGCATTGGAAACAGCACATTTTAAAATACAGAAAATTTTAAAAGTATTTACCAACCCTTCCATTTGGTTTTCTCCCAGGATTAAGTTGCTACACTGATGATTGCAGTGGTTAGATTAGTGATTTAGGTGACTGGTTTTGAGGTATATAAAAGCAGCTTTTAGCTGTTTATTACATTTCACTGCTCCTTTTAAGGCAGCAAAGCCCCACATTTCAATGTAAAGATGTTTATTGCAGAAAAATCAGGACCAAAATAAACAGTTAAGATTTGAACAAAACTCATCACTCAACAGCATTTATATGATCCATAGACTTTAATCCCTCTTACCAGGGAATCTTCTCTGGGTTCAGTGGCATTGTTTGTTTTAGTTTCCTAAAAAATGCACATGATGGGAAGAGGTATGTTGATAATAATGTGCTGTGAATAGCATGAAGGCATTCTGTGCACAGCGTATCATATCATCCATCATTAAGTTTTTCTTCTCCCTCTCTCCTGCTAATGGCAGCGAATCAAATATTTAAATGCATTTCTTAGTCCTACATGCAAGTGTAAGAGTATGTGGAGCAGGAAGGAAACAGATTGTGTAGCACAAAATTAAGCTGTAAATTGCATTTTTAACTGAAGATTTGGTAATGGACGCAGAGCAAATTAACTCAGAGAATTAACATTAGAATTTGCACTTTAAATGCTTCCTAATTGGCACCTCTTGGGATCCATTTTGAACTCACCCAACACAATTTTTTTTCTTTTTACTGCAAACAGTCAGTTTGGGCTGACAGCACCTGGGTCATAGTGAATGAGAGATGATGATGTATTTGGCAGCTTTTCTAGTTGAGCACTGACAAGTCTTGTTCTCTAAAGAAAAAAATCAAAACATATCAATCCACATGCTCGCTGTACTGAGGAACTTCGTTGTCATATCTTTCAAATTGTTTTAATGTTTCAGCACTGCAGAAGTGAAGGCATAACAGAAGGAGACAACTATCTGCAGTTTCACTTTGTTGAAAACAACTACATAAGGAAAGCAGAGCATAACTAGCAGAGTCCTGATAAGGTCATGTCAAACAAATTAATAGGAGATGGGAAAGCAAAGCTTAAAAATCACTCTTTTAAGATGATAGTCCTGCTGGATGGAGATTGGGCCAGCCCATCCAGTCCTTCCCTTGGCTTCCTGCCTTGTGTGTCCCCAGGATTCTGGGCTGTGAATGTGGACTGATCCTTTCCTGGAATTCTGTGTGTGTGTGCTGACCCTGTGTGCCACCCAGGCCTCAGCAGAGCTGTTCACTGAGGGCCATCCCAGAGCCACCTCCTGCCCTCTCTCCCAGGCGACAGAGAGACAAGACAAGGTGACATCAGCCTGGCTTTAGATCATTTCTGGGTGCAGCACTCCTGGCTCCCCAGAGCGTGCAGTGGCTCTGCAGCTGGAAAGCCTCCTTCTGCAGGGTGGATTTGTGGCACATCAGACAACTGGGGCTGATTTTTGGAGGTGGTTTGTGCATCACAGTGGGGCTGGATCACTGCTCAGGTGATCATTGCACACTCTGCAGCCTCAATGGGCTCCTGTGGTGCCAGGGTGATCCAAGCCTGGATCAGGTAGGAGAGCAAGGATGTGCAGGAGACTATCTCCTCATTCCTTTGGGGAAGGGGTTGATTCCAGCCTCAGCAGGGGGGATAAATGCTAAGAATATGGAAAGACTTTGGGGGAAGGTCCCTTATCTCCTTGCCTTTTGGTCTGCACCAGCACGATGGAGAGATGATTTCCAGCCTAACCTAAATGCTACAGACCCAGGCAGTTCCTTTAATTCTGAATTCTAGGTGGATCACCATACAGGAATTCTGTGGCTTTCTCACAACAGAACTTTACAGTTTCATTTATGAATACCTAAACTCTCAGTTACAATGAAGAAAAATGGTTTTGAATGCAAATATGTAGCTGGCTTTTTTTACTCTTTCAACACTAGGGGCCAAATCTGCAAAACATATTCATTAATATGGCTGAGCTTTACTGAAGGACTTCATTAACTAAAGAATAGGATAAATATATATATTTTTTTTTACTATTACTACCTTTGCTGTGAAGAAATTGAGAGTCTAGGGGAAAAAGAGGATAGAACAGTAAAAGGATGCCCTGACATAAAAAGTTGTAACAACAATATCTGTGACCTTGAATTTGTTCTTTCTGCCTCATTATATTAAACTGCCCAAGGATTGCTCATTTTAGGAATCATTTTTTTGTTCTGCATTGAAAATAATCGAGTCTCAATAGGTTTGTGTTTAAATACAGCCTTGTTTGCTTCCCTGTAACCTGTTGCTCAGTTCTACTGACTAAATGTCCTGAGGCACAGTCTTCTCATCCTTTTGTCAGTGGAATCTACTTAATTATTCACCTTAGAGCAAAGATGTTACAATTATAGCCTTGCCTTTGTGTCAGTAACCAAGCATCTCTTTGACTGTTATGTTAACTGTTTCAGAATTAAAATATCTGCCTATAAATCTGGCCCCTTTATTCATGTGAATTCATGGGGCCTGTTACTAAGCAGAGAAGTTTGGGGTTTAATCTCATAACCACTATTTCACAGATCACATAGATGAATCTAAAATTCTGATTAAAGGAGTGTGGGAAAGCACTTATGCATTTCTTTTAGTTGGTTTGATTTTGTTTTTGTTTTTTTGTTTCCAAAGGATTTCTGTGGGCTTGGGATCTGGCACTCTTTTTTTCTTCTGTAATGATTTACAATTACCTCCCTTCTATCCTCAACAATACTTGTGAAAGGAGCTGCCACTTCCAATAATTCCCAGTCATTCCTGTAAATTTCCCTGTGTTTCCTGACCTCTCCCTTCTAGGAAAGAAGGAACCCAGAGTGTATTCCCTGTTGTTTGCAGCAAATATTAACATATTTACTGTTGTTGACCTTGCTCATACACCTCTCTAATCAGCCCCACTTGGGTAAATCAGTGATTAATTATCAGTTTCTCCAGTGAAGTTTTGGTACTTTTGGTTTTATGTGTGTGAGAATGCAGGAAAACCTAAGTTTTGAAGGTTTCACCATAAGGCATTCCTAAGTGTGACAAAACATCTTAAGCTGGAAACTCTCAAAGTGAGAGTTCTCCAAGTGGCTGTGGATTTTAAATGCCTCATTTTCAGACTTTAATTGGGACAGCACAGACTCCAGTTTGGGACCTGCAGGAAATGAGGACTCAGCACCTTGGGAGGACTGGTCCCTGATCAAACAGCGCTGGGCTCATTGAAATCATTCTCTGTGCTCATGACACCATGCCATGCTTTTCAATCCCAAGGTTGCTTTTTGTATTTAGTGTAAAGGTCACGTCAGGATTAAAAACAACGAGCAGCTCAGAGCGTGGCCAGTGACCCTGTGAGAGAAATGGAAACTCAGTTCACAGAGAAATCTGCGTGTGCCGAGCACAGAGCTGTGGCCAAGAAGTGGAGTTTTCTAATTACGTAGTCATTTTGAGAAGGAATGTGCTTGTTAGAGGCAGGCCAGGTGTGCACTTGTGATAGGAGCTGGGGAGGCTGTGTAATTACACACCTTGCATAATATAAAGTTTACAATAGCCATACAATTGATGCAGCAAGATGTAAATACAGCAAGTTAAAGTGTCTGAAAGGACACCTGTAATCTAGCCTACAGCTAGTACAATTACATTTGAAACAGTCTTGCATTAAGATTTATTAGTGTGTTAAAGTTGCCACTATTCTAAAACAAAAAAAAAAAAGGAAATACTTCAGAAAATTTCGACAGTGTCTTTTCAATGAGAAATGAAAGTTATTTGAGGAATCTTCCTGTAATCTCCTGAAAAGTCACATTGAAATCCCATTTCTTCAAATATTCTTCCATTAAATAATTATGCAGTAGTCTACAGTAATTTGGTTCTATATTTTTAAAGGACTTTACATAGTGTGTGTCTGCCCAAAAGACCACCAGAACTTTTGCCACTTTACAACAAATTAAAAACATCAGGGCAAATTTGAAGAAAGAGAGAGGAGGGACGAAAGAAAAAATATTTCTACATTAGATTATGCTGGGATTATGACAGTTTCCTCCTGTGTTATTAAAGAAAGAGAGAAGAGGGGGAAAGAAAAATATTTCTACATTAGATTATGCTGGGATTATGACAGTTTCCCCTTGTATTATTAAAGAAAGAGAGAGGAGGGGGGATGAAAGAAAAATATTTCTACATTAGATTATGCTGGGATTATGGCACTCCGTTTGTAGAGGTTTAAACTGAAAGATACAAGTAAGAGTTCTCAGTATTAGTGGAGAAGGCTCCTTGTCAAGGTGCTGTTCCCCACTTTGCAGTGCTGGGAGCAGGGCACAGAGCCTCTCCTGCCCCCAGGTGCCCGTGCTCAGCCGGGGTGAGATGCAGGAGGCTCCTGGTGCCACCCCTTGCCTGATGCTCCTGCCCAGAGCAGGAGTCCTGCAGTGCCACCCTGGGCACCCCATGGTGCCCTGCAGCTGGTGAGGAGGTGCCCCAGGGCCAGCAGGGTGCCCCAGGGCCAGGGGAGGTGCTGGGACAAGCAGAGGGGCCGGGAGTGCCCAGCTTGGTGCTGTGCCCGGGCAGGTCACCCCTAGCCTGGGCCACCCCACACCTCAAGGTGCCACACCTGTGTGTGTGTGTGAGCGTGCAGGTGTGTGATGCATAAACATGAGGGCTCTTTGCATGAGCAAGCAACTCCTTGGGAGAGGCTCCCAGGGCAGTGCTGGGATCGTTCTGTGCTCTCTCTGTCACTGCAGGCCTTGGGTGTGCATGGAGGAGCTCCTGTTAAATAAAGCTCTCTGGTTTTGCTGTCCCTGCTCCTGCCCTCCTCCCCTCACACCGGATTCACTGTGGTGCTCAGTTTGCTGCAGGATGTGCAGCCCCCACCTGCCCCCCATTCAGCCATAAAAGTGGAGGAGCTAATTATAAAAAAGGGAAAAATGAGTCCATTTGTGTGGTGGAGGTGGGAGGTTACTGCTCAGTTTGCCTTGTTTGCTCGCTGCTGCTCTGTGAATAACAGAACAAGCCTCAGGACAGGAACTCAGACCAAGGGATGCTCACAGCATTATTTCCTCCCCTGGCTGTTTGAACCACCCACCAGCTTTCCATGCCTTGAGGTAGGAAAAGCAGCATTGTGCTGGTGACCCACGGCAGGCAGGTAGCAGTGACAACACCGAGGGCTGCTGGAGGGGAAGCTGTGTGCCAGAGGGGTGAAGTAATCCAAATAAAGGCTCTGAGCATTGCAGGCAGCTAACAGGTGCTTTGTGGAAAGGAAAAGGTCACCTCCCTTCTTAAAAAAACTCAACAAGCCCTTTAGTTCTCACAGAAAGCAATACTCTTCACCAATACAGCAATATTTGGGAGACTTTTGCTCTTCTTCCTAAATAACCAAATAAAAAATTCATTTGTCTTTGCCCTACTCCATACTCTGACACAATGAAGGTCCCTCCCTTGCAGGAAAAGTTCACCCAAAAATCAGCCACATCCATCCATGTCCCCTGCCCCTGCCAAATTCTCTCAAAAATCAGCCACATCCACCCATGTCCCCTGCTCTTGCATAGTTCACACAAAAATCAGCCACATCCATCCATGTCCCCTGCTCCTGTATAGTTCACACAAAAATCAGCCACATCCATCCATGTCCCCTGCTCCTGTATAGTTCACACAAAAATCAGTCACATCCATCCATGCCCCTGCCAAATTCACCCAAAAATCATCCATGCCCCTGTCCCTGGAGCAGAGCAGGGAGGGAATGGGAGTCAGTGCCAGCCCTTTGCAGACACAGAGATGCTGTGCCCTGCATTCCCCAGCTTCCCCCAGGCACGGTGAGCATTGAGCAATGGCAGAGGGCAGGGAGGTGAGCAGCAGCAGGGTGTGAGCCATGCCCAGGGGGCTCAGCAAACCCAGGTGCCCTCAGAGACCCCTAAGGGGCATTTCCAGGAGCTCAGGCTGCCCTGAGCAGGGGATGGGAACTCGGCTGCACTGTTTGGTCGAGATCCATGCCCAGCAAAGCGGAAAAGTGACAAACAAAGGGATCTTTTTGCTCATAATTTAGAAGGAAGTGTAAAATCTGGTGTGACAAGTTTAGTAAAATAGAGGCACAGGAAAGAGCCATTCAGTGCTTGCATGCATTTCATGAAGAAGAGCAGCTCATCTTGGCTCTGACCATTGCCTTGTAAATTTAGGAAAATAGCTATTTTGCAAACAATTCTTTGGATCTTCCTTATTATCACAATAAATTAACTCGTCTTTCCTTTCTTTCTATTTGAACACAGTTTTTGAATTGAATGTGACCGACATGTAGGCAAATAACCTTCAAGAAAGAGCAAGGGTTTGTTGGGAAAAGTGAAAGGAGAGAAACATGAGAGAGAAATTAGGGCTTTGTAGTGGAAATATGGAAACCTGCGTGAGAAGGGAGCTGGCAGGAAGGTGCCTTGCAGAGGATTTGTGCAAAGCTTTGTGAACCATCCTTGCTCTTTTGACCTGCGCTGAAAACTTCTTCTCATCAGCGCTCATAGTCATTTTGGCTTCATTTTACAGAAATTAGGTTGAAAATTAAAAACGAACAATTAGCACTGTGTAACTGCCACTGGAGGATGATTGCAGTGGTGATGGGCAAAACAGCAACCTTCCCCCTCACCAGCTGAACCCACGTGAGAATTGTGGCTGATTTTTGTGTGGACTTTGCCTGCAAGGGAGGGACCTTCATTGTGTCACAGTATGGAGAGCAGAGCAAAGACAAATTAATTTTTTATTTTGGTTTTTTTTTTGGGAAGAAGAGTGAAAAACTCCCAAATATTGCTGTATTTGTGAAGAATATTTCTTGCTGTGAGAACTCAAGGGCTTAGTCTAAGTTTTTCAAGAAGGGAGGTGACCTGGTTGCATGTCTAAGTGCCTCCAGGGCACAGCGTGCAATATATGTTTCTAATCTAGTGAAGAAAGACATGGGAAGAAGCAAAGAGTGGAGGAGAAACCCATTAAGTTCACCTTAGAGGTAAAGCATCAAGTAACAGGGCATTGAGCCTGGGGGGGAAAAAAATTATGGAGTGAAATAACAGTTTCTCATCTCAATCAAGATGTTATTCTAAGGGAAGGGTTTTATTCAAACAGAAATGATTGGATTTAAAACAGATTACAACAGATAAGGGGAAGATTTGCAAATTCAGGGGTGGCCTGGTGGCTCTCTGTGGCTTTCCTAAGTTCGTTATGGTCTTAAATTAATTAGAGGCATGTCAGATTGGAATAGCAGAGCTCTGACTCTCTTCCTTTGCCCACTCTGACTCATGCAACCTCTGTGAAGATATCTCTGTGTGGAGGGTGGGAAGGGAGTGCTGGGCCTTTAGTTTACCAAACCTGTCCCAGGGTATTTTACACTCTCCTGTATGTTAGAAGAAATCTAAATCTTACAGCTGTGGCTGGATTCCAGTCCCTTTACATCACTTAGGTGGATAATTTGTTCCACTGTGTTTTTCTTTCTTCTCAGCTGTACTTTCCCTTTGAAGCCTCCAGCTACTGGATTGGGGAGGTAAATTGCAGTCTGTCTTAGGCCTGAATTGTGCCTCTTTGTTTCAGTTTTTGGAACTCACATAATGGATTCATCCCAGGATTGCTTGCATTCAGAGGATTAAATAACTGGGACCCCTTTTCACAGAAGCTGCTGTGTGAAAATTGTTATGATACTTAAAAATGATCTTTCAGTACTTCCTTTCTTGAGGCTACAGGAGAAACAATGTTTTCTCTGTGTCATTAAGTGCAAAAAAAAGAGAAAAAGTTCTTGCTCAGTTTTCAACATGTGCACTTATTCCTTGGCTTGGTGTTGTTTCTTTGGTGCATGTGCATGTTCATAGGGTCATTTTTGCTCTCTGTAGTGGCAGATAGAGACACCTGTGTGAGAATTTGGCCCTAAATACTCAGACTCACAGATATCTGAATTCATCAGGGAAATATTCTGGTGACAATGTCTATGGTCATGGCAAAGCTGTAGTGAGATGTTTAAAGGGGATTCCTTTGGGATTTTATGGATATGGGGTTTTTGTTTTATCATCTATACGGTCAAATCTCACTAAAGTTTGAAGCATCTGGAATCTAGCAAATATTGGTGAAATTATAATGAAGGGGAAAATCAGCTTTGAGGAATCATGGGGATTTTTACTCCCTAAACTTCCCTGATGCCTTATTCCCTGCCACTGCCTGGCCACTGTTTTGGAGAGGTTTAAACCCATCAGATACCTCTGAGGGACCCACCAAAAATGGAGAAGATGAAAACTGATTCTGGTATTTTAAAAGAGGAAAACCAAGGGAATTCTTCCCCTTTTAAAAACTGAGCTGGAAGGGTAAAACCCTCTCAGGTTTTTTTTCTTTTAAAAGAAGGTGACTTGTACAGCTCACCCTCATATCAGCCTAGGGAACTGCAGTGTCTTCATCATCTGCTCAGTGTGAACATCTCTTTAATGCTAATTAATGCCTGTTTGTGAGCGACACCTGCAATCCAAGGGCTGGATTTTTAAACTGCATTATCATGTTCTCCATGTGTCTTTCCAAGGAGCTGATCTGGACAGATTTATACCATTAATGCATTTTTTTAATCTTGCACACATTTAGATTCTCTGTGTCCTAAACACAGACATATTTAGAAGAAATAAAAATGTAAATGAAGAACTGGTTTGTGTTTGATTAATCAACAGAGCAGGAAGTGGGGATGTGCAAATGGCCAGCAGGCTCAGGGGTTAAACCTCCTCCCTTTAATTTTTACAATGGATTCTCAACATCCAATATAAACAAAACTCAGCAAATTATTCCTTGTGCTGTGCTCAGCTGTCCAATCACACTCTGCTTTATTCCTTATTATGTACATACTGCTTGAGAAGTATTTGAGGCAACTGGGAAAGTGCTCTGTGAGATGCAGGGAAGCCTTAACCACCAGGAATTAAAATGTTAGGCTGCACAGTGTACGAGTCACATAACCAGGAAATTATTTCAATCAATTCCTTTAAATGTCCCAGGCCTGAAGGAGAGTGTTAATGTAAAAATTAGAAAAGAAGCCTCTCGAAACCATTATTGAGGGTGAGACAAAAAATAGTTATGAATTTAATCTGTGGTGGAACTTGGTGTGTAGAGATTCCTAAATATTGATAATATTGTGGTGGCTCCTGCACATGTGACAGGAGATGGGATGAGATCCCACTGAAGAATTTATTAATGAAATATTGGCTCTGCTCTAAAGAGGTTGGAGTGCAAATTCCGTGTTAAGTTTTCAGAAGAAAAGACTGAAATTATAGATGAGAACAAAACACTAAAATCACTCTGCAAAGTTGGAGATTCTATGACTGGGTTAGTGACAGGTGTGGTGAATAGTTCCAGAGGGAAAGGAGGATTGGGTCAGATTATCAGTACAAATATTCTGTTCTGTTGCACACCGGTATCTGGTGTCCCTCAGACCCACCACAGCCACCCCCACGTGGCTGATTTGAGGGCAAGAAGTTGCTAAATATCAAAATTTTGCATGTAGAAAATCTATTTAGGAATCCCTGATTTAGTCCTGCCACATTCCTTCCACTCCAGCAGCTGAGTTTGAGGCTGGGCTGGAGCAGGGAGACACAAAATTCACCCTGGGGCATCTGAGTGCTCCAGCAGCGCCAGGTTGGCCCTGCTGAGGGATGCAGATGGTCCTTGAGGCGGCCCAGAGTCACCTGTGCTTCCAGTCTCACCAGTGAGCAAAACCAGGAGCTTCTTGAAGGGAGAGGCTCCTGGGGTGGGGCGGGAAAAATCACAGGAAAAGGAAATAAGAATTTAAAAATCCCTGCTGTGGATTTGGCAGGCAACAAAGAAAACCAAACTGGCTGAAGGAAAACTTTTGTCAAAAGCATTTTCTGCATAAAAACATGGTTTTAACCAAACTTTGGGATGGTCCAAATGATTTACCCCTTGCTCCCTTACAAAATAATGATGGTCTTGATGAAATTTTATTCAAAGAAATTAAGAGTGATACATTTTAAATTTCAGAGCAGCTTTTTCCTTAGAACATTTGTATTTAAAAAGGCTGAAACAGTCAACACTGAGACACTCCTCCATTGAAACAAAATACTTTGTCTGACTAAATTGAAACTTTGCTCTGAAATATCTCACTTCAAGTTCTGTCGCTGTTGATATTTTGTATTTTTCCCCGATCCCAGATTACTATGGCTTTGTTTAATTTACATGGTTTACCTCGTAAAAAGTTCTTTATCTATTTAGAAACTTTATCTATCTTTATTCAGAGACTGATTTAGTGCAGCAGAGTTGAAGCACTACACAGCACCGGTGTGCACACAAGGCTGTTCTCGAATTTGCCTTTTTATTCTCACTCCTGCTCAGACCTCTCAACACAGCAGCTTCAAAACGTGCATTCCTGAGAGCATCCACAATGGGGCTGGAAGGCCACCAGGAGTCAGGTTAATGTGGTTTTAGAAGGGGATGCAGTGGGGATGCAGGGCTGCACCATCGCTGCAAGCGGTGTCATTCAGGATTGAAGGACCAGTGCTATCCCCCAGCTGTTAGCAGCTGTATTTGGTTGCATTTTCCATGGGATTTCCTCCTTCCCCCTGCTGCAGCTCAGCATTCTCGGCCTCTCGGTGCCCAGCCAGGCACTGTGAGCCCAGGCTTGCTGGAGCACAGAATGTGCAGCAGAAGTGTCAGACTTGTGCCGTCACCTGGCATCGGTCACAGCCCTCCCAAAGGGGCTGCAGCTCCACTGGAGCCGGCCTGCAGAGCACCCGTGCTGCAAACACCTTGTGTGCATTTAATAAAGGACTCTCTGAGCTTAAACAGCACCTTCAAATGGAGGATTTTCAGCCAGCTCCTCCTGGCTGTGTCTGGTGATTCCTTTGTGCAAAAGGAACTGTAGTTCTTGCCCATTCAAGAGAAAAAGCACACCAAACACGCACACCTCCCTAGGATTTTGGGGCATCTTCTGCTCGTTTCTCAGGTCAGTGTTTCTGGATAGGTTGAGATGTTGTGGTTATCCATGTCAGAGGCCAGACACAACCCTCAGAGCCCTGAGGGAAAGGTGACAAACATCAGAGTAGGTCTGCAAGGACCTTGTGCAACCCCTGGGCAACTCCTGCATCCCTGCTTTAAAAGGAAGCTTTCTTTGTTCCCAGATTTACATTCTGTTTTCTGCAGCAGGCTTTGTTTCTGCTTGAAGGATTCTTCTTCTCTGTGGTTAAAAAGTCTCTTTGTGCTTGCTGCTGGCTGTGCAATGCCCGGTGAATGAGTTTTGATAATTTCTGTTGGGATTAATTAATTAATTGCAAATGTCCTCAGGCTAAATTGTGAGTTTGCATGTCAGGATGCTGTACATAATCAACAAAATCACTCAGGGGCTTGACATTATGGAGGTTACATGGAGATTGTGAGAGGAGCACATTCATTCCACATTAGTCAAAACTTTCTATATGTTATTTATAGAACAGTTCCTCTTTTGTGAATTCTCAGAGTCAGAAGCAGAGATTTAAGATGAAATGGAAGGATAATAACAGAAGCAGGGAGATAATTCCACTGATTGATACTATTTGTTGAAGTTGCAAAATGTTTGAGTAGGATGAGTTACAAATTTAATGGGAAGTAGGATTGGAACAAATAAATAAAAATCCATAATAACATTTCAGGTTAGATGGAGCACTGCTCTCCCAAATGAATGAGCACTAATGAAGCATTGTATGAACTTCTAGAGGCTGGCTACACCAGCCAAGTGAAGGGCACTGGATGCATTATAAAGTCAGAAAAAGATCTTTAATTTGGATGTTATCAGCACCAACTGACCCATGACAATAAACAGTGCATGAGGCACATAAAAAGCATTTCTTAAATCTATAAACCTGAACGTTTTGGCTTCTCTCCTGATCCTAGATTATTTGGTTGTGCTTTTTTTTTTTTTTTTTAATTTAACTGACAACACCTGCCTTATAAAAAGTCTATTCAGGAGCTGCACTGAATCCAGCAAAGTCGAGGCAAACCCAGCTGCACAAAGGCTTTATGGTTTGTAATGAAACAGGAGGCAGATTTTCCAAACGTCTTTATATCTGTTTTGAAATCATCAGTTTAAATCCCCTTGGCAATGAAGGCATTGTTGCTTCTGCTGGATTCAGAAGCACTTTTCATACCCTTGGTAAAGTGATTTGTTGGTTCAAGTAAGTTAGTTCAAGTAAGCGCTTATGGTTTTGATGCATAGTAGATGGAATTTTGGAGGTTTTTTCCAAGTAATGATTGCAGCTCATTGGTCTTTAGTCTGCACATCTGTAGTCCCAGTATGTCCCAGTCAGTGACCAGTTTCCCCTGCAGGCTGGGAATACCCACCAGGCTGGCTGCCTTTCCCTGGTCTATTTTAAGTGCTCATCAAAGCAGATTCTGCACTTCCACTCGGAATGCTGCACGAAGCAGCCCAGGCCTTTGCAGGCCTTGTGTTATTTACATTTCTGGCTGGATGTTTTGGTTGCATAATCAGGTGCACATGGAAATGTGGCAGGCAGCAGAATGTTCCAAGCATGCGTGGAAACGCGGCATCCGCCTGGGGATGCTGGACAGTGTTTGAAGGTGGTCTTTGCTCTCAACATTCAGGGTTTTAAAGATGCTGCTGCAATAACAGCAAAAACAAAAACTCTGTGTGGTTGGGTTGAAAACCGTGCTCCAAGAAATTAGCTTTGTCTTGGCCATTGATGACCAGGTTTTGTTTAAAAGAGATGTAAAATAACAATGCAGAAATAGGTTTGGATTAGCTTGTGGATGTTCTTTCCTCCTGAGCACCTGACTGTCTCTGAAGCATTATGGATTGGTGGGAAAAATGCAGCTGTGTGTGGTGTTCACTAGAATTGGCCACTTGTGCCTGCATTTATTTGGTTTATATTTACAATTGTCTCTTATGCATGTGGAAATTAGACGTGTCCTGCGAGTGAGTTGGAGCATATATTTCACTAAATCAAAAGAAGTTTATGTAAATAGATGCCATAGTAAAATCTGCTGTTAAAATCCGGCACAGAGACAGCATTCCTGGGTATTCTCCAGAGATGTTAGAGCTCCACAATGCAGCAGCACAGCTTGATCTCCCTTTTAGCTCTCTAGAACTTGCTTTTTAACAACTAAGGCCTGGACAGGCAGAAATGGAAGGAAAGGGCTGCTCTCCTCAGCCCTTGAGGTAGAAAAGGGCTGGAGTAGCATAAGGGATTGCCAGGAACAGGAGGATCCTTCCAACCCAAATAATGCCAAAGGTGGCCATGGAATGCCTCTGGCAGGTGTGTTACCCATTGTCTGTGGGACAGACATCCCTGGAGCATCCTTTGAAACCTCTGTCATCCTGATGAGCACCAATTCCCAGTGGGTTTATGGGACTGCTGTCTGCTTCTTTTTTGGGAGTATAATCTTTGATTCTTCCCAATCTTTCACGTTTTCACTTGGCCCACAGCACCATGGAGGAGTTGAAATGTAACCTGCTTCTTCTTAGTCCAACTCTGGATCACACTCATGGTTGGGCCCTCACTCTTTAATCAATTCCTCTTTGCAAAATCCCATATCTTCAGAGTCTTCCACAGGGTGGGTTGGCTTTTTGTTGTTTGTTTTGTTTTGCTGTTTGTGTTTTTAAAAAAAATTATTTATTGTTGGATTTCATCTGGTACGGAGGTTTAAACTACAGAAGTAATTTAAAATATCGTGGCATTTCCTTTCTTAATGAATCCCAACTGTTTTCCTTGGTAGCACAGAAAGTATCAGCATTTGATGGGGACGTTTTGCCTTCATCACTGGGGCAGTGGATTCTTCCTGCCGAGTCTGTAAACAGCAGACAAGCCACAGAGTTCAGCCTTCATGTTCTGCTTTTCATTAAGCCCAGACTAGAGGAGCACCCAGCTGTGTCTTCCTGTAAGGTCTGTCAGTCTTCCAAAGCTTGTTAACATGCTAATATAAAAGGAAATAGGGCTGACTTCAAGGAATTTACAACTAGTCTTAAACTTCAAAGAGCGGAGCTGCATCTCTTCAATACAACAACAACAACAACAAAAATCCTATAATAAAAGTTGTGTTGGCCACGAGGACAGATCTGGGTGCACTGAACGCTTCAGCCACAGTGCAGGATGCCACATTTCTCGCTGCAAGTTGCAACACAAAGCCTCCTGCAGTTGTGAAACTTTGCTCATAGCTGGTAGGTTTGATCAGAGACAAGATAAATGGCCGTCCAGCCCACAATTAGGATATCAGGCACGGAGTTGTCAATCTCTCCTTCCCTGAACCTGTTTTCCATGTAAATGTTTGCAGGGGGATGGATGGCGGATCAGGTTGGAACAGTAGGCAGCATTCTCAGGTGGCAGGAGCTGGAAGGGCTCCTGTGACTTCCAGGGGAATTACTGCACATCCGAGCAGCTGGCCCAGGCTGAGGGAACAGCTGCAGTGTGGTCTGAAGGTGTTCAGACAAGGTGGGACACATTCTGTGCATTGCCACGGAAAAAGAGAGCACTGCTTGTGGAATCCAGGGGGATGGCCCAGGGCTGGAGCTGAACCTGCAGCAGGGCTCGCAGAAACGGGGCCAGGTGAGGCTTCCCCAGCCCCCAGTGATCCCAGCATCAGGGACTCCCTGAATTAGGATCAATACAAATTATATCAAGAAGCAATCCATTATCCCCCCACCTCATTTTCTCACTACATCTCTTTTTAGTTGAGTGGATAACATGAAATATTCACTGAAAACGCCTCTTTCTTCCCTGGGAGGGCTCTCTGCTCCTGGTGGAGCCTGGAGGATATTTCGGGTCTTTCAGGAGCAAGGTGAGATGAGGTTCTGCATCCCTGAAGTTCTCAGATGGGAACATTTCGTCAGTAGTGAGAGTAAATTGCTGTTTTTATCATCTGTGGATCAGATTTTATCATCTGTTTTTATCATCTGTGGATCAGATTTCTGGCAAAGAAAGAACACCTCAGACATTCAATAATGTACCATTATTTTGATGTTTGAAAATATTTCCTCTAAAATTCTCCTGGAGAAGGTTGAAGAATTTGGGTGCATAGGCATAAGGGTTGTTGCACAGCTGAAATAATTATATATTGAATGGCTTTGGCAGGGATCCTGAGCAATAAATGTGTCAGATGACACATTCCGGAGTCATTTGAGGGGATTTCTTCATGGGGTAATTTTTTAAATCAAGATTGAACTCTTTGTGTAAAGGAACTATAAGAATTTGTGTGCATTCACTTGACCTCAAAATTGGTTGCTTTGGTCACTCAGAAATATTAAAAGCAATTCAATGCAGGGATTGAGAAAAAAAAAATAAAAAAAGCAAAGTAGCATATTAAACTCTGCTGCTATTCACACTGTTCCTTCTCTGACAGCTTGTTAAAAATGTTGGGGGAATAGGTGCTGTTGTTATACTTTCGTTATTTGGTGCTAATTAGAACAAACACAGAATCAAGAGTGGCTTCTAAAGGGAGCTGATGGTTTAATGGGAATTAATTGAAACTGCAGCCCCCAGTGGTGCAGGAGGGCACAGGGAGCAATGGCACACGTTCAGATTCCCTCACCAAAGTGTTCTGAGCTCCTTGCAAAGGCAGCAGTGACTGCATCCACTCTGGGAAAGCACAGGCAGGAAGATTCAGGACCAGGATGGCTGGGCTGGAACCAGAACCAAAGCACAACCATGTCCAAGTTACATTTTCCAGCTTCTTTTCGTCCTTGGAAAATGCAGAGATGTGGATGGCAACAGGTTGTGTACCAGCCCTGCTGCAGTGTCCAGAAATAGGGTTGGCAAAGCAACAATGACTGGTCAAATATCCCATAAAGTAATTTTTACAGTTATTTCCCTTGTGTATTGATGCCATTCATGGCTGCAGTTTCCATCCCCAGTTCACCTGGAGGTTCTCTCCTGTGCAGGAATTTCTGTTCTTTCTGCTGGCTCCTGTTGGTCTTATCAAGGGCCACTGGAAAATAACCCTCTCCAAAACACAAATAAAAGAATTCTGATGTAAAGAAACAAACTGCCCCATAAAGCCTTTGTTTCTTTGACAGCAAGGCTGGGCATTTAGGCAGTGATGTGCCATTTTTTTCAATGTTCTTGAAAATCCCATTTTAAGAGGGAAAAAACGATAGGAAAGGCTGCATCAGTCTTGTTAAATTCCTGGGGATGGAGCTAAACATGATCTGGTGTGTATCTATTGCCTTCTGCCAAAAGCACCTCAATTTTGTCAGAGAAGAATGGTAGGAGACACTGTGCCATAAGCCGATAAGGTCATATTAAATCAGCTGTCCGTTGAGTCTCACATATTTTATATATAGACATCCCCTGAGGGGGTTGTGCTCAGACCCTGGGACAGCCAGCACATAGGTGATGGCTGACAAGCACAGCACATCAGCCAGAAGGAAACCACACTTTTTTCCTCTTTTTTTTTAATTTAAGTGTGCAAATTAAACGAAAAACTCAAGATGACATCATTTAGAATGATGATTATGTGGCATTGTGAGCGTTTGTAGCAGCAATGGAGAATTTAGCAGTGGAGCCTTTGGGGTGAGGGATCCCATCTGAGACACTGGAACATGACAGGGATTTGGGAGCAGCCCCCTTCCCTGCAAGAGTCATGAGCAACAGCAGGAAAACAGGGAATTAATGTTAAAAAGGAAATCAAGTTCCGCAGTAAAGTTATTAAAATTATCATAGAATTTGCTTTGGAAAAAAAAAAAATTGTTGCTTAATATAGCCTTAAGAATCTGGCACATTCTCGATGATGTTAATCCATCTGCTGACATTTCATCTTCCTCTTATTGGTTTTCTTTCCAGTTTTTTGATACCTCCAGCATTTTAGATGTTATGTTATTGAAGTCGTGGGTCTTGTAGAAAACAAATTACTCCATAGACTTAATTGCACCCATCTCACTCTTTATCTTGTTGAGGTGAACTTCTTATCTGCATTTCATTGTGGAAAAAAAAAAAAAAATCTGTGATAGGAAACAAACATACAAAAAGGGAGCAGGGGTTGATCACCTCTTGCCGTTTTCCCAAGAGCAAAATTAACAAGATAAGCCATTATTACCTGTCAGGTATTATCTAAAGCTCAAATATTCTGGGCCCTGGGTAGACCTGAGGAAGCCTTGTGCTTTTGTGGCAAACGATGAAAAAAGTATTCCTACTTGTATTATTTAGACAGTTAAGTTGGAGAACTTTTTCTCTCTGGGAAACTCCCTTGGTAGAGAAAGATTGTGTTAGAGGGAGCTTGACGCATTTATCATGCTGAAATGTGGAGCTAGAGAAGGAATGCGTTTGAAATGATCATCTAAAATTCTAGTTTCACTGCTGTGATTTTGAATTTTGACTGAAAGCATCTTGGTTTTCCAGACTGCTCCCTTTTCCCTTAATGTCACCTCTGTGCTAAAATTCACATAGAATTTCCAGATCTCTTTTACTCAATACTTTCAGCATTGTGGTTTTGCATTTCTTGATGCTTTTGGGTTGGGTTTTTTTTTTGTAGCTGGTGCATTGTTTTAGACAGAATAATTCAGGGAGCCAGCAGATGAATGGCATGTGCTGTACACATTTCTCAAGGTGTTCCAGATTCCCTCTTTAAACAAGCATGTGCTTGTGTGCAGTTGTGCTGGTGGAGCTTTGTGGTTGATGTCTATAAGCTATTCCACTTGATGAATGTATGGATTCAGTGCTGGAATTAGCGGAGTGTGTGGATCAGGGAAGTCAAGGCAGGAGGGGAATCTGCGGGGAAAACCCAATCGAGTGGCTTACCCGAGACTTCTGAAGTAAGTTCCTTAATTTCTTTGTGTTTTCTCTTTTTGCTGCGAGGTTTTTCTTTGTTTGTACGTGTTTAATTAGTATCTCAAAAGCATATGCAAACGAGCTGTCTGGCTAAAGATTTTGGAGCACGCGGGAGTGGATGAAAGTGGTTGAGGAATACAAAGGAGCACCTACAGGGAAAACGTGCTTCTGCCTCCTGTCCCTTGGCTGCCAACGAGCCAAACTCCAACCTGGCTCTGCTGAAGCCAAATCTGAAACTTTTTGTGGCCAGGCTTTCACCTCAGGCTAAAATAGAAATTTGACAAGAGTCCAACTCTTCACTTGGTTGTAGAGTGTCCCTAAAAGATTGCTGAGCTGCTTGGTGGGATGTGTCCATAGCCTAAATTACACGGTGGGATGATTCCCAGCAGGAGGATGGCCAGGAGGCACTGCTAAATCTGGCCCTTAGGAAAAGTGACACTCTGTATGTTCCACATAGGTTCTCCCACTCCCTTACTGCCAGAAAATGCTGAATTAGGAAGCTGTTATGAGATCCAGCTTTGTTAGAGAAACGTTTTCAGATAACGGGGAATTCAGGGATTTATTCACCGGATGATGGTGTATGAATGGTGTCTGTTTTCTGTGCATGAATTGTAATTGACTTTATTATGAGGTTCTCAATGTATTCGTTATTTGAGCTGATTTCCTGATTCATTCTTTGTCAGTGGATTGGCTGCCAGCACTTCATTGTGGGTTTCCAACATTTAAAGTTTCAGCTCTTTGTAATGGGTATCCAAGTCACATGGCGTTCTTCTTTTTCCTGGTTGGAAAAGGGGTTGATGCAAATACTAAAACTGAACGTGAATTTAAAATTCACTTTTTAGAACACCTTTAAAGTACATTATTTTTAGGCAAAACTTGTCTCAGTGCAACAGTCTCAAAACCTGTTCCTTTTCCTTGTCCTGATCAGGCAACATACCAAAGTCTTGAGTGACACGCAGGTTTTTGCTCTGGTATTTGCACAGATTGATGTGTAGGAGCTCACTTGAAGAATCAGGTTGGGAAACAACTTGAATGCAGTGGAACAGAATATTCACAGGCTTATTTGCAGCTTTCTCTCACTTCTAATAATAAGTGTAAGTGTGGATCACTTGAGCTGTCTCGCTGTTCCCAGCTCTCTGCGAGTTCTTCAGGGATTTATTTCCCTCTCTCTCTCTAGGGCTGCCTGTTGGAAAACAGGAGACTCTCAGGCTAAATTCACCCTGCACACGTACAGTGTTGTCATCTTATCATCAATCTGTGACTCAAGACCAAATGCAACCCACGCTCCAGTTATTTGACCCTCTGGAATTCTGCCTCCCTCTGAGCAGCACGGTTCTGTGGGCTGGAAGTGCTGGGTATTCCCAGGACATTCTCTTTTCCCCAGGTTTCTCTTCTCTTTGCTGCAGATTTATGCACAGGTAGAATTTCTAGGCATAAAATATGTGATGTAAAAGTGGAATGGAAGTCGACCTCTTTGGTGTTTGTATCAGCATCCTGAGAAAGGAGTTCATCCTGATTTTCCTACTCTGGTTCTTCATGGGCTGATCAGCTGCTAAGTCCACGTGTTCATGGCTTGGGATCTCAAACAGTTCAGGATAAATTGCTATGTTCCCCCAGTCTTTCATTCCTCCATTTTTGGGTCAGGAATAACATGGAATGGCATTTTTGTGAAGTAGGATGCAGAAAGCTTTGTCTAGCTCCTGACTTTGGCATAGAAGTTGAAATACAGAAAACCCTTAATAGAATTAAAGAGTCGGCAATGCTTTTCTGCTGCATGTGTGTAATTGTTGGTTGAATTGGATGGAGAGTTTTGATATTCAGAGCCATAAAACCAGTAGTTGGAGCATTCCAACTCCAGTTAGTGGCTGAGGAAGCAAGTTCATGCATCTGTGTCTCACCTTCCTGTCAGGCTCATGGTACTTTGGGAAACTGAAGCAGAGAACAGGTTGGGGTTGAAGATGACTGATAGTCAATGGTGCTGTGAAGCACAATATTAATGCTCTGGCATTACCCATTCATGTTAATTCTGGGATCTCCTGGGATTTGTGGAATGTCAGCATACCCTAGGAGGCAGGAACTAACCCCATGTCCATAGAGTGACATGACTCTGACTAAATTTAGCAAAGCTTTTGTGTGTACGCTTCATGAGGAGTCACTCATTGGCTATTCTCACTAACAGGCAACATTTTCCTGTCAACAAGAGTAAACCAAGCAAGTTTTGATTAGTAAAATTATCAGAGGATGAAAATAATTTAGAATATATGTTCATGACGATTTCCTTGCCATGATAGAACAATCATTGCTGATTTTTTTTTTTTGGTATTCAAAATATTGGAGAAGAAAGGAAGAGGAGACAAAGCTGAAAGGCTTCACACTTTAAGTGTATATATTATTATCAATCCAAATTTTAAGAGGTGTTCCTCAGTCCTTGTTTCTGAGGGACACAGGATTAGAACCTATCTCCAATTATTTCTGTGCCTGATAATGATTTATTTATTTCATATACAGATAGAGTGTATATGAGTGTATAGAGTGTTTCATACACAGATAGAGTTCAGGGAGATTTAAGATTCCCTCCTGCACAAGCTCTCACTGTTGTGATGAAAGTCTCAGTTTCATAGTCCCAGGTTCAGGATTCTCTCTCTTTCGAAGATTTTCTTCTCTTCCTACCCTAACTGGTCCTACTTGTCTTAGTGTAAATATTCAGCTGAGCTCTTTCTATAAATGAAGGGAAGAAATCCATGACAAAGCTCTCTCAGCACCTTTATTTTTTAATAACAATATGGTTAATTATCTTTAAAATCTGCTGAACAATTAAAGACATTCCCATAAACAGCCCAGGCACTCTCCAGCCCCCGTGCATTAACAGCATCGTGCAGCAACTACATGAGCAACACAGATCCCAAAAATGTGAAATTTGGCCCAAGAGACAGTTGGTAAAAATCCTACATTCCTCTCCTTGCTGAAAATGGCTTTCTGAGCAATTCTAAAGTGGTCATTTGCTCAAACACCTTCTGACGTGGCTCAGAGAGGAGAAAATCCTTACATTTGCTAGATAATGCAGGGATGAGCTCAACCAGCCCTGTGCACTTTGCAGATGGAGAAAATGAGTCATTAAAGGGCTTTTTCTCCAATTTCCAGCAGGAGCTGGTGGCAGAGGAGGGAGGGAAGCCCAGGTGCAGAGAACCATGTGCTCCAGTCTCTCCTGGATGCTCCAACTACATTATTTCATTTCATCCAGGAAATGTTGGCCCTGCAACACCACATTTTATAATATATATAGAAGGTGTGTACATTTATATATTTATATCTTAAAAAGTAGATGGATTTTTTTTCCATGTTAAATTTACAGATAATTTACATAACTAATTTGTAAGCCAAAGTGTAAATGATGCTCAGCTGAAGTGACCATTTTGACAAGCAAGTGCAAACATTGTCAGAACATTGTCAGATCTGCTTTGGACAAGACTGAGCTTGACAGCTTTTTCTGTGTTCATCTGGATTTTCTGGGGGGGCAGCAAGGGGGGAGTGTGGTTTGCTTTTTTTTTTAAGAGCTACTTAATATTATAGCATTTTAATGGTCTGTTTTTTTAAATTTTCCATCGAGCCATGTCATTTAAGATATTAAAAATCTGGCATGAAAGCCAGAAAGCTGTGGGGTTTTTTTTTTGTTGTTTTTTTTTCTGTGCTTTTTGGGCCCAATTCTGCTTAAACAAAAGAAACGTGGAATGCTCTGAACCATTTGACATAATAATTCAGCTCTGGTTAAAGATGATGACTTAAAGCTTGCAAGACCCTTTACACCAATGTTACACAGGGATTACAGAGATTGGGAGTGGGGAGATCAACATTTTAAAATCCCAGAAATATACAAGGTGATTTTTTAGAATATTAAAATTGAAGATTTGAATGGCTTTATATTCTGGAAATCTTAAAAGCCTACAACTTGACATAAAGCCCATGGAAAATTCATGGTGCTGTTAATTAAAAAAAAAAAAAAAAAAAAAAGCTGTTTTTATTATAGACAATATTCTATTTTTTAAATAGAATACAAGTTAGTTTTGGACATTTAGCAGCAAATAGCAAGTTGGGGTTATCCAGGGTTAGAAAAATATGATGTTCCCATTCTTGCCTTGCCCAACTAGTGTGATGTCTCTAGGTCTAGTGGCTTTTTAACTCCAAAATATACAAAAGGACAGATTATTATTTTGCCCGTGGACCATTATTTATCATTGCTCTTCTTAATGATCTGCATCTGCTTTAATAAAAAGAATATTTAAGAAACCATAAAGAAATCTAACCCAATTCTCTTTTAATGCAGCGTGTAATTAAATCTTTATTGAGATTTGAGAGCTGTGCAACCACAAAAGAAAAGAAAACAAAACAAAAAATGAGGTGTGATCGTGTCTTTATATCCAGACACATATTGGGAAAAATCTGTGCAGGAAAATGTTCTGTATAAGGTCAGGTAAAAGATTGTGACTATTCCAGGAGTCTGTCCTGCGTATATTAGGATTGCATGTGGCAGGATTATGGAAGTGAAGAATAAAGTGCCCAGAACTGAAAAATGTTTAGTTTTGTCACAGGGGTGTTATAAATGATATTTTGGATAACGGATCTGTGTTTTACTACATAGAGACAAGCTCATGTTTTCAGTAGTAATTTCTTACAGTTATGAAGCTTGTAGAACAGAGATCTTCCCTTTTACTGCCCTCAGAGTTCACTGAGAAATGGGAGAAACCCCCCTCTCCAGAATACAAGTTATCTTGTATTTTTGCTAACGTATGTAATTACTGATGTGGGTGTTCCCACATCTTAGAATGGAAAAAGTGCTTGCCAAGATTGAAAAACCATAGTAAGCAATATAAATGATTTCTCTCACACACCAGCGTTTCTTGCTGAGACAAGTGAACTGGAACTGTGTTTAAAACCATATAATTATACTCCTATATATCATTTATTAAATCAGATTTCCCCCACCCTCTTTGCTTTCAAGTCACTTCTGAAAAACCTTGTATTCCAAGAAGTCTGAGAGCTGGGGTCCTCCCCTGGAAGAGCACTTTCTTAACAATGAAATCCAGTAAAATATATAAACAGCACATCTGGCCCCATGTGGTGATGTCCTGTCCCTGCGCCACCACTGCTCCTTGCTTTGATCTTTGCCATGGATTTATTGTCGCTGAAATCTGCACAGATATGAGGTGGTGTCATCTGGGGACTTCCCTGGTCATCTGTGGAGCTTTTTGTCCATCCAGCCTGGTTTCTTTTGTTGCCCAGGCCATGAAATTCCACCTCTCCATTCCTCCCTCACACCCAGAGCTGCCTGTTCAGGTAACCCACGGGCTGTGGAGAGCTGCTTGTGGATTTCCTTATTTCACACTCATTTCTATGCAGTTTAAAACACAAAGAAGCTGACCCAGTGTTTTCACACCCCTGCAATAGAAGGACTATTAAATGATTTTTCCAGAGCACACAGATTGTGTATGCAAAGGTCCAGCACGCAAATCCTGACTTGTTTATGCCTCAGGTTGTGCATACAAAAAGCTGTTTAACTTGGAGCCAATATCTCTCTCTTTCCAGCACCCACACCTCCCTCAACCCACCTCTCTCCTCCCAGAGAGCCTGGGGAAAAGACTTTACAGGCTCTCCAAAAGGCTGGGGAGCTGTGCTGGACACTGGGACCCTCTGAGTGTGAACTGCTGCCTTTGCCATCCTGATCCCAGGAGATATTCCTGCTGTAGGTTTATGGGCAGGGTCCCACCTTGGGGAGCTTTGCTTTGTGTCAGGGGATATGGGGAATTTGTGGGGCAGGTGGTGCCACTCAAGTCCTTAGAACTTTGCTCAGGTCATCCTGTAAATTGCTAATAAGGATGTGCTGGCATCTTCTGGGTCTTTCACTCTGTAGCTTGAGAGTTCAGGGTTTCTCAGGACTGCTGCTGTATTCTGAGGCCCTTGCACTGCAGATCAGAGTCTCAACAGGGTTTTTTTAGGTTTAAATGTTAATTCACATGTGCAAAATTTGCAGTTTTGTTTTATTGCGCTCATTTTTTTTTTCTTTTGGTCATTCTGTTACTAACAGTAACTGAGAAAGGAAAGTTGGATATTAATGGTTTGATATATCAAAGGAAGAAGAGTGGTCTTTTACCACTCACTGATATGTGCACATGATGAAGATGCATTAGATTTCAGTCTAAAGTTCCCATCAATCTTTTCTTTTTCTATTGCTTCTCCTGTTCCACCTATCCTTCTCTTCTATCCTAGGGTGGTTGTGTTTGTTTGGGGTTTTTTTGCCACTCTTTGCTTTTACTCCTTTTCTGTTCAATCCTTTTGAAGGCTTGTCAAGCAATGATCAAATTCTGCTTGAACTCTTTTTCTTCCAGGACGAGAACAGAGCTCCAGCAGTTCCCATGTGGTGCTGCTGTCTCCAAGATTCCTAAGTTCCAACTCACGTATTTAAGGAGATGTTTTGGTTTTGTTTTTCTTGGGGCTTAATTAATTTATTTTACAGCTTTTTTTTTTTTTTTTTTTTGTGCTAGCCAATTTACCACGTGCTTTTACAAAATATAATGCGAAATAGAACCAAACACCATTATTTGAAGGAAGATGCTGAGGAGTATGAGAGTTATTTACGCTGATTGTTACGTGAAAACTGTGATACTCAGGGATATCCTTGTTAAGGAAATATTATTTTATTATTATTAATATTATAAGGAAATATTTTATTATTAATTCTCATTAATAAAAAGTACAATCCATAGAAAATATAAAGAGAACAAACCTGGCCATAAGGAAAACAAACATGCACTGGGTGTTCTGCTCATGACCTACCATGAGCAGAAATCTGCTGAACTTACAGCAATGTTTGTCGTAGGAAAACTTATAACATATTGTCCTTTTATTGAGTTTTATGCCTTTTATTAGCTTGCTAATCTAATTAGGAAGCCAACTGGCACCCAGTACGCAGTGACGGAAGCAGCACCACCTATTCTTGTGGCAGCTTTGGTTGGGCTTTATGGGTGGTCTTTGTTCCTAGAGGCTTCTATGAATACCACATATTAGCTGAGCTGGTTCCCCCTTGATGTCTGTGTTGTATTGTACACATGTTGTCACTGTTTGACACTTAAACAATCCAGATTCTTACCCGGCCCGTATTTAGTGCCATAATAAACTTCTGAGCATATGTTTTTGAGAGCAACAGTAACATCCATCACCGCGACGTGACAGATAAATAAGCGCTGCTGGAGAGTGTCCGCGTCTTCAGAGGGCAGAGCTGGACTGCAAGGTGTGTGCCAAGGGGATGTGGTCATCTGCCTGGCCCTCACTGAGCCTTTCTTCTTCTCCGTCTTTCACTAAATCAAAACAGTTTCTGAAGAGACCTAAAAAATTCACCCCGTCCATGTGAAAAGCACGTTGTTCCAAAACTCTTCTGGGGAAACGTTTCCTGTTTGGGGCTTTGGCTTGACACACAGGAGATGTAAGGCACGAAGCATTCCTCTCCCCTCTTCCTCTCAATGCCTGTGTCTTGCAGCGAGGAGCTCCGTGGAGCCCTGGCAGATGTGATGGGGACGTTCCTGCTCCCGTGAGTCTCCTCTTGTTTGTGCAGAATTCCTTTCCTCGAGTTGAGTTTTTGCTCCAACAGACATGGAGGGATTTCTTCTGGGGTTTTTTTGGTCATTCTCGGTTGTTGCTGTGGTTTGGGAGTTGTTTTTGAGGTGGTTTTTGTAGAACAGAAAAGGGAATCACACACGAGGAACTTCAGGATTTGTGTTGTGCTCTCTGAGCAGGACCAGAGGCTGACAGAGACTAATGGCAGCACAAAAGATTTAAAGTGTGGTCATGTCTTGTCTTAGCTGGGTAAACACATTCAATGAGAGCTCTGTCTGAACAAGGACAGAGAAGTTGGGCCTTGAACAAGGAAATAATTTATGTAAGTTTTAATGAATATTTAATGTGGAATGTTAATTATAAAAAAAGTGGGTATGTATTTTGATGTCGTGCCTTTAAGTGTCAGATCATGCAGTGTCTCCCTGGCCTGAGGAGGATGATCAGCTTGCTAATTACAGATGTATATCAATCCATGAGAGTACCCTGCCCTCATACCAATATCTCTTAAAAAAAACAGGTGGTGTAGATGAAAAAGAGAAAAAAACCTTTAAAACCAATATATGAGAACCATCTGCCTTGATTGCTTTTATTGAGTTTCCTATTGACCAATATTGCTGAACACAAGAGAAGACAGTTATTAATAGAAGACAAACCAGAAATTTCTTAGTGCCAGTCGTTTGTAATAGAAACATAATTCTTAATGTTTTATTAACATATGTAAATGTAAGAATTTTTGGGGGGCTGGAGTAGTATTTTTGTGAAGATAAGTGGCGTTTCTGAGGTAGACATTTTGTTCTGTACCTGCACACCCTTCCATCCTCTTGGACCATGTGGAAGGAGACCCCTGCTAACTATTCCCACCTCCATGAGGGGCCCATGGGGTGGTTCTGCAGGCAAGGGGCAGCAGATGCAGCTGAGGCTTCCACCACAGTGAAAATGAAAAAAGAAATCAAAATTTTTTTACTCAGCATGTTCCAGTGCTCAACAATACCCAATGCTATGAACTGAAACACAAATAAAGGTGAAGTTAGCAGATGCTGTCACAATCCTAAAAATGCTGTTTTAAGACTGACTTTTAGAGTCTCATTGCAAAATCCAAGTGTGCATCAGCAACGGGTCCTACTTTTGAAGGGACATTTGTTTATATTTGACCTTGGTTTGAAATTCACCTGTCCTCATTAGGAAAATGAAGCCCAGCACCACTGACCCTTCTGTCTCCCCCAAAGCACAAATATTTGAAGCTGCATCCAGGCCTGGACTCTGTGCTGATTTCATGTGTGCGCAGCGAGTGAGAGAGCAGGCAACACGCCTGGGAATAAACCACATCAGCTCTCAAAGGGAGATTTTAAAGTTTTAATATTATGCTTGTCTAGTTTGATCTCCTATCTGGTCCTTGAATTGTATCATTGCAAGGAACATGAGAGCAGCAGCATGACCATGAGGTATATTGTGTTACAGAATGAGGTTACACAGCACCAAAGCACCACCATATTTCAGTAACAAATGCAGCTTCTGGGGAGTTTTGTTATCATTGCATAAGCTTCACTGCTCCCTAGAAGATGACACTGATTCAGACAGAAAACACTAATTCAGTTCTTGCCAGCAGAGCCAATTGTCTCTCTGATTACATTAGACTGACAACTGGTTTTCAATGTCATTGTCAGCCGCAGCTTCTCTTACATGGTGCACTGGAGCATGAACTGGGCTCCCTTTATTTAATTATTTCTGCCCATTTCTGTGCTTGTGAATAAGGCAAATGTGAGCCTCTCATCTCATAGACAGAAAAATGTCAGGTGTTTAGGTTACAAAACTCAGGCTTCAGCAGTGGAGCCCAGCGCCTTTTTAAAGGCAGACCCTGAATGCGTGCGTCACGCTGAAGAATTAATTTGAAATTATCATATCTTCTTTGTGTGTTGGTTGACTAGAGCTAACCTAAGATTTCTGCATGAAATAACTGTTTCATTAAATAATCTACTGAATATATTATTATTTTTTCCTAATTAAGTGGTAACTGGAAGACTGCCTGTGAGCTGCCCGTTGCAGGCAGTTGTTATTTAAAATGTGCAGTGCCCTGCTGGTGTTTTTGGGCACAGGAGCTCTGTGTCCATGCTGGGTGGATGAGTGTGGAGCTCAGAGGGTGTCTCAGTCTGACAGGGCTCTGCGCTGTCCCTCCTGCCCCGGGCTGATGCAGGGGATGGTGCTGAGGGTTGGCAGTGGGGCTGTCACCTGGCCGGCAGGGCACAGATTTGGGCCTCAGCCTGTGCTGGTTTGGGCAGCACAAGCAGCGTGTGGGGCTCTCTGTGAAGCAAACCCGCCTTGTTCCAGCCAGCTGTGCTGTTGGACAGGGAGTGATGGCCTCTGCAGTGTCACCACAGCCACGGGCTGGCACCAGCTCCCTCCATGGTGAGCAGCTGAGGCACAGCCTGGCCACCAGCCAGAAAGCCTCTTCTCTCTCTCTGCTCCCTGCCCAGCTGTGGTTTGTTTGTTATCTGGAGCTCAGGACTCCCCAGGGAGCTCTGAGCTCATTTTTACACAAGTGTGACCATGCTCAGCCTCCTCCCCTGCCTCCCATGTGTCCCTCCATGGAAGGGGATTGGGGAACCAGGAGGTTGCTAAGGAGGTTCAGCACCATCCACAGAGATTCTGCTCATCTGGGCAACATCTGGGCAAGTTGTTGCACTATCTTGGTCTTGTTTATCAGGCTCTTTCCAATACCCTGCTGGTCACTGCTGCTGCTCCTCGGCAGAAAAGGGATCAAGTGTGGAGGCAGCATTTCTACTCTGTAAAAATCTTTTTCTGCACCTTTTCTTGACTAGATATAGAATTTTTTTTTTTCCTTTTCACTTTTTCATTTCTATTAAGGTCATAAGTGCACTTAAAAAAATATCAAGCTGAAATTTTTCACAAGGTCTTGTTTCTAGAGGAGCTGCGTGTGTGAGAAAAGCAAGAGGTTGGCAATAAAATCAGGAGAGGTATCAGCAATGAAGGCCGCTGCGCCAAACAAAATGCTGTTAAAATAGTATTTTTGCATTAGTTTTCTATGCTTCTATTAAAAGCACCCCAGAATGTCTTAGAACATGTGAAATGAAGCCCCATGAAATGGTGGCTGCCAATTTTGTGATTTCTCCATGCCTGCAGAATAAGAGATTTATGCTCTTCAGAAACATGTCTCCTCTTTCTGAATTCCCTTCCACTGCTCCCGTTGCCCAGAAGTCAAACAAAGCTAACCTCCTCCAGGTCCCAGAGTAAAAAAATGCAAACACACTGCATTTAAAAGTAGATTTAGCAACTCCAAAGTGGGCGATTTGGTTCCACCCATCAAACCTGAGTTCTCTGATCTGAAGTCAGATGGGTGCTACTCCTAGCGAGATGTGTGCCAAATCTAATTAAGCTTTGCATAATGTGCATCTTGGGTGATTTGATTTATTAGCTTTGTTTGAAGAAAGTAATAATAAAAAAAGAAAATGGCTTTGGTAATAAGCTGTTTGAATTCCCTGTGCAAGTAGGCACAGTCCCTCCTGGATCTCTGAAATGCTCTCGAGGTGCAGAAGTCGCCCATGGACTGATGGTGGGAGCTGGAGCAGAAACTGAGTCTGGAGCAGGGTCCTGCCTCCACATCTGCCTTAAAGTATTCCCCACTGGGGATAATGATTTCCATTCTCACCACCACCATAAAACCCTGGAAGTTGTTGTCTTTATCACCATTTACACCAGCGGAACCTGGTGCACGGAGAGATTGGAGTTGGCTGTGGTGCAGCACAGCAGAAATTTGCATTTGCACAAATGCTGGAAAAATGCTCCCAAACCCCATGCTGGTAAGGCAGGGCTGCTTTTGATTCTGCAATAGCTGTGTGCACCTCCCCTGTTAGTTTTTAGCTCAATGCTGTGCGGTGCAGATGAGTCCTGTGGCCGAGATCCTCGAGATCTCAGCTCCTGGTGATTCTGGTGGCTGCCATGGCATTGTCTCACATCCTGCACCATTCCTGGAGCTGGGTTCTCACCTGCCATCCCAATGTTGCTTGTTTTCCTTGACTTTGATGCCCTGTGGGTTACAGAGGGTTCCTGATAAGGCTGGCTCTTCTCCTGCTGCTGATAAGAGATCCTTTTCCTCCTCCATCCCTCAGAGCTGACTCGTAGATCCATTGCAGCATGACCCAAGGTGAATCAATGTTTGTAACCATCACTGGTGTTCATCACACACCATGGAAAGACTTGGAAAAGTGGCATGTACTGAAAATTATAGATGTGCCTTGGTGGCTGCAGCACTGCCCTGGGATCGGTGGGAAAGGCAATTCCCTTGGATCAGATCCTAGCATTATTTTGGGATGAAACTGCAATTGAATGTGAATAAGGGGCAATAATCTGGGACCTGAATATCAGGGCATCTTTTCCTAATCCCACTCCTGACCTACAGCAGGCACAAAACACGACCAAATGTTGGGCATCTGCAATTTCTATTTCCAAGGAAAAATCTGTGACTTGTACTTTGCATTTGCAATGAGAGCAGAGCCTGGAGGACCAGCAGTTGGGATGTTGTGTCATCCTGGGGCCAAAAAACAACTTGAAAACATCCTATAGTGGGGACATTCCTACTGCAGCTTAAGGGGAATTGTGTGTTTATCTTCCCTCTTTTTGAGATGACCTCTCCTAAAAAATCTTTCATGTTTGCAACTTGTAAATGGAAATTAGGTGCAGGATCAGATTTACTCTTAGTTGATGAAACTTTTTTTTTGTTTAATTTATTTTAAACACATTTGAAAAATTTGAAGAATTGAAAAATTTTGGAGAATATCCATAGGGTAAAATGATTCAATGTAAATAATTTTTGCAGTTTAGTTTTTTCTGTAAAAAAAAGTAAATATGGTTATTTGCAAAAATCAAGCTTTGGGATGTTTTAGTATTTTTAATGAGAATAAACTCTCTTATTCTTATAGCTAAAAAATGAAGAAATAATTTTCCTTACGCTGGAATAGTAGAAGAATTAAGGGAAATACATGGATTAGCACCAGTTTTATGCAAGCTAGATTTATCCAAAATTTGAGTTGGCCCAAAATGCTCCCTGAGGTTTTAATCATGACACTTGCTTAGTTTTAGCTTTTTATTTTTCTGATCAAACATACAGCTGAACCTTGGGGCAGAAACATTTACCTGAAATACTAATATTAAGCAAATATCAGTAAATATCACCAAAAGATTGAGTCTGTATATTTTCTTACCAGAAAAGTGATTCATAGCGTTTCATTACAGCCACGCAGAAAAAACAAGCTCTGCAGCCTCTTCTGTGTGATCACCATGGTTTGAATTTTGAATATTAAAATATTTAAAATTTACTTACAGACCTTTAATATCTCCCATAACTTATCTGGCAATTAATTTCAAATGCCACATCAGTGGCAGAGAGGATTTAATATGTTTTGCCAGTAATTCTGTTTTTATCAGAGACAGATTTAAAATGGTTCATTATGAAAAATTCCCATTTCCATGCAGTGGGATGTGAAATGAAAGTTCAGAGAAGAAATTTTAAAAAATGAAAATTAAAAAGGTGTTTTCTGCTTCCCACAGTACCAATGGTTTGCAGCAGGCACCATTTACTCCAGCTCCAGCTGTGCAGTGGCTCTGGCATTGGGGGAAAATCAACGTGGCAGCTCTGGGGGGAGTTTCCTGTGGTTGTGCTGAACAGAAAGGTGTCACCCTACCTGTCCTTGCATCTCTGAACCCTCCTTTGTGTCTGAAAACACAGCAACAGGGCGAGAGCTCCTCGCTGCATTAACCCTGGGACAGACACTGAGATGTTCAAAACCCTTGAGAGCGCAAGCGCTCCCCTCCCGCTGAATTTTAATGGTTTTGAGTGCTTGGCTCCTTCAGGCTCCTCTGCAAAGCTCAGCGTTGGTTCCCCTGCCTGCTCAGGGCCTGGACTAACACGGTTTAACCCAAGGGGCAAAAGCTCTTTGATGCCAGCCGGGCGCTCTGTTCCAAAAACCGCCTGCGTGGCGGGGAACGGCAGCGCCGTGCGTGCACAGAGGGGCCTGTGGAGGGGCCAGGGGAAGAAGAGTTTATCTTTAAACTGGTTTGACTGACTTGCAGACACAATGCAGCTCAGCATCCGCCTCTGCTGACTCTGCATGCCGTGCCCAGCTCCGGCTCTCCGTGACTCAGAGGCAGCAGGAGCGCGATTACGGCTCCTGGCTCCAGCCTTGAGTCTGTTGGGAGGACGAGAGTAATTCATTAATTTATTTGGGACACTGGATGGTTTCCTCGCTGTCTGCAAGAACAGGGTGTGAGCAGCCCCAGCTCCAGCTGCTGGCAGACGGGTTTTGCAGGAGCCAGAGCTCCTCACCCGCCAGCCGGGGCGGCCGAGCTGGGATGGGCCTCCGGTGCACACGTGGAGGGGTCAGGGGCTCCTAATTAAATTCTTACTGTGCTCGTGTGTTCTGTAATTAGAGATTTAGTTTTTCAAAGCCTGCTTGGGGAATTTTCTGCAGTGCTAAGTATTTTCATTATCACTGGAAATGATAGGGCTGAAGTGTCAGAGCTGTTTGGGATTTGCTTGAACGAAAAGGAAACCAGGTGGTAATGTCATCCTTAGGGGGCTTGGCAGCCTTGTACTGACCTGGTACCGAGGGCTGGTGTGGATGTGTCCCTGAGATTACCTATTAATTGATGAGTCAAATAACCCCAGAAACCAGCAGGCTTGAATTCCTCCTGCCAGTGCAAAGTGGGAGCTGATTCCACTAAAGGACACGCTGAGATTATTGCAGAGCGGTGCACAAGACCTTACTGTGGTTTCTTTTTTGCTGTGCAATAAAATACTAAAATAATGTAAAAGTCCCCTTTATGGTGATTGCATTTCAGACAGATGATTCTCCATCCTGACAGTAGTTTTAATCTTTTCCCTTGAAGTCCCAGTGAGCTGCATGGCTGTGAATGCACAGGGGCAAAGCCACCCTACAGTCTTGTATATGCGGCCAAATTTCCTTAGTCTGTGAGATGCAACAACCATAAATAGAAATCTACCAGCATGTACATTATTTAAAATTGGAGGCTCACTATCCTGACTGGGAATTTTGTGTACTTCCATAATAGAAATATTAATTAATTATAAAAGTAATAACGTCTTCTGAATGTTTGCACTAATAAAAATCCACATTCTTTGCACTGCAAGGACTAAATATGAAATATGCATTGCAAACATCATATTTCAAAGTTAGCATGTATGGAATACTCAGAGTAAAAAGCTTGAGTATTAGGAGATGTTATTTCCCAAGACATTTAGAGAGTTCATTTTGCCATCAGTTTTAATCTCTGCAGAATGTGGTAAAGAAGCTGGATTCTGGCAGTTTAATGCTTCCAAAGAAAAACACTTTCAAAAAGAGGTGTTTTGAAACCCTTTTATTTACTATAGACAATATTTTCAGGCAGGGTCGATCTTGATGAGACTGATGTGTGCCAGTCCCAGCACAGCCTCTTTCCCAATCACTCAGCAGTTTGGGTTCAGTTGTGGGTAATTTTGGGTTCAGTTGTGGGTATTTTGGGTTCAGTTGTAGACAGAGCAGCCCAGCCCTGTGTTACAGCAGGAAAACCAGCCAACAGAAAATGCAGCTACAAAGATGCATCTTGGCTCCAAAGTCCATTTTTAAAGCTTGATTTCAAGAAGTACTGAAGGGAAAATCACTGGAGGGCTATGTATTTTAAATATCAAGCAGGATTTTTTAAAAAGCATCTAAGTAGCTTCTGAACGTAATTCCACTTACTTCTAAATGAGACTGGTCCTGAGAAATTTTAGGAGACTTTTCAGACCTACTCCAGGAGGTTAAAATAACTTATTTTCATATCTTAAGGAGTAAGATATTAAATGCTAAGTAGCTAGCATGAGGGATCAGTGATAATTGCTCCCCTTAAGTGGATGATTTTTAGCATTTAAGCAAAGCATTGGATTCTGTTATCCCGTTGTTCCATGGACCTACCTGAGGAACAAGCTCTCACTAAAGGCAGCTTCAAAACCCAGATTTAATTTGTGAGTCAGCTGGAATGGAGCCTGTCAGAGGCATTTGCTCTTCTGTGGGTGGCTGAAGCACCAGGTCTTTGTAGGTTTGGAACTGTATTAAGTTTCACCAGCTTTATTCCGTGGCTGAGTTTTTGGGTCTAAAATATGGCAAAAACATAAACACAACCTGGCATCCCCTCCTGGCTTGGCTTGCACAAGGCTTACGTAATTGCACTTTTTTTGCTCGGAGGAACTATTTTGAAGTGATAATGGTTTTCTTAAGGAGATGCTGTGAAGATAAGCATCAAGTATTTATTTCCATAAAAACATCCATTCTCAGCCTTGAGATGAGCACCACCTTCATTTATTGAAACTGAGAATTTCTTAATAATATGATTGACTAATGAGCTATGGGACCCTGTAGATGGCACCTACTCCCTGACTGCTCTGTAATTACAATCTGGGATGAGGGATTTGATCTTGCAGTCATGCAAAGGGGATTTTCTGTGTGTAATGAAGTGGGGCAGAAACAAGGATGATTTAAGTTCACAGTAGGATGGCATTTTGTCTTTAGCTTAAACTATAAACTGCAATTTAACATGTCTGATCCCAGCCCCCAAACCTGTCCATGGATATATGACTGGGGCAGTGCAAATTGTGGGTCTCCAATGATATTTATCCTTTAAATAATAGAGGCCTGTGGATATAGATTAATTTGTATTTTTACACCTTTTTTACACCCTTGCTCATATCAGAAAAGCAGCATATTTTGGAGGTGAGAAAGGGCCAGTGTTTCCCTTCACCCTTCCCATCCCCATGACTCCTCTGGCCTTTAAAAAATACTTGTATTGGACAATTTTAGCTATTCCCCAAATCTAGGTGACACAATCTCTCCTTGGAAATTTAGTCTTGCAAGTGAGATATCCATGTGTCAGACAAATAATTAATCACCATTCCACTCCCTACAGTCAAATTCTGACTGCTAACACATTGAAACAATTTCTGTGTTGTTGTCTTCAAATAGCTACATCCTATTTATGATTGTTAGGGAGAAGGTCAAAATCTCAGTAAAAACTAAAAAATCATTACAGTCTTCCCCTCACTTGAATTTTAAATGAGATTAAAGTTACGCTTTTCTTTTATTTTTCTAATTATTTACAGTGTCTTTGACCATACATTGACTTGTATTAATTGCTTATCCTGGACAATTTTAAATTTAGAAAAACAACAAATCCTGGTAAGAAATATCCAAAAAGTGTTCTAAAATGTTTTCAGCAATTGAAAAATTATGGAAAAGCTAAAAGAAGTATTTGGCTTGGCCCAAAGTAAAACAGCTTCTTTATTTTTGAATACTCAACATTTATTTCTATGACACTGAGGGAAACACGAGAATGAATGACTGCTTGAAAAAGAAATCAATTATTTTAGCAAACGCTGCAATGAGACATTCTGGTTTTCAGGGAAGCTTTTCTGTTTGTTTTGGTCTCAGAAAGAAACGCTTGGCTGAAACTGGCACAAAGACACAGGAGGATCCAGGGCTGCTGAACCTGCAGTTTTAGTCTGAGTGCCAGGCACTGTTTTCCAGGCTGCTGGAGAGCCATGGAGAGCTCCAGAATGTTTTCATGGAATTTCATGCAAACCCTTTATCACCTCAGTGTCCCCACTGATAGAATCCTTTCACTGCCGTACCAAACCAACAGCATTTACACATCAAAACAATAATTCATTTTCAGATTTAGCCCTTCATTAAAAAGATAAGTAGGGCTTAATTGGCATCCAGTGCCTGTGTAGCTGCTCTGTGCTAGAGCAGAGCTAAGTGGGGTTTCTCAGACAAGGGCCTTGGGCAAGCCCTGTGTCTGGGATGAATTTCTCCCCAATTAAACTCATTTGTTTTCACATTCACATAATGGCACCTGAGATATGGAATGTCTCAACCACTTCCTTCAGCTTTTTTTCTGAGGGTGGGGAATTGTTTAAATCTGAGCTGCAATCTTATTACGGTAGAACATACCCTGCAAATAAATGTCCGATGTGCTAGAGGATTATCTGATTAAAGAGGTTAAATTATCCTCTTATTACTTTAATAGTTTATCTTTTCTGAGGTTCAGGTAGAATGATGTTTTATTGAAGATGTGCCAAGGGGTGGAGTTTTGCCTCTGATGATGTTTTGGATAGAAGTTGGGTTTGAAGCAGGATCAGGGGTGCCAAATCTTATGACCTGTTCATGCCAGAGTGGGGTTGGGGTGGTGGCAATTGAGGAAGATTTGCCTTCTCAAAGATCGTGAGAAATACTTTTGCAAAGAGCTCTGCTGCATCTGGTTTGGAACCGGTCATGTTCAGAGGAGGTTCAGAAAGTTTAGAACAGAATCCAGAGGGGTTTTGCTAGGCAGAGCCTTCCCACTAATCTCACAGCAGGACCTAGAACCAAGGAAAACTCAGCTCTGTCATCTTCTCCTAAAGTTTTAGCCTTTATCTTTTCTATATTTCGAATTCCTGTGGTTAAAACTAAAATGAGGAAAATTAGGCTGATCTACAGAGAATTCTCAGTCTGATCTGTGGACACTCAGGGCCACACATTTAAAAAGCCCTTGACTTCCTAAAGTCCACAGGCATTATTGTCCTGTTGGTAGCACAGCAAATCCCAGGGAGACATTGGTGTAGAAATGAATTCTTTTTTTCAAGCTCTTTATTCTGCACTTAGCTTTTTGCTGAGAAAGGCAGCATCCTCTGTTAAAACCATGACTTTGCCTCTGTTGCCTCTGAAAGTCTGGGATTAGGCACAAAGTCCAATTTGGGGCTCACCTGCTCTGTGGGAATGTGTTACCTGAGCACGGGCTGAATGAGTCTGGAGCACACCAGAGGTTGGGGAGGAACTTCAACCGGCTTTATTCCTTCCCAAGGGTCCAAAATGTGGCTGCCTTGGGCAGAGGTGGGATGGCAGACCCTGCTGCTCTGCTGGAAATTGCACAGGCACCAAGGAACATCACCCCAACCCCTCTCTACTGCTCAGTTTTCTTTCACCACAAAACCAAGGAGGATAATTCTGAGTCATGTCTGTATTGTACTTTGAGACTTCTGGCTGGAAAATATATAAGGATTTGTATTATTCTGCTCATGAAATATCGTGGTGGGACTCATGATCTCCTTGCCCTCTTCTGTTGCAATCCTGCATCAAGAGGAGTAACACAAACCTCTGTCCTGATGGAATGAGAGAAATAATTGAATATGCTCAAATGCTTTGTCAAAAAGTTAATCTTTCTCCCAGTTTGGCATTCCTCTGGATGTTAATAACCACAAGAATTAGTGATGGAAAGATCTAATGTTGCAAGAGCAGTAACATGGGAAGCTGTGGAAAATTATCTCTGTCTCCATCGGTAACGGGGAGCAGGGAGGCCGTGATGCAGCTGAAATGAAACTGCAGTTTGGCCACCAGGGCAGACACACAGCAGGGCTTGCTGTGCACCTCAGAGGTGTCCTGGCTGCACAGGAACACTGTGTTTGAAACCATGGTGCTGGGCTTGTATGGTCCAAATCTGTGCTCCAGCAAAATGAATTAGGCTGAGTGTCCCTTCTGTAGCGTTGCATCCATGGTGGCTGCAACCTAATGCATCACAAAAAACTGCACCTTAATAAAAAAAAAAATTAAAAAGAGCAACCATGCAGGCAAGAAGAAGCATCTGCATTTGCTTTACTGGATCTTTTTGTCAGGCATTGTGATCAGGCTGACAGTTAGCCCTGAGGAAAGTTATAAATTCTGCACTGAATTGCGGTACAATCATTCACCATGGCATTTCTGCCCTCTGGCCACGCTCTGGTTATCCATAATTGTGGCAGATAATGGTTTTTTATGGCTGGAAACATTCTTTGCAGGCACAGGGACAATAACCAGGGCTGAAAATGTAATTAAAGTGAATGGATGAACTTTCTTAAAGAAACAGTGTAGATTATTACTGGAGCTTAACACCTACAAAGCCTGAGGCAAAATGGCAGCATCTGAAAAAACTTGTATAAATTTTAAATGTGGGGCGAGCTTGAAGGTGGATATTAGATTACAGAGGAAAACTGAGACATTTGATGTAACAGATAACTAAGAGCTTAGATCATCTCCAGAAATATAAACTAATGTAACTTATCTTTCTCTGTCAGTTGGAATATGTTATTTGTGATCAGTGGCACCTTGTTTTCATGAATCTGTGGAGGAGTTTGTTGCAGATTTCGTCCATTCATGCAAAAAGCATCTTCCTTAAATAATTAGAGTAAGAAAAAGATGGGATGTCTTCTCTGCAATAGCTGTTTCTTATCATGGAATGAAACAGATTTAATCTTTTTCCGCATAGCACCATTAAACTTCTGGAAGTCAGGTTATATTGAACAGTTCTATAAAGGCACAAATGGATAGAAAACAGCAGATTTCTGGGTTTTGCAGCAGTTCTGTTGCAACATATTATATGTTTCTGGTTTAGCCACCTCTTGGGGCAGTGTTAGTTACCTGCAGGCAATTCCTTGCCCAGATGGAGATCCTCCCAAACTTCTGATAAATGTCATTCTCCTGTATCTGCTGAAAACCAGAATGAGACAACACATTAATTATGATTAACAAAGACTTCAGACTTCTTTGAACATGAATAATATCTTCTGTTGTTAATTTAACCATTCATGAGCTGACAATGGACAGTCTGAGTGTCAGACTTGGCTCTTGTGCTTCCTCTGCTCCTGCATCTGGGCTGGCATTGGAAAACCTTCATTGTTTTGGGGCCAGAAAGGCAATTTTAGAGCTGCATGGCCTTCTGAGGTGACAGTTCTGAGCTGCTCCCAGTTTGCATGCAGGAGAACTGGTCGAAAAACTTAGAACCAGTTGATTTTTTTGTCCCAGTTCTACTTTTGGCGCTCAGCTTTATTCCCACAGAAAGGTTCCTGCAGCCACCCCGGGACAGCAGCAGGAGCAGGCAGCCTGTCGTGGCACAGCTGGAACAGCTGGCTGCCCCACCAGCTGCAAATCAAAGCGGCTTTCTGTGTGGGATAAAATGAGAACTGGCAAAGCTGCTTTTGTGTGTTTTAAATTACCTTCCCAGCTGAGGGTAGGTGGTGCTAATGTGGAACCACAGGCAGTGCAGGCACTGGCTCTTGCACTCTTTGTGCCTGGTGAGTGAGCTTGGCCTTGGAGTGATGGCTGATGGGATCAAGCTGGATTTTGGAGCCTTGTGCATGTATTTGGGTTCTCTCAGCAAATTGTTTGCTGATTTATTGTGAAAAAAGTGAGCCCCGTGAAAAGCATCAGAGACCAAAGGGACAGTGTCACCAGAACAAGTGAAAACCGCTCTGTGTTGGAAGGGGCAGAGGAAAGAGACCTCAAAAAGATTATTTAAATCTCTGCTAGAACAAGTTATTGGCAGAAACCTCTGCCCAGTTGGATTTCCTGGTTACCAGCAGGAGAGATCACGTTCTTTCCTCAAGAACAAAAGGAATCCATGGATTCAGAGCTTGGCTGTCACTGTGCCATGCACTTGTAACTCTGCGTTCAGAGATAAATACCCAACAGCCCAGGTATAGAATTGGCTGCTCGTGGCCAAATTCCATCACCAAATTCTTCAGCAGAGGGAGAGGAGTGTCAATGGAAGCAGAATTTGTCCTCAGACCCTTCCTCGGTGCACAGCAAGGATTTCAGACATTTTTCTTTTGCCACCCATCATGGTTTGGGCTGCCAAGAGTCCTAAAACATGTCAGAGACTCTGTAAATTTATTCATTTATTTATCCTAATCTTCAGCTGAAAGACAACCTCAGACACTGCTCCATTTCAGTGATAGAATGAGAGGGAAAATCACAGAAATGTGATTCCACAAACAGAATTTTGAGTTTTCAGGGTTTTATAGAAGAAAAATATCATAGCAACAGCTGAGCCAAAAGAAAATGGTAGAAAAGCTCTCTTTCATTTTCATCTAATGGCTTTCCCATTACTGGTTCTCTGATCCACCCACACAAAGCACAGATCAGGAATCTGGGCTTGGTGGAAGGTTCTCTGTGATTTAGCCACTGCTCATAACTCAGACTTCTTTTCCTCTTGAAAAAGAAGGGAAGAAAAGGGGAAAAGTCAGGCAAGATACTGCTAAAAAGAAAAAAATTTGTGTCCTTTTGGTGTGTTATACAGTCAACTTATACATGGCTGATCCACATTATGGCATAAATACCACTGACATGATCCCACCTGACAAGATCATGTGATGTGGCATATTAAACTTAAAGAAAAAAATCTTTTACATCAGATGTCCTCCATCAATTTCAATTTCCAACTAATATAGCTTAAAGAATTTGGCATATGAAAGAAATGCTGGTGTCTGTCTAGAGTAAAAAACTTCATGTATTGTAGATGCTGCATGGCACAGGAATCAGAAAATTAATTTTTTTTTTAAATTGCAGGTTTTTCAGTGGGAAATATTAAGAAACATTGGAGGTTTTTTCAGTTTAATTTTAAATTAACCAACTCAACAGAGGGAGCAGGAGCAGCAAAACGCTGAGCAGAAGGTTTCTCTCAATTAACCATGCTGTTTATCTCCACGTGCAGCATGTTGCCACATGCTTTTGATTAATACAAACACCCAGCTCCTGGTAGGAATTTGTGTGCATATGAAAGTGCTATAGAAATCCACTCAGCTCAAGAGGAAAAAAAAAAAAAAAATAGGGTTTCAATATTAAGAGGATAGAAAAATGGCACAGCTTCCAGTTGGTTCCTGTGGTTGCTCCCTGTTCTGATAGCTCTCCAGGTTTTGTCCATGTCTGGGACTGTTTATTCATAAAGGTGGAACTTTTGATTTAAAAGATCCATTTGTCTGTAAAGTTTTCTCTTTTCTGAGAGATATTTTTGAGAGTTGATTTAATTTATGCAAAAAATACTTTTTAAGAAATAGTTCCACTGGTTTTCCTTTCATTTATGTTGACCATAGTCATCTGCTGACAAATGAAATAATTATTTTAAAGAAAAAAATATTCATAAATATCTTTCTGCAACTCCATCTTTGCAAAAGAATTAAGATTTTTATTTTTTTTTTTAATCTATTGTGGGGAATTTGTGGTGGACATTTCCTGCTGTGCTGGGAACGGCACAGCCTTTCCCACCATTACCCAAACGCCCATCAAAGATTGAAAAACCCAAGTCTGGCAAGGAAAAGACCACACTGGAATGGTCAAATAACTGAAATCACTGAAAGAATTTTTTCCCGGCTGCTCCCATTTTTTCATATTTTCCAAAGCTGCTCCTCCAGTGAGGAGGAGGTAATTTGGTGGATGAGGAAAGGAAGGAAAGGGCAGTTTAGATGAGCGAGTTCAGGGCTGCCAGGTGTTGCTGAGGTGATTTGAGTGTGGGGCCGTGGCGGGGTCCGTGTGCCACCCCCTGTCCCCAAACTCCTCATGGGGCTCTCATGGCTGGGTCACCCTCTCTGCTGAGGCTGCTGCTCTGCTCCAGGAGAGGCACCAGAACCACAGGGAATAGAAACGGGAAATAGAGAGGGAATAGAAATATTCAAATCTGGAAATAATGGAAATAATCGAAAGTAAATAATGGAAAGGAAAGGAGCCCTAGCAGGTACAAAGCAAGCAGCTCTGAGGAGCAAGCTCTCCGTGGGCTGTGGTGCATGATCCAGCTGAGGGGCTCACGGAGATCCATGGCTCTGAACACAGGCTTTAACCACAAGTGGAATATAAACCCTGCATTTAGCTTGGGGTGGAGAAAGAAACAAAACTGTTCCTTGATGTCGTGTCAGAAGAGATCATGTCTGATTCTGATGTGCTGCAATAGAAATTTTGCATGTGATGGAGCCCACAGCTCCTCCATGTCCTTCATGCCTTTTGGGCACAGAGAGGGGCAGACACACAGTGCTCTGATGATGCCAGACAAGTATGGAGAGAGGGGAAAGTTCTTTTGCTCTGGGCAGCCAGAAAGAAAACATAACTTTTGTACAGCTCAGCCTTGCTGTGTGTGAGGGGGTTTGCTCAAGCGAGCTTTATTCAGCCAGGGGATGGGTCGGGGCTCTTGGTGGTTCCTTTTTCTAGGAAAAGAAAGGAGTGTGTTCAGGGCTTTAGAGAATAAAATCCTGTGTCTATCTGTAGATATGGGACTGAAATGAGACTTGTTACAAAGTGCAGCAGTTCAAGAGTTTTGTGCCTGTGCTTTCTGCGCCAGCTGTCAGACCCACGCTCGGCCAGGTTTGCTGGTCCAGCCCCTGTTCAGGTGCAGGGTTTGTGTCCTGACTTCCTTTCCCATGGTTTCAACAGCAGCAGCAGCTCACCTGCCTCTCAAAGATGCTGCAAAACAGACCTTGGGAACTGAGAGAGGCTGTGCTTTAGGGGTGCTGAATAAGGAAAAAAACCTTGGCACACGTTTTTTGACCGTGTTTCTATCTCCTCTGGCGCTTCCTTTTAGAGAGAGAAAGCTTGCAATCAAAAGAGTTAAATGAGTTAAATGTTGCAAGAAATGCCTATTTCAACTTTACGTGCCCTAATTTCACTGTTGAAAGTTTCTTTGATCTTTTTTTTCAGTTTAGCTTTAGTAGGAGAAACTTGTGCCTAACAACAACAATGCAGTGTGGCCAAGTCTTCAGGTAATTGACTCAAAGTAGAAAAGCAACGAGCAAGAGTGTAGGAAAAAACTTCAACAGGATCTGATGCTACAGCATAGAAAGGTTTCTCTTTGTTTAAATTGGTTTTGGGGTCATCAATAAATAGATCCCAACACAATCTTTCAAGAATTGTGCAGTCTGTGGGTTTTTCATCTGTAACATGTGATGTAAATAGTCTGTCTTGGTTTGTAAAAAAGATGAGTGGTTATTTTAATAGCAGCAATCATAAATGAGTGGTCATTTAAAATTAAATGAAAATTTAAATTAAAAATTGTTTTGAACTAAGCTTATTTCAATTAATCATCCTTTAGAAAAATATTTTTGTTTTTAGCTAGCTATCAAATCCTTATAGTAATTTCTGGGAAAAAATTCTCTAATATTTATTTTTAATGGTACATAATTGTCTTTCAAGAGACTTGGTTGTTAGGCTTATTTAGCAATATTTGCAGTAAGAAACTTCTTCCTAGCAAATTCAAAATATTTCCAAAGAAGAGAGAAGCACGTGCTTGTCAGTGCTGTAACCCTCTGTCATTTGGATTTGTGGACTTTTGGGGAAGGTTGTAAGGGAAGAGAATTAAAAGGAAAATGTCAGAAATGTTCCTGATACTTTTGTGGATCATTAGAAAAATTAACTGTCGCTGCCCAGCGTTTGGAGCCAGGGCTCTCCCAGCACTCAGAGATCTGCACTAACGAGCCTGATCCATGCTGACATCTAGCAGAACTCATTCCTTCACTTCCAAAAACTCAAGGGGAAAAAGCTGCACAAGTCCACAGGGAACTGCCACAGAATCACAATGTTTGGAGGGCAGGAAAGGAGTATCCTGTATGGGATCCTGTAATTTTGGATGTTAAGTCGTACTTTTGTTTCAGCGAATATCAAAAATCACTTGTGCCGTGTGTGTGAGGTGTAAACAGCAGTAAAACTGGTGAAATGGAAGGTGTGTAATATCTGATATTTTATTCTGCTTTTCCTTGTGTAATTCCAGCACTTTATTTGGATAGGGAGCAGATGCTGGGAGATCTCTGTGTGCCTGCCCTAGCCAGGAGTTTTTCTGGGCAGCCGTTCTTGGGCTGGAACGAGATTCAAGAGAGAAGTGTCTTTGATAAGGAATATTCTGATATCAGCCATTGGTCCATGCAAGCTGCATGAAACTGTGATTTCACTAATTAGATGGACTGTGCAATTTCCCATTTTTTTAATAAAGTCTGCAAAGCAGTCATGAAAGGGTCCAGGGGAAAGGGAGCGAGTGTGTGAAAGCAGCTGGAAAAAAAAGTCTTTAACATCTACGTAGTTTATAAAGTCCTTAATTGGAACCTATTAGGTGAAAAACCTCAGGATCAAAATATTTCATTACTGTAATGATAACAGCAGGGACGGAAAGCAAGGAATGAGAACGCTGCTCTGGATTCTGTTTCTCCTAAGTAGTTTATATATTTTCTAACTTAAGAAGTTGTAACCCCTTTTTACACTTGTTGGCAAAACAGCCGCTCAAAGCATTTTGTTCCTTTATTATTTCTTAAACTTTATGCTGCAAAAAGCAAAGTCTTTCTGGATGTGATTGTGTTTAAAGCTAGCTGCAATATTTAGGGGAAACAATCACAAATTCCAGTCACAGCTGTGTATATAATTACTTTTCTGAACTGGAAGGAGAACTGGGAAAAAAATGGGTTGGTCTGAAATCACGTTTCATTTTTCTTGTGTTACCTTCCCAAATGTTTTACTGCTTTGTTGTGTTTAGTGTTGCAGTGCTTTTCCTGTTGCAACAAAACCAAAAACCCTAAAACACAAAATAGACAAGAAAAAAAAAAAGAACAAAACCTGTATGTTACAATTGATAGAAAACTCTAAGATAAATGAAAGGCATTGTTGCATTATTGTTTCTAATCTCAATTATGATCCTTAAATTTGGCATAGAGACTGGCAAGTTTATCCCCAAAACACGGGCTCCCTTCCACAGGGGAAACTTGGTGAGTTGGTCTGGTGCAAGGGAGCTGCCCTGCAGAGCCGTGGTGAGGAGGCAGCTCTGCTCTGCTCTGCTCTCCTCTGCAAAGCTCTGCTTCAGCCTGACGTGGATTCAACTCCAGGTTTTAGGTCACCCTGCTGTGGGTCATGTACTATGGTCTTCACTATTTTGTTTTGGAATGGTGACATCCACTTGGAAACCTCGAGGCAACACCAGCTGACAGCCAATTTCTTTTCTGATAAAACTGAGGTGTATTCAGACTGGGAGTCAGCTAGATACCAATGTAATTTTATGCATTAATTAATCATATACATAAATTTTGAGTCTGTAAATACCAAAAGCTAACAATGGTCTGGTTTAAGCTTCTGGCCTGGGTCTATCTTCATTAAAGCTTCTGATTGTAAAGATCTTTGTGATGTCCATGCAGCTTATGAGCTACCAGGAGCCAGGGCCTCCAGCACCAGGTTCCAAGAAAACCTGTTCTTTTTAGAGCTGAATTTTTGGAAGTATATTTGAGGAAATAGGGAAGAGAACAATACAGTTCTCTTTGAATGAAGTGGGGAACTCTGTAGCACATAAAGAACCTGGCAGGGGTCCATGAAAATTACCATCAGAGATAAAAGGGATCTAACCATTGCTATGCTGGGAGAGTACAGTGAAACCCTGATGTTGGGCTTTTGGCAGGTCTAGGCATAAGACAAACACTTGGTGATGCACAGCCCAGGCAGAGCTGGCATCTCCTCCTCTGGAGCTGCCCTGCCAGCTGCCTCAGCCACAAACGGGATCCCACAGACGTGCACAGTCAAGGAGGAACAATGGGAAAGGTGAAATCCATAAATCCATTCCAGGGGCTCAGAAGGAACAGTGGGGCTGGGAAGCCTTGCTTTTCATGCCAGTTTGGCTTTTCTGCATCACAGCTACAGTGGGATGGGGGGAAGTGCATGGTCTTGGACATGTAGGAGATGCTGGGTGTGGTGTGTCCATGCCATCGGTGGGTAACCACATAAACTCAGCCAAATCACTGACCTGAGCTCAGGCAGGCTGCCAGAGAACGTGGGGGTCCCTGTCTGTGTCTGCCTCACCAGAGGGACAATGAGGGAGAGTGAGGGCCCTTGTGAAAGGTGCTGAAGGTGCCCAGTGGGCACCTGGGGCCCTGCAGAACCTGTGGTGCATTGGCTTGGCCACAGAGGACACTGGTGGTGACCATGGGCAGGCACTTACCTTAGTCCCTGAGTACTCACTAGTCATAAACTGCTGTGGTAATTAATCTGAAATACCTCCAGGAACGCTTTAAACATGAAAAGTGTCACCTCAGATTTGTTGTAAAATGAGGTGACAAATCATTTGAGCAAATGTTGAGTACCTGTCATAAGACATCCTCTCATAAGAGTGAGAATCTTCTAATAATCATTAGCAGCTTATTTGCATGGAGTTTTCCTGCATTTGATGTGAAATCTTGTTTGGCTGGATGCAAGGAAGGCTAAGTATGTGCTGAAAGCCAGTAATTTGATTATCTACACTCTTTCTGTCTAGTTATATGATCCTTGCAAAGTCCTTTATTAAACCCCTTTTAGAAAGAGTTGCTAAACCTTGGTGGAATGCCAACCATGCTAATACAATCTGGCCAGTGAAGAGTAGGTGCTTATTGAACAGAAAACTTTAATCTTGTTAAGAGTGGATACAAGAGGAAACGGTAATGACTGGGTTGTGCTGAAACTGTCGCTCAGACAATGAAGGTGGCACCTCGGCTGTGGTGTGGACACACCTGTCCTTTTTCATACTGAAAAACTCTTCTTTCATGTAGGATAATCCTAATGGATAGGATTCCAGGAGAGCTTTTCACAGGTCATAATTATCCTCCATGCCAGCAGTTCCTCAATGGGCGTCTTGGTCACTTCATTTGCGTGCTCTGTAGCTACCATTAGTTTCTTCCAAGGAGAGGGATTCCTTTGAGGCAAGATTGGTTAGCACTTTCTATCTTTCAAAAACAATTTTTAGAGCATCGATAGATGCTGTGCAAAGTCGTAGATAGCAATAAAATGATATCTAAAATAAGATGTGCTCTTGGCATCGTGTCTGTACGTGTTAGGGTGCGATGGAGGAGGCCGCGCAATTTGAAGGAATTAGGGGAAGCTGGGCAGTGATCTGCCACAGCACATGGAAAAGAGTCCCCTGTGGGGAACCCTCCGTCCCAAATGCAAGAGCTATGGATGGGGACATGTATTTCCAGAGCTGGACCACATTCCTTCTAGGGCCATGGGCTGCTTATGGAAACACTGGAAAGCCACACTGAAACAGCCAGGCTGAGAGTGGCTGAAAGCCATGGGTGCTCTCAGTGAAAGGTTTAATTAGGATGGGGAATTTGTGCCAAGTAACAGCACAACAATGCTGAGAGAAGCCAGGAGACCTGTTCTGCTGTGAGTTTTATTTAAGGACTGAGTCAGGGCAAACACTGCAGCCCAAAGAGGTGCAACAGGAGGGGACTCTGTGAATGAATGTCCAGCGTGGCACGCTCACTGAGTCTGGGTATCCACACTCTCTGCGACTGCCCCAGCACGACCCTGAGAGCCATTTGTGCCCAACATTGGCAGCATCAGAGGGGATGAACCCATGAGGAGAGAAGGGACTCACTTCCCATGCAATGTGACAGGTCACAGGTGGGACAGAGGTGACCCCAGGTCATTCCTTGACTTCAGCCAGCCTCGTGTGTTCATTCTGTTTGAATGTTGTTCATTCTGTCTGAAAAGGCCACAATGAGGTTACAGCCCCCTCTGCTCTTTTGGGGGGATGTGCTTTGCCTCTGTGTCCATCACAAGGTCCAGCAGCCATTGGAGTTGCTGTGGCTCTGCATTTTCCAGGAATGAGTGGCTGGCATCCATGACAAGCTCATGTCTGAGCATAGGCTGATTAAATCTCATAATTATTATAAGCAGTAATAGAAGTAATGCTCTTATTTAGTGGTAAAAATTAGCTTTCTCCTTGGAATGAGGAAAGAATAAATGCTCATCATTGTTTCTATATACTATTAAGCAGAATATTTGATAGAAACCCAGTTGTGAAATTAGACTCTGTCAGTACCTTTTCTGGTCTCATTTTACAATTATGTGCATTGACATCTGTTATTGCTAATTACTTCTCCAAACTTCAGCAATGATCTCTTGCACTTCCTGTAAGAAATGCTGAAAGCTTTTAACAAACAAATTAATTATGTATAGTCTTTGATGCAAATTAGCCCAATTAGTTGTAGCATTGATACCTTCTTCATGTAAAAAGAAAAAAAGAGAAAGAATGATCATATACATATTTATAAGTACCTTTTTGACAGATGATGGTAGGTCATGATGAGGAATTCGTTTAGATTTATGGAATGACTTTTTAAAAATGACAAACCAAGGTAACAGTCTTGTGAAAATGTGTTGACTTCACAAAATATGATGAATATTTAAAGGTGGTTCTTGCTGGGAGAATCAGTGTAAAGTGATTGTTATTCTTCAGTCCAAGTGACACCTTGAGTAAACAGAATAGTGTTGCACTGTATGACACTAACTTGTAATGGATATTATTGATCAAATGGGTTTTTTTCAGTATTTCATCCTAAGTGTACTTCAGCCATTTGGGGTGGAAATAGTCTACAACAAAAAGACATGAAATTTGACTGACAAAATCTGTGATTTTGTTAGGAGAGGGGAGATGACCATGTCAGCCAACAGGACACTTTATGGCCCCTCAAACATCACTCTGCCTGGCTTTTCCTTTCACCCATGGACCAGGTCAGCCCTTCCCAGGAAGGATAACTTGTTCAATCCACACATGTTCCTATTGAGCTCCCTTATAGCTTTCTCCTTGAACACATGCAATTTATTGACTGAATCTGAAGATTTTTTTTCCCTTCCCTTTTGGTTGTTTCCTTTGTTTTGTTGCATGTTGAGGAATGTGAATGACAAATCTTCTGTGGTTGTCTTTTGAGGGTTGGTCATTGTCGAGAGCGGGTGTGGCAATAGTCACTGCTGGAATGTGTTGGGAACTTAATTCCCCTTCTGACTACTCTGCCCAGGTATTTCATTAATTCCTACCAGGACAGCCTGTGGAGAGTTACAAAACTGGGACTGCAACCTTTATGAAACGCCAGTTCCAGGAAATAACTGGTTTGCCTTCAATCTGCAGCTTCCAAAAATTACAGCATCAACCACGTGCTACAGAGGGGCACTCTTTGCATGTATCATTGCTGAGATTACATTTTCCTGCCATAGAGCTCTTTGAAATCAGCCATAACTTGTGTTTGAATATGTCAAAGAAAGAGAAAAAAAGTCATGCTTTGTTTGAATAGTTTTTTCCCTAATGGGACAGAGTAAAAAAAAACTGTGTTTGCATGTTTTGTTACTCCAAGGCAAAACTCTTTCTCTAAGAGTGTTACAGCAGAGGGATGGGACAGAAATTGCGCTCCACACTTCTGGTTTTCAAAACTTCAGTGTTTGAGGTTTTCTCACAACTGTAAATCAAGTTGCAGTTTTCGTGATTTTTGTGAAAAAATATGAATATCATTTGAAAAACTACTTTTTATATTGAGATATTTCAGTGAGAGAAAAGTTTGACAGAAATGCCTGGTTGGGGACAGTGTGAACTTAACCACAGAGAAATGCTACAGAAACTGGCTTTGGTAATCTGGGGAAGCAGCATTTACTTCATGGTGTTCCTTACAAAGATGGGGCATTGCAAATCTTTGACTCTCTAGAAGCAAAAAAACCTAAAAGCTTATTGGGATGCATATCAATATTTGCTTTTTCACCCCATGGAGACATTACAAAATTTTGTTTTCAGTTTTGTAACCAGCAAAACTTTGCTCTAATAAGCAGAAATGAAAAGTCAAGTCTAGTGTCAGGTATTTCAAAAGGACCAGTTTGGGAAGGGAGAGTTACAGGTTTGAACCCTTCTGTTTTTTATTAGGTTACCAAGTCCAATAAAACAAAACAAAGTGAGTGCAGTCACCTGTGCCATGCAGGTGTGCAGGCAGGGTGTGAGTCCCACACACTTGGGCACCCACTGGCTTTGTGTGGATATGAGGAGGGGATTATTTAAAACCAGCAGGTGCTGGCCTTAAAATCCCAGTGTTTCTACAGATGGGACCAAGCAGGGATCTGCAGCAGGGACCATGCAGGGATCTGCAGCAGATTTTGCCAGACCAAGGGCTGTGTGCCTCACCTGGGACCCAGAGCAAGCTCCAGGCTTGCCTGTGGTTTGTCCTGGTCCAGGCTCCATCCTGTCCTTCACTCAGAGCCTCTGTCAGTGGGTGACAGAGCATCCAGGACCTTGCAGACCAGGGGCAGCCTTAGAGCTCCCAGATTCCCATCTGGAGGTGGCAGCTTGGCCAGAAAGTGTGCAGGAGCATCACACCTTCTGCTGGGCAAATTCCTTAGGATTGAGGCATCCCCTGGGATTTTAGTTCAGGATGGGCTGTGCTGTCCTAATCCCAAACACAGACACTGAGGGGCTGGGAGGAGGGAGCTGAGCCCTGAATTTTGGTTGTGTTCATCCTGGGTCCAGGTCCCAACAGAGAGTCCAAAGGCCCCAAGTCCTCAGCCTGTGCCCTAACTGCAAACCCAGTTTCTTTTCTCCCCAGTTGCATTGTTTTCTCTTGGAATTCTGCCTCGTGTTTTCCTAATTATTCCACTGCAATACTCAACCCAATAGTTGCATGAGGAAGCTGATCATAACGATTTAAACACTTCTACAAAAGACAGATTAGCAGATTAGTGACTGCTCTGGAAAGTGTGCAGCAGTGCTTGAAAATTAATCCTGCTCTTAATGCAGGGAAAAAACAAGCAGCTCTGTTATTAGTGTTTCCTATTTAAAATGCACTTCAATTTTCTGATTTTAAAATTGCAAATGCTGTAAGAATATGGCGAAGTATGTGTTCTGAAGAAACCTCTTGAGGTTTCCTTTAGCTAATTATTTACAGTATGAAGATCTGGCATAACAGGTACAGGCATCCTGACGATTATGTATGAATATAATCATGGCCTGTCAGATGTTTTTAATTAAGCTTTCCCCAGTCTGAGTGCTCTGAATGGTGATGAGCATTAACATCCTTCAGCAGAGCAGTGCACAACTTCCTTGCAGACTGTGACCATGTGCTGTGCTCGGTGTTGAGCTTTGAAGTCTGGATTTAGTTTGGAGCTGGGTGAAGTCAGGTCCTGTATTTGTGCCTTGGTGATTCCTGCTCCCAACTTTTAAGCTTCTATCTGGCTGTAGACTGAGCTGGGTGTAAGGAGCTTTTCTGCAGCCAACATCTCATGGAGGGATCTGAAAAAGACAGCCTGGATACATTCCCAAATGTACTCCAACAGCAGGTTCTGCAAGGTGAACTCCAGTGCCAACTCCTCCTGTCCCTTCCTTGTTCTCAGGAGAGCTGCACCAGTGACCGACCTGGTGGAGGGGTTACGTGGAGAGGAAATAATGTGGAAAACTGAGTGATAGGCTTGATGAAGACACAAGGTACAGGAAAGTGATTTTTGCCCTCTATTCAGCAGTGAGGCCACATCTGGAGAGCAGTGTCACGTCCAGGGATCCCCAGTGCAAGGGAGAATTTGGCAAACCAGAGCAGGGATCAGAGGCTGCTCCTGCTTTGAGCATTGGTTGGACCAGATAAAATCCAGAGATCCCTTCCAGACTCAGTTGTTCTATAATCCCGTAATATCTCATAAGGGATGAGGGCATTACTTTTCCTAAATAATTCTGTTTCTTAGTGTGCTCAGAGCTGAGAGCATTCAAACTGTGTTGGAGTTTTTCTGTCTCCTCAAAACAAATTATTGGTGTCTCATATCAACATATTGTGAGGAAATATGTTGTTGTTTGTATGGTGATTGGGGATGGCATCTGAACATTGGTACAGAGAAGTTTTCTGCACGCCCAGGAAGAAAGATTAAAACTTTATAGCATTGTTGCTTTTAATATATAATCAATTGGCTATTGCTTGCTGTATTAGCAAGAATTTTGTCCTACAAAAGGACTGTGGGAAGTGACTCCTTGATCTAACTAAAAATTCTGTATGTATGGTTTAATACCTAGGAAAACTGTCCTAGGACATGAAATATATTAGAGTGGTGTCTCTTGCTAAAGGATGTGGTGGAGGGCCGTTTCTTTTATTCCCCCCCAACATTCACCACAAAAATAGAATACAGGTACCTGATCACAGCCTTCCCAGCTGGAGGGCACACCCTCAGCAGAAGTGCATCACAATAACCAAACCAAGCAGTTTGTTTTCTCCAGTGGGCTTTCAAAGACCATGTACGTGAAAGTATTTATTAGGGAAGTCGTTCTGAGAGGAGAGGGCTCAGCTGACCTGCAATGTGGAGTTTCTAATTTCTTTCAATCTTCCCCAGTCTGGGATCTAAACAGATCCAGATCCACAGAGCTGTACAAACCTTCAGAGTGTGCTGGTGCCCCCGGAGCTCTCCTGTGCCTCCAGTCCAGCGCGTCCTCTTTGTTTTCATTTTGCTTTTTCTTTTTCCTCCCCGCTTGTTTTTTGTTTTTTTTTTTTTCCTTTCCTTTTTTCCAGAAGAGCTGGGGAGGGGGTTGTGTGTCCCGCTTTATAAAGAGGGAAACTTCTGGCCATCTGCATGTAAAACAGGTTGTTGCTTGCATGAATATCTATGCGTGGTCATTTAGGAATGCTCATGCATTTCCCTGTTTTGTGTACAAAACTGTGTGAATTGCATGCAATTTAGGGCAGAGAGTGCAATCACAAAGTACTGCTGCACAAAGTACAGCAGCTCAGCTTTTGTCAAAAAATGAGCTATGTAAATAAAGGCAATACTGGCAGAGATGATGAAATTAAGATTAGCAAATAATGAGTAAAATTATTGACTTGACTACAAAGAGAAGCTGGATGAGAATCTTATCTGGGAAACAAATGTAAATCCTCAGATTCCATTAGAGATACATTAGGGGCTGGTGACAGCTCCCAATCCAATCCATTAAATATCCATATTAGCCCTGAAAGGGCTGCATTACAAAGATTCTGTGTAGGGCTGGTTACACTGAGTCCTCCTGGTACAATAAAAAATCTATTACTTAACCACTTCCTGAAATCATCATCTGCAACTGTAACTGCTTGAAATTAGCTGAACAGGATCCTCTTTTTTGTTAATTTGCTTATGATTATAACTGAGGGAAAACCATCCTTTTAAAAAACTAGTTAGTTTTCAACTTCAGGCCAAAACCTTCCCATTATCCAAATGAAAGAACAGAGATAAAATATTTTTTATTTTATTCGGTATCAGCTTCTTAAGCATTTAAATTTTTTTTAACAAATGCTTAAAAACATAAATCATGCAAACTTGTGATTATGTGCTTGCATAGTGATTTGTAATGTCAAATTTTTGGAAAATTATTATTTGCATTCTTGATAAAGAATCTCTTGTCTGTTATTATACCTGTTTCTGCTATATGGAAATCACAGTGCTTAAACAAACTGCATTATGAAAAACATGTGTTTTGAGAACCTGTTTTCTAAAGATATTTAATTTCCATTTAGAACACTAGCTTTAAAATTAATGACTCTGCTTCAAAATGCAAATTCCCCTTCTCTATTTCAAGCAGACAAACTGAAGTTCACTGACTCCTGAAATATCGTTGCTTTGTCCCAAGAAAGCTCTGTCTTTTTAAATCTCAGCTCTAATTCCTCTTTGATTTTGCATCAACACCTTAATGGGGAAAAAATTCGCGACAAATCAGCATCTGATTAGCCCAAATCATCCCCTCTTAATCCCCCTCTGAAAAAAAAAATGCCATTTCCAAAGTACTGTTGTGCGCCGATGTAGCATCTTTGTAAATTTAAAAACCCAGGTGTATTGATGAAAATACATAGAACATTTTAATTAAAACTCATAAAATTGTTGGACATCTGCTCCAAATTGTTCAACATTTTAGTGGTTAACAGATTTTGTGCACCTAGATAATGAATTACTCGTTATTATTGGCATAAATAGTAGCTGTGGGGCTTTTTATAGCAAGATCAGAAGCCTCTTTGTGCGAGCTCTGGCTTACTTTATAGTCTTTTGGCAGATGCCTATTAGAACCAATAAGTTTAGCTAAAAAAAGGGAGGCAGAGTTAAACACAGGAAACAAGAGTTGAATGTCCGCCAATAAAAATGATCACAAATCAGGGCTGCTGATGTCATAACCCTTGAGGTCAGAGGTTGGGCGCGGAATAAATGGCTCTGAAAGGGGCAGCCTGTCTGGAGGGCTGAGCTGTTGTTGGCAGGCAGGCACGGCCATGAGTAAATGGGAGGCACAATGCTGCCACTGGGCCTCATTAGCGGCCGGGCCCGGTGAAGAGAAGTGTTTGATGAGTCCTGCACGTCCCACTGTGGCACTGTGTGATGTCAATGGAATAATTACTATGATCTAATGGGCGTCTCTTTTGCATGCGGTGAATGAAGCCCCTCTTTTATGGCATTCAGCCCGGGTTGTGTAAACTGTGGGGTGCCACTGGCGATGGAGCGGCGGCAGGTCCCGCCGGCCCGCTCGCATTCACCCTCAATAGAAAGGGAAGGCCAAGTAATTTACTCTGCTGCCTTTCACCATGAGAGTGGCAGATTGAAGGTCACACTCGATTTGGCAGGACTTGAGTCGCTCTCTGAGCGAGACAGATGCAGCATCTCCCCGCTTTGGGGACTTTGGGGACGAGCCGTGTGAATTGAATCGCGTGCGTGTGCTGCGCCCGGCCATACAATACACGGGGTATCCCGCTTTTTTGGGGAGCAAACCCCCTGGACTGGGGCTCTCTGCTCCATTTTTCATTAGCTTCATGTGTCTGAGCATACCCCGCTCTGCCCAGGGTGGCTCTCGAGGTCTCGCTGGGCTGGGTGGAACCCCTGGTTCAGCTGGTAACAAACAGCTCATTGTTGTCTCTATATAGATCATTAAAAGTCTGAATTAAAATAATTGCATCTTGTGTAGACGTACTGCTTTTCCAGGCTGAAAAGATGCGATGTTGTCTCTGCCTAAAATTTGTTAGGAATGTCCTGGTAATGCTATTATATCCAGTGTGTGATGCTGCATGTTCTGTCTGAATCCAGGCTGCTGCAGTCCTGACATAACGAGATTTCGTTGTGGCTGATTTCAGATGTGTATATTAACAATCAGCATCATTTCCTTATTAATTACATGGTTTGTGCATCCATATGGCTTAAATTAAATTTCTCAGATTTTTTTATTTTTTTTTAAGTGGGATAGTGTTTTTCACAAACTCGCTTGCTCCAGAATTGTTTTGTGCATTTTTCCCCAGCAATTCCCTGTGGGCATGCTTTTTAGGGAACTTTAGACCAACTTTTATTTTTGATGTTTGCTTTTATTATATGCTCCATGCATGGCTAATGGAGGCCAAACCATGGGCACATAGAAGTCAATGGAAAAACTCTCAATGACTTCAGTAGGAGCAGGATTAAAGTGTGTGGTCTACACAAAATTCAGTGGAGTCCAGTCTCTTGGAAAATATTTTTCCATGGGATACTTTATAAGGTCATTTTAATTATGACCTGTACAGTATTTCTGTTGTTTGCGGTCACACGGAATCCTCACTCATCATTTGTGAAGACAACACAATCTTTCCTTTAGGCAACATTTTTTATTTTTAAAGAAGGAATAGATTGTGGATACTTGGGAAGGTCAAATCTAGGTCAGCATCAGTGCTCTAAGCAGTACTCTAAACACATGTTTACATCATTTGGAACCCATTATTCATGGTTTTATATTACTTATTGTGAAATAATGCATCAACAGTTTTGCTTTGTTTTGTATTTAACTGGTAATATTTGAGTGTTAAACTCCACATCAGCGGAGTGTGGGAGAAACAAACATGTACAATTACTAGACAAAATAGATTGGAAGTTGATGATCTTCTGTTGCCTGTGGAATCATGGAAGCAGTGATGTGGTTTTCTTGGCTACTTCAAAGGAATCCACAAAAAAAGCACCTACTAATAGCAAAAGCTATTGTCAGGAACTGTAAATTTTCTGTACCCGTGTCTGTGTGCTTAGGTCTTTCTAACAGTTTAGAAAATTGTTTGAGGTCCACAAATCGAAGAAGTCTAGAAACCCCTGATACTGTACCTTTCAGTGTGTTATGGATTATTTGCCACAATTTTATGGTTCCTTTGCTTCTTTGGCTAAATCTGGATTAACCTGGCAGCAACCATCCAAGCCTGCCCAGGGCTTGGTCAGTGCCCTCAAAGACAATAGCTGTGCTTTCCTTGGCAGTGCCAAGTGTCTGACTCAGCTTTCACATTTCCCAGCTGCAAACAGAGCCAGCCAGGGAGGTGGCAGGAGGCTCAGCACTTACACTCTGCACTTGCACATCCTCAGCACTCAGGAGTCCCAAATCCATGGATTTCCCTTTGCCTCACACCAGGCTTTGCCCTCCCTTTGGCCCCACAGGGCCAATGGGGGTTTTATCCTTGGCACACGGAGCCCTGGGCAGGTCAAACAGGATTTTCTGATGCTCAGCAAGTGCAAGGGGAGCAGGGGATGTGAGGCAGAGCTCACAGACCCTTCCTTTGCAGGTTCGGGGTGTGCCTGGCTGCAGCTTCACACTCTCAGTGTCACCTGGGCTGTACCCAGGCTGTGTCACCCAGGCTGGCTTGGCTCTCTGTGGCTCCACGGTCCAGAGCATCCATAAATTAGGAGAACACCACACTGACTCCATCTAAATTCACCTTCTATTTCCGGTGTCTCCCACTCATTTCTGTCCCCTGTCCAGCCAGCAGGACACAAGCAATGTCACCCCTTGGTCTGAGGCACCCTTGTGTGGCCAGAGCTGGCAGCTCCGGGTTTCCCTGAGTGCAGCGAGCAGGATTTGTGCCAGGCAGTTCAAAGAGCACCAGAAATGAAAGACAGTCTCAACCAGATTCCCCAAGTTGCTCAACACTCAGCAGTTCCCTTGCTGAGTCTGCACCTGAATAAGTGGCTTGATTTTTCAAAGTTATTTGCCAGGCTGTAACTCTCGCTGCTCCTCATGATAAATGAAGTTCCAGAGGGAGTTGCTGTCTATGAAGTACCTGGGAAACCTTCCCTGTTATACATACTGTTATTAGAATTATTATTCTTTTATTTGTTAAAGCTGTTATTTGTTCCTATAAATATTCTGTGGTAAATTAATCCCACTTGAGGAGATGAAGCAGGTTTGGCTCTGTCATTTAATATACCTGAAGGTAAACATTGCTGATAGAAATCTGTCAGAGGCAGGAGAACACAGAAGCCAGTTCAGAGTTTCTAGTGCCTTTCTGTCAGTATCGATCCTCCTGAATCTGATTTTTTACTGTTTCTTGCTTTTTTCGGGAGCACGGCAGCAAAAAACAATTACAAATCCCATCCCCCCCCCCGCCACCGATCCCCTGGAAAAAAAAAAAAAAAGGTTAAATTTAAATAATCATTTCGAGCGCTGTTCCTGTTGTAGGTGGGGTTTGGAATGCAGAGTACAACAGACCCTCGCATTTTTCCCTGATTATCTTTAATTACTTGTGAGGGCTGAGCAGCTCGCTTTCCCCCCAGGCACCGCAGGCTGACAAGGAATCTTCTTTCAAGCCTTTTATAGAGCATCGCATTATGGAGCGACTAACAGAGCAAAACTGACACCGAAAGAAAGTTCATTATTTACTTTCGTTATTGTCGAAAGAGTTTTATTTACCTCTGGAGCCCTACTTTTGAACACACTTTCCGCTCGGAAAGTGTTGCCACTGCGGGGCTTCTCCCCTGCCCCGAGGAGCTCCTGCAGGAAAAGCTTCGGGGAAAGGAGAAACCCAGAAACTCCTTCTGGAAAAAGCTGTGCTCTTTCAAAGTGCCCACACCTCTAATTTGAAGTGATGAAGGTATTCCTTTAGCCAGACTTTCAGCGGGATAAGGAAAACGGGAAATTTTCTGTACTCAGGAGGTTTTTTTCACTTTTTAATTCTCGCTGTGCGTTTTCAGAGGATGCGGGCTCGGCGCTGGGAGCTGGAGCTCTCGCTGAGAGCTCTGCTCTCCTGTGTCTGTCACGGATAACACAGGGAAGGCAGCAGGACTGCGGTGTGCAGAGCTGACAGATCTGTGCCAAAGTGTCACGGTCGGGCACCCAAAATCCCGGGGTCTCTGATGGGAACCCTCTTTGCTGCGGTTAACAAAGCATGGGACAAATGTCTCCCGGGTGCTGGGAACAGTGGAGGTTCATTCCCAGTGCCTGAATTTCAGCACATTTGCCTTGACGAACATCCAGCTGTGATTTAATTGCGCAAAATCCGTATGCAGCACATGGGGGCAGTGAGGAAGTGAGAGGGCACTGAGTTATCCAAAAGCTGGAGTGGGAGGAAGATGAGCCAAGGGCATGTCCCTCTTTCTCTGAGCCTGAGGGATCCTGAAATTCAGCTGGGGTTGCTAAGCTGAGCTCATGGTGTGATAGATGAGTGCTGGGACTGCTGCTTCTGACAAAACACTGCTCCATCCATCCATCCATCCATCCATCCATCCATCCATCCATCCATCCATCCACCCATCCATCCATCATCCATCCATCCATCATCCATCCATCCATCCATCCATCCATCCATCCATCCATCCATCCATCCATCCATCCATCCATCCATCCATCCTCACCAGACTGCCTGTATGTACCACTGGAAGGAAAAATCCAAACCCAGAGTCTTCTGTTGGATGCTGGCAATTTGGATATTTGGATCCATGCTTTCTGCCTCATTATTGCAGGATGAAAGCTGCCCGGCGCTCCCAGAGGGCAGGGGTGGCTGTGTCAGCCTCAGGTGTAGAGCAAGGGCAGCCGTCAGAACAATTTAATTCCTGATATTCAATTTGCAAACGCATCTGCAGTTCACAGAGTGCAATTCCTGCAGTTCTGTGTGTCTGGGAAAACCTTGAGAGGTATCCAATAACTGCCACTGGGATACCAGCACAGATTGTACCTTTAACCCCTCCACATTGTACAGATGTAATTTAAATTACTCACAAAAATCTAGTGGCCAGAAATTAAGGCATTGCTGCTGTATGGGTAATTACTTATTAATCTAAGCATGTACTTATCCTTCTTCAGCAGTGCCAGATTCCATATGTAATTTGTTTGACCTATTTGCTTTTAAAACTGAACTGATTTAATTATTTAATTTTTTTTACTGCATCTGTGGGAGTGTTAATCGAGCTTAATAGGCAGATGGAAGTATTTGCAAACCATTTTATTTGTCTCATTTTCAGTACTGTGGTTTATCAAGCAGCTGATGAGTAAATTGAAAACCCATTGTGTGTATACAGATAATTTTAATCTCAGTACATAGTGAAAACTTTGGGCAGTGATGTTTTAGAATAATTTGTTGTCTGATAATGAGGTTTGCAGGTAGGAATGATGTAAATGTACCCAGATATAGGTAAAATGTCACCAAGCCACGTGTCCATGTTGTACTGTAAGCAGCAGTTTCAACCTCAGCACTCTTTTCAGTGGTTCTTCCTCTATATCTCATAATTTCATAATTATTGGATTTTTTTCCTTTCTGAAAAGGCAACCCAGGTAACAGGCAATCAGGTGGACCTGTGGATTTTATAGATAATATTCTGGAAACATTTTTTCAAAAGTAAAGCTTTGAAAGAGCTTATTAAAACTCCCTGTCCCACAATACTTCTGCCTATTTCTTACCTGAAGGATTGTTTTATTTATGTATTTTCTAATCGTGGGAAAGACCAATTTAAGAATAAGATTAGGGAAATCTTGTGAAATTGCCAGAAAAGTGGGATTCCCCTCCATATTTATCAGTGAATGCTTTGGAACAAGCATTGTTTTTCCCAAGAGAAGAATATAAAGGCAGTGCGAGCACTTCCACCTGACAGATTGGGAGTTTTCAGGGGCCAGAACAGCAGAACTGAGCACTGGCAGCAATTCCTTCACAAACTCAACTCCTGTTCCTCCTTGGAGATGCCCAGAAATCCCATCAGTCCAAAATTCCCGGACACCTTTCCTGCAGCTCTTGTGTCTGAGAGCAATTTGACCCACAAAGCTGCTCCTGTGTTCTGCTGAATTGTTTGAGGGGTTGCGTTTGGTTTCTGTTTTGGGGGGTTATTTTGTGATCAAGGAAAGGCAGAGTGGTGCCTCTGACCCAGAGGAGGCTGGAGAAGGATTAGAGGTCAGGACAGACAAGCTGTGCCACAGAGCTGCTGCTGGGGGAAGGCAGGATGCGTTATGCAAGCTGAGGTGCATCTTGTATTAGGATGGAGCCTTGCAATGCCAATATAAATAAAGTGAGTAGGGCTGCCAAAGAAAACAGTCTTCGCCTTTATTAGTCAACCTTTTCAATTCTAATTAATTTTTTTTTATAAAGGGAAAAAAAAAATAGCTAATGGCCTGTAGCTGTGGGATGGGAAGATAGGGCCGAGATAATGGGAACATCATTATAAAAAGTAAAATGCTGTGTAAAAAGGGAAGATAGTAAAGGTGAAGCATGTTTGGCACTTTACAGCATCCATTAGCTGCGAGCTACTCCACTCAGATGGGTCTTGACTGGTTCTCCCAGAAACTTTGGCAACTTTCTTCCTCTCTGTTTAGAGAGAAACAAGTGCCTGGGCTGGGCTGTGAGCACGGGGCTGCCACAGCCACACTGGGATGGAGGGCTTGGAAACCAGGACTCAGCGGCCTCAGTGGCACCTCAGGCCTTGAAACACTTGCACAGGGACTTCACTACAGGTCAGGAACATCTGTGTGTGCCTTGGAGGCCACATACAAACCCCTGGGCTGTGCTGCTGACCCGCAGCCACCCCTGAGTGCAGGAGCTGGGCTGCAGCTGGGCAGCTTGGCAATACCCAATATCCACAGCTGGGCAGCTTGGCAATACCCACAGCAGCCATAAACAAGCTAAACTGGATGCTTGAAGCCTTCCTCACATGGCATCAGGGCGCTCCTAGTGGGTTTGTTTGGCTTTTGGGAAAACAGAGAATCTGGCCACATGCAGCTCTGTGCAGGACTGCATGGCTCCCACTTACCCTGGCACACTTAAAAGCTGCCCAGATTAATAACTGTTAATTACTGGGCACCAAGGGAAGCTTGGACTGCTCTTTTGTCATGATATTGCTTCTCCATCTCTTGCCAGTGCAGCATCTTCTGAGTAGAAGAAAGGAGAACACATGTATTTTAAATCCCTTTGCTTTCTGAGCAGCAAAAAGAAAAATGTCTTCATCTTTGCTGGACACACAGAATAAATCTAGAGGTGTTTATGTCCTCACTGCTACAAAATGGATTTTCCTCCTCAAACTGAGTCTCCCTTCTGCTTGACTTGATGTTTATTCTCAAAGCATTTTTGCCTCTGGCTGTCCCCTGCCTGCTCTGCCCCTGTGTCCCCAGGTGCCACTGCCAGCAGTGACAGCAGCACTCTCCAGCCTTCCTGCTCAAGTTTCTGAGTGGCCTTAAATTGTTTTCTGTGTCAGAGCTGCAGACATGATAGTGGCTCTGCTGAGCCTAAAGAAATTCCCCTCCAGGAAGGTTACCTCCAGATGAGGTGAGGATCAGACCCAGCTGGATATTCAGATTTCTTGATGGTTCTATGGGATAAAAATTCTTTTTTATTTCACAAGGGATCCTGCTCATATTGGAGACACTTAGGCATCTCTCTAATGATTTGGCACATTTAAAAAATGAAAAAATAATGCATTGCACAATGCAGTTTATTTTCTGAAAAAAAAACAGCTAATCACGTGAGACCACTCCAGAGTGTGCAATTGAAAAAAAAAAGGAACCTAAATAACTGTTACATTCTCAACAGTATAGTCTTGTGAATAACTAGAAGGACCTATTCATTTGCCTCCAAATATATCTCTACTCAAATGATTCTTCTGTTTGGGGGAATCCCTATTAATAGAGACCAAGGAAATAATGTCCTCTTTGTCTCTTTCTAAGACATATCCTTATTGTGTTTTGGACAATTGGGTCATTTATGATGATGAGGTAACTTGTTCTGAATCCTGAAAATGTAATTTCAGATGAACTGTGAGTAGTTTTACTAGTTGTTGAAATGTCTTTGCAACCTAATTTACAATAGGCAGCATTCTAACTTTGGTCCAAACAGCAGCTTGAGCATCTGTCCTATTCCTTGGATGGAAAGGGGATAAAAAGGTTTAAAATAACATGTCATGGCTGTGAGTTCTGCTCTTTTTCATGCATTGGGTCCGTGTATTGATGTTGGGAGAGCAGGGCCAGGTGGCAGAGGGTGAGTGCCTGAGCTGAGCAAGGTGCCAGGAGTGTGCAGCAGGTGATGGACAAGCCTCACCTCAGCCTGAAACTGCTCCCAGGATGGCAAACAACAGCCCAAACCTGATCCTTTGGCCCTTCCCAATCCCACAGCTCTCCAAATCTCTTCCTTCCATGACAAACTCCCACCTGAGAGCAAAGCTTGGCTCTGTGCTTCCAGCGTCTCTTATTTTGGAGAGGCCAGAGATTGGTATTTACAGCAGGGGGCTCATAAACCTCTCAGGACTGCAGATTGGAGCAGGTAATTAAAGTTCAGCACCTGCTTAAGGGTTGTGCTGCTATGGAGCCTGCTCTGGCCCTGGAGTTTTGGGGCAGGAGCTGTGGGGTGATGCTCCAGTGGTCCTGTCCTCACCACAGGCAGACTCTGGGCAGAGAAAGGAACAGGCAGCTTCTACACTTGCTTCTACCCAACTCTGTTCACAGGTACCTACAGCACATTTGTATTATATGATATGAAAATAAACCTGAGCCTTGCTCAGACCCCTTTAATTCACTGAGCTTTATCTGAAGGAAGCAAATGGAGCTGCAGCTTCTCGCTCAGTTCACACAGGGAGCCAAAGATTTGCATTTGAATGCCAGAGCAGACTTTATTAATTTATTAATTTCAGCCAGTGTCCAGGTGTCCTAGCTTTGCCTTGCTATGATATATCTTTATTTATTGAATTCTACTTGATGTTTTTACAACTGGGCTAGAAAAACTAACTAAACAAGAAGGGGAGGATGCAAGAGCTTGACTCAGCATGGATATTGATGTGGTTTAAGACTCTGTTTAAACTCAGCTCATGTAAACCATTGTGCTGATACAAGTAAGTGTGTTGTAGCCTGCTGCTGCCAACCATTTTCACTGCAATTTACAGCTGTGCTGTAAATTACCCGGTGCAGCTAAACTTCTATAAACTAGGTTAAGTTTATTTCAAGGGTATTTTCACATAAAGCTGTATTGCTTTAATTATCTCTTTTAAAACCACATAATTTTGTTAATCCAGTGTAACTTTTTATATGTAAAGTAGCCTTCAGAAAACTGACAGGGCGCCAAAATCTGCTCAGTCAGGGATTTTGCTTTGCTGGAAGTTTGGAGGAACCTTCTTTACAGTTACATTTATGAGCAGAAATTGGCTTTTTTTTTCCTCCTAGAACCTGGAGTAAATAACTCCTCAACTCACTGATTTACTAGGATTGTAGTGTCATGTGAAGAATAAGAACTAGGTTCTTATCTAGTCAATAAAACAAGATCTCATTCTCCAAGGAAAAATGCTTTTCCTTATCAGTCTGCTTTAAAAAAACCTCAACTAAACAACGAAATGAACTACTTTAAGATTAAAATCTTTAGGCAGGGAGGGTTTCTTCCAAGCATAACAAAAGTTTTAGTCTACAAAGCTTTCATTTTACACTCAAGCTCTGTGAATGAAGCTCCGTCTCTGGTGTTTTATTTACCCTGTAATTTATTTCCCCTTCTCTACCCAACCAACCATGGACAGGAAAACACCTCCAAGAGCAGCTCCTTTAAGTGAAAACACCAGTTTGGAAATGGAGCTTTGCTGAGGCAGTTCTGTCTGGAGAAAACACACCTGATATTTACAACAGGGGGAAAGTAGGAGGGCTGTTTCTTTGGCTGAGGTAAATTTGGGTATTTCCTCGGATCCCATTGGAGTGACAGTGACTCTGCACTGCTTTGAGGCCTGGCCCATTTGTGTCTCTTTATCAGTTTTAACAGTGCTGGATGGCTGTCTTCATTCTGTTGCACTATTTACAAAATGATGGTCATTAACTAGATGATGACTTAATAAATGTGTAAGATAAATTCCTCTTGGCTGGGAAGCAAAGATGGTTGGCAGCTTCTGCTTGCTTAAATTAAAACAAGTTGCTTCGACATTACATTTCCAAACAGGCAAAAACTTGCACTGCCATTCAGAGTGGTAAAATGAAACCATGACAATATTGCTGCTCGAGTGGGTGGTGCTGGAAATTGTTTTACTTAAAACCTCGCATTTATCTGGGCACAAAATGCAGCAGCCTGTTGCTTTCTGTTCAACACGTGTGCAGGGCTAACATGGCTACCCTGACATGAGTATTTCCTAAACCTCGGAGTATTTGCTGTCTCCATGTATGCAGAGATATGGATTTGGATTAACTGAGTGAATGTTTCCTCTCCAGTTCTCCCTTTTGTTAGCTGCTCTCTCTGCAGCCTTTGCACACATGCCAAGTGCTCATCTTGGAGAGGAGCAATAATGTGGTTAAAAAAAGCAACGCAATTATTTTAAGCATTTTCTCGCTGAAGTTTTTTTCCAGCTGCAGTTAATTTCTGTCTGATTAGTCTGACCTTTCACCCTGCAAGGAAGTAGTTTAGCAAAAGGGATAAGTGTAGTCACAGCATATATGTGTGTGTGAGCGTGTGCTGATGTATTCAGTCATTGGCTTTATTGGGTTATGTTCAGCATGGACAAGTTCTGGTTACAAACATTTCTGCACACCTTTAGATGTGCTCAGATTTATCACTGGTGCTTGAAACCATGCATTTTTCTTATCTGATGAATGTGAAATCACAAGAAAGGTTCTACTTTGGTTTTTTTTCCTAAGCCCTACTGTAGCAAATCAAAACACTAAAATAGTCTTTACTTCTGAATTCATTCCTGTACTTGAAATACACCTATTTACTGGTCAGCCATTACAGAATTGTAAGCCTATGCTTGTGGTTATGAAATAAATATAAGTTTGCTGCAACAAAATACAGCCCAGCAGTGTGAACACCACAGGAGAGTGGCAGCTGTGAAGGAAGAAAGCTTTTAGATCCCTCTTACCTGAGATTTCATTTTCTGTCCCTGCCCATACTTTTGCCTGTCTTAGATCTTGCAGAGAACAAGTACTCATTGATTTGTTTGTTACAGGAAAAAGATTCCCAGCTGTGTTTTTTCTTTGTGCTACTGATTGAGCCTATGATGATTTGAAAACAGTTGCAAGCATTTGTACAAAAGGTTTGATCCACCTACATTTGTGGGCACTTGTCCTGCTCCAGAGGGGCTGCCCAGCTGAGTTGCTCAAATCAAACATAGGGCTGGATTTCTGTAAACCATATGGATATCTCAGATTTTATTTGGAGCTGCTTTTCAAACGCCACAAGTTATGGAAAGTTGTTGGAGAAAGACAATTCCATTGATATATTTGTTGTCTCCCAGTCTTACTTGCAGCTGTGGTGCTACAAATCCAGTGAGGGCAATTATTATGGGATTTGGGACTGAGGATTTCATCTGGGATCTGATCAGCTGTTGCTGTGACACCCTTGTGGCACTCCCAGCTGTAATTGGTACAGTGCCCAAATGACAGCTTTTATGGATCGTCTCGTTTGGCACTGGGTCAGGTGTTTGAAAGATAAATCCAGTTTGTGAGTGCACACAACCAAAGAGGTGTACTCCAAGCCAAAGCAGTGTGTGGAGCTGACTGAATGCAGATGATTCCTGCATTCACAGCCTTTTGGCAGACTTTTGGTGAGTTTTGGAAGCACCCAAGAGGTGGGAGCAGGAACAAGTGATCCAGCAGGATCTGTCATGACCTGCAGTGATGATGGAGCTGGGAAAACCAAAGCTCCTCTTGCATTGATTCTGGAGAGGGACAGGAAAGGGACTTGGTGGCAAAGAGCAGGAAAGAGGCCAAGGAATCCAGTGAATTCTTTGGCTAAATATTGAAATCACAGGTCCTGGGGCCAGAGGGAAAGTCCTGAGCAAGCAAAGTTTCCCTTGGTGGAGGTAGATCAAGTTAGGGAATATTTAAACAAACTGTGCATACACAAATCCACAGGACCTGATGGAATGGGCCACTGAGAGCTGAGGAAGCCAGCTGATGTCCTTGTGATGCCACTCTCAAGGATCTCAGAATCACAAACCATGTGAAGCTGGAAGGAACACCTGGAGGTGATGAGGTTCCTCCTGGAAAGCTCATGGCAATTCAGGGAGATTCCTGTCTGGCCAGTGCTGCTGTTTTTCTCTATGAAAATGAGCAGCTCAGATGGCTTCTTGCAATCTCCGATTTTGCTCTATTTTCTTTAAAATGTATTTTTTCCTTAGTCTTGTTTCATTGATTATGGGTTTTCTCTGCGTGGAAACTTTGGACAGCGTGCATTCCTGCTCAGTTAGAAGCTCCTGATTGTGCTGTATGAAGTGGGACAATGCTATTAAGATGTGGCTCTTGTTGTGATTAGTTTCTACAGCAGGGAAAACTAAGTTATGCAAATGTCCTTTACAGTCAGGTGTTTAAAATCTGGAATTTTCTATGTCCTGAGTTGTATCCTTGTCAGCAATGCCCTGCAGAAAAAAGAGCAGTCAATTCTAACTTCCAACAAAAATGGGGGATTTTTTATCACTCCATCCCAGCTTTTAATTTTGCAATGACCTTTCCATTTGGGAAGCAAGTCACACCTCCCTTGCCATGGTGCTCCACACCTGTATCTCAGGGCACACGTTGGTGTGTGTTGGTGACTGTCACTGCAGGAAAACAACGTGTGTGATAATCTTGCCCAAAGCACACGAGCAAAGTTCACATCAGGAACCTGCTTAAATTAAAGCAAAGCTTGGCACACGCAGCAACAGTTCAAAAATCCAGTCTTGTGTTGTCACAAATTCTCTGTCATTAGCTTCATGTTAGTGTGAATTGGGTGTGCTGCCAGGCTTCCTTCCCTTCCTGCAGGGAATTCTGTATCACTGCTCCTATCTCACTGAGAGTCCCCAGCCCTGGGAGCTGGTAACACTGGTGCACCACTGATTTGCCAGAACTGCTCACAAAAAAAAGTCCAATTTCAGCATCTGTCAAAGAAATGAAGCTGCTCAACAAAAGAGCTCACTTGATTGCTTTGAAAAAAAATTAAGTGCTGGCTAATGACACACAAGGCATAAATTAAATCATAACTAGATCAAGATTACTGACAAGAAGTGATGACAGGTGTTGTGAATATGTTGACACGGGGGTGCTGCCCTGCGTAACAATTGTCAGTCATCGGCCAGTCCTGAGTTTGGCTGTGGCTAATGGGGAAGGGTTACTGGCAATGAGCAGGAACTGCTAACAGTCACACGGTCAAAAATTGTAATTTATGGCACAAACATTTGCTTCTTAAGCAGCTGGAGACAGCTGTGATGCAGCAGTATTAGGCTAAGCCATGTGTAAAATAGTACAAGTATATTCAGTGCAGTGGTTAAGGAGCAATTTCCAGCAGAGACGCTGGACTGGGATTGGGGAGATGGGGCTCTGCATTCTGACACAGCCCTCCCTGTGACCCTGGGCAAGATGTGTCACCTCTGTGCACATCAGCTCTGAGTTCAGGATGATATTTCTGTTGTCTGTCTTGCCTGTTTAGGCTGTTAGCTCACTGGTGCATGGCCTGACCCGTCTGCGGAGCTGCACACCTGGCACACCTGATTTGCTCTGCTGTAATCTGCAGCGTCACAAAAACACATCTAATTACTGATCCTGGTGGGGAGAAAGGCACATTCCTTGCCCCAGAGAACTTACAGACTTAAAATAACAAAAATTATTGCTGCTGAGGTTAAAGTGGTGCTGCATATGCAGCCAGATGATTCCCACATGCCGCTATTTAATAGATACAGACTGATGCCAAAGTTACATGGATGAAATTATTTCATCTCTATTGACATGTTTGACACATGCATTCCCTCTGCTACATGCTGTGGTCTCTGCTGCAGTTTGGGATGCATAAAATCAGAGCTCCCTGCCTGCAGCACTTCACAAGGATGTTTATGGACAGAAAAATGGATGGGGGGTAAATATCTGCCAGTCAGCCCCCTCTCAGCTCTCAGCATCTTTCTTCAGAGAAATGCATCATTATAGCTCAGCTGTGATGTTTATGAAGTATCATTAGCATTATTCAGTTACTGATTTCAGATGTCTTCTTCTCTGGCCAGAGCAATCATTATAGGTCTGTGCAAGAGGAGCTGTGACAGATGTCACAGTTTGTTACAGTCACTGTATGCCAGATTTAGCCTCTGGCCATGTACTGCTTGAGTACTTCCTCTAAAAGCATCTTGTGAGTACCCTGCAGTAGAAACAAGTGACAAGGACTTCAGATATATTTGTGACATTGAATGGACGCATTTTTAGGATGGGATTATGATGTGGTAAGCAGGGAAACAAAGAGCAGAAGACACTTGCACAAAACCAGTCTCCTACTGATTCTTAGCTACATCCTTTCATCCAGGTGATGCACTAATAGCAGCCAAGTCCTGCACATCTGGGCTTAAAGGAATTTTTATGTCACGTTTCAAAACTATTGCAGTTGTTTAATATTATCTTATCTGTGTTCTCCTCACAGCTCAAACTGCTGCATTAACTGTTGAGGTAAATTGTGATGATGAAAGGAAGAAAGGCACAAATAAGCATGGCTTGTTGTCAGAGACCCAGGGTCCAACCCAGTGATGAATTCTATTTGTTCTTGAGCTACAAAGGTACAAACCACCCTCTTGGTCTGGCCAGAGGAGAAACTGAGAAATCTGTGCTTGCTTTGCTATAGACACAGGATCTGGTGTTGCCGCATGTAATTGAACTCAAACAGGTTCTGTGTGTCACTACATTTTGGGAGCCACTGGTGGTCTACACACACACTCACATCCTTTCCTTTCCCTTCCCTGGCCATGCTGAGGGGCTCCCACTTCCAACTGCAGCTGACTGGGTGCAGAACCATGTTTCAGACTGACACCATGCTGCCTGTTCCATATGTAAGTCAGGAGCTCCAAGCTGGCAGCAGACACACGAGTGCTGTTCCAGGTCACCTCTCAAGTGTTTGTCAAGAGGACACACAAATACCATATGTTAAGTCAGACTGATTAAAAACAAATACACAAAACCCTGGAGGACTCCCTGGTGCCATCATAACCCTCAGAAATTCTGTCCCACCCGCTCGAGAGGGAGGTGAGAAAATGAGTGACAGGGCCTGGGTTCCCGATTACTGCTGAGGCTCCACTGTTCAATTAATGCTTCTCAAACTGGGAGAAAGGATGCAACAATGTCTCCTCTCCAATGCTAATGACTGGGATCAAAAGGAAATAATTGTGAAGAAAGCCTCTTATCAAAAATAGTCCTTCTTTGCATGTTCCTCTGAGAAGGAGTCAGACACGGGATATTATCCATGTGGCCAAATGATCCATAGATGCTTCTGTCCTCCAGGATAACTGCATTCTTCTGCAGGGGCTGCTTGTCCCATTGATGCTTTCTAAGGGACACTGCTGCCATGTGCTCCTTAATTAGGAGATTAGGAGAATTCTTTGACTGAAAATTAAGAATCACTATGGCTTATTTTTATCACTAAAAGATCGCTCCAGCAACTTCCTCCAGGAAATTGCAAGGGGAAGTCATTATGTGAGGGGGGCTGGGGAGGCAAAAGCCAGCTCGATTGTGCATATGAACCCCAGATGAAATGTCTCCCAGCTCTGTGAGGGGGGCAAGAGGGGTGTTTACTAGGTCATTTACCATCTCCTTGTTTTTAAAGTTTCCTTTTCCACGATTACTTGTTGACCTTAATTGTTTCCATGCCCACGAGATAAGTCTTTGTACTTCCTACGGAGGCTTAGTGGAGAGGTCTGGGGATTGCTCTTGCTAATTGCCCTGTATTCCTTCATTTCCCCCGAGTGTCTGTGGCCAGCCCATTCCCACATATGCTCCCAAAATCCACTTTAATCGGAGGGGCAGCGCTGCACAGCTGACGACATATGTTTAGCTGCATTCAGGGCTCGCTGAAGCATGCCTCTCATGTTACATAAAAGGGGAAGGTCAGTACAAAACAAACAGCTTTTTACAAGCTACGGCTTAAGAATCCTGTCCTAAAGAACTCTTGCATCTCAGGGAGTGACAAATCAGCTTGTCGCTGCGCTCTGTTCTCTCTCTCTAGGCTTTTTTTCTTCTTCTTTCCTTTTTTTTTTTTTTTTTTTTTTCTTTTTTGCATACATTAGGAATGCTGTTAGTCTCCCAGGACAACCTGTGTTAAACCCTTCTCTGCTGGCAGGAATAAAGCTGTGCAGGGCCCGATCCTCAGCTTCCCTGGACCAGCAGAGCAGGCTGGAGCACAGCAGAGCTCCTCCAGCCCAGGAACAAAGCTGTGCAGGGCCCGATCCTCGGTTTCCCTGGACCAGCAGAGCAGGCTGGAGCGCAGCAGAGCTCCTCCAGCCCAGGAATAAAGCTGTGCAGGGCCCGATCCTCGGTTTCCCCGGGTCAGCAGAGCATCCTCCAGCCCTGTGTGCACCTGCTGCTGCTGCAGGGCAGCCCCAGGTTCCTGCAGAGCAAACCCCCATGGCACTGCCTGGAAGAGGCTTGTCTGTGCTCAGGGTAAAGTAAGGAAAGGAGATACTTAATGAAAACCTGAGCCAATTTCAGTGGAATTGCCTGTTTCCTCTTATTTCCTTTAAACTGTTTGGGTTTTTTCTTCATTTCACCTGCAACCAAGCTAGGGGATGACCTGGAGAATGTTTCCCAAGGAGGGTTTGGCTCTCAATTCCCATTTCCTTTCACGAGATCAGGGCACACCAATCCTGTCTGTGGGTTTGCCAGGGCTCCTGCCAGAGGGGCTGCACTGAGCTCTTTGCTGGGGGCAGAGAGTAAATCCAAACCTTTCTGCCCATCTCAGCCGAGGCATCTCCCAGCTGGGCACACCCTCAGGCTGGCACAGCAAACCCAGCTGGGCTGGTGCCAGCCCCATCTCTGCTGGGTGGGTCTGAGGGTCTGCACAAGCCCTGCTCTGAGGTGTGGGCACAGCGCCCATTTCCCTGAGAACCCACGGGGGCAGGAGGGTATTTCTTCCCCAGACCAGTCCTTGTGAAACACAAACATCTGTGTGGCAGTGTCTGCGAGGGCATCCTCCCATTCAGCCTTCCCACATTTTTTTCGGAGCCTTTACAGCACGCAGCTCCCCTGGGAAGCCTGGCTGATTCAGCAGATTCCTGCAGACAAGGGCTGCTTGTGGCACTGATTCACTCACTTTGGTTATTTATACCGTGCTGGGTGCTGTGTGAAGCAAGAGCAAAGCTCTGCTCGTGCCCCAGAGGCATCAGAAGCCAAGAAAGCAGCAGGATCCAGGGAGTGCACTAATCCATGAGAGGGCAGAGAGCAGGCACATGGGCTGGGACAAAACTCTGCTCCCAGCCCCATCTCTGGGCAAAACCACGGCTTCTCCACTGGGTTTCTGCGTGCGAGCCTGGTTTACACGAGGGTGTGTTGTAATCTGGATTCCAGGTGCCTGAGCTGTGTTTGGGATGGTTTCCATCCTGCCGGGGCTGCAGCAGGAGGGCTCTGGGGTGGCACAGCATGGCACGGGCCTCGTGTTAGGCAGGGGTTTGTGCCAATTAACACTGCTGAGAAGCACGGTTGTCACAGATATTTTATGCACCTGGAAGCTCCTATCAAGAACAAAAACACCTTTAAACTTATGGGGGAAAAAAATTATAGAAATATCAGTTTTAGTGTGCTTTTCAGATGGTGTTTGGCTCAGCCATGGGGTGGATTCCATCAAGTCTGGACACCACTTGCAATAGGGGCCTGATGAATTCACAGAATTCACTGAATGACTGGGTTGGAAGAGATCTTAAAGATCATCGAGTCCAACCCGTGATGAGTCTTGGACACTTTTAGAAATGTGTTTTTTCTGTTGTTAAATACTGGCTGATATAAATAGTGGGGGTTTTTTGCAGGGCATGATTCCTTCCAGATTTCCTTGTGAGTGCTGAATTATGTGGCTCTGCCAGCTGTGGGCTTTGTGCAGCCATGCCAGGGTGTGTTAGTGACCTTGGAAACTGAAATCCCATGGTATGACAGAAGCAAATGATGCCACCAAAATGGGTGCAAGTGCTCATTTGCTTGGGGGAAGGTAAACTTATTTTAGTGAGTCAATTTTATAGTGGGCTTTCTTATTTTTTGGGTTTTTTTGGTGTTTTTTTTTTAATTTTAGTGTAGATTTTTGAAAGCTCTTCTGTAGCCAGCTAATTAAACTGATGCAAATGGTTTCAATGTTCTTTTGGGGAAAAGTTTACAGAAACAATTCGTGGTATAGGCGAATAAAATTCCACTGTTTGGCCTTGAAATAAGCACAGAGGGAACTTCAGATGCAGGCAGTCCTACTGCTTCTAAAGTTTAGGAAAACTTTGGGGGATGGGACAGAACTCTGATTGACGGCTCCATTGAGATTGTCTCCCTTGTTCTCTCAATGTTTAATGCATTTCGCCAACACTAAATTCACATTTGACTGCATGATAAGGAGAGGTAAAAAAATCATTTTCAGGGGATGGTGGTGCTGCCTGGTCATAGCTGGGGACAAAAGTTTTAAACAATTTCAGGCTGTGCAATGACCGTTCTGACAGCAAATCCACCTGTTCCATAAAGCATTCACTGCCCAAACTGCAGCATTTAATTGCTCTGAAGTGAAACCCCCTCTCGGAGGGGAATTTTCCCTGTCCCCAGCCAAGCCCAGGATTTGTGCCACAGCATCCTCCCCATCCCAGGGATGCAGTGAGCCCGTGTGCGTGGTGCGATCCCAGCCCTCGCCCCGAGTTTCGCTTTGCTGCCCTGCTGAGGGCTCAGATGAAGATCTCTGCAGCTGGAGCCCAGCTCGGTTCCTGCAGCCAGCCTGCATCCCTGGAGCTGCCTGGGGAGCACGCCTGCTCCGGCTTGATCAAAGGCTCCGGGCTTCCCTGCTGGTGCCGTGGCCATTGGGAAGCAGCATTCCTCAGCAGGTGTAAAAGTCCCTCAAGAGAAGGGCATGGAGCCTCAGAGCAAAACAGACATCAGCTAATCTCTCATGCCTAGATGATTTTACTGTGACGTTCTGCCAAGCAGCCCGAGGCAGTGAAAAACAAACTGCTAGCGTTATAGTATCATTACGTTTCTGATTCTCCGGAGAAGCCAATATTTGTTTGCTTTTCTCTGAAGTGTTTCATGTCACCACGTATGTTCTCTCTCCTTCTTTTCAGAGCAGGCAGAGGGGGAGGAGGAAAGTTTTACAGCAACTGCACAGCCCAGATTTTGTGCTGCTTTGGGGCTGGAGGATTGGGGGCTTTGTCGCTGCTCTTTTTTTTTTCTTTATACCTGTGAAATTCGTAAGGATTATTTGGCAACCTGTGAGCGCGGTGTCGAAGTGAGCATTGCTTCGGAAAGGGGCCAATCGCTGCAAACCAAATTTTGCAGCCAAAAGTGCTGTAAATTCGATAGGTGCAAAGAGAATGTGAAAGGGACTCATGGGTTGAGTCCCAGGAGGTGCTGTGAATTCGGCAGGTGCTAAGACAAAGTGAAAGGGGTTCATGGGCTGAGCCCTAGGCGCTTGCTCCGAGGCCAAGGTCCTTTCTTTTCTCACCCGGACTGTGCTGCAGCCCAGCCTCTTCTGCATCCCCGGAGCCTCCCAGCCCGCAGCATTCCCGGGGCTGATTCCTCCGTGTTCAGGGGCCCCGGGGCCGATTCCTCCGTGTTCAGGGGCCCCGGGGCTGATTCCTCCGTGTTCAGCGGCCCCGGGGCTCTCAGGAGGTGCAAACCCCGGCGGGGTCAGGCAGCTCCCGTTGGGACCGGTCCCGCTGTGCCCGGCCGGGGACGCGCAGCCCGGGCTGGCGGCTCAGCCCCGCGGGCGGCGGGCGCTCCATCCCCGCTACCTGACGGCATCCCCGGCCGGACAGACGGACACCGCGGGTCCCGGCTGCCCTGCCCCGCGTGGTTCAGCCCGGCGGAGCGGCTGAATGCCGGGGGTGATGCCGTGGGTAATACCGTGGGTAATACCCGCGCTGCCCCGGGCACGGACGGGTGGCACCGGAGCCCCGGGCACAGGGGACAGACGCTGAGCCCGGAAAATGTCGCCTCATCCCGAACCTGCCGCCTGGCTTCCCGGCCAGCAGAAAACGGGGCAGGATTTTTAATTTTACTTTTAATTGTGTAACCACTAATTTGCCCGCCCGTAGTGAGAGCTGGAGCGGCTGAAGCGATTCCCGAGCCGCGGTGCCGCTATGCGAGCTCCTGGCAAAGCGGTTTTACGGAGGGTTCGTTCTGTTTTGGCTTTATCTTTTCGGCAGCGGTGATTTCAGCAGGGGCTGTGGGGTGGCTCTAAGGTAGACCCGACTTTAGGAGCGGTTCTAGAAACACCTCGGGGCGCGCATCAGAGCACAGCGAGCAGCCCCGCTTATTTTACCATTTCAGCCGATAAAGCATCCCCGTGCTGCTCGGGTGGTGCTGCAGGCACCGCGAAACTCCCAACAACCAAACCTGGGGAAGGAGCCGCTGGCCGGCAGCTCTGACCCGCAGCCGGCGCTGTCCCCATTGTCCCCGGGTGAAATGTTAACTTGCTTTCCTTTGAAGGGGGAAATTCAGATGGGGGAATTGCCAGAATTACCAAATTACGGTATGCCAGCAGCCTGCAAGCCGCCGTTCTCCTTAGGCATCTCTCCAAAAGTTACTTTTTACACTCGCAGATTATAAAAAATATGAATGAAGCTAATTACGGGGTTCTTTCCCCAGTCTACTATCTTAACGTGAGGTTAAAATGTGCAACATTTCAGCTGTTCTGATGGTTTCAGCTGTTCTAAAATGCACGAAAAAACAACAGAAATTCGGTCACTTATTTTATTATAAAAATTTTCAAGGAAACAACCTCAACTCGTGATAACCCTTTAAGAATTTTCTTCTCTTTTAACTTCAATTTTTAAAATATTCGTCTAGAGTAAAGATACAGGAAAGGACATCACAAAGGTCAAAGGTAGAACGAATGAGCAGGAGATAAAAGATGCTGTTAAAAAAAAGAGAAACACCTTGAGCACTGCCCAGCTGTTCTGAGGCACAACATTTTCCCTGTGTTTCTTACATCAACATTTGCCTGGAGGAAGGGAAGGAAAGTGATGACAGGGTAACGTTATGACGGGAGAAAGATGATTAAAGGTGGCATTTAAAAATGAAAATAATGGTGAAAAGTACTGTGAATAGCAATGCCAGTTTGTCTGGGTTGTGGTTCAACCATTTCCAGGTAATAAGGATTTTCAGTTATTTATTGCTTATAAATGTTAGAAAAACATACGTTTCAGATTTTCAACTCAATATTTTTCTTCCATATTTAATTTTTCTGGATCCTTATTTAAAAATTCAGTTTCTAATGATTAATTAGCATGTCTAGAGTATGTTGTAAATTACTAATATTAAATAGCAGAGATTCAAGGTATACCAAGACAGTTTCTCAAAGTATTTGCTAAACTCTATGAAAGATGATAAACCATTTAAAATGGTAGGATGGGTCATTCTCTGAAAGGGGTAGTGGATTCCTAATTATGGTGTATTAATCTCTTTCCATAATACTTTCAATAATAATAATATTTTAAACTTTTTCCTGGAGTTATTTGAGTTTATCACTCCTTTTTTGGTTTCTTTTTTTGCACAAGGAAAAATCAGCGTACAAACCATTAGAGTATTTTTAGAAAAATGCATTAAAAATTGTCACTGGCATCAGGGGATGGATTTTATCAGCATTTTGCACCAGAGAAGGATCTGCCTCCCCACCTGTGTGCTGAGCTGTGGCTGCCTCATATTTCAGTAACAAACCCTGGAGACCCCTTGGCCTCTCTGGAAATGTTGGATTAGCAGCACTCAGCCTGTTCAGCTCTGGCATTGCCTTTCATTTTCTCTTTGGAAGGGAAAATGGTGAGAAATGTTTGCCAGGATTCCCCAGATCCCTCTTGTCTCCAAAGACAGCTCCAGCACGTTTCTGCATTAGTCCAAGTATCCCCAGGCTTGGTTTCATTTTTCCTTGGATAGAAGAGGACTTGCTGTCTGCTCTTTGCAGAAAATGGAATGCTTGAGCAGCTCCTTGGAGGGGAAATTTGACATAATGAAACAAACCAAAAGAAAAATGGGAAAATCAAATTTTTGGGAGAAAAAAAAAAATTTCTCCTGCCTTGTAATTGTTCCAGCATTTCAGTGTGTGGTGGCCACCACACACCTGATTCCTTTTATTTCAGATCTGTCACAGAAATTAATTCCTGGAGGGAGCAGAGGGATCTCCCCCCACCCTGGGGAGGGATCTGGGGATGGAGGAGCCTGGCTGGGATGCACAGGCTGCCAGGCCTGGCTCTGCACAGCCAAAAACAGTGTCACCTGTGTGCCCTGGCCTGTGGCACCAGCTGAGCCCTACCTGTCACACACTGGGGGTAATTTGGGCTTCTTTTCACTGAGCAAATCAATATGGTTACAAGGAACTTCAGGGGATAAAATCCTGCTTCTTTTCTGTTTCAATCCACTCAGAGCAGAGGCAATTAATGGCTTGTGTCTGTGAAGGGAGAGGGTGAATATTACTGAGACAGATCAGGAGCAAGGGCAGAATGCAGAATGCAGAATCCTTGTTGTCATCAAGCCTTTCTGACACTGTTCCACAGTAGGCAAAAATGAAATAAAATTGCATCAGGAATGAGTTTGGCTTGGAGGATGGCTCCTGACTGAAGGCTAGTTTTTGGTCCACTTTGATGTGTTGAAGAACAAGAACTTCCAGTACCAATCCTGCTTATGCTCATAAATCATGGGGGTAGAAGAGGAGGAGAAGTGACACACTGGGCCTGTTTCTCCCCCAACGTGGGCTGCGGTCCATCCTGGTGGCTGTGAAATATCTAAGGCTGATAACAAATGCTCAGCACTATCTAAGTCAAGAGGCCAAGAAAGCCTGGAGTATTTATACACCTGTGGCTTGAATAGCAGGGTAATGAATGACAAACATTTTTCTTGCATGTGTCGTTTGGGTTTGGTTTTTTTTTTGGTTTTTTTTGGTTTTTTTTTTTTTTGTTTTTTGGGGTTTTTTTTTTTTTTTTTTTTTTTTTTTTTTTTTTTTCCATTTCTAGCTTGCACTGCAGCGAGTCCTGTGCCCTTTGGATTGTTTATACCTTGTCAAACCTGTTTTAAATAAAGCATTGTGCTGCACTTTCGGTTTGTCAGGGAAATTGCTGCCCTCTCCTGGTTTGAAGCAATTCTCGACCAGCCGAAGGCGTCTCCAAGCAAATGCCCGTTGCAGTGCGATAATGTGATCCAATATGAAATTAATTAAGGCTACACAATAGTTTCTTTAAGACTAAATCAGAAAAGAGGGCAGGCAGCCCTATCTGGGACAATAGGATTGGATCCAAATGCAGTTTTAAAGACGCATCCCGCCTCCCCTGATCAGAGTGCATTTAATGAGATTCATGCAATTTCTTTCTGAAAACAATAGCTTTAACCATTGGTTGCATAACCCAGGATATCCAGCTGAGGCCCCCCAAGTACAGAGTGTTCCACAAAAAGGAATGACAAAAAGTCCTCCAGTTCAACTTAAATAATTAAAACAAGATCTGGAGAAATGGCCAGCCCGGTGAGATGCCTCGCAGGGGATGGGGAGTGGAGGAGGCGAGATCAAACTCCTGAGGGCAAAGTTAAATTTGTCCATCCCTATTCTCTTTGTGGGGCTGAGCAGCACGAAGTGCCAAGGCCCCTGAGAGTGCTCAGCCCCCTGGGCCCTTTGGTGGCTTTCAGCACCTTGCAGGATCAGGTCCCACGGCCATAACTCAGAAAAGGGTATCTATTGTCTGCGCAGAAACTGAGGAGCTGGGCAGCATATACTGCCTGAGACGTGCTGGAGTTTGGGCTGGCATTTGTGCCTCTCATTTTACACGAAGTTTAAAGTTTCTTGGCTGCTGGAGATCCCACCCTGAGCCCAATGATCTTCTGCCATGGAAGTGGGTGGGAACAAGACGTGGCGATGCAGGCAGCGCTATAGACAATGCTTATTTATGATTGTGGAAGCGTTGCAAACAAAGGGAAAAATTCCTCTCGCCCCTCCAGCTACAATAGCTTCACAAAGCATTCAGAGCAACAAATGCCATTTTCCAAAAAGTGTGTACCAGCAATCTGAGAAGAGTGTGGCCTTGTGGCCTTCCTGGAAGAGTGGAAAGCCAAGAGCTCTGGCCATATTAGTGGTGAGCACTGTCTTTCAGAAACACTTCATGCATAGCAAAATTCTCATAGTAGCTTCCCTCCACTGCTCTTTTAAGACTAAACTTATTTAAGCTGTGCTTTGAAGATCTTGCTTTTGCATCCCGCTGTGATAGCATGCAGCAACAATCCTGTTTGTCAGGTGATTTTGAAACAAAATGCAGCCTTGTGGCAAACAAAATCTCCTGTTCCCAAGGCAGAAGGGAAGACAAATGCTAGGTGCTTCCCTGCTGTCTGCTTAGAGCTGCAGAGAGAGATTTCTAGTATTTCCAAGGCTCAGAATTTGCAGATGTGGTGCCTGTGAGTGAAGCTGAGGCTTGGTTTAATTTGGTTATTTTACTGGCTGGGTTTCCTCTGCTGCTGAGGCAGTGCACAATTAAAGCTGCATTGCTGGTGTCTTTCACATATTTACTTATGACAAGTCCAGGTCTGATTCTTCCTCTTCACAGTAGAGCATTTCGCACTTCAACAGACATGATTTGGTCCAGCAGGGTTCTTTTGCATCCTGTCTTTTATAGGCATCTGCAGCAGCATTTATTCCCAAATAATTTGATTTGTAAGTAACTACAGAAGAATTACCATGAGAGACAGCACAGGAGTTTCTTTACTTTGGCCAGCTTTATCCTGCACCCAAATCTGTTACTGATCTGTGTGTTGTGTGTGGACATGTGTGAAATGGACATGCTCCCAACCCATCCTATTTTGGTTACAAAAAAGCCAAAGAAAGGAAAACCAGGCTGGAGTGGCACAAACAGGATGTCCAGAGTGCTTCTTCCCTAAACAGCACCTGAGGCTGGAACGTGACAGGGATTTGACACTTTCTGAGGTGCTGGATAAACACAGTGGAGTTTGTTTCTCACGAGCTTGTTCCAATTCTAATTCCAGCCTTGTGATCACATTAAGGGATGAACTAATCCCCTTGCTGCCCACATAGGCTTCTGTGAAGATTCTGTATCCATGATAGAGCCAACATTTTGCATGAAACAGAGGAGAATAACTGAGCACCCCTGTAAATCTTACTCTCAAGGTGTCCAAGCACAGCCCAAGTTTCAATGGGCAGGAAAAAGCCATGAAGTGCCTGGAGGTGTCCAGCTCCTTATGGGACTGGAGAATGGAGCTGGGGGTTGTTGGGGCTGGGCTGTGGGACATTTCCCCTCTCTCTGTGGTCAGCCTTGGCCTGCCCTGGGATGGCTTTCACTGCCACACTGTCACTCCTGCTTCCAATTAATTTTCCTTTTAAACCTGGGCAAGTATAACAGATTTATAGGTTGTCAGAGGTATTTCAATCTGGGCTGAAGGAGAATTGTAAAATGCTTTTCTTTTCTTAAAAATAATCTGAATCTTGACAGAAGCTCCAGCTCATGCTGCCATCCCCACCTGGACTCGTTTGTCTTCACTTTTTTTAATCACCAAACAAGGGACGAGAGCAATAAAAAAAAAAAAAAACCCAACCCCAAACCTACAAACAGCAACGCTGCTCTGCCCGTTACCAGATGCCACTGTGGTGATCTCAAGCATAAGCTGTACATTTTTATCTTTTAAATGGAGAGGTCCCTTGGGCACAGGCAGTGCCCCTGACCACAGCTATCCTTGTCAGGCGGCCGCGCTGCGCGCTCGGCGCTGCGAGGCTCACACCATACGGCCGTGTGAGGAGAATAGCACTGGACAAGGGCAGAGATCAGGGTCTGGGGTCCTGGGGACATTGTGGTTTAAGGGGCTGGCGTCTCTGCATGTGGAGCCGTCCCTGGGAAGGGCGAGCCCGCAGCCAGGAGCAGCCAGGGCTCAGGGATGCTCCGCGCTTTTATTTGCGTTTATTGTTTGCGATCGCCGACGCTCATCTTTGGGGATCTGCAGAATTAAGGGGTAATAGGACAGGACAACAAAGGGGTCTAAGGCTAGCAGAGGGAGGCTGGGGAACTCTGTGGCACTGAAGCATTTCCAGGGCCTTGTTCCTGGTACCACATCTTCCCACTCAGGAGCCCCCAAATGCCACTGCTCCAGACTTGGCATTCACAGCTTGCCCCAGCCTAGGGTTGGATCTAACCTTACCCAGGCAGGCTCTTCATTCCTCTTGCCTAATTTCCAGTGTGGGCTTATCCATTATCATAAAGTCCCCAGTTATTCCAGGATCCCGATGAGAATGGTCCCCAGCTGCATTTGCTGTGGCTCCCCACACCAGATGTACACCATTCCTTTAGTGCAGTGGATGTAAAGAGGGGTAGCTCTCTTTTCTAAGGTCTGCTGTCTGTCTTGCATTGACTCTGCAACGTGGTTTCCTACCCTCTCCCCACAATTTCTCTTTGTTCTTGTGCAAGAAATTCCTCACTGCACATGTTTTCCTAGAGGAGCTCATTTCTACTCCATCCTCTCTCCATCTGATTAGGACAGAGAAAAATGTGTTCTTGTTTGCCCCTGTTTGTACTTCAGTAAAGACTTGTTTGGTAGAAAGTGAAGGGTGTCAACTACATGAGTAATCTGCAGCATTTAAATCTGCAATTTAAATCTGTCTTTAAAACTTTATGGGATGTTGCCTGCAAGAAAAATTGTCATGGCTCTGTTTTGTACTTCAGTCACAAGTGGTTTGGCTGTGTGGAGAAAAAGTGAGAAAAACATAGATTTATACAAGAGCAGATAATGTAAATGCAAAGTAATTAAAGTGGTCATAAAAGACTCCTCAAAATACGTATTTCCAATTATTCCTATCATGATTTTAGAGCAGTTTAAGCAGCTGCTGCCAGACCAGAGCAGTGCATTCACAAGGCAGAACAATCGCAGCTGTAACAAGCTACAACCCCACATGATTCGAATGCAAAACGTTTGTCCAGTGACATTCCTAAGGATTTACAAAACAGGGGGTACTTGTGGAAGGTGACAAAGCTCCAGGCAGGCAGTGCTCAGTCCAGCTGGGATTTGCACAGAGGTGACAAACCCAGGGATGTTGCAATCACTGCGCTGAGACCTGCCTGGTGTGAGGGGAGCTGTGAACCTCCTGCCTGGGACCTGCTTTCACCTGCTGCCTCGTTTTACACATGAATATGCAGCTACAAAAGTTAACACTCGAAATACTTGAGCAAAACTTTAAACATATTTCATCCTTCTTTTTTTTTTTTGAGTGAGTTTGCGTGCGCAGGGTGAGGGTGAGCAGCTGTGCGCCTTCCACTGTACGCGTTCACATTTCCATTTCAAAGATTTATTCGGGGAAGATCCCTCTTCAAGCTGTTGGAGGGAATGAGGAGGTGTCAGAGGGTTTCCCCTATCAGGCAGTCGGTGGTCTCCAGCTGCTGTGCAGAAAAAGCCTCTTTGTATGCTCAGAGCATCTCCCTTTCTGCGAGGGAGTGGCGAGTGCAAGCGCGGGGCAGCTCCCTGCCTGTCAGCCAGCACCTGAGAGGCACAGGGAGAGCAGCAGCTCAATAAATCACCCAGCAATAAATCAAACATAGCTGGGAATCGATCTGAACAATTAACAATGATTCCTTTGAAGCTGACAGTAGAGGCCCCAAAAGACAGGAGTAAAAGAACAAACTGTTGCTGTTGAGACTCTGGCTCTTGGGAAATGCATTTTGTGTCCAAAGTGTGCATGGATTTGGGAAGTGAGTTTCATGGCGCACGGGAAGAGTTTAATATTTTTGTAATTTAGGTGCTTGGCTTTACAGTAGTCCTCAGTGTAACAAACACCGTGGTTTAAATCTCCAGTGACCTACACAGCCTCAAGTGCTGGTTCTGCTCCATGCAGGGTCTCCAGGTGGGGGATGTACATAGGAGAGTCAGGGCTGAGCCATTTACCAGCTCCGAGGAGTGTGAATGGATGTTTCTGAGAAATCTGGAAACATTAGAGAAGTAAATGAAGGGAAAATGTAACAAGGCTGGTCTACACTTCAAACATTTCAGAGTTCAGAGGGTTCCAGAAGGCTGTATTGTCACGAGGATCCTCAGGGCATGGGCACAGATTAGGTGACCTCTGGAGACATTCCAGCCCAGTGATTCTTTGAGAAGACAAATACACTGGAAGATGCAAATCTTACATGAAAAGTGTAACATGAGGCCCACTTGTGGGATCCCACGTACAATTTAGGTTTTGCACAGTTGTGGAAGAAGGTTCAATGAATAACTGACAGTTGTTCCGGTATTTGGAAGATGAGACTGAAAAACAAAGGAATGAAGACTAAATAAGATGGTTACATTTCGGTATTTCCTATCTGAGCTGCAAGGTGCTCTAAAAAATGGGTATTTGAAAAATTGCTGCCATCTCAGAGAGAATCAGACAATGCTGGACGTCTCTCCCAGAGAAATCCTCCTGGACATGGCTGTGCAAAACGTTGTAGGAGATTAAAGGAAAGCATTCCAGTGACTTGTTTAAACATATCTTCTTATATCTCTTTGCAGCAATCCTTAAGCCCCAACCACCAAAGACTATCTCCTCAGAGCAGTGACAAATTCCGATCCCAAACAAACCACCTGGGGCATGCTGAATCGCTAAACACAAATGTCAGAGGTCTAGATCATTTCCAATATTCTTTGACATTGCTTATGATGTGGCCTCTGGCACATTCCCAACAGAAGAAAGTTCAGTTATATTTCTTTCAATTAAAGAATCTGATTTAGCCACTAATCATGTCAAAGAATGTCTGGGGGAGGGAGAGGAAGAGAGCGTGAGCGAGTGGCGGTGAGTTCAGATGGGATGGCTCGTGCTGTCTGCAGGCAGGAATGGGCACTGTGGGATCAGGCTGGGACAAAGGCTGGCACGAATAGAAAATCAGTGCGCATGTGTCAAAAATACTGTTGGTCTGAGCAAATCACACAAATCCTATTAACGCACAACCTCAAGCATGCTGCCGCAGTGAAAATCCCGCGCTCAGAGTTCAGTTTTGGGGAGAAGATAAGGAAAGATTTGAGGATGGCAACAATCAGGTTATCAGTGAATGACAGAAGGGCTCAGCAAGGTTTATCCAGCATCTCCTGCATTCTCACCCAACCCCAAATGTGTTCCTCTGTCAGCCCTAGAAAACCCCAGTGCAGGACAGGTAACTCAGCGGGGATGAGTCTGACCCTGCTGCACCTCTCTGTACAAACCCACTTGAGGGAAAGCCACAGTCCAAAAAACAACATGCTGAGCCCTGTATTTTGGTGGATCAGGACATCTAGGATTGCTTCACCCATGCGAATGCATTCCTGATCTTCAGGGAACAGTGGAAAAAACAGACAGTTCCCAAACCTCAAAAAAGGTTTGAGATCATTGTTAAGAGGATTTGCATTTGGAAAATTTTGCCAGGTTACACAAGCAGATGCAATACTTGGAATATTTCTGCTTAGGTTTTCCAAACCTTTTTTTCCAACATCCCTGAGGTAACATTGCTTAAGATGGGAACAGATGGACCTTTGTACAGAATCCTGGGTGAGTCTCAGTAATTTCTGGGGCTGGGGTCTTGCTGGGCACTGTGGCATCCAGTGAGACACCAGCCAGATCCCCACGAGCAGGAGGGATGCTGTAAGAGCAGCTGAGGCATTTGTTATTTCTTCTCCATAGCTGTAATATATAGGAAAAAATTAATAAATAGTGGTAAGAGATCTGAAAACCCACCACAAACATCTGTATAGCCATGAGAATGACCATGCAATCATTTGATGTTGCTAACATATATTTATTGGTTATAAAACCATAGCAATCTCTTTTTTGTTGGATTTTTCATAGTTTTACACAGAACAATTTCACACTATTATTTTGGCATTTTCACACTGGACTACCAGTGTCTCAATGGGAAATTTTAGCACTGAGTAACACAAGGAGAGAAGTTTGGGTTGGCACTGTGGACTCACCAAAATCTCATCCTGATGTATCTTCCTCAGGGCTGCACTGGTGCTCCCAGCTGGGTGCACACCCCCAAATGCAGAACTGTGAAGCTTCATTCACACACAAGTCCATGGCCTCATCCATAGAAATATTTTATTTACAGAAGTGTCTGGCCCATATCACTCATGAAGTCCAGCAGTATTGATAAGAGGGTTCTGCATGACTGCACAGATGCGTGAGATATCAAGATTTTACAATATTCCATAGATCTGGGACATCTGTTTTAAAAGCAAGAGCACCCATTGCATTTTTCTCAGCGACAGACGTGGCCCCTGCTGGAGAGAAATCCTCGATGTGAGTGCTAAGGTTTTCTTAAGGCAACACCTTGGTCAAGGATCAGCCCTGCTGCTAACCTTGCACTTGGAAAGCTGACATCTCCAAGGAGTGAAATATTGAGGACAGATGTAGAAGCTCTTGGGCCCTGCCTGTGCTGCCAATTCTGTGTCATGCTGCACATCTTACACACATTAAGGAGCAAATGGGCTCGTTCCCACGGCAGCAAACTTCACAAATCAGAACAAAAATTATTTATCGTGACAGGCAGGTGGTACTGCAGACAGAAATGTCTCTTGACCTTGTGGAAATGTGGTTGTGATGGTCTTACAGAAGTTGATTTTTTTTTCCTGCTGGTTTAAGAGAAATCTTCTGGTTTCAGGCATGGAAAAAACATATTTTAAATGGTGATATGTCTCAGGCATGTGGATTTTATAACTGGCTTGCTGTTTGCAACCAGTTAAGGTGTTATACAGGCTGTTTAAAACACAGTTTTTATTAGAAAAGCAGCATCTGCCTGTGTTTGCACTAAATCTACAGCAGCAGCCACTCGAGCTGGCCAGCACACGCCAGCCTGACTGGAACAAGGTAACAATGCTGCTCCCCAAATCTCTGTGAAATTGGAGATAATTCCATGCAGGGCCGACTTTCAAAGGCCTTGTTTAACATCTCTAAAGGCTGGGCTGAGGGGCTGGGGAATTTCTGGGCAGTGCCCTGCTGCCTGGCGCCTGTCTGCATTCTTCCATGGAAATCCTGGAGCAGCAGAGGCTGAGCCCGGGCTCCTGGGGGGCTCAGGATGCAGAGATGGAGGTTGTCACCCATTGGTGTCAGCTGTGGATGCTGTGCACCTTTCTGACTGCCCGGATTTCGGGGGGATTAATTCAAACTGGATCAGAGTTATTCACAGGGTGCAAAAAGCTTTATTTGCAGAAGTGAGCTTGGGGTGTTTGTCTTGGCAATATGGATGTGAAAGGGAGGTGGGTTTGCTCTCTCTGGGTTTGTCCTCTCTGGGTTTGATCTCACTCTGGGCTAGATTGAGGAAGATGAAAGGGGAGGGAGTATTTTTGAGCTAAATGACAAATGTTAGTGCAAGAGCGACTGAGCAGGGACTAGCCAGGACACCTTGGGGCTGGAAGTGGAAAGATTTATAGCCACGAAGGCAGCGAGGTTTTCTTCCAAGAAAAGGAGTGGGAACAGGAGCAACGCCTTCCCCAGGGCACTGCTGGGATGCCCTGGATGAATCTGAGATGTGTTGGGAGATGGAGACAGGCAGGGCAGAGGGTCAGCATGGGTTTGGTGGCACAGGGTGGTGTTGGCAGGGACGTGTGTCTGTCACACATTCTGCACTGGCTCTAACACCCCCAGAGCCCCCCGAGAGCCCCCTGAGACCCTGCAGCAGCCTGGGCAGCCCTGTCCCCTCTGTGCCCTGTGCCCAGGCAGTGTCAGAGCAGGGGAGAAGCAGGAGTGCCTCCACTCCTTGCTCACATTCCTGCCCTGCCCTGCACCTGGCGGCTAAGGCTCCTTTTCCAGCATCACCTCTCTCCCCTCAGACACAGAGGCTTCACTGCAGTTTCTGAAGAGTGGAGGAAATGGGGGTTGGAAAGCACAAAAATGGAGATTTAGATGCATTGAAGTAAAATTCTGGATATTTTTTTTCCCCCCCTTTTCTTGCAGACGACATATTTGCAAACCAGGGGTGCAGCAGGGGAGGAGGGAGGGATTCCTAAACTCTGTTGTGGAATGAATACACTGCTGAAGTAATGAATAGAAACAAGATGTTTTAACCACCACCTAGAGAGGTTGCTGAGTGGCCATAATAAGTGCTCCCTAGGAGGTGGCCAAAATGTCTCCTTGCCATTCATTAGATCAGAATAGCTTTGGGTTTATAATGTGATCCTTCTTCCTGACCTTCCTTCTGTTCTTAAGTGACTTCAGGACTATAAATTCCTCCCTAGAAATAGCATTATTTATTTTACTGTCTTGTGTTTGTTATGGTCAGTTGCTATCTTTCTTTAGGAGATGTCATTTTGAATCAAAATGGAATTTAGTGGTGACAGGGTTTGGTGCCCCCCAGTTTTTATACTGAAATTAGCCTTGCATGAGCTAAGATTAGTCTGTTTGCAAAATGTTCCTGCTCTTTATAACCTGTCTGTGAGAAACATTCTGCTGTATTAGAGCTCGTTGTACCAACATTTCTGGGCTAATTTGCCGCTGCTTTAAATATCAAGGAGGATTTTCAGATGGATCCCTAAGGCCCTGGCTATGGAACTGAGCCATACCCAGCTCCCCATGGCACTCTTGGGGCTGCCTTCTCCTTTTGGGCACAGCAATTCTCCGCTCCCAGCAGCAGAGCAGGTGATTTCCAGTGCAGCCCTGTCCTTGTTGGAACCCTGGCGCTGTCGGGAGCTCAGGCACCCACTGGGGAGCAAGGAAAAATCTCCTCTGATTATTGCACTCCATCAGCTTCTCTAACTACTTCAGGCAGTTTCCTTTTGGGACTTTTGAAAATTTGCATGATCGGTATCTTTACATCCCTGTGAAAAGCGCTGGATATTTTAAATTGCGTTTCATCCTTGGAAAGGGCTGGGACTTCCAGAGGCAGCTGGGGGTGTTCACCAGGGCAAGGAGCTCCCAGACCCCTGTAAATCCCTTTGTGAACGTGTCCTTGTGCTGGGAGAGGAGACAAATCTCTGGTTGAGATCCCTTCTGGGCCTGTCTGTGGGAAAACAATTTGGGAAGTGCAGAGCTGTTGCCTTGCAGGTTTGTGCTCTCCTCTGTGTGACAGGGAAGGAAACATGAATTATTTGTATATTTGAATTATCTGTAGAGAGGTAGAATGGATTTCTGTGCAGAAACTAACTTGAATAAAAACTTTACACCAGAAGGAACTGCCTGTGGAAGGGTCAGACTTTGAAAGTTGAGTTAGGAGAGAGAGCTTAGACAAAAATGACAAAACTTTTGGGGCTCCAAAACCCATTGAGTGGTCAATAGCAAAACTGTACATGTAAAAATTCATGAGTTTTGGCTCCTGTGTTGGTTCTCAGCAGCTGGAAATGCTGAGACCTTCAGGGCTTCCAGAAACAATGGATATTGGCAGAGCTGCAGGAAACCTCAGCACCTGGAAACAGCAGTTGTGCTGGTAGAAAGGGATTTTAGGAAGAAAAGTACAGGATTTGCTGAATTGCAGACTGTTGTAGAAAGGTTTAAAATATCTGATTGTGGACAGTTGTTCACAGGTCCTTCCTGATGGGTGAGGGAAGTGCAGCTTGCCATGGTGTGTGTGCTTAAAAACCTAATGGGTATTCCCAGGGGTCTGGAGACCCCTGTGAGGACCTAAAAATCCATCTCCAACAGACAGGTTGCCTGAATTATAATTGTAATAATTTACAAGAACTCTGCCAAAGGCAGAATAAAACTGTTGGGTTTTTTTTTATTTTTTTTTAAGTGCAGGAATATGTTTTAACTAAGCAATATGGAAAATGTCTGCAGTGGTGTGTGCTGGACATTAGGAAATAAGTGGCTGCATTGCAACCTAACCAGTGATTTGGTTTTCCACATTTCTCAGGAAGTTAGTGAACTTAAAATAATTTTTGTTGTTTTAATGGGAGGGTAATGAATAAATAAATAAAAGCACCAGGCCAATCTGCAAACCAACAGAGACTTTATGTTTTATTTTATTCTTTGTTTATGAGGTTCATAAAGTTCAGTTTATGTTTTACTGGAGCTGAGCCTCACACACTTCCAGCTTCAGGGCCAGATGTGGAAAGTACCTAAATGCTGTAAAAAACAGTTTGAAATATTATCTGAGTCTGGTGGAGCTGAAAGGCACAGAGATCTCAGACTCTTGGGAAACCTCCAGCTGAGATTCCCAGATAAACTGGGACAAACTGCCTTGGAGATGGTGTGACCCAGGAGTCAGACCCTTGGACCAGTAACTTCTCCAGGAAAATGTCCAAAGCTCTCAGAAGTTTTCCTAAGGTTAAGTGTGTGGGGAGAGGAACTGAGATTTTCAAACAAATTCAATGATACAGTGTGACCGTGTTCACAGGGGTTTTCGGATGAGGGAAGAGATGAGAATGTTCACTCCATGTTTCAGAAGGCTGATTTATTATTTTATTATATCTGTTACATTGAAACTTTACTAAAAGAATAGAAGAAAAAGGTTTCATCAGAAGGCTGGCTAAGAATAGAATCATAAAGAATGATAACAAAGGTTTGTGGCTCGGGGCCTGTGTCCAACCCAGCTGACTGTGATTGGCCATTAATTAGAAACAACCAACATGGGCCAATCCCAGATGCACCTGTTGCATTCCACAGCAGCAGATAATCAATGTTCACATTTTGTTCCTGAGGCCTCCCAGCTTCTCAGGAGGAAAAATCCTGAGGAAAGGATTTTCATGAAAAGATGTCTGCGACAACACAGCGCTTTGTATCTTCTGAGTTCAACAAAGCATGTTCATTTTGGAGATCAGTGTTCAACAAAGAGAGTTCATTTTGGAGATCAGTGTTCAACAAAGAGAGTTCAATTTGGAGATCAGCGTTCAACAAAGACAGTTCAATTTGGAGATCAGTGGTCTCTGTCAGGTCCCTTGGGACTGGGCTCAGAGCTCACTTGTATTCAGGAGTGACTCCCCTGACTGAGCAAACTCAGACACTTCCTCTCAGTTTTGAGAGCCTTGCCAGCCTTTTCCTGCTGCTGTGATAACACCAAACCCAGAAAATGGCATTTGCTGCTGTCCCTGCAGATGGGCTCTCATCCCTGCTGCACTGCCCAGAGATGCTCCCACTGCAGTGCTGGGGACTGTTCAGCTTGTCCAAGACAAACGTGAGCAGTGAACCAAAATTACATTTCAGTCTCAGCTCCTGCTTAGCCCTGAAAGCTCCTGGAGTCCTGGGGGGTCTTGCTGCCCTCTGGGTTCTCCAGGTGTCTTGGATGGGTGCAGAATGTCTCTTGCAGGGTTCAGCATCTTCTCTGCACCGCAGGTGTGAAACCCACATGCAGGGGTCAGGAATGAAGTGTTTCCTTCCCTCAGTTCCCAGAGAGGCATGCAGGAGCATTCTCAGAGCGTGACACACTCAGGCTACAAATCTCAGCCATCCCTTTGCATCCAGCGCCCAGGAGGAGTCAGGGGTGATGCAATGGCAGGGTGAGGCCAGCACATGGGCTAAGGACAGGTTTTGAAAACTGAATCGAGTCAGACAGCAGATTTTGCAGAAGTATGTGAGTGCTGTGCATGCCAGACTCTGGCTGATTACAACAACCCAGGTGAAACTGTCCTTTAATCCCTCTGAACTCAAATCCAGGACAGACTTATCCTCCCCACTCTCACCGTGTTGGATTTGCATGTGCAAACACCTCTTCAAACCCAGCCTTGCCTCTTCTGCCCTGCAAATTAGTGCATTTCTTATTTCTCCATTCCACCTTAATTTTGTGGGCTTTTAAAAGCTGAAATGCCACAGTCAAGATTCCTTGGTAGAGCACAATGTTGATAACCACTTAACGAAAAATGTCCCTGCAGATATATTTAGTTTACCCAAGAGTTAATGGAAAGCAGTGTCCAATTCCAAGTGTTGACATGATTTGTCAAGTTTGCCATTCTATATGCTTGAAGTTTCCTTTGAGGGGAACTGACCCAAAACTGTAACACTAAATGAACACCCTCTTCAAATAACCAATGGTGGTTTTCCTAAATTGCCAATCAAATCCATAAATAAAGACACAAACTCTGAGTGTGTTTAAGTCGTGTTTAGCAGAACAGAGCTAAACAATAACATTCTTGTTAGAATGTATTTTCATTTCAAAGCCCTTTTCCCATGAACATTCCAAATGTAAACAGCCCTAAAGATTTCTAAATTATCTTTGCCTTTGCTTCTTGGGTGGATGGGAGAAAGAATGAATCTGAAGCTACATTAGAAACACTGAAGTTGGATATGAAAGTCACAGAGACACAATGCTGCATATTGTCATAATTATCACTTTGTAAAGAAAAGAAAGAAAAGACCAGTTGACTTGGGTTATGAGGACTGGGATCTAAGCAGCATTTGAAGCCGTCTTATGTTGCAAAAGAAAAGGAAATGTGTCTTAGTTTTGTTCACAGAAAACACAACACCCCCAGTCTGAGCTCAGACATCCAGGACTGGCATCTACCTTTGGGTGCTCTGGGTAAAATCAAAGCAGAGAGGAATTCTGCTCCAAATTCTCTCTGTGGTCAGGGCTAAGCAGGAAAAAAGGGCCTGAAAGGAAGGCAGGAGAGAGAATTTAAAGCTGAATTTGGATTCGAGGTCTTCTTTTCTGCCAGGGCAGCCCGGATGGGCTTTTCTCTCCTGTTGCTCCGTCCCTTCCCTGTGTGAGATTAATCTCGTTCTCCGCTGGATATTGTGCTGTTCCTGATGCAGCTGTGGGGAGGAGGGCACGGACCAGGGAAGTACCTGCCCAGGGCGCTTTTTTCCTCTAAATTCTCCATTTCACAGCATCAGCTGTGCCAGCACCTCCCTGGGGCCATGCGTTCCCCTGTCCCCAACCACCAGCGAGTGTGACACCCTGGCCACACACACCGCAGCCATCAGTGTTGGATTAATGCTTTTTTATTTAGAGATAGGGTAATCGAGAGGTGTTTTAAACAGTTTTATTTTATTTTCAGTTTAATGTGAAGGATGAGATAACATAGGCGTTATAATTTTTAAAATTACAGTTAAAAGTTAATTTGTTTTAAATTACAATATATTAAAAGTGGTATCAATAATTTGGTAATAGTTTTGGTATTAATAATTTGGTCGTAATAGTTTGGTATTAACATTTTTAATATTAGGGGTGAGTAATAATTATATTATTATGGTGAGTTGTTTGATGTTGCATGGGCGAGGTCTGGAGGTATATTCCAATTAAAGAGCGTTTTCCCACTGTCTCCAAGATGGGAGCTCAGCACAGTCCCCAAGGATGTGCAGAAGAGCCCCATTCCCACTTTCCAGACCCTGGGCCGAACTCAGGATCTCACCTGTCCATCCCTCCGCCCATTCCCGGCCCCCAACCCGCAATCAGCGTCCCGGGAGATGCGATTCTGGGGCGGAGAGGGTTAATTTCGGCCGGTGAATCAATGGCTCCATCACATGATGGGGCTGAAACCTCAGCCCCGTGCCAAGCCCGCGTTGCGTTGCGCACACACCTCTGTTTTGCCCCCAGGTGCATCGCGCGGCTCGGCGAGAGCGGAGATGCCAGTTTCTGTGCAGGTATTTCACATTATCATTGAGATTCGCCCCCGGGGCTAAAAAGGAGGAGGGAATCCTCCGTTTCAAAAGGATATTCAAGTCTCTGGGGCCACTGGGAATGTGTTTTTCTAAGTGCTATCTACAAGAGAGGAGAAACAAAAGAGCCGAGAAAGACTCAAACCGGTCTTTGTCGCGCACAAGGAGCGCCACAAAGAGCGCGTTTATTTTTAATCTGGTATTAAGCCGCAAGAATTAATCCCCGATATTTAAACACTTAAGCATTTAAGTCCTATTAAAGCTCGCTGGTTTTTCGGAGCGCTTCACATAAATAATTGTGGGTGCTGGTGGAAACAGTAGCTGGGGGAAAGCTGGGAAAAAGAAATCGGGGCTGAAAATGCCTGCTGAAGTCAGTTAAGAATTCACCGAATTTCAAGTTTCCTGGAAGTGTTTCTGACCCTTCCCAGAACCGCTGAAACCCCTGAAATTAGTCAGATGACAGGGAATCGATGGTTCTAAAAAAGTAGGAAAAATATGGATTTACCTTTTAATTTACTCTCTCCTTAGTTTATGTAATGAGCCTTCATTTGAGCTTGTAAAGTGTTTTAAAACTTTGTGTCTGGGCACATAAGATATTAGAGAACCCCAAAGTTATGATTATCCAATAAGAAAGGTGAGCAGCAGTAGGGATGGAAGAAAAAACCACCCCAAATTGCCCAGCTTTTGGCATGGGGCAGCAGCAGGCACGGAGACACCACTGCAGGGCAGCCTAAAAGTGCTTAAAGGATTTTTTTTTTCCTGGCTTTTCCAGCCAGAAAATCCCAGTGACCAATACATTGGCTTCAAGATGAAACTCTCAGTACACACATATCTTCAGGTTTGAGCTAAAACAGTGAATATTTTCTACTTCAGAGACTTCTCTCTAGGTGACTTTTTGCTAAGAAAGTTCTGTCAGCTGAGAAGAAAGAGTTGGCAGAAAGCTGTGTATCACAGCAGTAAATCTTCTGAAACGTATTTTTATAGCACCTTTTATCTGATCCATAAACTCTGCGAGGCAGAAGAACGACATCGTTCCACAAAAGCACTCTGAGGTTAAATGATTAACCACAAATCACACTGGTTCTAATTTTATATTCGGGATTGTAACCTGGAGTAAGGTCTTTGAAGTGAAGACATCCTGAATTTGAAATGAAGACATATTGAATTTACACCAGGTCAGCACCTGGCCAGTAGCCTGAAATGAAATTTGGGCCCTCCTTTCCTATAAGGATGAAAACTCTCCATTCAAAAAAAAAAAAAAGGCAATATCCTCACAGTGGTGTTTCTAAAGGCAGCTTTTTGGGTTTGTCCCACTTGGTTTTGTGGTACTTCTGAGGAGTTTCATTCTGGTTGTACACTCGTGTGGTGCAGGCCAAGATGAGAACTCTGGATGTGAGGCTGGGGAGCTGCATCATACAGATTTCCTTACTAATGTATGGATAGGTTTTACTCCATGTTTTATTTTGAGATCCCCTCTAACATCCCTAGGTTGAGTAACTCAGCTGTTGTTGAAATGGAGTTTAGCCGGTAGAAGTCCAGGCTCTGATTCAGACATTTCTTTTAGGAATAAATCTGGATTTCTATTTGAAAAAAGTGTTTTCAGTAGTTTGTTTCCTTCCTTGGAAAATCCATATATCCTCAATCCCTGTATCTTGTCCTCCAGCTCCTGTAAACCCATTCCTGTGCTTGGGAAGTGGCACCCAAAGCTCTGATGATGGGGCTGGGAATTTCTCATTTGTGTTTGGTTTTGGAGGAGGCTGCGGGCATGGCCTGAGCTCCAGACAGGACAGGGGACATTTGTCAGCTCCATCATTTTCTAGGCAGTTTCACAAAGTGTGCAGTGAATGTTAAAGAGCCAGTGAGAGCCTTGGAGAGGCGGATGATAAATCATCCCGTGAAACTCAATAGGAATTGTTTCCTTTGCTGTGTGATTTGTGAAAACTCTGCTAGAGGGGATGTCTCTCAGAGCTGCCCATTACCTAAATTCCCTTCAGCTCAAATGTAAATCCTTTTAAGAGACTAAAGATGCTTTGAAGTTGAAGAGCAGCTCCCAATGACAAATATATATTTTTTTCTAAATGTTGTTAGTCCTTTGCCTCTCCCAGCAAATCCCTTCTCCCACATTCTGTAAGACACAGCAAAACAAGCCTGCAGTTATAAATAATTTTTAAACTGTCGCCTCCTGATTTTTCACAAGTTTGATTGCTATTGTTATTCTCACTCTGTTTTTCTTATGTCTCGTCATCTTTAATGCTGTTGGAGGGTGTGAAAAATGAAATTTGGGGAGAGCCCATGGAGCTGCTGAGCAGCAGTGGTGCCAGCAACCAGGAGCAGATGAGGACTCAGCTCCCTCCTGCACAAGCTGAGGTGAAAACCTTCCCTACATCAAGGATTGAAGTACCAAAAATTAAATGTATTGAGGGCTGGAGTTAGCACAGGCAGGTTGTCATAGAAATTTCTTGTTGGCTGAGATCTGTACTTTCAGCTAACAATGAATTCTTCTAAGAATTTTCTTCCACAAGTTTTCTTCAGGAAATACAATTTCTTTTTTTTTTTTTTTTTCCATGGGGAAATCTAAAATTCTTGTAGACCTTTAGCTGCCTACTTGGGTGGAAAAAAAGTTGACTTTGTAACAAAGCAATTTTATGAAATAGATGTTGTTTGGTTTTTTTTTTTTTTTTTTTTTTTTTTTTAAATCCAAAGGAGAACAGTTGTGAAATTGCCACTGTGTTCTGTGGGATTCCTCAAAACACACAAACACATCCTTGAGTCCCCTGTGGGACCAACGTGGACAAACAGCTCCCACTTGGATTAGCAGGACTCGGTGAAGCCTCTGCAGGGCTGAACCTTTTCCACTCTGGAGGGACAGAATTCCTAGAAGGAAAATCACACCCAGGCTGTTGAGAAACCCACAGGAGCCACCCTGGGGGTGCAGAAAAAAACCCCAAACTTGGTAGAAAGCAGCATAAATGTTGTGGGATGCATCTTTGTGCATGGAGAACCCTCCCAGAAGGAGTCTCTGAGCAGAGAGCAGCAGTGCTGTTCTCCCACTTCTCCTTAGGTCCACTTTGCTTTCTTTCCATGCAGTTGCCATTAGGGTTTCTTTATTTGGGAATTGGGGGTGAAACTCTTCAGGAGGGCTGAAAATGAGATTGCAGAGCCCCAATGTCTGGAGTTTGGGTGACACCAGTTGTGTTCTGCATCCTTTGGCTGTGCAGGGCTGAGAGTGACATTGAGGTTTGAGCCTTCCCAAATTTCAGAGATTTTCCCATTTTGATAATCAGTCTTCCCTGAAAAGCCAAACTCAGATTCCATTCTGGGCTTTGTCATTTTCAAGACCTCAGTTCATTTAAGCCACGAAAATTAATGTTTGGACACTTCATTTTGCCTTAAAGAGGTATTCTTTAAAACTTCAGGTAATATTTTCTTTGTGACATGAGCTGCTAAAACCAGAAATTTCAGGATTTAGGATTTTTTTTTTCTTCTTCACAGGGCTGGAGGTGACCATGACTAACCAAAAAGGTATTCCCAGGTCCTGATACTGTTTTGCAAACTGTTCTATATTAAATATCATCCCTCTAGTGAGAGCTGTCAAAACACTTTCATCTAACCTTCACCAGTAGAAAAATCTTAGTGATGCCACATAACAAACATTATACAAATAACTGTCAGAATTCATTACATCTCCTTTGAAAAAATGATTTTCTCATGTGCTTTGAGTATTTTAATTTCTTAAGGTGTCATTTCTAAGCACTCTAGTGCTGATTTGCTTCTGTAACCCTTAGATCTCATTTTCATTCATTTTAATAGAAGCTGTAAAATGCAGAACACTCGAAAGTATTTTCCTATTCCTGTTTATATTGGGTTTATGCCATTGCAGTGACACAAAAAGCACAGATGAAGCAGCTGCAGATGTTTTCATGTCCATTTTAAAAAGTTGTGTCCATGCTTGGGGCAGAAGTAGATGGGAAGTGAATATAGAGGCTTTAGGCAGCACTAAATTATATATGGTTTCAGTGCCAGCAGAGTGTAACAGCTTCTGAAGCAACTTGCCTATCTCTATCACTCATCAGCAACAAAAAAATCAGCTCATCTCAGAGATGCTCCAGCTCATGGAAAGGCCTAGATTCCAAATTAATCCTAGATTAATTAATCTGAATCATTTACTCATTATAACATTTAGAAACTCTGCTTTGAGAGAGCTGGAAAACACATAGAACAAAACGATTGTTCCCACCCCAGACAGGGCAGGTGAATAAAAGAAAATGATAGGGAAAATTGAGACCATACTGGTCTGCAGCATCAGCAGGCAGCAATTTCTTCTCCTCTCTCAAAATTTCTGTAAATAAATTGCTGTTTCACACAGATCTGAGTATTCCAACTGCGCAGGAGAAATCCTGTTCTCATCTGGAGTGGATAATGCAGGTGTGAGGAGGGACCTGCCTGCAGTGAAGCTGGGCTGGACATTTTCCTGCTGCTCTGCTGGCACGTGCCAAGGCTGCACGTGGTGGTGCCAGTTGTGGATTTTTTCTGGGGCTGCATTGAAGGCACTTGAGATGATAGCTCATGTTCACACTCACGTGTTTATTATCTCTTATCAGTGAAACAGTCTCACTGCTGTGAGTTGGGCAGCTTTTCATCAGAAGGCACAAAATGGCCAACAATCTCTTGTTACAAGGGCTTTTAAAACTAAACTATCCAATTAAGAGCTGACACCTGGATTATTTTCCCTTTTAACCCAATAACTGATCCCAAAGAGCTGCAATGGGGACTTTTCTGCCCAATTACAAAATGCCACCCAAACCCAAGAAGGAGGAAGAAGAAGCATGAAGAAGAAACCCAGGATGACACTCTGTGCCCTCCATCCTGCTTCCATCCACAACATACTAAAAATCCCAAACCCTCAATTTCTCACCAAGTGATACACCTACACTGCTCTCTATTATCTATTTCACACTTTTGTGGATTCTGGTCTATTCTGGAGTTTAGGAAACTTTACCTATGAATGAGGGTCAAGAGCAGGGCACCCCAGAGCAGGCAGGGAAATATTCCCAGTGCCCTGGGTTTGCACCGCTGCAGGTCACCCTGTGGTCACCCCTTGGGCTCTCGAGCTGCCTGGCACTGTCCTGCTGTCACACCTGGGTAGTTATTCCCTGTGTCCAGAACTGGGACTGTGTCCTGGAGCAAAGCCTGGTGTTACCCCTGGCCCTGCAGGGTGGTGGCTCCGGGGCAGTGCCACCAGCACTGTCCCCATGTGCAGCTCTGGGGTTTCTTTGTGGTCATAAGGACCTGGCTGGACTCTGAATGCACTGACATTTGCTCTGAGAACAGATGAAAAAAAAAAGAAAGAAAAAAGACTCATAAAGTTCCCAGAGATCTAAAAGCAGAAACATGTGTTGGAATATGAGCACAGGCTTTTGCTTCTTAACTAAATTGAGCAGTAGGAGATAGGAGTTTGGGTGACCCCTTCCTCACAGTGGGTGTTGCTCAGACTCAGGCTTTAAGCACTTCCTTAAGGACTGTCAGGAGACTGGGAAATTACTCAGTCAAAGAGGGCAGCACAAACAACAATGTCGAGGGAAGGATTTTATATTTCAATTTAAGTGAATCCATTTGTTTCCTTTTCAATGGGAACAGCGCTGTGACTCTGCAAGAGTCAGGAATGAGCTCAGCAACTGGAAACTGAAAAGCAGAAAATCCTTTTGCTCCTCAGGCTGAGGTTTGGGCCTCACTGTTGTAATGGCTCTGATTAGCCCTGCCTTGGTGTCACAGTACGTGAGCAGATCACTTTAAATCACCATCCATGGGCTGCTCATCCCTAAGGAAATCTGTGGTGCTGCTTGCAGTCCCTTCTGAGGGGTTTAGGGCGCACAGAGATCTACACACACTGTTGGTCAGAATTCAATGCAGAGGTGCTTCCATTCTATGTGCTTTGTAAACGTCCCAAAGTTCCAGGAGAGCTGGAAGCAGTCTCATTTTTGCTTTCTGGTCCTGCCATTTCCTCTGCAGCCACCCAGCACGGTGCTGGTTCATGGCTCACTCACCTCTCCTGTTTGGTACCATCAGAGCTCCTCATTTCCACCCAGAAACTTTCCAAACCTCCTGGCAGGGGGGTCTCCACTCACACAGGGGCTCCAGTGCTCCAGGTTTGATTGAGGAGCCCTGGTTTCATGTATTAGCTGACATTCTGTTAGATCTTTCTGCTTCCCTCTCTACAGTTTCTTAAGTTTTGCATTTCAGAAAGGGTGATGCTCCTTTTATTCTAGGACATTCAGGGTTTCATTGTTTTCCTCTTCAGCCTCTGTAGCCTCTGGTGGCAAGGCTTGGAGAGCCAGCAAACCAAGCTGGGGGAGTTTTCCAGGCTACTGTCGAGAGGATTATTTATGTCCATTACAAAAATAACTGGGTTTCTAAGTATCCATCTTGTGGGGCACTCTTAGCTCACTGTAACATTTTCATCATGAATAACCAATTAAAACCCCTTATTTTGCAAAGCTGCGTTCAAGTGCCCATCTGGGGAAACTGCAGGCATTGGCACTGCCGGGCCAAATACACCCAAAAAATGAACTTTACAATGCTCTTCAGAAAGCCATGTATTTTCACACTTTCTGAGAGTTCTATCATTTATTAGTTGGGCCAAATACACCCAAAAAATGAACTTTACAGTATCGCAGACATGTTTTATGGAAAATCTTTTCCTTAGGATTTTTCCTCCTGAGAAGCTGAGAGGCTTCAGGAACAAAATGTGAACATTGATTATCTGCTGCTGTGGAATGCAACAGGTGCATCTGGGATTGGTCTGATGTGGTTGTTTGTAATTAATGGCCAATCACAGTCAGCTGGCTCAGACAGAGAGCCAAGACACAAACCTTTGTTGTCATTCTTTCTATTTGATTCTCAGCTAGCCTTCTGATGCAACCTTTTCTTCTATTCTTTTAGTATAGTTTTAATGTAATATATGTAATAAAATAATAAATCAGCCTTCTGAACCATGGAGTCAGATCCTCATCGCTTCCTTCACCCAAGAACCCCTGTGAACACGGTCACACTTTACAGTACTCTCCAGAAAGCCATGTATTTTCACACTTTCTGAGAGTTCTATCATTTATTATCTGGAGCTGTTCCAGTGTCTGGGTTCCCGGCAGAGGTGCCAGTGCAAACGCTGCTTCTCCTTTGTCCTGGCTGTGTCACAGTGAAGCTGTGTGGGCCCAGTGCAGGCCCTGGCCACGGCAGGATGCAGCAAATGTGACCTTTCCCAAGTGCCTGGATGTGACTCTGCAGGGCAGCAAATCCCTCCCTGCCTCGGTGAAGGATTGGATTCGACACCTGCCTGCCGAGGCCCGGGCTGGGAGAGCAGGGCCAGGCTGCTTTGAAGGGGATAATGTGCTTCAGCTGCTCAGCGCCTGTCTGAGTCAGGCCTCTGCTTTTGGTGCTGGAACAGATGGAGGGTTCTGAGGTCAAAAACCAGCGTGGATCTCAGTGAGGGAGGTTTTCCTTAAAAGCTGCGTGGCTGTGAACATATGAGTTAATTCAAGACTGAAGGTGCAAGGTGTTGGACCCTTGCATTGTGTTGGTTTTCTCTCTTTGCCCTTTACAGGCCCCTCTGCCCTCCTCACCTATGATATAAAGGAAGGCAAGTGGGAATTTTGGAGGCATAGCAATGACCCCCCATGGCACACATGTGCTGGGCTGTGGGCCAGGTCAGTCTTGCACCTCTCTGGGATTTGCTCATGTGCATTTCCACACAGACTCTGTTGGGCAAAGCCTTGCTTCCAAGAAAGCCTGGATAAATTCATAATTTCTGTTACTGAGAGGCTCAGGAGTTCAAATGAAGCCCAGAATTGCATGGAGTGTTCCAGTCAACACATTTTTGGTTTTCCTTGTTAAAACATTCATAAAAGCATTCTGTAGCCAGCTGTGTGGCGGCCAACAGCCCTTGCTTCCTTCCACATCACAACAAGTAGGAGCATCTTTTTTAGTTGGGAGAAAACAAAAAAATCACTCTAACTTGATTTTCCCTTTGATCCTTCATATTCCCTACATGCTTTCCTCTCTGTTTATAGCATCTGACATAATTCCTTTGGTCAGATTTTATGCCTGAAGTCATTTAGGCCAATTTTAGCTTCTTTTTTTTTTTTTTTTTCCCAGGGCTTTGACGTCTCAAGCAACTTAATCTAGGTCAGTAAAGTACCTGCTGTTGAAAGGAATTTTCTTGAGTAATGTTTTGATGTCAGAAGGGCCTTCCTTGGCATGTGCAGATGGGAGGTCACCAAGCCCAGACAGCATGGAAAGGGCAAAGCCACTAGGTGTTCAATATTGGCCAAAAAGCAGCCTGCAGGGATTGAAATGATTTTAGATTTTAAAGGAAGAATTTGGTGATTTTTAAACAGCTGAAGTGATGTAGTGTAAAAATTCCAGCAATGCTTCCTTTGGGGGAGAATGTGCATGAGAAATGTTTGGGTTCAGGATCACAGGAGCAGCAATTACAAAGAATTCCCAGATTCACACCCAGATTCACACTAAGTGTTGAGTTTACAACTGGGGGAGCTCATTCTGAGAGCAGCCAGGGATGTGGGAGCTCATGGAGGAGCAAAGCTGATGGAGCTAACACTGCACTGTTATAGTTCTGCTTTTTGGCTGCTTTAAGGAACATTTTTGAGGATTCTTATCACAAGTCCCTTAATCACAACCAGGGCTGAAGGGCAGGTCTCTCTTCTGGCTTTTAGACACCCAATGAAGGCACTGGGGATAGGGAATTATCACTGCAGCCAAGGCAGAAAATGCTGGGAGAAAATGGAAGAAAACTTCAAGATATTCCACAGCCAGAACTAGCAAATATTTTCTTTTCTGCACTCATATTTCATGATTGGTTTAATCTTGTATCTGTAAAAGGGAAGCTTTAAATGAAGCTTTTCCTCTTGTTGGCCTTGGGTATTTGCAGGGGCCTTCCTCCTGTACCTAACTGTTTTCACAAGAACTGGAGGAATTTAAATTGCTATTTATCTGACCTTCTGTCACGTTTGATTAAGAAGGGTTCAAACACAACTGAGGTGGGTCACAGGTAAAATGGCAAAAACTCAGCAAAATGTATAATCGCTCTTCATTTCCAAATGACAAAAAAAAAAAAAAAACAACCCAGGGCAGCCCAATCTTTCCCCTAAATATTTAGAAAGAATATTGTGAACTGCATTTATCTGTTCCTTCAGTCATTTCAAGCAGCAGCACAAGCCAATGCTTCAGCACTGCTTCAGAGCATCCCCTGAACAATCTAATTTGAATGACATTACTGGAAGCTGCAGTGATTGTGGATGAGCTTGTTTAGCTCATCACTGAGGAGTCCATCAGTCCTGCACTAACAAAGAGTGATATTTTTGCCCTTCTAAACTGACTTGCCTTAATTTGTTTCATTTGGTGAGCTGGTTTCTGGTGTGATACAATGGCTCTCAAGTTATGCTCTGCAGAGCATTTTTTGGTGGGCATGATCAAACCCATGGTCATGAGATGCTTTTTTCCCCCCTCATTTCCAGTTGAGAAGTTGTATTATGAGGCTCTAAAAATATATTCACATGTTTTCATTAAATTGTTTCTCCATGGCAGCAATTGTTAGAGCTGCTGTGCTCATGCCTTTGATGACTATTGGGAGGAGTGGTGGCTTTTGTGATTGGAAATGGATGAAGCCAACCCAAATATGTGTTTGCATGAGGGATGTGTTTTGTGAGGGAGAGAGAATTCTATTTACATGTGCACTAAGCAGAATAGTTATTTTTTTTTCTCCCTTTTCATCCTTCTATGAACTTTTAAAGTAGGAAGATTTACTTAAGTAATTTATTTTTCTTAAATGTATGGAAATGAAAGGTGTGGGATTTATCTCTGGGAAGGTCTTACATGTCTGCATAAAATGTTTTGGTACGCAAAGAACAACTTAAATGCAACTGTTGCATTTCAGCAAAGGTCTCTCTTAGTCAAACATTTCTTCAGGCATCTGAGTTTTATGGGAGGTTGCCAAAACAAAGCTTTGAAAACAGAGTAAAACACCTTTTCTTCTGGTTGTTCAGCTTTCCTCTTTTAAATAGTGAGATTATGACAGGTCACTGTTCAGTGAGTTTCTCTTTTACAATTTTCTTTCAAGTTAGGATCTAAGGAAACAAAAAGAAGCTAAGGAAACTAAGACAGAAGCTAAGGAAAATGTACATTAAATAAATATATACACATGGAAATACACAAAGGTTTTATATCACAATTTTAATAAATGAAAGAATAAAATTTCATTTTTTTCTTTTCCACTTCCTCTTTCAGAGTTGAATTTTAAGCTATAAATTCAATCCAGGAGGTTTCTCAAATGGTCTTTTTTAACTAAAACTGGTCCAAAACTGCTTTCCCTGCCCTGAAATCTTTCTGAAATCTGTTAAGCAAAATCCCACTCCAAAGAGCCTGAAAAGTTCAAACTCTGTCCCCAAAATTTTGCATCTCAGAATGGAACATAAATCTATAAATAGAAGTAAATTAAAATATTTTCATACATGAAAGTTTTAAATAGAGTGATTTTAATAGTACAGTTTTTAATTAAATACCTAAGTTAGAAGAATTTAATTTTGAAACAGAGGTCTTTTGATTTTATTTTCAGTGCAAGAACAGGAACACTTAGGTTTCACAGGGAGTTCTTGATGTTGGTTGCTGTTCCCTGGAGGAGTCACCTGAGCTGAGATCTCTGCTGATCCAGCAAGAAGCAGAATTCAGCAGGATTTATTTCTCAGCCTTGCTCTTTTGCAGGGGTTAAAAGCGAGCCTTCCTCCTCTTCACAGCTATAAACACTGCAGTCCACATGAAGAGAAATCTATTTAAAAGTGGCTGAATAAAGTCAAGAAGGTAAATTAGAATCATCTGCTCCCCAAAGCCTTTCTTGTCTCCATGAAACAATGCCCTCTCCTGCCTCCCAGGCTGTGACTAATTCTCTAACAGTCCTTTTGTTCCAAATAAAACTCTCATGGAGGCTGACCATATTTTAATGAACAAATGCAGGGAAGATTGACTGTGCAGGATTCTTTTATTTTTGTGCTCTTTGGTTCAGTGGCAGTGAGTGGAGGGGCAGAAGTACAGGGCAGGAGTCTCAGTGTAGGTGCTGAAGGATGCCCAGAGGGATTTTTTGCTGCTGTGTTTTTGGCACAGCTGTGGGTCATGCTATGGATACAGTTAATTGGGTTCATAATTAGGAATGTTTAGAACCAGCTTATCTGTCAGGGATTCTGTGAGGAAGCAGATGCTGAGGTTCCCTGGAAAACCATAATGTCCCAGCTTTGGGGAGAGGCAGGAGGATGGGATTTGCTCCAGAGGGCTGTGAGTGGAGGGTCTGTCACATCCCTGCCTTTGGAGGCCACAGGACCAGGAGTGGAGCATTGCATGAACTCTCCCCCCTTGGTCAATCCCCGAGCCCTCAGCCCTGGGAACATCAACTACTTACCATAGAATTTTACAGGAGTGTCCCCAGAGGGCTGCCCTGGGAAGGGCACAGGGAAATCTCTGGGGTTTTGAGCTCCTGCAGCTCAGAATTGGGTGTAATTCTCCTTGGTTGGAATGGCCCACTCTGAGGGAAGGGTTAGAAGGAGGGCACTGTGGTCAAACCCTCAAAGAACCTGCGTCATTGAAATCCTCATCAGGAAAAGTCTGATACCCTCACATAGTTTAAGGTGAGCTCTAGTTTGATGTTTGAAAGCCTTAAGCTCCCTTTGGGAGTGCTCCTCAGGCTCTGCAGACCTTCTGAGAGGGACACCTGCTCTTGTGACACCTGGAGCAGCTGGTGAAAGGCAGGTCACAGGAATTTGGAACAACTGAGGCACTCTGACCACCTCACATCCTCACAGATTTGACTCTTTTACACTGACTTGGCCCAAAGTAACTGAACCTGCTTTTCTAGTGGCTCCACTTGCAGCTCCAAGCCCCTTTCTCCAATCTGCCTTCCTGAAAATTGGGGAATCCCATTGACGGTCATGAAGAACTACATCTTGTTTATGACTTCCTTAACTATTAAAATTCAGAAACCAGTTGCAAATTGAGCTCCAGGAATAAAGCTAGAATAGTTCTTTTATTGTCAGCAGTTATCTAAAATAGTATCAGATGAGAAAGACCAGAAAACACCAACTCCATTTATTAATTTTATTTAAACATTTTGTTGCTGTTGTTGTTCCTAGGATATCTTGTTAATTTGCATTCCTCTGACCAATATCCAGCATTTCAGGAAAGTAGGTATTGTTTATATAATTTATATAAATCCATAATTATATATTATGCATAATCCCATAATTTTTCCAGCTGCAAAATTTGGGCTGAAGCTGCAACCTGAATTCATGTGATTTTAAAGGACTACATAAATTTAAGAGGGATTTAAATCAACTCAGGCTAATTCCTCTGATCTTCTATTGAAAATGCCTGACTTCATTCCAGGAGAACAGGATCCAAGATCTCTTGTATGAAGAAAGGATCTTTGGGGGTGAAGAAATGGAAGCTAAACCTGAAATTTTCCTACCATCTTACATCATTAGAAATCCCCATGAAGACAATGGCAATTTTGTATTTGAGCAATGATCCTACAGAACATTTTCCCCCCAGTCACTTTTGGATCCTGCTTGGGCTGACTGTTGTTTGTTAGCTCAGGAATGTCAGAGATGAGAGAAAAACCTGCACACATCTTCTTCCACTCCCCCATACACTTTGTTTTCATGTTCGCCAGCAAACTCCTCAAGCTTCGTGTTTGCTTGTTTATTTTTATCAGCTATTTGCTCTTGTATCTCTTACTGCTTTAAAACTATGCAGGCTAAAGGTCTGAACACCCAGATGAAGCATCGTTGCTTTGCTGGGTGTTTCACTGCAGTTCTGGCAGCATTCCAGCAGCAAACATGCTGGCAGCCCATCAAACTGGGGATGCAGAGCTTGGTAATGCCAGCACTGCAAACCCAGACAGCTTCATCAAGAAAATTCTGTCCAAAAAAAAATAAATCCCTGGCACAGAGTTGGCTGATACACTTGGAATCCAACATCTTGGATTGTCCCTTGGCCACAGTGCCCCAGGCTCCAAACACAAACAAATCAGCCCTTCAGAAGGAGATGCTTATGTGCTAAATCCTTCTTTTCCTCGGCTTTGGCAAGCACCAGTAAACATCTTGGCAATAAAGAGCAAGAGATTACATGTTCTCTATGGACAGGCCCCTAATGCAGCCCAGGGAGGGACCATATCTGCTCCTGATGAAAGCAGAATGCTGAGTGTTATGCAATTAGTCATGTGAAATGCACCCAGAGCAGCCTGCTGGTCAAAACCCATGCTGGAGCTCAGGGGTGCCTTGCCAGGGCTTGGTGGACAGATGTTGTACCTCGGCTGGGTCATTTTATGAGATATTATCTCTTTTCAGTCTTCCTTTGCTTCCCCTTCCCTTCTTCTCAGCCGTTCATGACTCAGGCAGTCAAAACATTGCTTGAAAATGGCAAATGCTTATTTGAGAAAAAAGACAGTGAGTTGAAAATAATGTCTTATTTTTACATTCTGCAATTGTGTCTGTAGGGACAGTGATTGTTTGTTTCAGTGGCTGATGTATATGCTTAGAGTGATTTTTTTTTCACATTAGAAGTAGGACATCACTCACACTTAAGTTACTTGTCATACCTTTTAGACCAATAAAACTCCCACAGATGAAAGCTTGCTTCATGTAAGAGAACTGTTGAAAAAGTGTTTCTATGGACATAAAACCTGACATGAGGATAATCTGAAACTGCTCACTCCCCAAGGATGACAAAACTCTAACAACTTCAAAGCGAAGAAAGACTTGCCAGAGGGGAAATTGTAATTAAAATTAGATAACCTGTATGAAAAGCATCCAATTTGTAGCCTGTAAAAGCATTTTAGAAGCACAGTTCTTCAGCCCCAGGACCATAGCTGTAACAATTATCTCAAGACTTTCACAGTGGAATCAAAACATGTTAATTTGTTAATGACTCGGTATGTAGCAGTGAGGAAAAACTCTAATGAGGGAATGCAAACACAAAAACTGCATTTTTGTTTTTGAGTGAATGCACTGTTGAAGTCCATGCTTTGGTTGCTGTGGAAGTTGCCCATCTCTTCCTGAAAAAAGTGGTTTTGAATTGAGTGAATGGATCTCTTCCCCTTTAATCGTAGCCAAAATCCAGGTGGATCTGAGCCTTTCCTCTGGAGCCTTTTCTGCAGGAATGTTGGGATTCTGCAGAGCCTGTGCCTGGCTGGGAGCCCTGGTCACCCCAAATCCCCATCTCCCATCTGAGACTCCCTGAGCCACCTTTCAGTGCCACCACACACAGCTTCCAGGTGAGAAAGGATGTAAATTAAACACAACCACCTCTTTTGGCTGCACTCTGAGAAGTAAAACCTCTTTATCTACCTGGAGCAGGGAGGCAGCAGCTGGACCAAGGATTAGATTGAGTTCTGACACCGTGGCAGATCTCAAAGAGCAAAAAGGAACCTCAAACCCAGCTGAGAGGGCAGATTACTCCTTGTTTCCCCACTTCCCAGCAGAGTTTTTCATCCACCCTGTGTTTTGCAGCAGCTAATCCATAAATCTGGAATTTCTCCAAAGCAGCTGTGCTGCAGTGGCTGCTCCCCCAGCAGGGCAGAGTTGGAGCTTTCCCTGGTGCTGTGCCAGCACAGAGCAGCAAAAATATCAGTTTTCAGCTAATGATTGTATGCCTCAGATTAGGAGAGGATTAGGGACTTGTTTGAGAGTTTGGGTTGTTGTGAGGTTGGAGGGCAGAAGTGCAGTGGGGAGAAATAGGCAATGGAAAGAAAAGCCTGAGGAGAAATATGAAAAGAAAGAAGAAAGGAGGCAAGAGGGATGGGAAGGAGGAAAGAAAATGCTGCATGTGAGGAGGAAAGTTAAAGTGGTGGAAAAATCAGAAAACCCATGGTATTTTACATTGGCTGGGACTTGCTAAAACAAAAGAGATTGAGCCTCAAGTCAAATAACTCTTATTTCTTTCTTCTTCCACTGCATTACAGTAGTCACTCTTGAAGTAGAGTTAGGGCCTGGTCACATCAATACTGCCAATGAGTGCAGAACTAAGGGAAGTTTTAAGGCCAAAATACATTTTCCATCACTTGACTGCCCATCACTTCATCTGGGAAAACCCAGACAGAATTTCCAAAAGGAGAAAGTCTCCTCAACTGGGCTGTTGGTAGCACAAGGAAACCCTGTGGTGTGAGGGCAGGATGGCTTAGTGGGAATTATGGACTCTGGGAAAACAAACTGGTCTGTCAATACCCAACAGCATTTGAGTGTCTTTCACTCTGTCTGTTCAACCTCTCTGTTCTCTTTTCTGTGGTCAGTAAAATTTAGGATGCAAAGGTCCATCCAAACCCACCTGCCTCTCACTCATCTTCACTCTTTCCATGTCCATCCTTTAGCTCAAATCCTGTTTGCTGCTCCATCCTCCTTCAGGAGCTTGTAATTTTGGATCCTGAATGAGCAACAGGGCCAATAAACACACGGTGTTGCCACACTAAAATGTGTGCCACATCCTTGCAGGTGGCAGCAGAAAAGGTGCCCAGCATCATCACCTCCCTTCAGCAAAGAGCTCACGGAGCAGAGATGTTGAGAGAAGGAAAAGGGCTTGGAGGGAAAGTCAGAATAGCCTGGGTGTAAATAGTGATCTTCTGGAGCTGAATCTCATAATTAGCCAGGGCAGACTCCTCTTTGATGTAGGATTAATATAGAAAGAAAAGATTAATGTACAATGTTACTTCCTGAGTGAGCTGTTTCATTATCCTTGGTAGCTTCACAATATGATAATAATCATGGGGCTGGATCTGATCTTTTCCAGCTGAGACAATAGGGAGGAGGTGAGTGTTATCTCTGCCTTCCTCCACATGGCACAGTAATCCACTGTGCTGCTCCTGACAGCTGCACATCTTCCTGAAGGCCTTGCACACGGCCCATGCTTGCAAGCATCGATAATGATAAAATATTCATGATATCATTTTTGCTTGGGGCAAATAGACATTCTGGTGATCTGATGTAAATGCACGGAGTTATCTCCTGCTGGTCTCTATTTATGGGAGCAGTGACTCCAGGTACTGCTATTCTTAGCACTCTTATGAACACTGTTTGCTTTGTTGCAACACTTCTCATTTAATCAAACATCCCAAGGCACTTGGAGGAAAAGTTGTCCTATATCAGTAGTGCCAATTTTAAGTAAATATTCTCCCAGCCAAACATTTGCCTTTACCTGGGAACTGCAAGCTGCTGTCTGCCCAGAATGCAGAGGCATTTTTTGGATCCCATTTTCAGTTGTTTCTGTGCTGGAAGAAAGGTTGTAAAAGGATTAAAACCTTTGGGAGAATAGAGAGATGGTGAAGCAAAGGAGCAAACTGCCAGGTTCTTTGCCTCTCTGAATTTTTTAGTATCAGGAATTCCATGAGGTCCCTCCCAGTGTCAGGCTGTGATTCAGAATCTCTGTGTGCCAGAAACTTAAATAACCTGGTGAAGATTCTCATTCAGAAACAGGGACAGCAAAGTGTACCTGCCTCAAATAGGATGGTTTTAAACCTGCCTAACCAGGGACAAATACATATTTCTTGTTGATTTTCTGTGATTCTGCTCTGGGTATTCCACTGCTCTTTATCACCATCCTTGCTGCTGCTGCACGCGAGATGTGGAGGGTCGTACCAAAGCCCTGAATCATTCACTCAGCAGCATTGTTTGGGTTTGCTTTGGGATGTTTCTCAGATTCAAGTTGAGGCTGGTTTGATGTTGTGCTCTTCAAAGTTTTTCAGCACCCAGCCCTTCTGTGGCTCCGTGGAGTTCAGAAGTTGGCTGGAGCCTTGTGCTCTATCAGAGCTTTCACAACAGCAGCCAAGCCAATTAATCTTCTCCAAAGATGCAACGTGGAACACTACTGAGCCTTCTATTTTTATGGCAGTGTTTTTGCTTTATTTCTCACTCAGATCCTAGGCTTCATCTCTGGCTGCTGCATAACTCCTTACACGCTGAAGCTGTAATATATTTTCTATATTTTCTAGCTGCAGATCCTATAAACCAGGGAAATATATGCCAGTCTAGGATTGTCTGTGAGCAAATTTAACTGACCTGCAGCTTTCCCAGCATTGTCCTTCATGGCACCTTTCCTTTGATGGGCAGAGTGTAGATTCCTGACCTTTAAATTAAAAGATTAGGGACAGAACCAGGGATCTCTCACATCCCAGACTGTCCACGTCAGCTGCTCTGGGTTGGACCACTGGGATTAGAGAGAGGCAATAAACAGCATTGAGCTCTTGGGGGCTTCAGGCTGGACATCAGGAGGGATTTGTTCACTGAAAGGGTGGTCAGGCATTGCAAGGGGCTGTCAGGGAGGTTGTGGAATCTCCATCCCTGGAGGTGTCCAGGGACAAGCTGGATGTGGCACTGAGTGCTCTGGGCTGGTGACAAGGTGGGGACCAGGCACTGGTTGCACTCCATGGTCTGGGAGGTCTTTTCCCACCTCAGAAATTCTGTGTTTCTGTGACTCTTTTGTGGTGGTGCTCATTTGCCAACAGCCATTAACCACACACACACTCGCTGCACAAGTATTTACACAAATTTGTATTTGCAGTGAGTGTGCAGGAAAATAAAAATGTGGTGTGCATCTTTCTCATTCCACTAAGTGAGAACAAAAAACCTTTCCCATATTTTTTTTTTCCACCATGGCAGGGCTCCTGATTTGAAATTAGACACTAATAATATTTTGTAACTAGCACATAGTGCAGCTTGAGTCCACTGTCAGCTGCTGCATTGCCTGTGGACCACAACCTCAGGAGAAGCTAAAATAAGAAAGTTGCTTTAACAGTGAGTTTGCTCGTGGCCTGGACCATGTGGAGCACCACTGGTGGGAGGTTTGGCTCCCTGCTCCACAGCAGGTCATCCCTACAACATGGGTTGGCCAAAAGGAGGAGGCAATGGGATGCCAGGAGGGGTCCAGCAGGGCCCAGGGGTACCCAATACAAGAGCTGCCACAATGCTTGCACCTCTCCAGGTGAGCATCCCCCCAAAACAGCACCAGAGAACACCTGAACCCTTCCACTCCTGAGCCACCACCTCCCCATGGGCTCCAGGGGCAGCTGGAACTGCTCCTCCTGATGACTCCAGCAGCACAAACAGCGAGGGAATCTCTCCCCTTGTGAATCACCAAAAAATGGAAAATAATCGTCTTAAATTAAAGATATAATCAGTCTGCAAGCACTAAAACTTTGTCAGCACAAGAATAAGACATTCTCCTTAATCCTGTCCGTGCTGAAAGAAGTTTATTCAAGTATTTATCTAACCTTGTATTTAACCAGGAAATCCAGCTGAGCTAATCGCTTTGTGCCAAAGAAGTATTTGGGCACTCGTCTGCCATGACATTTCTGAGTGATTCTGTGCACTGTGGCCGTCCTGCTAATGCTTTAATCACACGCAGGAGGAGCCACACATCTTTCAATTATGTTTCCTTCAGAAAATCAAAGAGCCTTGTCATCAGGGAAGACATAAAATGATGGTGTGCGTTATTTGCAGAGGTGATGCCTCGAAATGAGACACCAAGGGTTCTGCCTGGTGTGCTCTCCATGGGCCTGTCCAAGTTCACATCACTTTACATCTCCAACATGCACTAATGCTCTTTTCTTCTGAGGTTTCAAACAAGGGGCTCCTTTTCTTGTGCCATAACACCCAAGAGTTTGATGGCTTGGCTACCTCTGCCTCATGAATAACACAACAATGTACTTTGTGTCTCATAAATAACAAGATATTCTCTGTGCACAAATACATGTGTGTGCTTCCACACTGAGACTGTGATGATTTTATAGGTAGAAAGACACAAAAGAGAATGAAGAAATTATGTTTTTCACAGAGATGAAATTATGTGGCCAACAGCAGCAGCAGATTTGTGGTTGTTCTGGGCAGAGGCTTGCACACTGAAAGTCTCAAGGACAGCTCATTAGGGATGTTCCACCTCCAGGCCTGCAAAGAAGGCATCACGTGCCTCAGTTTCCCTGCAGGAAAAATGGTGGTGGTTGAGCTGACCTCCCAAGGGCTCTGGATGAGCAGTGCTGTGGAATCTGCTCCTAATATTGGTGTTCTCTCCCACCATGGCAGTGCCAATGGGACAAAACCAACCCAAATGGGCCCTTGGATTTCACCACCTCATCCCACCTCTGTCTGTGCAAGACTCACATGTCAGGATCATGAGAAATTAATAAAAGGGAAAGAATTTTAAAAAAAGGCAGGCACTGCAGACTCATTCCCTTGCTTGCCCCTTGGAATAATTATTCAACAGAAATAATTGTCACATAATTAGCTGCCACCACCCCCTCCATTGTCCCCTCCCAGTCACTGCCTTGCTGAGTCACGCTGTCCCCAGAGCATCCTGCAGGGACCTCCCTGGCCCAGCCTGGAGCCCCCCATCCTGAGGGGCCCAGAGCTGCCTCAGTTTCCCCCTGGACATCTGCAGGAGCCCTCTGTGCCCTCTGCACCCTCCAGCATCAGGCCTTGCATTGGAAATCGTGCAGACACAGCCACATGTGGGCCACTGGAAAGGCTGCAGCCAGGCACGGCGTCTTCAGACCAGGCCCTGCAAGAATTAAAACCAAGTGTGAGATGTGAGCAGGCTGAAATGAGCTCCAAATGAAACTGGAGTTAGGGCTCCCTAGCAGGGAGCAGGGGATTGGGTTGTTAGGGTTTAATAAAGTGTGGCCAGTGCTTTAATAAAGTGTGGCCAGTATATTACCCAACATGCTTTTACAATTACTGAGAAGCAAGGACAGGAACTTCATTAACACTTTACAGGGGAAAGAAAGCTGTGCTACAGGCCAGTGATATATTGCTGTTGTGACTGTAGGTGTCCTGCCTTTAAGAAAGCAAGGGAACAAATCTGGGGAAGGGAGTAATTACACTGTCAGCAAATGTGTTTGTGTTCTTAGTGAAGCCACCCTCCCAAATCCCACAAATTTCTGGGACAGAAGGTGACTATAAACACAGCCAGACCCGTAATGTGAGAGACAAAACTCCTGAAGGGAAAAAAAAAAAAACCCAAAGATTTAAAAGCACATGCAGAATCATTTACAAAGTGTATTTTCCTGGGCAGGGTTGCTCTCCCCGCTCCTGAAGCAGAGGGAGCTGCTTTGATAAAGCACAGGTGAGCTGCATCTTGTGAGCTGCGTGTCAGGCAGGATTAACTCCCTGGCAAATTATCAAAGCCAACTGATAGCAAAACAAGTTGGGACTCTCCTACAGTGGCAGTTTAAAACTAGGTGTAACTTCACCTAAAACAAATGAATAGAGCGGGGGTGTGAGGGGACTACCTAACTAATTAACCCCTTGATTAACTCCCAGGCGGATCTCAGCGTTTTGTGGAAATCAAGGAGGTCTCAAGAAACTCAAAACTGAGTTGGGTAAGTTCAGAGTGAAATTCAATTACTGGGAGAATTCTTTCTGTGTGCTTTGGGGACTCGGGGAGGAAAGGAGGTGAAATGTTTCCCTGGGTCTGCTCCTGCCTTTTGCTGCTCAGCTCTGCACAGATTCCCACGTTGCAGGAGCGAGCTCACAGCAAAGCACACACAGCTCAGCAGCTTGGAAAGAGCAGTTCTGAATAACCCCTGAGAATGCAAAACCACCCCTTGAATTGCCACACAGAACTTTGAGACAGTTTTTTTGCTGTTTTGTATTAGAGCAGCTGAAGCACACACACACATAAGGAATTACTAATTCCTCCCATTAGTCTGTAACCCCTGTGACAGCACGAACCATCACACACCGCCTCAGAAATGCTGTGTTTTCTTACCATTTCCTACTTTTGCATTGCAGCAGGAAATACAAACCCTTGTTAGGTGTTCCCAGGGATTCAGGGCATCCCTGCTGCCCCAGGAGATCCTGCAGCTCGGGGAAGCTCAGGGAGCAGCCAGGTCTGTGGCACTGCACATGGGAAAAGCAGGCATGCAAAGTGGGATGTTGGGCTGAAAATGTGGCTTGTCAGGGCTAATGAAGGAGAGGGGAGGCAATTAAAAAGGAGAAAAGTGACAATCTGACAACACGCTCAATTAACGTAATCAGATTGTGCTTTCACTTCATCAGTGGTGAATCAAAGAGTGGTAGGAATGATATGAACTTTTTAATATTAAAAACTACTCCCATAATATGCAAAGTCAGGGAATACCAGTAAATTTCTGTCTGTTGCCGATCATTAACTGATTTAGGATAGACCTTGTTGAGTAATTATGTTTAATAAGAGCTTGTCCATACAAGCTGTTATCAGATGTCATTTTGTACAGTTTCAAGCCAGATATAATGGGCAAGATGCACATATTAACTTTCTGTAATACTGCACTGGCTTTTTATGGGAGAAGGGTGGGAAAATTCAAAACTGATTATTGTGTGGCTTCCTTTCAGACAGTTGTATTTGATCTAATTTGATTTATCGCTGCACATTTTGAATGAGCAGAAATGTCTGCAGGGGAAAAAAGAGACTTGTTACAGTAAATGCTCGTGTTAATGTATTTTCACCTGCTTGCTTGGTGGGCTCCAGAGCTGCCTGTATTTATGACTGTTTGGAGTCTTGTGGATTAAAAAAAAACTCCTCTCTATCTTTTTGCTCTCTGTTGTAGGGATGCAATGAGCTTCCCACACCCTCCAAAGCAGTGATTGTGTAACTAATCCATGCTGGCACAACAATGTCTTCACCTAGATCACTGATATTGCTAAACAGAAATACAGGATAACGCTGGTGTCTGTTTTCCTGAGGAAAGCACAGCTGTAACTCACAGGCAATTTTTTCCAGGTGGTTCTAGAGCATAAATGTCTTGAACCTTGTAGAGAAGTGAGCTCAGAGGTTTGGAGTTCCACTCCTTTATAGAGAAGTGTGCATTAAAGTTTTGGTGCTAGCATTACTTGAAGGCACAAAACTACAAACAGTTTTCCTGATTGCTTGAGGGTTTCTGGGTCTCCAGTGCAACTCAGCTGAGTCTTTAATGTGCTGCCACTGTTTTTCTTCAGCCGTGAGACAGGGGGGAGATGAACCAGGGCCTTTTCCATCACGCTCTTTCCAAGAAAGGCTCACACGCTTAAAAAAAACCATAAGGAAATGCATAAATATCTGTGAGTCTGAGCCACCCACCCTGCAGCGTGAGGAATCAAGGCTCTTTAACAGCAGAGTTAGAAAATGAGAGCTGTTTGGGCTGACTTTGTCACTGCCTTTCTGTGTGATGGGTGGAAAGGGCTGGATCTCTGCAGTGACTTGTTACACACCAAGAAGAATTCTGAGTTTTGGATTTATCAGCATCTGCACTTCACAGGCTGCTGGGCTCTGTGATCCAGGCCAAGGCAGGGCAGTAGCACAGCTCAGGTTCCTTGTGCCTGCACCTGCACCCCAGTGCTGTGTGTCTGCAGGGCCAGGGGTGTTTCTGGTGGGACAGCAGGGTGTGTGCCCCACTCTGCAGTGATCCCCACCATTTCCAGGTGTTGTTGGCTCCTGCTCAACCTCCCCTTTGAACAGCATCACTGATGGGCACCATATATGGGCACCATCAGTGCCCATCTGAGGGGTTTCTGTGCTGCTGGAAATTCGGTCACCCAAATTCCCCAGAAAGCAGGAGAGGGGCAGGACGTGCATCTCTGCACCTGGAAACAGCAGCGAAAACAATACAAACCCTTCCCTTCCTTAGGTGGGTTTTGAGTTCAAATTAGGCTTCCCTGCCTTATCTAACTCAGGTAAGTGTTAGTCACTGGCATTGCAAGAACTTGTTATGGTTTTGCTTGGCAGAGACTCTGCACGTGTTCCTGTGCGTGGATTGCAGGGACACGTGTTTGCCTTGCCAAGGAGATCTCACACATGAACACTGATTATCCTGGGAATTTAAGATTCTCTGCTAATGAATTCTGGCTTTGTTTGTTTGCTGCTCTGCTTGGGTCAGCCCTGGCTTTGCTCTGTTGGTTACATGGACAAGGCTCCTTCTCTCAACTCCTCCGTGGTTGTTGCTGGTAGTCAGAAGAAATCCTCCTGAAATAGGTTAGGTGTTGGTCAGGGAGGTAATTTGTTCTTCTAACACTGATTTAAAATAAAAAATAGGCAGAATTTACATAAACCTAGAGGAATAGGCATTTATTTCAATATAAAAGTGGGGGAGGGCTAAGAAAAGGAGGTATTGTAGACTCATGTTCTCCTGGTGAGTTTGGTAAGGTTTCTGTTGACATTTCTCCTGTTACAGCGTAAGTTTATGGGGTATTTCCATATGTCTCATAGAACGTCCTGAATGAGAACAAACCTGTGGGAACCTCAGATTTCTATCTCCATCGAGATGCAAAGCGCCATTTTCTCAGCCGTATTTGCATTCCCAGATATACAAAATGCAGCAAACACAAACGTTTGGCACCCAGGGAAGTCTCTGTCGTTTGCATTCTCATCTCCAGCCCTGCACGTGCCACCACGGGCTGGGCTGGCCCTGCGTGGGGTGACAGCGCTCCCAAACCCAACACCCTGCACACAGACTCTGCTTTTTCTCACATGCATCCTCGTCAGAGAATTTCTCTCATTACCTGGGCTGTAATCCCTCCCTGGGGGGGAGGCCTGGTGCGCAGAATTAATTTCATTTGGCCACAGAACCTCCCTGTGCCTTTGGCATCTCGGTCTTTATGCCAGAGGAGAAGCTGTCTGAGGCAGAGCCACTGCCTTCACAGGGCCCTGTAGGAAATATCTCACACCAAGCTGGGCTGGAGGTCATTGCTGAGCTAAAAACCCTGCCAATGCTTGCTTTAAAGGAGAGCAGTTTGGGGTTTTTTCCTCTCCTTTCAGAATTCTGTTTGGGGCTTGATCTGCCTTTATTGACTGAGCTGAGTAATGTGCAGGAGGGACCAGCTCAGCTTTGGAGATGGGCTAAAGGCAAGTCCACACCTGGCATCTCTGCATCATTCCTTACAGCTACAGCTCAAATGGGGTGAAAATTTTCCACATTTCCTTTCATTTCTTTCTTCCCCTCCTTTCTTTCAATTATATCTGGCATTTTCAGAGGTGAATGCTTTCAAGGATTTCTTCAGAGACAAAATAATTCTGCAGAAAGTACAAAGTACCTGCTTTTCTTTTTTTTTTTTTTTTTTTGCACATGCATTTTTTTCATGGAAAAGGGAAAATTAAAAGCTTAGTTGAAAATATAAAAACACTGCTCAGTCCAAAAACTTCTGAGCTTTGAGCGCAACTGAAATGTTTGAACGGTTGAAATTCCTGCAGAAAATGGAGGAAAACAAAAACGTTTTCACTATTTTTAGTCATTCCAATATTTCACTGAAGGTATTTTGAGGGGGAAGTTGGTTTTCCCACAGCAGTTGCTACCTCTAATTCCCTCTTTTTATTGCTTTTCCCACATTTTGTACTAAATTCTAACAGTTCTTATCTCCTTCCTGTCTTTCTGGCTGTGCAACACTCAAATCTTGCTGTCATTTTGTATTCATGAGTGGGGTGGAGAAAGCAGACACAGCTGTAAAGTATAATTTCTAGCAACGATAACAAAAATTAGAACCATGGCTCAGATTTTACTTTTTTGGGGGGGAAAAAGTCTGGGAAAAAAGGTTGTTCCCCCTCTCTGCCAAAACTTGATAGGCTCTACTTGAGCGTTTCTTAGATGGCGTGTGGATTCAAGGGCTTCACATTTCATCAGCACCCTTAATGAGATGGAGGAGCCTCTAATAAATCTCAGCCCTTTTAATGAATTCTTTATAGCTCTTAACTGCTGCAGATAGAGATTGACGAGTGTAACCGGTAGCACAGAATCTTGGCAGGCAATAAGAGGAGCGGCCCCATCCTTCCCCTCCGGCGTCCCATCTGAATTTCTGCAGCAGAGATAACCAGGAGTCTGTCACTGCTATGAAGTTTGTGAAATTTAATTAGGGAACTAATAAAACAGCTCTCATCTAGGGCTGCAGTTACCTAGGAGATGTGATGTGTTGTTTGAGGGCTTCTCCCAAGGGAGCGTGTGCTGGAGAGCTGTTATCTGAGCAGAGACCCCGATTGACCACTTCTCTGTTGTAAACCCCTTTCCAGCAGGGTTAATACTTGACTAAAAGACATATTTGCACTACTTGAGTGAGCCCTTGATGAGCACAGGCTGATGGTTGATATTTAAACACCACTCACTTTGGAGAGGCACGTGGGGGTTTTTTCCTTTCTCCTCATTTCTGTTCTTGGTCACATTCTCAATCAAAAAGTTCCATTTCCCAGTTCTAACTCCAATGTCTTGAAATCCTCTTAACACAATTGAAGATTTTTCTTTGGGCTTTTCAGAGGTGAAAAAGCTTTGTCCCAGCTGGAGTGGAGGAGCCAGAAATGATGGTGAGAGTAGAATCAGATCAGATTCAGCCCAGTGGCTCTTTCTGCAAGATCTGCTCCTGAGAAAAAGCTGGGTGTGATATGTCCAGACTGATCTTTTCAGTTCAGTGAATGCTTTGGCACTAATTTCAGTCAAGGAAATTTCACTGTAATGCAATTATTGTTAATATATCTCATAGTTAGTAGATTAGATTTTGGTTTGTTGGTGTATTCTGGAAGACATAGTTCTGTCTGTTAATCCCCAAGTATTTACAATTTATATCTAGTCCTAGAATTCAGCAAAAAATGGGTTCATTGTACCTTGAGACCTTTTAAGATTTCAAATGTTTTTCCCATACCACAACAGAAAACCACTCATCTGTCTTTAGATTTTTTTTGGTGATAAGTCAACTTATATTTGAAAATTAATAGCTGCTTCAAATAAAGGGGATTTTATTCAGTTCTGAAAATGTCAAAGAAAGCTTCTTTGACCATTTCAAAGCCATTGTTTTTAGAAGAATAATTGAAATGAAAAAAAATCTACTGAAGCCATCCCACCCCTCCCAACTATATCTGTTTGGGCAAAGCAGAATATTCCAGCAATAAAAAGAAACCACATTAAAAACTATTGACCAATTCTATTTAATATTTATTCTTCTTTGATAACTGAAGAGAATAGAAAAATCTTCTCAGCAAGGCACGATGAGAAGGATTTCTTGGAGAGCAGTTTTACTGAGACAACCATGGCTCTGTGATGAATATCTCAGCTGCAGACCTGGCCTTTTGGCACCCCAGGAAATGAGCACTGAGGAGGTTTTTGCACTTTGTGTTGTCAAAGGGTGTAGATGGCACAGTGAAATTGGGGCAGTGGTGTCCCCAAAACTCCTGGATGGAGAGGGTGGAACGTGGCTTGTGCAATAGCGGGTTTGTCGGAGCCTTCCAGGGACACGGTTGTTATAGTGATTTATTATCAGCATAAAGGGTGTTCAATAATAATAAAACAATGACCAATCCTCACTTTCTGCTAAAAGGCAGCTGCTCGTGGCCCGTGGCAGGCAGATGGCTGAATTTGTAAGATGGATTCTGCACAGTTCAGAACAGCAAAGTCAGTGTTTTTGTCCCTTAAAAGTATTGAGAGATCTTTGGTATTCCAGTGCCCCAGAATAAAATACCCCAAAAAGAACTGCATTTTCATAGCAGCTCACCGCCTGGTAAGAGGTTTCTCAGCTGTGGCGTGTTTGTGGTGCAGAAAGTACCTTTATCTGGTTGCATCAAGGTCCTTGGGACTGGTCTTTATTGTTCCATCTCCTGCAGAGGTGCCAAGTGACTCATTTGACCTCGATGAACAATGCTGAGGTGCTGGGAGCAGCACCTGAGTCATGAAGGTGGCACTGAGCTCAGCCCTGAGCCAGGTTCATGGGATGATGCCCATGTTTGACCTATCAAACCTCGTGCTGAACTGGTGACAGTGTTTGACCAACACATCATTAAGACTTTCTCATAGTTAGGGAGCAATTGAGCGAAATTAAATTATTTTCCTGCTGGCTGAAAGGCCCTTGGGAATGTTATTTGATTATGGAGCTTCCTGGCTCTCAGGTATGGAGAGCTCTCAAAAGCAGCTTTATTAATTCTTCCTGAAAAATTACATTTCCAAATCCTTGTCTGGAGGGACTCTGCTCCAAAGGGATGTCCTCAACATGACTTAAAATCAGCTTTGCCCTGAGGAACATTGGGTGGAATAGATGGATGAACATGTGCCACAGGCATCACCTCGAAGTGTAACATCTCTGAGTAAGGATGGAGTTAAACTTCCATCTCTGGTGTAATTACTGAGAGTAATGGGCTGTTTGTAATTATGGTGATATTAAACCTGATAAAATTTTTGGGCCAGATTCTTGCCTCGTTTATAGTGGTATGAAGCAGGAGACTGTGAGAGGAGATCTTGGCCCAAGACAGTTCTTGAGATAAACCTCAGGCTAAACAAGATTGAAATCTCCCACACCCATGATACCCCTCCAAACATCTCTTTTATTCTTGGGTTAAAGGCCAGGTATATTTATGGTGCAAACTACATTAAGATTATCACCGTTAATTAACTATGTTCTGAAGTTTTTAATCTCAACCTCTTCAAGAGCACTGAAATCATTTACATACCAAAACAGAAGTGTTGAAAAAGTTTCCATCTGTTTTCCATCTTTTTCCAAGAAATTTTTAAATGCTGGCCATTTTCCCAGGAGACCATGTCCCCAAGGAAGCGTATCCTGACCAGCTCTCCTTTCCAAATTCACTAATTAAGGTGTTTCTGTGAGTCATGGGGACTTTCCTCTTCTTTCATAAGATATGAGTGATGCTCTTCGGGGAGAATAAATAAATAAATGAATCCAAAGAGTGTTACTAATGGGCTGGAAGAATGATAGCCTATAAATTCACCTGATTTTAGCTGATCCAGGCAGAATCCTGTAAAGGTTAGACTTTCAGATTATCTCAATAGATTAATTCCCCTGACTTTCTGAGCTGTCCTTTTATACATTCAATGTAGAAAGCAAATAGATGACATCAGTAAATCTGGTATGGCAATGTGGCTTAGGATGTAAACCATTTTCAACTCTGAAGAGATTTAAAAGCAAAATGAAAAGGTATTTATGAAAAAAAAATTATCAGAAGAAAAATCTAAATAAGCAAAACCTTATTTGTTTGCAATGCATAATTTCAGCAGTTTTATTTATAACAAAACCTTAGTTCTCTTAGAGATAAAAGCTATCATACAATGTTTTCTCAGCGACTATCTAGTAATCATTCTTAATTTTATTTACTTAAACACTTGCAACTTTTCTTAGCACTTGCAAAGTGATGAGAAAACCTTGATTGCCAAGTGTAATTTCTCTAAATTATTGCTCTCATAACACAAGTTCAAAAGAAGAAATGAAAATAGGAAGCTCTCCTACAGCAGGCCTCTCTACTCCTAAATGCTCCTTTCAATTAAAAAAATATAAATTCCTATGTTTGTACATTCTGTACACTGTGTACACAACCAGCAGTGTCAAAAAAAAAGCTTGCAATTAAATTAGTGGTGTTGAATTTGTGACAAAACGTGACAAAAAATTGGTCTGTGCCAAGCAGAATGAAGTTTCTAAAAGTTGTGTGTGACAAAGAAAGGGGCAGAAGCTGTGTAGAGAAGAGAGTGTGTTCTTTTGTGGGGTAGAAGATGGCATCATAGCAAGTACCAAAACTGAAATAGTGACCCCAGGCTGCTGTGCTTTTCCCAAGTTCAGAGCTGCCCATAGAGTTGTGGTCCAGTCCAGGTCACAACTGGAAAAGAATTGTCTCCAAAGCCAAGCTTTGTGCCCAAGGGCCCAGGAATATCACAGGGGGAGCTGATGGTGCAAAATTTTGTTATTTGGGACAGGTTCTGTACGCACTTCACTCTTCAGCCAAAAGAGACTCGGGCACACCAAGGTGGGAATTGGTTTTGCTCAGTGTAATAATTTGGTTTGGTTTTGTTTATTCTGGTGCCATTCAGGTTTGCCTCCAGCCTGTGCTGGATGGGCCATGCTCTGAAGTGGCCCCTGTGTTAAAGAGGAGCAAAGCAGCAGCCAGAGATGCAGCTGAACCCCCTTTTCCTCCTTGTGCCTGGAGCTGAGAGGGCAGGGTGGGAAGCAGGACCTGCCCCCTGCCCAAGGGAGCCCTTGGCCAGCAATGGAACTGTCCTGGGAAATGGGAGAATGGGAAACGGGAACTGTCCTGGGAAATAGGAGAATGGGAACTTTCCTGGGAAATGGGAGAATGGGAAACGGGAACTGTCCTGGGAAATGGGAAAATGGAAATGGAACTGTCCTGGGAAATGGGATTTTCCAGGGAAAATGGGAAATGGGAACTTTCCTGGGAAATGAGAAAATGGGAAATGGGAACTGTCCAGGAAATTGGGAAAATAGGAAATGAGAACTGTCCTGGGAAGTGGGAAAATGGGAAATGGATATTTCTCCTTCCTCCACCTGAGTGACATGACCCAGACGTGGGCCAGGGCAGCAGCAAGAGGGAAAGGACTTTGTTCCCTGCCTCCCTTTGAACTGGCAACTCACATCATCCTTCTGTTTTCACACAAAAGGGTATTTGGTAATTTTGTATTCTATAACAATGAGTCTGGTATTTCCGTAGTGATGCATATTGTTATAATCTCTCTGCTTTGTTTCCTTGACATATTTTTTTATTAAAAAGTCTTCCCAGCCTTAAATAAGTACAGAATAAGTGTGGTCATTCTGGGAACATGAGAGGCCTGATTATCTGACCATCAAAGGCTATGCTGTAAACAGGATACTAGTAAACAGGAACTGAGCCCCATATGGAGAGTTTGTGGTTTTCTTCAGCCTCTGTTTGTTATGTCTTACATCCTGTTAATTATAGAAAAAGAGCTGGAAAGTTGGAAATAATCTTTTCTCCAGATTATTTCCAGCTTCCCTCCAATAGAACAAAATGCAGTGTAGTGCTGCCTTACCTTGCTTCCTTCAGATGTAAAGAATTAAGACTTTTCAGTCCAAGGGGATCACTTTTCAAGAGGATTACAAGCAGATTTTTTTTTTCCTTTTAATTACAAAATGAAAATTTAGATCTTTGCATCTTAGGCAGGGAATCCTCTCAATTGTTAGAACAGCATTTCAGTGTATTCTTTGGATTTTGTCTGAGGGCCTTTGGTACCTTTTAAATGCCATTTGTATGACTGGTATAAATCATATCTCAGTAGGTGGATTCCTAAAATGAAGATTTTGTTGCACAAAACAAATGGCAGAATTTAAAGTCATGGCTTTCAAGTTATCTGTGTGGTTGGGTGTCTTTCCAGGCTGTCCATGGATGCAGAGGGATTTCTCCAGAGCTGGCTGAAGCTGCTCCTGCATTCCCACTGCTTCTCCTTGACCTTTGATTTGCACAAATGATTGTCCTTCTTTCCTTTTAGTCCATGCTTCCAGTGCCAGCAAACAGATTAATGAGGAAAAATCCTGGGAAGTGCTCAAATCTGGGGCTTTGTGTTTTTGGGGTACGTTCCCACTCTTCCTTAAGGACCTGCTTTGGAGTTTTGGTGCTTGAAGGAGCCACATCAGAGGAGCAGTGTGAGGGGGATCATGCTTTGTTTAGACTTATTCTTACCAGATCAGGCTTTGGGATTATTTTTTTGCAAAACAGAAAGCCAAAATCTGTTTGGTTCTAGGTCCCACGTTAGCTGTGACGAGCAGAAAGTACCAGCCACTGCTTATATTTCTTAGACAGCCGTGCACCAGAGACCACAAATAAATCTCCTGTTATGTTATTTTTCAGCTCTCCGCTCTCAGTGCTGTCTCTTTAAGCTGCTCTCTGGTGCCAACCATCTGCTCCCAATTGCTGTGTGTTACTCTTGAGATCTGTAAGGCCAAGTCTGTGCACTCTGCCCCCAGCAGCAAACTCAGCCCAAATCCCTCCATCCCCAAAGCTCCCACCAGTTCTCATCCTTGAGGGGAGGAAAGGGAGATTTCTGCCCCGTATTTCCCCAGGCTCAGGGTATTGCAGCACCTCCAGTCCTGGGGCTGCCACAGGGACAGGGAAATAAGGTCAGGATTATGGGATCACCAGAAGGAATTAAAGAAATGCTGAGAGAATTGGCTGCTTGTGAACAATAAGGTTTGGATGCTATAAAAATGCCCTGTTCTGGCGTAACTCTGCTCCCATTACACTCAAGGAATAAAATTCCTGCCAACTTTACTAGGAGCAGAGTGTGGCTAGTGCTGAGAGCTTTTGAAAATCCCACCATATAGCTGCACCCACTTCATGGATCCATTTTAATGACATGATTAATAAAATACCAATGCAGCTCCAAACAGTTCTGTGTTCGTTTTCCAAAGCACTTTGACTCATCCGTAATCATAACCAGACTTCCAATTACACTGGATTTTAATTGTTCTCCTTTAAGGATAATTACTAGTACTCTGAAAAAAATTACTATGAGTAGCTGGTGATGAGTAGGAATAGGCATCCTCGCTTCTCTCAGTCTGTTCTGTCATTTGAGTTACGAGGAATGTAATTGGATATGTGACACCCAGACACAGAGTGGTTTCCAGGATCTGAGAGGGCTCTGTTTCAGTTAATGTGTTAATTTGGGTTCCATCTCCTCATTTGTTCTGCTTTGATCTATCATTTCATAAAGCCAAAGCACCAGATTATTAAGTGTGTGTGCTTGATTTATGCGCAAGACTCCATTTGCATACACATTAATATTTTTAAAGTTTTGGTCCAAATTTCTGCAAGCCATGGTATGGAGTAATACAAGCTGTAATTTCATACTCCGTGGCAACAACTGCTGGGAATAAAATCATCCTGTGATTTGGCCATATTCACACACCAGGAGCTATTTTCCATTTGGAAATTTCGAATATTGCCAATTGAAATATATCTGCAAGCAAGCTGTAAAGAGAGGCATTGCATGAGCCGAAGGGCTCGGGGCAGGAGGCTGAATCTCATGCTCAGTGTATGAGATTATCAAGAATATGACATTAAAACCTCAGCAAGTAGGAGCTACAATTCTGCTCGCCTGAGAATAGAGAGGGACTCAGTTCCCTGACTGGGAGAAGAGTTGGGGCTGAATTTGTTGCCCAAGAGGTTGGATTTGTGACTGCTCCCAGCACAGGGCTGGCTTTTGGCATGGCTGTATTTGTGCTCTCCTGGTTAAAGCGCCAGGATCCTGCTGCCATTCCTCCATAAACCCAGATTATACAAATGTAAGGAGGCGTCATTGTGAAAAACTGGGTCTTTACACTTTTAGGCCTCTGAGAAATTAAAGATTTACTTTTAATCTGACACTTAGCCCAGAGAGTTTAACAGAGCTGCTAAAATCCAGCTCTCCACCAGCTCCTGTACTTCTCAAGTACTTTCTTTTTCAAATTTGTGTAGGATACCTTCAGACATAAAATGTAAATATGATCATTTATTCTTTGAAGTTTTATTATAGTAATTATTAGTATTAGGTGAGTATTGTTTTAATAATGCTCTTTTTCTTCAAATTACTCCACAAAATCCATATTATAATTAATTTTATTATTAAATAAAAAGGTTTCCAGTGGAAAATACTGGCCCTGAGAAATGTATAATTTTCCTTGTAAAATATTTGTTTCAATGACATTTCTATTCGCCATGGGAAAATTTTGGAAAATTTCAGGAAAAAAAATTGGGATACAGATCCCAGCCAGTACAGCTGAGGGGAGGGTGAAGGTCTCTGGTTCAACCTCTGCCCACAGCCTTCAGCTGGGGCTCTGGAATTTGGCACTCTGTAAAATAAGGTGTTTCTTGAGCTATCAGATCAGCTGGATCTGCCCTGCTCTCGTTGGTAATACTTGATTTTGTCCTCTGCTGGAACTCAAACCTTTGGTTTGGTTTCTGACTGACCAGCTCGTGTCACAGATGCTGGTTTGTATTTTCACTGCAGTAAATCTGTCCCATCACTGCCGTGGCTTTGCAGTTATGGTGGACACAATCGTGGAATTTGAAGATCTTTGAATTTCCTAAAGGTGGTCAATAGCTGTGTTTGCCTTCCAATGTCCAAGATGTTATTCCATGGGAAGATCATCTTCACTGTGATCTCCTGGATGATGGTTTGAGTCTCCCACAGAGAGATGTGGTTGTCCTGCTGCTCCATGCCCATCACTGACTCTGCATTCTGTAGGTCCCAGGCTTGCTTGGAGCTGCCAAACTTTGGGTTCAGATCTGGAATTAGATGGTTTTGTAAGTTACTCCTTCACTTTGAAGCCATTGCTTCCCCTCCATTTCATTTCTGCTTCATAAATGCACAGCACAGTTTTGCCTCCTTTTAGCTTGTCAGGATAATCCAATCCAGACCCTTCTGGTTTGAATTACAGCCTTTTCCAACTCACAGCCTTTCAGAGCCGGCTTTCCTTTTAATCCCTTTTTATTTATTTATTTGTATGTATCTTGTCTCAGCAAATTATGTTGCTTCATGTCATCTTAAACGATGTGGTGTAAAATTAAAAGAAAAGCCACTTTGTAATGTATCAAAATGTTATTTAAAAAAAACCCCCCCAAAATGTTTGTCATTTATTTTGCTCACAAGTAATCCCAAGCGGCAGCACACTGTGAGGTTTTCTGTGAATGCACTTACAATAGGAGCCAACCACACATTTCACTGAATCAACAGGCTTGTCTCCAGATATTTATGACATGAATGTTCAGACTTCTGTTTAGTCAGCCATCCCCAGGGTAGGCAGCATTTTTGATAGCGCCTAAAGGAATTAGGCACATGTTGTCAGAAGGCTCTTTGAAACTCCTGAAAAATCACTGCGAGCGCGGCTTTGATGGCTGAGTCATTTGGGGTCTTGCAGATGCTGTGCTGAGTACCTAATTCCCAGGGCACAGGGGATGGGAGTGCAGCCCTGCCTGCCTCCCTGCCAGCAGCTGGAGCCAGGGCAGCTCTCTCTGCTCACAGACAGAGCGGTGACAAGCCCATTTTGTCACAGGGACCGAGAAGCTGCATTAGCTCTGGATGTGTCACCTATAAAAACATCATTGTCTGTCTGCACAGCTGCCAGGCTGACTCTGTGTCAGTCCCAGCGAGGATGCTGCCCTCCCCTTGCCCGGGCCAGGCTGGATGGATGCCTCCGAGCTGCCTCCTCTGCTGCGGCTCCCTGCTCCTCAACAATCCCCTCGTTTTGTTTTTGCTGTCTGAGTTACCTCCAGAGCAAACAGGAGTTTTCCCCTGTTTGGGGTGCATCCACAAACCCCTCTGCAGCTTTAGCTCCAGATTTGGAAAGCAGAGCATGCTCTGCGTGAGGGCAGAGGAGGCTGATGCCAACCTCGGTGCCAGCTCTCCACCAGCTCCTCTCCCCACAGCCCCTCGGGTGCCATCTGAGCTATTTTTCCAGCCAGAGCCAGACTACTTCATCATGTCCTGGGTATGACAAGACTTGTGAAGGGGGCAACCTTTGATGGCTGAGAGCTTTCAGAAGTGTTAATGCCATGTCTGGGATATTGTCACGGAGGGCTGAATTCCAGCGCGGGCGGCGCCCGGGGTGGAGCTGGGCCATGAGCAGAGAGAAGGGCATTTCTTGCTAAGGCTTTGTGCTCAGGCTTTTATGATGCTTTTAATACGAGAGACTCTTATCATGGTTCATTTGCTTCCATGCCTGTGGTTTTGCCACTTGGGAGCAATTATGGGAGTCTGATTCGTGCTAAGGGAAGGGCTGGCGTTTGGAGGGTGAATTATGTGGCTATTTTTTGGTGGACTTTTGCTGGTATTGAGCTAAAAGGCATTAAGGCAATTTGGTCCAGCTCAGATGGCATTTGTCTTGTTTGTGGCCACACTTTATTTTGTTACCTACACTCCTGGACTGTTTGGAAATGAAATACTGATAGAAGTTTGAACACAAGCTGTTGATGATTTTCCTTTGCCATAAAAATGGCAGGCTCTTAATTAAGATCCACTGTGGGGTTTTTTAAGTGCATTTTAAAATTTATTATTTGCTTTGACTTTCCAGAACATCTATGCTCTAACCAGTTCATTTTGTTTCTGGTTTTGTCCCACCAGTATTGATGTCACTTGAAAATCTGATTGTCAACATCGTGAAAACAGTGCTAGGAAAAGCCACAAAATATTGCACAAGATCCAGAAGGACTGAAAGTTGGAGGATTTCTTTCAGGGGATATATTGTTTTCACTGGTGAGTAGGTGGAGCCATTTTTTCCCTGATTGCACTCTAGAACAGCTCAAGTTGCTGTGACTAGAATTTTGATTCTTGCTAAAATAATTTGACAGTAGTAAAGCTTTTCTCCAGGGCCCTTGCTGTAAATTATATGTGTTGCATGCTCCATTATTAATTGAAACCAGGGTTTTTTCCATTTAAACAATGTCATTTCTTGAGGTGGGAAGAGGGTTTCTTTGGCTGGCGGTTGTTGATTAAATTGGGAGTAGAAATGGTTTGCATCTTATGAAATGAAAGGTAAATCTGGTAAAATTTTATTATAAAATCTGAAATTAGGCAGAACTCTGGAGCCCTGAGACTCAGATGAAGTCCAGAGTGATGGTCAGAAGAGTCCTAAAAGAAGCCAAAGGCAGGAATTTTGAGGAGGAAAAAAATTTGAATGTTTTTTCTCCTCTCAAGCATTCAAGGGAATTAAAAATTGCACCCAAAGTGGAATGTGAAATTCAGCCTCAAATGTGGAGACTACAGTTCCCATGGTTGCAAACCATTACTCAGGCAGCAGAATGATGGGCTTTGAGCAGGAGAGATTATCCTCAGATAAATTGTCCATTTTGAACATTTGTGCATTCACTACTCACTGTGTCTCACACTGATAATATTCTTTCCCCAAATTTAGGTGATCCAGGGAGAAAGGAAAAGTAGGGGGACATGTTTTGCCTTTTTTAAAAATTTTATTTTGTTATCTCCAGAGCTAAAAAGAGTTAATTTATTTTGTAAGAATTTCAGCCTCACCCTTACTCCATCTGCATTTCACACAATGATTGAAGTCCTGTTCTTGAAGTAGCCCTGAAATCTTGAAAATTGCAGGAAATCTCTCTCACATTTGATTTTTTGTAACCATTACAGGGGAAGAACGCTCCAAAGCTCCATGAGGATCCCTGTGGGCTGGGACAATGTGGGTTCCCTCCCTGAGCTGGGAGGCTGCAGCCCACAGGATGGACATTCAGTCTCCTCCAGGACAGGATCCAGGAGCAGCTCTGGGGATGTGCACAGGTACAGCACGGGATGATGCCCTCAGACCTGTCCTGTTGGGCTGCCTTTGCCTCGTGGGCTGTGTGAGCAAACAGGAGATTAGAGGGCACAGCAGGCTGATCTGGCTCTGGTGCCTGATTCAAGTAAATAAATAAACCAAAGGATAAAGTGACCACAGCAAGGCATGTTACAAAAATCCAGAGTTATTTAGGTAATGAGAAGCATGGATAACCACTTTGAGAACAGCAGAGGAGCAGAAGACAGAGCAGTGATGTCTCTTGCATGATAAAGGCCATCTTAATACTTTCTAATTACACTTATTAATACACTTTCTAAATGACAAAATGGAATCAGTCTTTGCTGTCTGGCATCCTAACCCTGCTAACAAAGCAGGGCCATTTGATTTCCACCAAAGGAATCAGAAGAATTAAGACAATTCCCTAATGCAGGATTTTTAAGAGAATTTCTTAAAAACAGATCCCTGTTTAAAAGTGACCTGGAGTTCTGTGTGGCAGCAGGGACAGAGGGCTCTTGGAAGGGGAAAAATGAGAAGTGGACCTTCAGCTCATCCAGGCTCTCCCATTTTTCACCAGCCTTGGCTTAGTCTTTCCCTGCCTTGGCTTCATCCAGACATTTGTGCCAGATGAGCTTTAAAAGAGCAAAGCAGAGAGTCTGTCATTTGTGTTTAACACAGAACAGTTTCACCAGGTACCCCCCTTGTGCTTACCCTAAAACTCCATAAAACATCCTGTCAGCTGCAGAATATTCCATACAAATAACATCCCCTCATGGGGTTAAAGGATGAAATCCAGATGGAAGGACAGAAAGCACAGGCCAGACCTTAACGTGCTGCAGCCTGGCACTGCCACCCCAGCACAGTGCCAGTTTGCTGTGGGAGAGCCCAGACACATTTCCCTGCACATTTTCCTGCTCAGGTTTGCTGAGCTGCATCCCCAGCGCAGCATCCCTGTCTCAGTTACCCACCAGGGCTGCAGAGGGGTCTCAGGATGGTGATCTCCATCCAGCCAAGCATTGGGGATGCTGGGGATGGGAGCTGGGGCAGCAGCATGAGCACAACTTGTGTTTATCCCCTGGGCTGTGCAGCCAGCAGCTGCTCCTATTAGCACGATTTGCATTTGGCCTTGGCAGGGCTGGGAGTGAATCAACTGCTCTTCATGGGTGGGGACAGAAAATCTGCCTCCCCTGGACTTGCAGTAACGTTAAACCCGAGTTTGGGGATGGGAGAGAAAGATTGATTAAAAAATAATGGTCTGTTAAAATGAGGGGTTTTCAAGTAATTAAAGCCACAAAATAAGCTCTGAAAGAAGATGAGCAAGGAGCACCTGTGTATATTCACAGTCATCTAAATACAAACTTCTATTTTTGGATGCTGATCTCTGCCCATCCTTCCATGTCCCCTGGCAACAGGGCAGTGCAGGCCTGGAGAAGCAACAAATCCAGCAATTAGTGTCAGTTTTATTAATTCATGTATACAACCTGAGTAGATTATTGCTTTGCCATATAAGATCTGATTTCTGTGCAGGTGTGTGCGGGAAGGTACAGTTCAGATAAATCCAGGGTGAGTAATGGGTACCAGACACTTTTGAGTCAGCCCTAAAAAGTTTTTTTGTTCTTGGATGTCTCTTCTAAGAAAGCAACAAGAGGGTATAAAAATTAAATGAGCAGGTGGCAGGTTCAGGGTAAGGAGAACGAGATTTTTCTTAAGGTGTTCTGTATTTAATCTATAGAACTCCTGCTAGGGGACACTCTGAAACTTGCGTTCAAAATTCAGCAAATTAAAATCACCCATTCCCATGCTCCCCACCAGGCAGGGCAGCTGCTGCCCACTGCCAGGGACTGCTCCAAGGACCCTCATCTGGGATCCCTACATCCATTCCTGATGCTCTTAGGGAAATAAAACAGGTATTTCACAAGGCAGCTCCGAGACCTGATTAATATGGACGAACTACTTTGAAAATTTTGGATGATAGGGACTGCTAAGTCCAGGCCAAAACTCACTTTGCACCCTGTGCAAACCATAACTGGGCTGGCAAAACTCATTAAACGCAGCAGCTTTATCACAGGGGATAATCTGTGAAAATGTTGCAACACCAAATGTTGGCGCGTTACCAGCACATCCTCACCCATTTCAGTGCGGAGCAGTGACCTGGTGATAAGCTCCTACTTGCTCAGCATCCAGCTCTGCTGGGATGGTGCATTAGGAAATTCCCCTCTGGCTGCCTCAGGTTTGATCCCAAGGGCTTTGTGCTGGACAGGAGGGATGGGGCTCTGCTGCTGTCAGGGCAAAGAGCTCCAGCAAACACCAACACACATGGGCAGCACCTTCTAAAGCGGCTTTAAAAACGCTGTTTGGATTTCACAATTAGGACAGATGTCAGTCTTTTGGGGATTAAGGCAGCCTGGTCCTTCTTCTTGTGTGGCTGATCTCCACTTGAAGGACATAAGGTTTGTTAGTCTGGTGTTGCTGTTACAAGCAGACATCATTAAGGTCTGGATCATCAATATTTTGTCGTGGGGGCAAGGAGATTGAAGAGGCTTTTGGCATCGTGGTAGCATTTTGGGAAGGTTTTGTGAGAATGCAGAATTTTTGCTGTCATATGGAAGAGAGAAAAACTAGGTAGGCATCCCAGATTTCCTTACAGTAAAATAAATTTTAAGTAAAGAGCCCAGTTATAGCAAAATGGTCTGCATAGCATAACCTTATAGTTGAGCTCATAGGGAAATGTAACAAACAGCATTTTCAAGTGGGTTTGTATTCCAGCTATTTCACAAGCTCGTTCTGAGCACTTATGGAACCCTTTATATTTTCAGAGCTCCTGAAAACAACAAGCTTTCTAAAAAAACATACAGGCACTATTTTTAGTGCTGCAATGTCTAAAATAATAGCACATTGACAGGAACTCCCTCGGCTGCAAAAGGAAGCCACAGTGCTTGGTGGTTTATGGTCCCCCTCCAGTTCCCAACTGGCTGAGCCCAGAGATGAGTCCAGGGGATCCTGGGTGGATCCAGCAATCCCTCCCCAGTGCTGGAATGCAGCCACCTCTGTGCTAAAACCTGCTCTCGTTGACCACCACCAGACTTTCAGCTCCAGGTGTCTGGTGTGAAGGCTGAGCTTGGAAAAAAGAGTGTTTCCAACTGCGGCGCATTGCCCGTTTTACTCATTTTTTTATCCTCTCTTTGACTTCCCAGTGAAATCTCTCACTGTTCTTTCTCCCATTCCCGAATTATTTTCCCAGCATTTTGTGGCAGAGAGCAGAGGCTCTCTCCAAAAGAGATATAAAAGTATCTGCACAGGGAGTAGGGCTGACACACCATCCCCATCCCGTGGCTACCTGAGCTGCCACCCGAGCTGCCTCTGGGCAGCGTTTCCATTCCCACTGTAACCCTGGTATTTCTCCCAAAATGTAACATGAATCCAGGAGCAGCTTTGTTGAACTATAATCTGGGTCAACAGTGTCTGCTAGGTTGAAAGGTCATGCTGAAACCCCATCTGTTTTAGCTCTCCGTTGGAACCATGAAAGTACTTTAAACTTGAGATGTTCTGTAGCATTCCTAAATTATCAGTAATGTGTAGTGACACCAAGAACTGTGGTCTAGAAATGCCATGTTTCTCTCTCTTTTTTTTGTGTGTTTTGATCTAACTGGGTGAAGCATCAGATTTAGGAAGTAAATTCAAATCAGCTGGACATAGGTCAGTGGCTGTGTGTGCAGAGGACAGTATAGTAGGTGCCTCTGGCCCATAAAAAGCCTGTCCCACTGAGATCTGGCTCCAGGGCTTATTAAATACCAGCCATTTTTGACTAGTAAAAGACCAAACAAAATGTGCTTTTTCTCCTTTGATGATTAAAATCAGCCTGAAGTGAGTGGCATCATTGATATAAACACTTGCTTTTATGCAAGTGCTGTCCTAAGAGATTAGAGCATTGCGTGCTTCCTTGTAAGGTTTTTTGCTTTCAGGTGACAGCAAACATAACCTACAGACTGAGGGACAGCTTTGCTAGGCCAGGTTGCTCAAAGCTCTGTCCAAGCTGACCTTGAGCACTTGCAGGGATGGGACAGACAGATTTCCCTGGGCAGCCCTTTCTTGGGATGTGTGCTGCTCACTCCATCCCTTGGTTCGGGGCAGCTGTGTGTGCCCAGCGCCTCCCTGACAGCCGGGCTTTAAAGCTGGTCTATAAACCAAAGACCACACTGGCTCCTTATTTATGGCTAGCTCAGAGCCAGTGACACCCTTGGTGACCTCCTCCTGGCACCTTTAACCTCTCAGCTCTGTCTGCTGCCTCCCCATCTCACAAAGATGAGAAGCAACCCCTCGCTCTGGACCAGGCGCGGTAATTGCGCGGAGTCACGCTCACGGCGCACACAGAGCCTGCAACTGATTATGAGGGTTTCTTCTCAATTAATTGTCAGAAGCAAAGGGATGTTTGATGTTTAATGTCGTCTTCTTCTTGTTAAAAGCATTCCCTTTGCCACCCGTCCTCAGACACTGGGAATAGGCAGAGCTGCAGAGTTTTTGGTGTGTTCCTGTAAAATCCATACCCGGCGTCCCTCTGTAACACACAGCTCTGTAGGGGACCTTTGCTTGGGGTTTGTTGATAAAATAACACTGACATCTTACTTGGAGGCGCTGAATGAATCCTAAACCAGAGTTCAGGGTGGGAGATTTGGATGCTGTGTGTGTTCTCTGGGCCAGGAGAGGGAGGATGTGCCTCTTCCAGTTGTGAGCGTGCCCTCACAGATCTGACTTAGGACACAGGAAGACAATTCCTCTGTCTGAAAATCCTCCTTGGAGCTGATGTTTCCTCCTGTGGTCTGAGCCCAGCAACAGCCCTTTGGCTGTCAGGAGTTTAAGCAGGGAAAAAGAAAACAAGAAAGGGAAACAACAATGGCAAGGAGATTAGCTCCCAGCCCTCTGCTGTGTCCACGGGTGGAATTGAACTGATTACAAAAAATCTTTGGAAGGTTCATTATTTTAGAACCAGTATTTTGAACTTTTAGGAAGATCTAATGTACATCAGGAAGCAATGAATGATTTTATGAAAAGGTAAAATACAGACTGGGCTCTTGTAACATGGAAATTGCCAGAGATAAAAAGTAGATAATTCTGCACTAGGCTGTGTTTTAAATTACCAATTACACCAATTATGTAAAACAAATATCTTAATTTGTTCTGATTTGGAAACATCAGGGATGTGGTATTTCACTCAAAAAAACCTAATAAAAATATATTTGAGGTATTATACACCCTTTTCCAGGTTTTTATAGAGGATCTCATGGTATGCTAATGACAGTTTATATTCTGCTTAACCATTTTATTGCAGCTAGAGGGGAGGTTCCTGCCTGCATGTGTGTGACAGAGGTGTGCAGACCAATCCCCCCAGAATGCTGGATGAATTTATCTGTTCTTCTTTCAGGTTTATCAGCCAGACCATCACTTCCTGCATCCCAGGGTTATAAGGACAAGTTCAACTTGCATCATCCTTCTCCATTTCCTCAGCTGGCATTTAACTTCCAGTTGGATGCATCATGTAAGTAGACACAAAACTGTCCAAGAGACTTCATACAAAGTCCTTCTTTGAATTCCTGTGGGCAGTATAAGATATATAAGGAAATATTGCTTCAGGTTTATAGTATTTTATTCAGGCTACGAGCAGCAATTGAAATGTGTGGGGAAAGGAGGGAGAAAGAAGGACTTTTTCAGATAAAACCAGGGTAAATATATTTATTTCCTCACTGGAACCAAGAATTTGGTATTTCTGTTCTTGCTGAAATTTGTTAGCTTAGACTAGAATTTTCATGCAGAATGTTCTGTAAGAAAAGAAACGTCCAAAATGTAAGCCCAGCACCAGGAATCACTGGCCTGCAGCTGGAGGTGCCAATGTGTTCTTGTCTGCCCCAAAATTCAGAGTAAGAGAGATGTTGGGAAGCTGCATGCAGCTCCATCTCTGCTGCTCTCTTTTGGAAACTAATGAGCAAGCAAGATCCTGGACTTCAGAAGCCACCCTTGTCATCAGGTTATTTCTGTCTTTTCCAGGAGTCCCAAAAGCTCCAAAAGTGGAGCTGTTCCACTAAATCACTTCCTTAGATGGTCACTGAATCAGGAGGAGATGATAAAAGGTGAGTGTCTACATCCCCCCAATAGTCTGAGGCTGGATCTGCCCCTGCAGTGTGCCTGCTCTGATCACTGACCTCCAGAACAGGGAATCATCTCCTGGCTGGGGGACACCCATCTGGGCAAGACTTCTTCTGTTTGAAACTGCAGAAATGGCATTTTTGATGAAAAAAACCAGGGGTTGCCTGGATCTAGTTCTTAGCACATCAAACCAGCTGCCAGGTTTGGTGTTGGGGTTGAGGAAAAGTCCTGCCCACAGCTGTAATGCAGACAGGCTCCCACACTGGGGGTCTCCCACCACCACCAGCAGCAGGTGCTGAGGGTGAGACATGTTGTGCCCACCTTCTCTGCTCTCAGGACGTGGCTCTGGGTTGGATTTTCTGTGTTTGCCCTTCGTGCTTGTCCAGTTGTGGCTGTGGGAGTTCAGTCTGGCTGTGCTGCCACACTCACACCGTCACCGACTCCCACGTCTGTCAGGGAGGCTGATGAGGTTTGTTCTGTTATCTCTCTTATCTCCCAGCCTGGACGGGGAGCACTGCAGGCTACACACTGAGGGGCTTCCAGAACTAAGCCTCAAATCAAACAGAGCAAATTAAGCCGTGCCATATGCAACACATCATTTCAGTATTTATGTTTGCAGCCTCCAGCTCCGGCATCAGAAAGCCTCGGAGACGAGTGCAATAAATAGCCAGTTCATGCAGGAGTTGGCAAGATTTATTATGTTTATGATTGTGCACAAATAGTGTTGACAGAGTTGTTCTGATACAGAGATAGTTTGTGTGCTCAGATCACCGAGGAGAGCTGCACTTGGGAGGGTTTGCCCCCAGCTGAGCCTGGCTCTTTAGGTGCCTCCATCTCCTTGTGTGCTGTGTTTTAAACTCTACCATGTGAAGGAATTTCATATAAATCACTTTACACTGATTTTGTGCTGCCCTTCTGAGATGGCAAGCCCAGCCTTACCTCTTTGCCTGGTGTTCTATCACCACAATTTAGAGATAATCACTGCTGGCATTCAGAATCCCAAACATGCCCAGTGTGCTGCAGTAGTAAAACAGGAGGAAAGCATCCCATGAAATTTCCAGTCTGAGCCATGGAATCAATAGGAATTTTTTCTTTAATTTCAGTGGGAGCTGGATCTTGCCCAAATTGCACAAAGCAGCCTCCCACGCTCCAGAACAAATCCAGAGGCATATGGTTACTGTCAGGGGAACAGGTGGATGTTCATATGGTCTGAAAAGAAGCTGGAGACAGCTTGTTGCATTTTGATAAGAAGGTTATTCCAGGCAACTGGAATAGTGTTAAAGCAGGGAGAAGGGCAGAACAGTCAGCAGAGGCAGCAGCAGCAGGCAGGATAAGACTGGAACATGAGGGGATTGGAATGCAGAGATTTGGAAATGAGGAGGGAAAGCTCTGATAAATATGTGCTGGATTTGGAGGGAAAACTGAGCATATTTGAGAGCTTTGTGGTGCTATTTTGCCAGAGATGGAGAGACCAGGATGGTCCACAGGTGAGGGCGATTTGTCATGCAGTAGACCAGAGATCTATCCAAATCTATTGCAAAATATTCCGTGTGACAAACTCCAGTGCATAACTTCACAAGGGAGCCATTGTATTTTTGCCATTTGCAAAATTAAGAATCCTGTGACTATGAGAGATTTTTTTGAATGGAATTCCTTGCTTATACATGCTCAGCATTTAAGCTTCTGTGATGCTAAAATAGAAATGTTAATAATTTGGGAATGCTAAATCAGCACCATAGCAGTTACTCTTCTAAAGGATGTCTTTGGGAAGATATCAGGAGACATAACCCAGCCTTGTTGCTATTGTTTTATTGACTCAGAAGAAGCTTGAAGAGTCCTCTGAAGTATTTATCTGACAAAACTGCCAACCCCAAAGAATAATTTCTGTGTGAGCATGGCTGTGATCCTCCCAGAGAAGGTGCTAACCAGTTGTTAAAATCTCTGAGAGAAAACCCAGGGAAGAATCCTTTCACAGTGATGCAGAGATGGCTCAGAGGTCACTGTGAGGATGCTCTTTGGTCCAAGAAAAGTTTGAGATGCTTGTCTTTGAAACTAAATTTTCATTTCGTTCTGACACGTAAACCTTTGAGCAAAGTGTAAAAGCAGATTATCCACTGGGAGGGAACCCTTGCTGCTGCTGTGGGCTATGGGCAGTGCCCAGAGCCCGGGTGGCGCTGCCAGCACACGGGGTCCGTGTCCCCGGGCATGGCGGGGCCAGCTCGGCTGCAGGAGCCGTCTGCCCTCCCAAAATAGCAATAATTCACAGTACAGGGCCAGGGGGTTCCTGCCTCGCACCCGGGCTGGGCTCTCGGTGTTTGCGCGTCCCGTTCGCTCGGGTTTGCAGAGAGGACCGGGATCCGCTTTCCTGTCCCATTCCAGCCCCATTCCCTGTCCCATTCCCAGCCCCATTCCCGAAGCATTCCAGCCCCGTTCCAGCCCGTTCCATGTCCTATTCCCTGCCCCATCCCAGCCCTATTCCCAGCTCCATTCCTGGCCCATGCCAGCCCTATTCCCTGTCCCATTCCAGTCCTATTCCCTGCCTCATTCCAGCCCTATTCCCTGCCTCATTCCAGCCCTATTCCCTGCCCCATTCCAGCTCCATTCCCAGCCCCATTCCCATCCCCATTCCAGCCCCGTTCCCAGCCCCATTCCCTGCCCCATTCCTAGCCCGTTCCCATCCCTATCCCAGCCCCGTTCCTGCCCCATCCCAGCCCGTTCTCAGCCCATTCCCGGTCCATTCTCTGCCCCATCCCAGCCATATTGCCAGCCCTATTCCCAGCCCCATCCCAGCCCCGTTCCCAGCCCCGTTCCCAGCCCCGTCCCAGCCCCGTTCCCAGCCCCGTTCCCAGCCCCGTCCCAGCCCCGTTCCCAGCCCCGTTCCCAGCCCGGTCCCAGCCCCGTTCCCGTTCCCGGCTCCCGGCGCGGCTCCAGCGCCGCCTCCCGGCATCCCGCGGCACTCGCCGCCCGCTCACGGCAAATCCCGGGAAAATCGCAGGTGTTTGGGGTTTTTTTACATCCATCGAGCACAGATCGCCCTGAGGAGGGCACAGGTGGGTGTGGACAATCCTTCCCGGTGCTGCTCCGCTGCTGCCCCTCGCTCCCTCACCAGCAAGGAAACCTTCAGAAAGCGAGATCTGCATCTGGAGCAGCTGCACGGTACACACGGGAAAATATTTACCCAGGAATGGCATTTCAGTGAGGGGAAAGGGCTGTGGGTTCTCACTGGAAGGTGGGTGAGGACAAAGCCACAGCTCAGGGGTGGCTCGGGATTCCTGCTCCTGGGAGGAGGGAAGAGGGCTGACAGCAAGGAAAAATCATATACAGAGATATTGAGAAATATATACATCTGTAGATAGATAGATAGATAGATAGATAGATAGATAGATAGATAGATAGATAGATAGATGGATGTGTAAATGGAAACATAATGTACCTGGAGTGACAAGCAGCCCAAAGGTGAGGACCTGAGGACCTATGGATCAGATTGGTGCCCTGAGTGATGTCAGACACTGTGTTGGATGGTGAGGTAAAAGAAATCCAGCACCCACATAAAAAGTTATTAAATATGTATTTTAAGTTAAAGCAGGACCATTTATGGTGAGGCTAGGTAAGTTTTTGATTCTGTAATTGTTTCTGGCTGTCCTCCATCAATGCAGGAGCATTTCCATGGGATGCAGCTGGCATATGCAGCTCCTGTCCACTTTAGGAGCACAGTCATTTCTTTCTCTCCATCTTGTGTGCAGTATAGAAATGCCACAGAAGTTAACTCGGGCTGGCAAAGTGGAGTAGTTGGAAAATGTTGTTATAAGCAAGGTAACAAACACACTTGGCTGAACAGCTGCCAGTGTGGCAGTGCTGGAGCAGGCTCCCTCCCTGGCAGCCCGGGTGCTGCTCTGCCTTGTGCCCCACACCAGCCCTGGTGCAGAGGGTGAGCCAAGGCCCTGACAGTGTCTGCTCCTGCTGTGCTCATGGGGTTTGGCCTTCCAGGAGCTGGGCTGACCTGCACAGCTGGTTCACACTCAGAGCGCTGAGATCTGAGCCCCCAGCCCTCATCTCCTCGAGTGGCCCCAGTCCACCCCACACAGAGCATGGTTTGGGGTGGCTTTGTGTTGTAGGGTGCCCTACAGAGCCCTGCTGCTGCAAACAGACCCAGCCTGGAGCTGCTGCAGAGCTCGGTGAGCACCTGTACAGGAATGCTGGGCTTGGTTTGTTTGGAGAGCAGCGTGTGCGGGCTGAGGGAGGGGATGGAGGAGCCCGGAGCCAGGGGATGGAGGAGCCCGGAGCCAGGGGATGGAGGAGCCAGGGGATGGAGGAGCCCGGAGCCGGGGGATGGAGGAGCCAGGGGATGGAGGAGCCTGGAGCCAGGGGATGGAGGAGCCCGGAGCCGGGGGATGGAGGAGCCAGGGGATGGAGGAGCCCGGAGCTAGGGGATGGAGGAGCCCGGAGCCAGGGGATGGAGGCAGTGCTGCAGGAGGGGTCAGCAGAGATGCTCTGATCTGCTGTTTCTGCTGTGCCCTGCTCTCTCCATTTCTCACCGTTCCCCTTAACACCTGTACTTTGCTGGCTCTCCCCAGGAGCTCCTGGCTTTCCAGCGGCTCCCGCAGAGCAGGAACAGGAGCCGGGAGCCCCCGCTCGGTGCCGCTCCCCGCTGTCCGTGTCTCGGCTCCCAGGACTGGATTCTGCATGCCGGGGATGCTGCGGCGCTGCCGTTCCGCCGCTCGGCCGCCAGAGAGCGGACGGGCATTTCCATCCACCCGGGACCATCCCGATATCCTGGGATATCCCCGGACATCCCTGCAGCACCCGGAGTCCTCCCCGGGACAATCCCGATACCTTCGGGACAGCCCGGTACGTCCTGGTACATCCAGGTACCGTCCGGACCCCTCCGGAGCATCCTCGGTGCTGCCGGGGTCCCTCTGGTACCGCTCTTTAGAGCCCTTTTTTTATTTGAGAGAGCACATTTAATTTCCTCTTCCTCTTCTTTTTAAGTGATAAACTTAATGCGCAAAAATATAAAAAATTATATTTTACCCAATATAAAATTCTCATCCATTCCAGGGCACTTTACTCCTGTCCACGGGTGACAAATTCTTCTGGCCAAGACGTCAGTTATTAATTATTATGTATCATACAAAAGCTGCCTAAATTGGACTGAAATGATGGATCTTCAGCTGCTGCAGCTTCACCCCGTGAGCAGTGTGGAATGATTCCATTCCAGTCACATCTCCAGGAGGTAAGAACAGTTTGGCTCAGTGCTGTTTGTTAAGATAATCAGTAAAAACATGTTTAGCCTAATGGGTGAGATGATTTCACCTCAGCAGAGCAGCTTCTGGAATTACCCAGTGAGATGGTCCATGTGAGTGGCAGAAATGGCAGCTTCTTCCTCCTTCCACTCACAGTGATTCCTCATCAAGAGCGGAATTCTGGTGCCCCAAATTTTCTCTGTCTCTAATTTAGGTCTAGCTCTGGCAATCAGAATAAGCAATTTTGGTTTGGAAGTGTTCAACAGAGATAAGGACTGAGGAAGAAACTTAGATCACAACAAGGAGTCTGAACACTTATTCCTGCTTGATTTCTGAAATAAAAGGTGATGTAAGGAGGAGCAGTGGAATAACAAATAACAGCATCCCTTGATTCTCCTCCAGGAGTTCTGGACTGATTGCAGCAGGATTACACGTTGTCCCTGGGCTGCAAATATCCCCACAGAAAAACAGGATTACGTGGTGCCCTCAGTTTAAACCAATGGCCCATAAGATGAAAGAGAGTTTTATTCCTGGAGATCAGGATTTCCTGAGGCCAGGGCTCCTGCAGTGGCGCTGGGGTGAGCTGTCCCCAGCCCGTCCCCCTTGGCTGAGGCCATTCCACAGCCCCTCCTCAGCCAGAATGAACATCCTCTGCTCCAGATCCCACCTGGGCACGGGTGGGATGAGGGGAGCGAGGCTCTTTTGGCACCTGTGTGGAGGCAGGGCTGATCCCTTCAGAGAAACTGAAGCCACACCTAAAAATTGATGATATTTCACTCCTGAGGCCATTTCTCATCTCCATGCAGAGTGAGGAAATGTTGTGTGATGGATAAATCCCAAAAGCAGCACTGAACAGCTTTTCCTGTTTCCTCTCTGTCCTGTAGCATTGACCAAGTGTTTTAATCAGTGCCCATTCCCAGGGGATATAAATGAGCCCAGCTCAGCTGCCTCCTGGGTAAAGCATTTATTTCCTGGGAATCTGGTGCTGTGTCTTAGGTCCTCATATTTAGCATGGAGATACAATTACTTTTTTTGTGGAAGGATATTGAAATGTGCTGGGTTTTGTTATTAATTTAATATTATCCAATTATATGATATTATAAAATTTGCAGATTCCGCCTCAAAGGTTTTAATCTCAGATTTGTGTATTACTTTGATACATTTAGATAAATATTGTAACAAAACACTCATTTGCGCTTTGAGAAGCACTTTTATAATGATTGTAGAGAGTGTGATGTGATGTTAATATTTTAAATTCTGTGTTAAAGAGCTGATCATAACTAAAGTAGGGAATGTATTTTTCACTTAGATTCTTTTCAGTGCAAGGTACCAATTAGACTCAGCATACCAAAAATAGCATGGGCAAAAACAGTTGGGCTACTTAAAAAATGCCATGGGAGATTAGCAAAGTATACCTAGACACAAACCATATGGAGACAAGAAAGAACCAGGACAAATCCAAAGAGTTTCAGCAGGTAAGCAGCCACACAGCAGCTTGTGTCAGATATCAAAGAGGCTGCACAGACTGTAGAACAGCATCCTGCAGCTGGCAGAGGGTAAAACCTCTCCCAGTAAAAGCTGGATCATCCCTCTTTGGTTTCACAAGCTGTCCTGGGCGGTGGTTGCAGAATGGAGCTGTGAGCATCAAAAGGAGACTGGAGCATCCTGGAGCTGATCCTGGGTGTCCCTGGGGTCCAGGAGAGTGTGAGTGCAGGGCAGGGAGGGATTCCTGCTCCCCTGGCAATTCTCCCTGGCTGCCCATCCAGAGCTCCTGCACACACTGTGAGGCAAAGCCAGGCAGCACCAGGGCAGTTCTGCTTTCTCATCAGCATCCTTAATGTGGGTGACATTACTAATTCTCCTAATAATACTAATTCCCAAAATAATACCAAAAATTAGGCCTATTGCCAAGTGGTTAACACATGAAGTCAAAAAAAACCCCTATAAACCCCAATTTGTTTATGTAGTAATACAATAGGAGAGAAAAATGCTATTTATTGTTTAAGTATTTATCTAGCTTTCAACTGTTTTAGCTTGTTTTCAGGATCCTTCATTTTAATTTTCATTCCTGATGTAGGTGAGCATCAATGTGGGGAGACAGTTCCATGCAGGCAGGAAGAACATGCAGTGAATCTTTTATGGAGATTCCCCTTGTTTGGTGGTTTCCCAAGCTGGAATGGGGGTCACTGACTTCCCCATGTGCAGGATGGTCTCTGTTTAGGGAGGGGCTTTGCCACTGTGTGAAATTCAGTGATGGTTACAGAATTATTTTTTAAGGTTAAATTTATTCCTCTGCCTCCCAATCCCTGTGGGAATCCATTGGTGCCTGAGGACACATTTCTGTGTTTAGGAAAGGCACAGCAGGGAAAATGTGAGGTGACTTCCAAGTACTTGGAATCACTCTGCTGACCCTGGTGGAACGACCAGGGCCAAAAGGTGCAGGGACCTGATGTCTCTCAGGCTGCTCTGCCAAAGAATGGGATCACAGCCTGTGCAAATAAAGGTCAGCACAGCTGGGAATTCTGCAAAACGTGAGCAGCTTGGGCAGGTACTGCTCTGAGATGGGAGCAGGTGCCCCGTGCCTGGGACAGCCAGGACCACTCATCTTCCCAAGGAATACCCAAATCCAGCACCTCCCTGCAGGCCACAAGAGCTCTTTAAATGCAATTAGGACTTGGGTTACAGGCTGGCTTTGCTGTGCAATTATCAGCATTAGCTCAGCATTATCGGCCGGGTTTCAGGGCTGATCCCAGGATAATCCTCACCCGTGTGACAGCAGAGGCTGCTGCTCCTCCCCAGCCCCGCCATCCCCTCCCACCCTCCGGGCTTTGCTGGGTGCTGAATTTGCTGCTTTGCTGAGCAGTGATGTGGAATGGGCCAAAGAGGAGCCTCTCACTTCAGCCCCACACCAGGGTAGGAGAATACCAGCAAAAATTAGCCAAAAATATTTGTCCTTCCTGCCAATCCCTCTCAGTGATTTCTTTTTCCTCCTTTTCCTCCCTCCAAGTTTCACACAAAGCTCTGTCTTTAGGATTAGCTGTCTACAGGCAGCTCTTTGTATTCAGCTGAATTTAAGATTATGGCTGAGCCATAAAAGGGGAGAAAGGTGACACTGGAGAGGTTTCTGCAGCTGTAAATCCTGAAATATTCAGGCCCGTGACATTTTTGTAGCTGGCAAATGCTGAGTGAGGCATATCTGGTCAACACTGGGGCCCAAAACTGGTTGGATTTCACAGAAGAACCTGCTGTGAGTCTCAGGTTTGGGGGGCATCAGATGCATTCAGAGATCTTTCAGGTCAGGTGATGAAATGCTGGTTTTATTTTTTTATTTGCTGCTGTCTGCAGTGATTGCCAGGAGGTTTCACACTGGTCTCCAAACAGTCCTGAGCTGGTGGTGGCTCTGGATGTGCTTTGCCTGAGCTGTAAGGACATGTGTGTGATGAGTTAAATCTGTCTGGGAAGGCTAAATGGGCTGGGGCTGTGCAAACCAGCCTGATTCAAGTTCCAGTTCATCATTGGATTGGAATTAAATCAAATATTATTTACAGACACATGTATAGTCCCTGGGTTTTGATTAACAGATCTTGAGGTGAAGGGGATCTTTGGGATTTTTACCCTACCACAGGCCTCCCCCCTGGAATCTTTGGGCTGGAAATCATATTTATGCAAGTGAGCCTCATACAGGCATTGAGTTTTAACTCCAAAGTTCATGTCTTTGGTGTTCAGAGACAGGAAGGCAGCTTGAGATGTGGTTTCTCCCCATATCTAATGAATGTTATTATGAGGAAATCTTCTACTGGATCAGATGCTTCCAATGAGTCTTTAAAAGGCTTTGGATGTATTTAACAGGGTACCAGAGCTCACCACAAACGGGAAGAGGAAAAAATTTATGAAGTCTGAGGCTTTGTCACCATGGTGACATCTATTTGAGTTTGGAAGCTGCATTAGTTTGAGCTCACAGATTTTTTCTTTTCCTGTCATTAAAGGCACGCCTCTTATCCTCTTCCTCCTCCTTCTCTTCTTACCCCACAATGACTGCATTTAAAAACTAAATTTCCTTTCAGGGTAAAAAAAAAAAACACAGGGTAAATTACCTCCATCAATTTCTGCCTCCAGCAAGCTGCAGCTGCTGAGTCCATTTCCAAGTGGACTTCATGTGTATAAAGTGAGAGAAAAAAATCTCTTTTCTGTGCCATGCAGTTAACAGCTATGATCAGATATGACCAAGTGTGAGATGACCACAGGGCTGAGCAGATTCACCCTGCAGTCCCTCCCCAGGATGAGGTGGAGCTCCAACAGGGGTGGATTGGACCCAGGAGAGAACATCAGCGGCCTTTGGGTTTGCTCTGCAGAGCACACAGAGCTCTTCAAAGGCTTGTGGTACAACATAACCCTGACTTCAACTCTGCTTTTAATGGCTACTTGGAAGATGACAGCGACCACACTCCTTGGGAATCTGTCGTGGGGTGAGAAGCCTCAAAACCACAGGGCCCAAATGTGAGCGGAGCTGCAGCCTGTGCAGCCCACACAGCTGCTGCCAGGGGATGCCAGAGCCAGCCCTGCTCCTGGCTGACAACTGCAGGGCACAGGGGCTGAGCACAGCTGAAGGAGAGAGCTTTCTTTGATGGGCATCCAGGAGGGGTTACTGCTTCCTTCCAGACCAGCCTGCTGTGCCGGGAGAGGCTGAGCAGCTCCCACACAGCCAGCATGGATGGGAGGCATGGCAGGACCCTGATCCATGGGCAATGGCGCTTGGAGAACCTGGAATTGATGAATTGGGGTGGAGCCCTGATCCATAGGAATGGCACTTGGAGAACATGGAATTGATGAATTTGGGCGGGGCCCTGATCCATAGCAATGGCACTTGGGGAACCAGGAATTGATGAATTTGGATGGAGTCCTGATCCACAGGCAATGGTACTTGGGGAGCCTTGAATTGATGAATTTGGGTGGAGCCCTGATCCATAGGAATGGCACTTGGGGAACCTGGGATTGATGAATTTGGGTGGAGCACTGATCCATAGCAATGGCACTTGGGGAACCAGGAATTGATGAATTTGGTCATTTGTTTGACTTGTCAGAGGGAGAGGCCAAGCTGTGGTTGATGGCTAGAGGAGGACTGGGCTCATTCATTTGCTAATGGTTTTCTGGCCACTGGGAATCTTGGTCCTGAACAGCAGGAATTCTGTCCTGGCCCTTGGTTTTAGCAGGAGTTTTCTGCCCTGCACTGAGCAGCATCACACACCATCCCTCCCCGCCTCCATCTGTGCTCACAGTCTAGTTCACTCTCAGTAACACATATTTTATTAAATTTGGCTGTGAGAATGTCACCAATTATGAAGGGGAAAGCAAGAGTGAAGGTTAGGGGGGAAAGGTGAAGGTTAAATTCAGACATTCATGGGTTTATGGGGCAGTTTGTCCTCAAATCAAAGCCAGGCATTCATGTCGAGCTACGTAAACAGGAATAAACACTCATGTGAAAGTCACTTAAGGAGCAAAAACCCCTAAGAATGTTTGCTGCAAAATATGTGCTTTCTTCTCTCTCCCTTCCCCTGCTCTTGGCCCCAGAGGAGATTGCTCAGAGTGTTTCCAGCATGGACAGTGTGATGCCTCCAAAGATAAAGACAAAACCATCCCTGCCACAGACACATCCCATGCTCTGAGCCACTGCTGGCAGCACGGCCTCAAAAAACTGCACAGGATTCCAGAGCCCTGGGGTTAGGACACATCCCAGTCCTTCCTGAGGTGCCCACTGATGTTTTTCCTCAGTACCACACTCTGTAAAGGTTTCGCCCGAAGTAAAGTTTTGGGAAGAAATGAGAAAACCGGCGAGAAGAGTTTTTTAAAAAGCAGATTATCCTCAGCTACCTTTTATTTACCAAACAGAAGAAGTTTCTCTGTGTGATACATTTTCTCAAATTATAGGCTTCCCATTTCCTGGCATCCCAATAAAGTCTGGATGAATGATGAGAGAGTCTGCTGGGAGAGTGAGTAAACATCTCCTACTGTCTGGAATGCAAGACGACTACTGTCTTATCCTTTGTTACAGGTTGTTAAGATAAAATTACCCTATATATCAACAGCACTGTCAATGAAATTAGAAAGGGCATTCTACCTCCACACTGCCCCCGAGGGTTTGAGGAGGGAGGAGGGAAGGCAGTTGTTTCTTTGTTTATTTTGGTTTTTCTTTTGCAGTGAAAGAAAGGAAGAAAAGGGGTTTGTTTTGGTTTGAGGGGGGGAGAAGCTTTGTTTTGCTTCTTTTTAATGCAAATGAAAAAAAGAGGAGAAAAGCCAAGGAGAATGTGCGAGGCAGGTTTGGGTATTTCACTGGCTGTGCAAGCAGGAGAGGGAAAAATTATGGTTTGATGAGCAATGGCCCAGGACAGCTGAATGCAGTGGGAGCAAAGCTGGGGTGCAAGGAGACCCTGGAGCTGGAGATGGTGGCTCCAAGCAGGGCAGGGTCCCCGAGACAAGGACAGCCCAGGGCTTCTGTCCCCATCCAGCGTGTGCTCTGAGCAAGGGCTGCTGCAAAATGCTGCAGTTTGGGGAGAACCCCCTCATACATCCCTATGATCCACTGACTTGTCTGGGGTGTCTTTTATCAAATCTTGTTGCTGTGGCAGTTTTCCTGGGCTTTAGAGAGATCTGTTTCTGGATTTTCTGGAAATGTGAGACTCATGAGTGTGCACTTGATTGCCAATATACTAGAAAACACTGCATGTGATCTCTCTGTACTCAGAGAAATCCAGTTCTCCTTGCAATTAGGCTGTATCACCAAAGTAATTACCTGGTTTACATTTGTTACATTAATTGTGTTTGCAGCCGTCACTGCCCTTGAACCCCAGAGCCATGAGAGTGGGATCCAGAACTCAAACCCCATTGCCTCTTTTGCACAAAAAAAAATTATTCTGTGTTCCAGACACCTCTCCCAGATGATCCCTAAGCTGCTGGGCTGTGATGGAGCTCAAGGGTTCCTTGTGGAGGAACAGGGCTCTAGTGCAAGTCAAAGCCTCATCGCTTCCATGTCCTCTCTTGTTTTCGTGTCAGCTTCTGTCACAATCTCATTCCTTTGCCTTTTCATTCTGTTTTTCCTGAGAACTTTGGATTGCTTCTTTTTCTTTAATTTTTAAACAAAGTCATTATTCATTTTTGAAACTCAAACATTTCGCACTTAAAATATTTTCATTTTGAAATCAGAAAAAAAAAACCCCAAAAAACTGGAAACAATACTGAAGAAAAGCTTGGTAAAAAAGCTGAACTTGGGTGAGAAATGCTCTTGGATTCACAGAGCATTCCTGATTCCCCCATCCCATCTTGTGGCATGTCAGAAACTTTACATGTCACTCTCCTGCCCTTACGTGTGTGTGCACACACGTGCACAGGAGAATTTCCTCTGACAAACTGTAGGGCTTTGCTACAGATTTTCCATCCCTTACCAAGTCAAGAAGAAAATATCTTAATGCTCTATTCACAAAACACTTTTGGCCTGCTTCCATGTGAACGTTATGCTTGTTTGCATAGGCAATTCAGAGGGGAGTTCATAAAACCTTGTTTTGCCTGAATTTGTGAAAGTCTGCCCACTGCGCGGTCTTAAAATGAAATTACATTGGAAAAGGGGCTGTTTTGGGATGCATACATTTTGCACATATTTGTCCTTTAAATAACTCAGATGTGTTTTCTAAGGAGAATGTTTTTCCTATGCACTGAAGGCCATGTTTATGCCACCTAAGAATTTCTTCAGCTTCAAAACAGCACTGAGTAAACAGCTGAGGGCTTTGCCAGCTCAGTGTTTCCAGCACTTGGGTCTTCCTGTTGAAGAGATCCCTCAGCAAAGGACAACTTCTTGCTTAAATTCTTGCTGCTTAGTTCCAGCAGAAAATCCTTCCCTAAATCTGTGATGATGGGGACAAAGCCTCTTCTCTGCCCAGCCCTGCCAGGAGCAGCCAGCCCAAAATGGGTGTTTGTCTGTATTAATCCAACACACAAAATGTGCAACCTGAACTGTGTGCAGAAATGAGTGGAAAAAGTGCAACCTGACCACGAAAGTATTATTTTATAAGTAAGGTCCTTTAGTAGTAGTTAATTGGATACACATTTTGCTGGATTCGTGGAACATTAAAAACTATCATATCCAAATTGACTGACTGAGTTCATGTTACATCTCCAAATTGCCAGTGACCATTCTGCCTCACAACATCAGACCTTGGGTTCAACAATCTCGCTCCGGGGTCTTTTTTAAGTACATGGTGACTTTTTTTTTTTTTTCCCCTAATAGAGATTGATTTAGTGTATGTTTAATGGCCCCATAAATCACTCAACATGCCCAACTCGCATACAAATTCTGCCAAAAAAAAAAAAGTTTTCAAGGAAGCAGATGCCTTGTTGGTGGAACCAATTTGCCTTGCTCTCTGCATGTGCACGAACCCACCATTTCAAGAACCTCCTTATAAAAACGTTCTGCTCTCCCAAGCCTGCACATTGGTCATTTTCTCCGGGGCTGCTTTCTTACCATGCCAAGTTAAACTCGGGCGATTCCCCCGCTGTGCCCGTTCTGTTCGAGTGCCTTTTAGATCAGCAATAAATAAATTCATTGTGTGTTTCAACAAGGAGAAAGAGCTGGAGCTGGAGCAGCATTGTGCCTGCCCTTGTGAAGATCTATTGTGTGCAAAGCAGCGCGCTATCGGATGGCGTGGGTCATTTTTCATTACCCCACTGAGGATGCAGCTCAAAGCAGAGGATTATAGAAACTCATTTCCTTTGGTTAGGGGGGGAAAAAAAAAAGAGTTAACATTCAATAAACTGGAGGGCTATGACGCAATGTGGCCCTCAGAACCTTCCGAGCAGAGCTGTTAATAGCTTCCTTTCCCAGGACGCGGGTTTGCCCCGCTCACTTATCGACTTTGATGCATTAGTAAAAGAAAATATCAACCCCTCATAACTCTCAGAAATGATACAATACATCACTTAAAAGTAAGCTAGGATCAACACATTGTTAACTGTTTGATCTCTCGAGTCAAAATTAATGATAGGTGTTTTGCACACAGAAAAATGAATGTTAAAAGCCTATTTAAGCTAACTAAAGACATCCCTACAACATCAGGGTTGAATTGGAGGTGATTTCCTGCAATGCAGCTGTTATAAGTTTATCAGTCTGCGGGTGGCAGTAACCAGTAATCATAACCAGATTGCAGAGGGGTGGGATGGAACTTATCTTTAAATAGAAGATCTATCTGACTAACTAACTACAGAAAGCTGGTTGGGAACTGAGTCCACGGTATTATTCACTGGAACACCCAAGGGTCTGGGAGAAGCCAGTTTTCTGTATATTTTAAAGAAATGAAATGATTCTGAAGGTTTAACTGCTAGGCAGGGAGAAACCAAGGTTCATAATGATTAACAGCAGACCTCCTGCGCTCTTGTACTTGCAGCATTTACACAATGATGATAGCTAATAAGAAATGGCATTAAGAAATGACTTCAACTTTCTCCACTGAGATGTTGCCATAGGCTGTTGATGAACTTTTAGCTCATTCTCTTGTGACATGGAAAGGAAAGATCTGAAATGCAGCATATACTTCAAGCAGAAAAGCGATTGAAAAAATTCCAAGAAATCTCTGTGAAGAGCCAAAGAGAAGTGTTGCACTGTGAGACAATGCCTCTGGACAATTACAGCCTGTTAGTTTTAATGCAGCCCCAATTGCTTCCGTCTGCAGCTAATCTGACCACTGGAAACAGGCACTTTTGCAATGCCCTTTAATTTTTCTGATTTGTGTGTGGGCAGTATCTGTTGGTATTAATACCACTCTTTTCCGGATTGAATTAGGGAAAACAAGATGAGCTTTCAAAGGAGCCTCAACTTTCTTTGAGAAACGTGAGCTGCAGAGGATCCACGTGGATGGGCTGGGTCTGCCCAAGTGCAAACTCAGGAAGGAGGAACAGAGAAGTCCCATGGGTGCCCAGGTGCCCCCAGCAGCACCCCACAACCTCTTTAGCTATCCTGAATCTGCCATATACTCCAGCTCCATCCTCAGGGCTGTGCCAGCAGGGATCCCCACAATTCCCAACCTTCTGGGCCATGCAGATCCACTGTTTTCTGTGGATGAATTAAACAGCTCATGAGTGAGCCAAAATCTTCTTCCATCCCTACAGTCAGACAAATACACATTTTGTTTTTAAACTAGTTTGCAAGAGCCTTTCCCAGATCCAGCTCCCTCCCCTTGTAGGGATTGTCTTGTGCCTACACTTAAACCTGGCTTATGGAAACCACAGCCCCGGAGAAGCTCAAATTTGCTCTTTTTATGAGGAACAGGCTGAAAAATGGCAAACATAAAGTTCTAATAAAAATGAATGTATTTTTTAAAATTCTTCACACAGCCTTCCTTCAAACTGTGCTGCAAGTTTAAACCTAAAATAATTCTCCCCCATGTCTGACATCTGTACGTTATTTATACAACACCTTTTTTCATAGAGGTTTTTTAATTATTATTCCAGAGGTGTTTCTCAGTGGAGAAAAAGGAAATTATTGATGAAACTGTAAATTTGAAATACATTTCAATTAAGACCCTTAGTCATTTCCACTTTTTGTTTTCCAAGCCTTACTCAACAAAACCTCTTAATTATTTCTCCATGGCGATGGGATCAGCTCACTCTGCTGCCCTCCCTGCGGGGCCCATAAAACCCTCAGCTGGCAGATCTGTGTGTGCAGCAGCCTGAGAGATGTGACACATCACAAATATCTGCAGAGGATAAATTTTCCATTGGACAAAGCATCAGAGAGGCCCCTGCACTGCCTGCATGAGGACAGGTGGATGGGGGCCAAACTCTTCCCGATTTTTTTTGGCTTGGTGTGAGAATTCCCAGCTTTGGAGGTGACCCATTCCAGGCAGTCTGGCTGCCCTCATTCCTGTCCTGCTCACTGTGCTCACTCCAGACTCCTCAGCACAACCCCTGCCCCCTGCATGCAGTGCTTTCTGTCCTTCACAGCCCACCCCATCACAGCCATGCCTTCCAAAATCCTGCAAAATTCAAATTTTACAGGCGGGGAAACTGTGGCAATGATGGGCGAGGCCTCCTGCACAGAGCTATGCAGTGGATGATGTGAAACAGAAATCAGGACTCCAGGTCCAGCTCATTCCAGTCATACTGAGTTATGTCTTGTTAAAGGACAGAAATGAGAGTGGAAATTATCAATATTCAATATAGAAACTTTTGCCAGAGTAGGCTCTGAAATTCTCTGATGTGTAAATCAGTTAATTTACAGTAAGAGTTGTGTTAATACAGGGTGTGTTTTGCTGCAATCCTTAGACTCACAGCCCCCTGTTAAATACCCCCTGTGCAGGTATGGGATGTGCTGTCCACCCATCTGACCTGGAGGAAAATCTCTCTGCAGAGAAGGGGCACTGGTAAACAACCAGTTAAGTGACTGTGGCACTGTCACCCAATCCCTGCTGCACTGCCAAGGGCTGGATTCCTAAATGTGGGACCCAGATGCAGAGGGAACAAAGACCACATGAAAGGGGTGCTGATCACCCGAGCTGCGGCTCTGAGCAAGATGCAGCAGTGCTTGGGAGGCTGACACAGGCTGGGGACAGCCAGCACAGCCAGAAATGGCTTTTGTAAGGCACATGTGAGGGGCAAAAGGTTTCTGTGCCTCCCCCAAACCTCCTTGTGTGCAGCCTTGGCCATTGAGACCATGCCTGCACACCCACACACGTGGCAGGGCTCCCAACCCCTCTGCAGATGTGGGGCCCCCCCCAGGATTGTTTTGGGAGCAATCCTTGCTAAAATGGGCCATGAGATGTGAAAAATCTACCTTTGTCACCCCAGGCTTTCCATGGAAGCAGTGATTTCACTGGGAACTCCCTCTCCACTGCCCAGCTGGACTCATAAACCAGCCCAGAAGCTGCTTGGAGCCCCTGATTCTGTGGGCAGGGAGAGGGAGGCAGGGCAGGGGCAGGTTCTGCCTGGTCCTCACAGTGATGGAGGGCAGAAAGTCCCCTTGCAGAGGGGCCAGGTGTGTGGGTGGCTTCTGGTGGCCAGACAAGCTGTGTGAGACCAAACTCCACGAGGTGAAGGTGATCAGCACCATGGGTGATTGCTAATTAGGGATGTCCTTAGGGCTGGAGCCTGGGAGAGGGGCAGGGAGAGGCTGCTCCATGCTTGAGCCAGAGCACATGGGGGAGAGACAACATAATTGTGCCTCCTAATTGAAAAACTGATGGGTAAATTATCACCAAATGAGGTGAAAATCAGAAGTTCCCAGAAAGGACTGGGTTGTAGGGTTTTAAACCAGTCACTGAGAGGCTGAGCTGATTTTAAACCAGTCACTGAGGCTGAGCTGGGAGCTTGTTCTGGGGCTTGGTTAGAGTTTGTCCTAAGGAAGGGAAAGGTCTTGTGGCCTTTGGTGTTTTGGTGACTTCAGAAAGGAGCAAGTTCTCTTTTCCCTGGAAGGACAAAATGCTGGTGCTACCTTGATGTCACAGCCTGCTTCTCTTGAGAAGAGTGCATGGAGGAAAGGACAAAGGTGACCTCTGGTACCGGAGAGGTAAGAGTTATCTTTTGTTGTCCTAGATAAAATGATGCAGTGGTTTGCAGTGTCAGAGAAACAGGTGTTTGAATTGACCACTGAACAGGCTGCAGCTTGAAATAGTGTGTGAATCCTGGTAGAGGAGATTCTGTGCATTGTTATTAGAGCTATGTTATTTTAATTATTATTCCAGTGATTTATTTGCTCTGGTTTCGCCTTCTTTTCGGTCCTGACCAGGACTGGGGCTGGTTGTGACAGGAGCAATTCAGGCAGTGGCCTCACTTGTTGGAGCTGGCAGGATGTGCCTGCAGGCTCCCTGTGTGCTGTGCAGGATTTGCCTGCAGGCTCTGTGTGTGTGCTGTGCAGGATTTGCCTGCAGGCTCTGTGTGTGTGCTGTGCAGGATTTGCCTGCAGGCTCTGTGTGTGCTGTGCAGGATTTGCCTGCAGGCCCTGTGTGCTGTGCAGGATTTGTCTGCAGCTCTCTGTGTGCTGGGCCCTTTTCTGTGCTGCCCACCCTGCTCCACTCACTGACAGGGGTGAGCTCTTGAAATTGTGAATTTTGCTGCTGCAGCTTGATCTGCAGGGAGGAGTGGATGTTGCTCTATCTGTGTAGGGGACCAAAAGCATTGCTTGGAACCAGGGGTGCAGAAACAAAGAACGAGGAGATGCTGTGCCTTTGGAAGCTGGTTTGCTCTTGTCCTGAGGCCAGCAGGGCTCAGCTGCAGCTCTGGCTGGAGGCACTCTGAGCTCCATCCCAGAGCAGGCTGATCCCAGCTTGCTGAGGGTTGGAATGGATGGAATAAGCTCTGCTTTGATCTGGCAAACAGGAGCCACAGCAGCTGCTGAGCAGGGGATGAGGGCAGGCACTGCAGGCTGATGGTGCTGGAGATTATCCCCAGCATGTTGAGCAACAGGAGCTCTCCCACCTGCAGCTGGGACAGGGGAACCTGTGTGCTGTGCTCAGGGCTCGGGTGTGATGTCAATGGAGGAGTTTCTGCTTTGTCCTTCTCTGCTGTGCCCCCACACCTCCTTCCTTGGGCAGAGGCTGGGACAAAAGCTGTTCTTGCAGTAAAATGTGTGAGCTGACTCTGGAAGCTGCTGTAAAGATATTTTTTGGTTGGTTGGTTGGTTGGTTTTTCCCCTTCTTTTGCTTGGTTACAAACTCGTCTCTCACAGGTTTTTTGCAAGTTCCTGACATTTATTATTCTAAATAGACTCACTGTAACGCTTTTTTGACTTGAATGTTGATTTGATCTTGTGGTAGAGGGTGATGTGGCTGGTGTGGCCCTTTGGCCTTTGTGTGTGGCACAAAGGTGACTCACAGAGATGTGTCACACCTTTCTGGTCACCTGGGGATGCTGTGAGCTGACAGCTCAGTCCCCAGTCAGCGGTTCCAGCTCTCTGTGAGCAGCAGCCCTCAGACCTGGGGCTGCCAAGGTGTGGGTGAGGCTGGAAATAACCTCTGCCTGCAGTCAGAGGTGCTCAGGAGTGGTGCTGGACATGACTTCACCGTGCCCGCTGCTCGGCATGAGTAACCAGTTCCATGATTTCCATGCCAACCATTAATTTCCAGATGCAATGACTAGCACGGTATTTTCCATTTCCAGATCGTGTTTGTACTGGCATGATTTAAAATACTTTGTAATTACAGTGGTTCCTATAGTCAAGCTTCTAGAGCAATGCAGGGTGCTTAGAAGTTCTTCTCTAAGCAGCAATTTTGGTAATGACAGTAATTCACATAATCTATCTTTGTGGCCTTGTGGCTTTCAGAAGTATAGGCTTTTTTTTTCTTTAATTTTTCAGAGATGTAGCCCTATCTCTATATATAGCTCAGTAGATATCTGGTATTCTGGATGTGTTAAGACAAACTCCACTGAGGAATTCCAGTCCCATCACCACAAGCTTTCTGGTGTGGCTGCTGCTGTTAATGCAATTGAGTAAATGGCAGAAGAAAATGGAGTGGGGAGGGGGGATATGGAAGTTTCCTCTCAAAGATGAGGAGGCCTCAACAAAAACAACTTCAGGCAGCAGTGGAGCTTCATTTTGGCTGACAACTTACAGCACAATAAGCAGTTTTGGCAGCCAAATGTGACAACATCCTACTGAACAGGGAGAATCCTTTAGTTTGGGGGAGATGGCTGCATCCCAAAGCTGCTCTCATTTACTGGTTTAGAGTAACAGAGACACTTGTGAATGACTTGAGGGAGAGGCTGCTCAGACAGATCAGAGGCAGACATCTCCCTCCGTGTGCAATCAGATGTGCTGCCTCCTTTGAGAGGGGGCCAAGGCAAATGGGGAGCAGCAATTAAGGCAGACACCAGCAATGAGAGCCTGAAGTACAGGGCACAGTGTTTATCAGCTGTCACTGCACAGGAAAAGCCTTTAATTTGACTGAGGAGGGAGGGAAGAGCTGCAGCTCAATATTTTTGTGAATTGATTAACTGTTATTTTTCCCAGAAGATTCTCATATGTGTCGGGTGGGAGGGACAGCTGTTGATTAAATGTAAACTTCTCTGCAAATGCGTGTGTGACCTCTGGCATGTTGTTCATTCACACTCCCTTCAGAGGCAGAGAACAGAGCTGGGGAGGGTTTTCCATTCCTCTGTCCAATTAACCTGTGTGCTTTCAACCAGAGGCTGACAAAACTGGGGCATCCTGAGCCTGGAAGAGCTCTTGAGGTCCCTATTCTCATACTGGCAGTAAATCACCCCAGATAATTTGTTTTTTAAGCTGTAGGAGCAGTAAATGCAGTCCGGGGTATGCCAGGGTGTGACCCGGTGGCGACAACCCTTGGGATCTGTCCCCCCTCTCCGTGTGCTGGGAGCATTTCAGGAGGAGGCAGGGGAAGGACAGACCTGAGGCACCCCTGGTGTTCCACCTCTGTTGATAAGGGGAAGGAGGACACTTGAGGGGACACGAGGGTTGTCTGACACATGGTCTGGAAAGGAAGCTAAAGCCACTCCATATCCTGCGGTGCCAGCAGAGATGTTTTCCTTTTCATTTTCTGAGAGGTGCTGCAGCAGAAAGCCAGATCTGCTTCCTCAAAGACTGTCACTCCCATCTGGAGAACAGAATATTTGACCCGTGGGCTTTATTTGCTGTCAATCTCCCACAGCTCCCAGGAAGGAGCCTCCATCTCCTTTTAACTTGAGGCTGCTACCTCTTGCCCAAAAAGCAGGTTTCTCAAGGCTCGTTCTTGAGCCAGATGAGAAACATGAAATAACTGATGCAAAACACAGGCATCTTCCTTTTTGACTGCCATCAATAAAAGCTCTTTGAAGAGGGGATGCTGAGCAAGTGTTAATTAATAGGACTGTCACTGTGACTGCACATTGCCACTGCAAAGTGCACTGAGTCACTGAGACACACAGGAGGCTCCTTTTGGCTGTGATTTTTTTCTTTTATTGAGCATCTTGTTCTCAGCTGCTACTAGAAGCAGGAAATCTCTCAAAGCTGTGAGGAGCTGATGCAGTTTGTGCCTTGAATTGGTTATGCTTTCCCACCTACTCCCATGAAGAAGTGCCTCCAGCAGCTCTCTGAGGGGGCTGGAGGAAGGAAATTTCTTCCTGGCCAAGGGAGAAATTTCAGGGCTTTGGGACCCCCTGTCTCTATCAAGCACATCCCCACTGATGTAGACTATGAGGAGCTTTGTTTTTTCCTGCAAACCAAAAATACCAGATTTTTTTTTGTTGTTTTTTTAATATCTGGAAATAAACAGTTACATGATCCACTGAAATTCATAACAAAGAACAAATTGAATCCTTCATGCTGTGTAACAGCCATAAATAAAGGCTTTATGGCTGAGAAGTTGTAGGCAGAGCTCCAGCAAAATCAGATTTATTCCCTCCCCACCCCCTGCACTGTAAGTCTCTGGAAATGGGGGTTCCAAGGGCTGTTCTGACACAACATTAACTGCAGCTTCTTAAAGCAGACTCCCTGCCAGTATTTACAGTTCACATTCTGTGCATGGTATGTGTCTGTGTAACTGCACCAGCTTTTACAGTTGATTTCTCAGTAGTCATGTGAAACCAAAACAACTCATGGGCTGAACTTGGAATCACTTGTGCATTTTTCTGATTTAGAATAAAAAAAAAAAAAAAAAAGTCTGCCTTGGTGTTAGGGAAAAAGATCTCCTGGTTAAAGTTGCTCCAAGCTGATGGTGGCTCAATCTCTGTGAGTGTTGTGTTCCTTCTCCCCAGAACCACTGGCTGGGTTTCCAGGGAGCCCTGCAAGGTGGATTTCACAACTTGGTTGTACAATTTAAAATGCAGTATCTGCATTCTTTCTTCTCACAAAGGCCTGGCCCTACCTCTACTTGCTGTCTCCTCTAAAACTTACCCCTGAGGTGTCACAAAATCCATTTTGGAGTAATTAACCTTGGAGTAATCAGCTCCTAAAACTGCAGTTCAGCCAGGTCATTCCCTGTTAAGGAAGAACAACTGATTTCAGCGGATTTAAGAGTTGGTTTCTCAATTCAGGAGCTAAATCCAGGTCAGCAGTGGCAGTAGATCACTGTGAGAAATGGATAAACAAATCGAAAGCAAAGCTCCTCTCATGCCAGTTTTGGATCAGCTAATATTTTTGTTTGTTCTCCTTTCTTGTGTGCTTATATGTACCCTAAGATAGAAGCTAAAATGAGGAACTTGTTCTCATTAAGCAGCTGCCCAAATCTCTCTTTTTAAAGAGTCTGAGGCAGAAGATGTAGAGGCACTGACTGCTCTGCTCTTGTCTACAGCTCGTTTTAAACACCGAGCAAAGTGACTTAAATTGTTGGGACCTGAGAAAGGATATCTTTGAGCTCTGACCCCTCATAACTGAATCCAGACACTCAATGTCTCTGCTTCCACCTATTTGATATGAAGCACCTGACACAGCAGCAGCAAATGGGGATAAATGGGGGTAAATCCAGCAGGCTGCAAGAATTCTCCTTCATTAGCCAAGCCAGAGGTCAGCTGGCTGGTGTCACCATCAGGGGCTGGCCACTCCTGGGGCTGCTGTCCACTCTGGATTTAGTGGAGAGATCATGCCAGGGCAGGGAAGGTGGGGAGCCAGGCCAAAAGAGCCTCTGTGGCCCTTTGTGCACTGCACAACCAGAGTGACAAACCTGCAGTGCTGCTCTGGGAACTGAGCACAGCCCCAGGTGCTGACACACTAAAGCACAACAGATCCACTGAGCTCCTGGCATCCCCTCCTTGCTTCTTAAGAGCTTCTTAAAATAAGCCCATTAGGCCCAAGTTATCAGCAGCTCACTCAGGAGCCACCTCAGCTCTGAGAGTGGTTTTAATGACAGGCCCTGGGTGCAGCACTCACCCCAGACACGACTGCTCCACTCCCCAAACCACTGCTGCCTGCCCTGGGACTGGGTTATTGCAGACAAGCCAGGCAATTCTTTGAGAGTGAGGTTAATTCAAGCAGCCCCATGTAGAGCTTTAGCCTGCAAATGGTTAAATGCTTCACCATGCCTGCAAAAGCTGCTCAAGTGCAAAGTTGGCTTTCTAAGGGTTTGTGGGGCTGAGGCTGAGACCCCTTTTCCCCCCAACATTCCCCAATACCTTTCACTAAGGGAAAAAATGTCTGAAGCTGATGAATCTGTCTATGGCTTGTCCCGTTTTCCTTTTAAATGCAAAGCCAAACTTCAACTGTTTAACGATTGTGCTGTCTTCATTTATGGAATTAATTCATACACAAGGATTCTGTTGGAGAAAGCAGCAGATTTATCCCAAAGTGGTAAACCTCACAATACCCAGAAACAACTTTCCAAATTTCAAAATTAAAAAGTCTGTTCCCATTGCCTGGCAAATGGACCCTTGGAAAACCAGCTAGGAAACAAATCAGTGTGTTAAACCTGCTATCCTAAACTTCTGGTCTTTCTCAGCTGCTGATTGAGGAATACAAATTCCTCAGCATTAAGCAGGAAAAGGGAATAGATATTTTTATTTAAAACAGAGCAACTCAAAGTGGCCATAATAACCCATTTCTGTTGCTTTTGTACTTGGGTAATGAGTGACTGCAGTATAAAGCGCTCATAGTTTTTGCCTCGAGGTCTTGTCAATCATTACCTGATAAATAAAAACTTCAAACTGGTTCCTTTTAGCTTAATTGGGCAGAATTTCTCTCTGAAGGAAGGTTGGATACCAAGAATAATGTGTTTGTGGCAGCAGTGGAAGTCAGCAAGCAGGGTGTTTGGATGGAAGCAGGCAGAGGATGTGAACTCTGAACTCAGAAGATGAATCTGAGGGGATTTTTATCCAGCAGTGTCTGTTCCCATTGCTGAGGGACTGAATCCAGCAGCAGAGGGAATCCTGCAGCCCCTGGCCATGGGCTTGTGCAAGCCCTGCTGGCCCTCTCTGGTTTGGGCTTTACAGCTGACACTTCCATAACAATCAGGAATTTAAACTTGCACCAAGGCTTATTTAAATCATTATTTTTTATTACACGAACACTGGCAGCAGCAGAGGCAGTTTCCTGCATAGGGACAAAAGGATTTTTTTTGTCAGTACTGGAACGGATCTGAAACAGCTCAATTAAGCAAACACAACATCCTCAAAGCTTGGCCTGAAAGGAAGCTAGAATAACTGTTCTATAAAATGTTTTAAATGTGCTTTAAAATGTCATTACTCAGATAAATCTAGCTGTTTGGAAGCTCATCCACCAGGGTTTTATGGCCCTGCCAGTTTATGGCAGTGGATGCATTCATGTCAAGAATTCCTCTTCCAGAACAGTAGATGAGGAGACAAAGCCACGGGGGTGCTGCAGACCAAGGGGAGGCTGCAACCAGCTTGGGAATGGAGCTTTGGCTCCTGGGCTGGGAAAGCTGCTCCAAAGCACATCCAGCAAGTTGTGTGTATTTGTGGCAGAGCTGGAAACCAGCAGATATTTCATGGCTGGATGTGTTGAACTCAGTGGTGAAGCTACTGTTGGCTGCAGGACTGACCCTGCAAAGCAAAAATATTTATTTTATTCTTGCTCTCCTTGCTGGCACCACCCCTGCCTTAACCTAAATGAAGAGAATTGGGACCATAATGAGAAATACCAGAGGATCCTCCTTCTAAATTTAGTCCAGACCTACAAAAGCTGAGTAGGTCCCATTTTACATCAACAAAGGTCTTTCCACTGATGCTTTACTGCACTCTCAGAGCAGTGCTCAAAGCAAATCTACTTATGAATTTGTACTTGCTTGTGGAAGATGGCAGATTAACTCCCAAATGCTGATGATTGAATCCTCTGGCCCAGCAAATATATCTATGTAAACTGGCATAACTCTGCTCACAGTTCAAAGAAAAGAAGAACCCCAAAATTGCTGTTGTGCCCTGAAGATATAATGCTCAGTTAATAGAGGGATTTATAGCATTATTTTTTTCAGCTGCCTCCATAGCAATGCAGTGTGGTATCCACAGTAGGAAACCTCATGCCAGCAGCATCTCTCAAATATGCTAAAACAATCTAAATTAGAAAATGTCAGCTTCTTGGCTGATGTTTCTTTGGAGTTTCTTTCTTCCTTTCTTGTGCCTCTATAATTTTATTGGGATGACTAAATCTCTGAACTATGTTAGCAGTAAACAGAACTAATTTACCCCCTGCTTCTTTGAAACAGCTGCTGACAGCTGCACTATAATTCAATCATGGATCTTTGCAGCACAGACTGCAAAACACATCCATATTTTTGCTATTCTTCCCTCCCTGTTGTATTTGGACCAAAGGAGCTGCCCCAAATAATGACATGTGACAGTTTTGCCCGTACATAGAGACTGAGCTGCATGAAAACAGAGGCCCAAGATGAAACATTATCCAGCCAGAAAGGTTCTTTGAATAAAAGGAGAATAACCACACAGATACACAATGTCGTCGGGATATCTTTTGTAAAGTTGCAATGATTTATTTTACTAGTTTGTACAAAAAGGCTTCTGACAACTGCTCTATGAAAAGAACCAGAAATGTGTATGCATTTTTGCCAACTGTTAATAAATATCTTCTTAAATAAGGAAACAAATGTGTTTAGGAACCCAGAATCATTTTTCCTGCATGTGATTGAAAAGGAATTCAGAGATGGAAATAAATAATTCTTCTTCCGCTTGTGACAACTATTTACACAAAAATGTACAAACAGTGAAGCTGATGTTGAGCCTAGCAACAGAAATCCTGTTATTATGCTTAAAAACAACAACAAAAAACCAAAACAGAAACAATCCCCACATAATATTTAATATATGAGTCCCATACAGCAAGACCCCGTGGTCCAAGTTAAAAACACAATATACCAATGCAGTGACCACCAACACTGAAACACCCAAGAGAAAACTAATCCTTGACTACTAAATAGTGGAAGCTCAGGCATGATTAGCTTTTCACTTTCTAGGCAGCACCTTCACTTCCTTTAGGAGGTTTACAGAAGCACTGGTGTGTGTATATGTATGCAATGTCAAAAGATGCTTCCTCCCTTGTGATTTCATTCCTCACCCTAGCCAGGGATGCACTGAGGGCAGATTTGGCTGGTTGTGGTGGATGGTGCTGTCTGCAGGCTCCATGAGAGGTGGATTTTTGGCTTCAGCTGTTGTCCTGCCGTGTTTCTGGCTGTGTTTGCCCATGGGGAGGTTGCTGCAGTCCTCCCTGCTGCAGCCAGGCTGCTCCTGCAGATGTTGGGGAGCTCTAGGGGGATGCCAGGCACATCTGGCAAGGTGGCAGCTGCTCACCAAGGACCCCATCCAAAACCCACCAGTGTTGTAGGTTTTTCCTCTTTCCCATCAGCCTGATCCTGCTACTGATAAAACTGCTGGGAAAACACCAATTGACTGAAATGAGATGAGAATTAGGCCATCAGAAACAAGTTTCCAATTTATTTCATAGACAGTAGGGGTTTTTTTCTTCCTTTGCTTATTCTTTTTTTAAGTGAGGCATCTGGTCTGGATTTGATCTGTGACTTAAAGGGAGAAGAGCAGCGAGTGAAGTCCAGAATTTCATTTATCTTCTTTCTCTAACTCTCCTCTAAGGCAGGACATGGAGCCAAGTCCCTACTCTGGCTGCATGGCCCCATCTGCTCACTGAGCAGAGACTCATCTCCAGGGATTTGTGCAGTCCTGGACCAATCTGTGGGAGGTTTAGCTCTCTGAAGCTGAGATTTAGAGCTGGGTGTGCTGGGCATGGTGTTTTATTGGGCATAATTTTCTTTTTATCTCCCTGGTGAAATTTATACCAATCCCACTTTGGTGCGTGCCAAAGTGGGGAATTGGTTTGTGATTGGTTACTGCAACTCTTTATTCTTCTTTGCAACAACTTTAATTGGTCCTTAATTACTTAAGTGTGATGTTTGTGTAACCTGTGACTTTAAAAGAAGGAAAAAGAAAAGCCTTGAGGGGACATTTCCTTGCTTCTGGTTCCAGCTTCTTGGTGGCCCTTGAAGGGGATTGTTGTGGGGTTTTTTGAGGTGAAGCCAGGAGAGCAGGGGCTTTTATCAGAGGCACTGGCCCCAGGAAGGTTTCCCAGCTTGTTCCCAGTCTGTGTGGGGCTGGGTGTGCATCCCAGCTCACAGCACCTTCTCACTTGAGTCTCCATGTTCTTGGAAAGGGGAAGAACTTGTTCCCTCTGGGAGGTCAATGGACATTTTCCACACAGCAGCAGGATCTTTAGTCACAGCTCTTACAGTGACTGCTCAGGGCACCCCAGCTGCACGTCAGGATTAATCCCTGCTTCTCAGCATTTTGCTGCTTTCCTGTTTCAAGTTCATAGCAAACTGAAATACCTTCTGGCTGCCAGAGGAAATCTCCTTCCTTGTTGACAGAAAAAAGTACACCCCAAAACTCTCACTCTTTGAAGTACTTTTCTTCAGCTCTTTTGCTTGCCAGTTGATTTGTTTTTCCTTAGCCTAATCTGTCCTTTGAATTTGTGTCAATCCACATCCAGCTTTTGTTACTGTAGTTTAAAACTGGAAGTTGCATGTAATTCATCCTTGGTTTTGCCTATGAAATTGAAGCAGGGGGATGGAAGCAATAATTCTCTAACAAAATACCTGTTCACTCCAGGTATATTTTGTTCACTTATTTTATTGCAAACCGTGTTACAGGAACTACACACACTTATTAGTCACAGCACAGTCTCACCTTGGATAGATTATTACTGTTTTACTCACAATCAACACTGGTGAGTTTGCAATCTCCAGAAAGACTCATTTGCAAAAGTATGTACTGTAGGAGCCAATTTTGTAAGCAGATTTGGTTTTAAACGGTTTCTCTGGCTTGTTTCAGTTTACAAGCTCATTGTCTGTAATAAACTAAAACAAAATGTGTTCAAATGCCTCTTCAGATCCAGAAACTGCTCCATTGTCTGAACTTTCAGAGGCCTGGTCCTAAAATGGTTTGGGACTTTTTTAAACCCATGGCTGGAGTACCAACCTTTCCCCCAACCCCACACAGCCACACAAACCCACTCTTTACAAATAACTTCTTTTTCTTCCTCTGTCCTACAAGCCTAGTGGCAGCCACATGCTCGTACCACCATGTTCCTGTATTTTTTTAAGATAACATTGGAGCTGTCATCAAAATAGAGCACTGAGATGGCGTTGAGTTGTGTAGGGGCACAGCAGGGCTTCGGCACAGTCTCTGGGTTTATAAAGTGAACCTGGGGAACGAAAATGGAGCAATGTTAAGATTTAATTCTCCCCTCTCCTCCCCCCATATCCTTCTTTCCTGGGCAACCTTCTGCTTGTCCTATATCCTCACTCAGTAGCTGAGCTGTGTAACTTTGGGATTCACTGATTCTCACTTTTGGTGGCAGCACGTTGTGGCTCCTTACAGAGCTTCCCCAAGAGGTGCTGACAGTGGGTCTGGTGTCTTGCTCCTTCCCTCCTTCCCATGCAGTGGGCCCAAACCCCCATTGCAATGTCTATCACAGGGCCCTTTCCAACCAGAGAGAGCCTGCCACTGCCTGCAACAGAGACAGGGTCATTTCTGGCCAGGTTCTAATCCAGGCCAGACATGTGGTACAGGCATCTTGAGAGCTGAGGCAGACCCTCCTGTCCCTGTCAGCTCAGAGACCCTGCTGTGTATGAATTTATTTCTGAGTATGATTCTATAAATTTATTTCTGTCAGGTGTAAGGCTGTGCTAGGAGACGGGGGGCACCTACCAGTGTCTGTACAATGGCATGGTTTGTAGCATTCATGTAGGAATTCAGGGGGAAAGCACATTCTCCTTCACAGTAATAGGCAGCGTAGCCCTCCGGAGCAATGATCCAGTCCTTGAGTCAATGGAAGCCATTGGATTGTGGGGAAGGACAGAAATGCAGTGAAACAAAAAGCCAACCAGTTAAACATATAAACCAAACATATAAATCTAAGCATTAATACACACAGTTACAGTGGCCTGCAAAATAAATAACAATCTGCCCCCCTGGCCTTTCTGCAGCTCTCTTAGAGGCCTCTGAAGTGCCGGCCCTTCCTGCAGGGACACACCCCACATTGCAAATGTGCCCACAGAGCAGCTGCACATCTGGGTTCAGTTGTTTGTCCATTCAGCAGTGCCCTGCCTGCCCACGAGGATCACTTCACCCAGCAGCACAATGCAGACACAAGCTTCCAGAAAGGAAAATAGCTTTAACCAGGTCTAAAAAAACATGTAGATGAAAATGGAGAGCCATGCCTCCAGCACTGCCAGAGGACCTGCAGGCATACAGCCCCTCAAAAGGACCTGACTGTGCTGAGCTTCCAGCCAGCCTCACACTAAATATTTGTATACCCAACTTAGCAGAAGCACTTAAGCACGCTAAAGGCTGTAAACAATATTTTTCCCCTTCAGGATTTAAAATAAAAAACCTGTCGGTGGCTGTATCTCAGTTCTGCAGTTGATAAATGATGTGCCAGGGCACCCCAGGCCTTACCTGCCACCCCAGGTCCCTGAAGCTGACGTAGAGCTCGTGTTTCTTGCAGGCCTGTCGCTGGTCACTGCTGCTGTTCTCTGTGAGGGGACAATGGTGGCCATGAGCCCGGGCTGCCCCAGCTCCCTCAGCAGGGAGTGAGGCACTGCTGCTCATCTGGTGCACTTACAGCTGGCTTTTTAGGTGTTTTGGTCATATAATAATGGCTGGGTACAACATATATGAAATGCACTTCTGGCTTTTTAGTGCAAAGCCAAAAAAGACCTGGGCAAGTAGGGGTTTTATCTTAATTTTTTTCCCCTGGACTTCCTCTGACTTCCTAATAGCAACACACAGATCACTCTGGTTATTGCCTATACATGAAAGGAGAATCAGTGCAGTTTTAAAGTTTTGTCCATCCTGAACACATAGCCTGAGCTGAAGGCCCAGGCAGAAAGAATGGCTCAGGAAGAATTTAATCTCTGACAGGGTGGTCAGGCACTGGAAGGAGCTGCCAGGAATGCAGTGGAGTCCCCCTCTCTGGAGGTGTTCAAGGGACTGGATGTGGCACTCAGTGCTCTGGGCTGCTTGACAAGGTGGGAGTTGGTCAAGAGTTGGACTTGATGATCTTGGAGGTTTTTCCAACCTTAATGATTCTATAGAAATGTGATTGCAAGCTCTGTTTTGCTTTTCCTTCTGCTCCTCACAAGCTCTCCTTGCGCTCAGTGAGGCACTCCCAGAAGCAGCTGGAATTTGCTGCTGCCTCAGCAGAGCCAGCCCCAAGCTGTGGCTCCTGCTGGGACCCTCATCAAGGGCCAGAACCTCTGAGGTATCACATAATTAAGCCACATTTCTATTTCAAATGCCTGATGGAGTTTTCTTCCAAATTAGGAAGCACAGCTCCCCCCAGAATAGCCGTGGTTATCCCGAGAATGAATTGGTTTTCCTTTTCTATGCAAGAATTTTGGGACTACTGTGCTTTTTAGGGGCTAAACTTAAAATCACGAGCTCTGGAAAATGAACAGCATTTGGATTCAGATATACTGATCACTGATTGTTTTAACGTAATTATCTTCCATTTCAAAATGAGAATTTATTTCATATGGGAGAAAAGGAGTTTTTCTGGTTAGGTTCTTGAGGTATTTTTTAAAATTTGAATTAAGAGGTTCCTCAATCTAACACAGGGAAAAGAATGTTTTTGGAACAACCTGCCATTTTTGGAACAACCCTAACCCAACACCCTTTCAAACCAGTGACCAGAGGGACAACAAACAAATAACATGGGAGAAACCATTCCCACACCATCCCAGAGCCAGAGCCGTGCTCGCAGGCAGCTGTGCTGTACCTGCAATGTTGGAGACCCGGAATGCCTCCTGGTTCTTTGGTGTTTTGGATCTGTTCTGGCTCCTCTGCTTGCCGCCCGTGGAGCGGATGCTGCGCAGGTGCACCTCGGTGGCCTTGAAGAAGGCCACGGTGAAGGGCTGCTTGTTCTGGGGGCCCTGCCTCCCAATGAGCCCCGCCAGCTTGGGGTTGATGCTTTGTCCTGCAAGAATGACAGACCGGTGAGGGTTTTGGCCTGGTTTTATCCTGGTTTCATCCTGGCAGCACCCAGGATAACTCCTGTGAATGCCCTCGACTCTCTAAAGACCTTAACGGGCAAAGCTGCTTCTGACACGAGCAGCTCAGCACAGCTAACTTCACGTGTGTAAAAGTTACATTAACTAGTCCTACACATAATTGTTTTAGCCCAAATCCGCTCAGCATTAGCTTTTCCTGCATTCTTTAGAGGGGTTTCTTCAAGTTCACCAACCTATAATTTGAAGTGATCCTATAAAAGGAGCCGTAAAACTCAGCCCATAGGAACGCTAAATTCCCACTGGAAGGTTATTAGCTTAAAATAAAAATGCCTTGTATGAAATGCTGACAGAGTTCCAGATATAGCTCAGCTGAGAGAAACAAATGTTTAGAGGCATTTTGCTTATTGCTGCATCTTGCCATCGCCATACCTGATAACTTTGTACAAAACTCTGATTATCATCCATGATAATCATCATGATTTCATCATCATCCTTGTGCTCTAGAATAATTTGGTTTTTGGTAGAATTAGTAGGTTTCTCTGTAGAATTAAATCAATTATTTACAAAAAAGGTAAGGACAGGGTGTCAGTGGGAAATTTCATGTTTCTCCTTGTCGCTGTTGAGGGATGTCTGGGTGCTGCTGTGCAATGCAGAGGTGATATCCAGGATTATTCTGTCCCAAGCTACTGAGTGCTGCTGCTAAATCCAAGTTATGGTTTTGTGATCCTTTAGCCAAGGCCAGAGCTGTGCCTTGTCAGGCACAAATCAAAATGCCAAAGGACAGCTGACACTTTCCTGGAGAAGTCCTGCAAGGCAGCCTGACCAGAGAGAGGGGGGAAAGGGCTCTCAGTTCATTTATTTTGGATGATCATATTTTTAATAGACTGTATTTGCTTCATGATTATAGGTCATGTAGCAGCAGATACAATGAAAGGATGGAGGTTGATTTACTTTGATATTTATTTTACTTCACTTAAAGCCTTGAGGATTGCCCGAGCTTAAAGTGTTGCATCAAAATCCTGCTGTATTTACAGCCTATGATATTTACTGCCTCCCCTGTCTGTGAATCATGGAACAGCCCCTGGTTTCTGCTGGGGTGTGACACTCACCATCAATGCCCTCCACGGAGAGCTGCAGGCCCAGGTTGTGCTGGGGATTCACCACCCAGTGGTTGCTGGTGGCGGTGATGTCGAACACCAGCCACCCTTCCTCTGCAGCCCAGATCGTCCTGGAGTCCAGCAGGAACAGATCTGAATCCCTGAAGCAAAGAGCAGAATTCCCACTTAGCCAGGATTTCCACTGGAGTCCCCACAAACATCCTTTAGGCAGCACAAGGGGTTGGGATTTCAGCAATAGCTGGGCTGGTTTGTGTTCCCCTCCCATCACCCTCAGGTGAAACTTCTCCTCTATCCTCTTCAAAAAAGGGAGGATGGGCTGAAGCAGAGCTGAGCTGGTTTGGGGTTACTTTGCTGTTAACCTTGAGCTCCTGGTGAGACTTCAAAAAAACTTTTGGCAGGCCCAGATCTGCAGAATTACTGTTTGCATATGCAAATCTGGTAATTGGGCAGACAATGCTGCTCATTAGCCTTTCCACACATAATTTCCTGACTTTTATGCATAACTGTAGTGTTGGTGCAAGGCAGCTGGAACAATGGTGTGCATATATTATCATATGTAATAGGTTTTTCTAAATTGGCTCATCTGAGGTTACAGATAACTGTTTGAGGCAATAACCTTCTGCACTGCTGTGGGTCACAATCTTTCTTCAATTCATTGCTTGGGTGTTTTTTTTTTTTAAAGGCCACTGCTGGCTTACTCTAGCTGAAGAAATAGTATCAGAAAATGGAAAAGATCCTAAATAGAGAGATTCTGTTCTTTTGAAAAAAGGTGGAATTATTCCAGACTTACAAGACATTTCCTGGCATATTTCTGAAAAATTAAAATTTGAGAAAATAGAGGTTCTGTAAAAGAAGGAGTTTTATCAGAAAAGGAGATAAAACTCAGATTTAAAAATGGATGCTGTTGCAAGACTTTTATAAAAAATTACTTTAAAAGAAGAACAAAGACATAAGGTGGAAGTGTCTAGACAAGTCCTGTAAGAGCCTCTTTTGTGCCTGCAGTGAACAAACACGATAACTTGTTCAAGTGTAATTATATCCTTTTGAATGAAGAACTATCCTTGAAAAACCCTTTAATCACATCCTCAAAGCTTTAAAAGGCCTTATGAATTCGGTCACTATAGATTTGTCAGTGCAAATATGTATATTCAGCTTGGTTTACACAGTGCCTCTTGTTTGCATGAAACATCATGCGATCAGAAATGAATCTGAGGAGAGCTGTTGGCATAAGGGCTTTTGACTCACAGCTTTTAGTGATTCTTTCCCCTTTGGCATACCAAGAAATTAGAAGCTTTTGTCCCACACAGAACAGGAATGGAGGGGTTTTTTTTTGCAATGCTTTTATTGTTTATCTTTCCTCTCATCCTTAGTGGGCCAGAATGTGTAAGAGATGATGCTTTCTTCTGAGAGCTAAGGGGTGTCACCACCCACCTCTGACTGTGCTGGCTTGCATGAAATTAAATTTCTCAAGTGAGTTCCTGCAGAGCACGTGGGCACAAGGCTCAGGAAGAAAATTCTGTGTTTCCTCCCTAAAGCAGGAGAGATTTGGGTACCCCATGGCTGAATATGGAGCCAGTGCTGCTGAGGGTGCAATCAGTGCTTGCTTTCAAGCAAAGCTCTGGTTTGTGGAAGAAGCCCTACACCAGACTTGCTGCACCACCTCCTTGCCAAGGCTGAGGGGATCCTGTGGGAGTGTTCAGGGGATGTTTGGGGCCATGGTGGGTGATCAGGAGGGGCTGTGGGGCAGCAGTGCTCAAGGCAGGTGTTGGGAGCTCGGTCAGCTCAGCTCCCAGGAAATCTGCAGTTAAACAGGATGGGTTTAACTCACATTAGTTACAGCAGTGCAAGAAGCTTGAACTCCAACCAGGGGACAATTCTCCTGGGGTTCCATCCCCACCCAGGAGCGGTGGCCCCATTTTCACAGCGCAGGACACCTCCCACCCTGCCCTGTTTACACCACACTGACCCAAACACATCCCACAGGAGCCAGGGACCAGGCCGTTGCATGGATGGGCCCGTCCCAGTGGCTGAGGCCAAGTTTCCAGGAGTAAAGGGTGTTTTATTCACATAGTCCATTATTTCAGCATGGCCCCTGACTGGAACTCATGATTCACACAAGGTTTGGTTTAACAGGGATTTGGCTTGCTTGGTTTTCTCCCCTTGTAGTTTGCAGGTTGATGATAGTAGCAATCATAATATTTTTTTTTGTTTTTAGCTACTGCTCAACTGCCGTATTATTACTCAGAAAAAACAGATTTTAAGCTTCCCATGCTGACATGATGCAATCAGGGGTAAGCAGACTACAAGAGGCATCAAGTACCAGGGTGAGTCAGTCTGGGAAATTGTATAATACATTTGTTTTCCTGTAGTTACAGCAATGTGCAAACAATAGGCCTGGAGGGGAAGCCCGAAGTGAGAGAGATCAAAGGGAGCCACTGAAGGGAAATGTCCTTCCCACACACACTTGGAACATTTGGACCCCAAAAAGCCCCATGTTGGATGCCCTTTGGAGGAGTTCAAGCACTCCTGGGTTAGTGTTTTCTGGGTGGGATGCAGAACCTCACTGGGGTTGCAAACAGAGGCTCCTGAGATGTGGCTCCTGTTCAGATGAAAAGAAACCTCTCGTTCTTTTCAAAAAGAAAACCTCCTTTAAGTGGAATGTCCTGCTCTCCAAAGACAGGCAAACAGCATTAAATCACCAGCTAATAGGCAGCCAGCCCTCGAGATATCCTTGTTGGACAAGACACAGTAAACAGAGCAGAGAAATGTTGTTCTGCTAAGAATTAAACATCATTTATTCTGAGGGCTCCCATCTAATGGCTTGTCACAGAAGGCAGTGCTGGTTCAGTCTAACTAATAGGGCTGCTTTGGGTTTTAGCTGAGAGATAAAGATCTGAGCCCAAAGAGAAAAGGTTTCTATGCACATCTCACTGCTGTACCTCAATTTCACACTGTGTACTCACAGAGCATGTTCCTGGAGCAGTGTGAGTGATGGCTCTGCAGCAAGGAGGCAAAAAACCCCTTTGGTTCCTTGGCCCTGCATTCAGCTCCTTAATTTTAGAATTTCAGTGCATGCAAGAAACTGTACTTGCTCTTTTTCCAGAGCAAGAGATAGGAAAGGCACATGATCCTCCTTTTACAGAAAAATTAGGCTGGGACATGGAAATGTTAATGTCTAGATTAGAGTTACATAAATTACAAAGTCTGGGTCCAGACCACAAGTATGTTCTGTTGAGACCACATCAAAATGGCTCAGCCTTCAAAGAACTGACATCAGCGGGAGTGTCAGAGCTTTGAGCAATGATAAAATTTGGGGCTTTCTGCTCGCCTGTCTCCAGCACCAGGCTCTCAGTGGAGCCTGAGATGAAGACAGGAGGTTGGCATTTGCCTGCTGATGTCTTTGGTAGCGTCTCACACTGGATGCCAGACAGGAGAGTCACCTCCTGTTAGAAAGCACTCCCAAAAAAATTTGTCTACAGGTCATGCAAGTGCTGTGTGGTCTGTGAAACTTCCTGAGTGAACTTGTTTTCTGGGCTAGGGCTGAGTAACCAGCGCTGCAGCGTGAGGGTGGCTGGGCAGGATGCATGTGAGGTCGTGTCTGGGAAGCAGCTGCAGCTATGGAGGTGGAAGGGCTGACGGTGGTAAGGAGAGGGATCACAAATATTTAGTGAAGAGAAAAGGGCTGGAAGAAGTGAGGATTGTGGGGGTGAGCACAGAAATAAGAGAATAAGGCAGGGAAGGGAAGGTGTGGGATAAAGGGAATTGTTGCAAACATGGCAATTCTGAAATAACAGAAAGGATTAACAACCATGAAGCTTTGTGAAAATAGTATTTATGGCTTCTTTGCTTTTTGCTGGGGTACTTTTTCAGTCCCTGGGATGCAGCTTGGTTTGAAGCCATAAACACTAAAAATATACCCTAAAATGAGAAGTGCTGCATCTGCCCCAGTCACCTACCTTGGTGAACTGGGGCATGAGGGGAACATGAATGAAAACATGAGAGACAGAAATTCTGCATTGGCAAGGGAACAGGAGATAAAACTCTGCATTTATAGACTATAATGCTGTAAGGTCTGCACTATTTTAGGCCAGTCCTGCCAAACAGTCCCTGCTTTTACATCTGTTTTCTTCCCCTACTGTCCCCATTGTCAGCCCTGTTATTTCAAGCTGCTGCTTACAAGTGGCAGTAAACACTAATGAGCACTTCCAAGAGGGATAAAAATAAATGGGAAAAAGGACAGTGAAGGTGACTCTTGGCAATTTCCATTACACTGTAAGGCAAGGTGATTCCTGTGACCAGGCTGTGCTGGGAGCAGCCCCCAGGCTCCCCTGGCTCTATCCTGGCAGCATCAGGGACAGGGAATCCCTCAGCCCAAAGAGCATCCCTGGGCTGCCCTGATCCCCCCCTCTACCTGCAGGAATTCCAACATCAGTGCTTTAAACAGAAACCATTCAGAGGCACCTTGCAACAGCCTTTGGATGGCTTTACAAATGTGGCTTAACCCTCCTGCTTCTGCTTTAAACTAGGAAACACTTGAGGCATGGATATGTTGAATTCTCTTTGATTCGGCATGCAAACCACAGTGTCTAAGGCAGGAGCACAATCCTCTCCTCTCAACTCATATTCTGACCCTAGAGGGGCTGTTTGGGTCACAGGCACAGGGCAAGGACAGAGCTGGCATGGGGAAATGGGTTATTCACATTCAGGTTTGAGCAGGTGGAGGGAGGAGAAGGCAAAAAGGACATCCTGGCAGGCTGAGAGGAGATGTGGGGCTAGAAGACATCTGTTTGGATTAAAAACCTGCCCTATCCAGATTCCAGCTTGCTTGGTGTCATTGCTTAAAGTCAGCTGCAGCTGTCCAAAGACAAGCTTAGGAAAATATTTTTCAGACTTTCCTACTTTGAGAGGGCCCCAGGATCTCCCTGGGCCTCTCCCTGGCACGTTTGCAACACCCTCTGTACACAGACCTGGTGCAGCCCTCCTCCCACACCTTCCCTGCCCTGGGCCTGGGATCCCCTGCTTATCCTCCCCCCTCCCTCCCCACTGATAACGGCTCTCCCCACTGATAACAGCTCTCCCCACTGATAACAGCTCTCCCCACTGATGATAGCAGCTCTCCCCGTGCCCCCAGGCAGGAGCCAGCAGCCAAGCACAGCCCAGGGGCTCTGCCAGGTGAAGGGATGTCCACAGCAGGAATTCAGCTTGCTGGAGGTGTTTTCCAAGGGTTGGCCTGAAAACTGGCTATACTGGTAGTGAAACAGATCTGTGTAAATTCTGCTGAATCTAGGGGGAAAATTAAATTCACTTTAAAATTGCAGCAGATTCTTAATTCTGCTTTCTGTGATTCAAGTAGCTGTGCTGCCTTTCTTAGACAGTGTTGGTGAAGGGTAAGATCTCCATCTCAGAGGCTGATTAAAAGTGGCAATGGGAGTTTGTTACTGAGAAGCAACATCTTTCCTAAACATGAAGCCTGTTGTAAAAACAGTGCTGGGAGAAATGAGGTTTTACACATATCCCTGACACTTTCTGTACAGCTGTTTCTGCTCAGCATTGAGGGGCTGTTCTTCAGTGCATCACTTCCCCAGCAAGGACCCACTGGGGTATGCAGAATGCCTCCTGCAGCTCCTCAGGTGCCTGTGAAGAGTTGTGCCTTGCTGAGTTCAAGATTTTTCAAAGGTTTTGCAGGCTGCAGTGGCTTTTAGGACTGGTTTGAATGAGAAAACCAGATACAGTCTCTTCTTGGAGAGCTGCAGGATCTCTGTGCTCACATTCCCTTGTTACTTGCTGAGAGATTAATGACTGAATTGCAGATAAATCACCAAAAATTACAATCAAATTAATTGTTGGTATTTGTAGGTATTGTCATGGTGCTGGGGCACATCATTAAATCCAACTGTGCTGTGCTGCACCATCCTCAGAATGCCCACACTGGCACTTAAAAAAGTGGGAAAAAGGACAGGCATCACACTGGCACTTAAAAAAATGGGGAAAAGGACAGGCATCACACTGGCACTTTAAAAAGCCCCAGAAAGAAGGCACATCTGCTTTATGGGCTGGGTGGGCCCAAGCCTTTCTTAGGTACTAGAATTACATGTTTCAACCCACAGCATGGAACCAGACTCCAGGGAATGGCAGAAAGGGGTCTGGAGAGGGGCTCAGGTTTGATCTGCTGCAGCAGTGCTGTAGTTTGAAGCTCAGGCTAAAGGGTTCCAGCTGCAAGTCAAACCCAGGAATGCATCCTGCAAGATCTGATTTTTCTGTAGGGCTGGTAACATGAGCATTCAAATCACTGCCTTTGAAGCCCTGGAATCCATAATGGCCACAAAGTGAACATGTAACAACTACATTTCAATTACCAAAGGCTGGTCAAGTACCTGGTTTTATTCTCTCCAGTAACAAAACTCCCATCGACTTCAAAGGGGCTGGGATTCACTCTGCAGTGCAAGAGCTGGGTCCAACGAAATAGGAGATGTAACTCTGGGATGAGGTATTTCAGCTTCAAAAGGTGCAGACAGAAAAGCAGGATGGAGCTCTGAGCTTTAGGGCATCTCTACAGTCTGCATTTTTTCTGCAGGGTAATTAACTGAGGGGGATGCCCTGACTGAGCACTGGGATCTGCTTTGCTCTCCCTCCTTTTCTGGGGGAGGAGATTTGAGCAGCCCCAGGCTCCCCATGGCCTCCTTCCCACTGAGGAGTTTGTCACCTCAAACCTGGACTGCATGTCCTGCTGCTCTCAAGCCAGGCACTGGCTTTGTCCAACACCTTCCCAAGCTTTTGGGTGAGTGAGCCATGACGTCCAAACAGGAGTTGGACATGACTCACTGGACTTTGAGCTATGCACTTGAGAGCTTTGAGGCATGTTATACCAGTTAAAACACCATCAGTGTTTGTGATATTTGGGACATTTTTGTTCATGAATGTACTTGTTTGCCTGAAGTGAATAGCTGATGCTGTGTGCCTAAAGAATGCTGTGCACGCCTTTCCATCGAGGAGATGCTGCCAGTTTGAAGAGCTTGCCTTGCAAGGAAAGATTTGGAAAAGTGAAAAAGAATATTTGATCATTTAGCCTGATTTCCTACAAACACCTGTAACAATATCTTCAATCTGACAGAGATGTAATTCCTGGCAGTGCAAAGTCATGAGTGGCATCTCCTCTGCTGCAAAGGGAGGGCTGGGCCCTCATTTTTGCTGCCAGGGTTGTTAGGCTGAGCAGGTGGATGGGGGAGAGGCTCTACCCTGCAAACACTGAGCTGCTGAGGGGCAGGATTTCAGGAGCAGCCTGCTGGGGGTGCAGCTGTTGCTCTGGAAACACCTAAGCCTGTGTTTTTCACTGACAATGAAGTGCACACAGGAGATGTTGCTGGTTAGATCCCTCCAACCTCTCTGAACTCGTGAAGCCATTAACTGCTGAGCTGCTCATACCTCTGCTTTCTGTGAGCTGAGGGCACCATCACACCCTCCAAACTGGAGGCTCTTGCGTGGTTTAACTGAAAACCCTGCCTGCAGCTCATCCCACAGAGGAAAATCTCCCCAGTTCCCCTCAGCCTGAGCTTTCCCTGTGCTCTGGGAGCTGTTCTGCTCTCGGCTCTGTGAGGATGCTGAGCTGCCCCTGGCAGGATCTGCTGTGCCTCGGGCGCTGCACAGCCTGCAGAACTGCAGGGTCAGCTCTCAAAAGGCAATTCTCTGTGTCAGGAGAGCCCTGGCAGGAGGAAACCCGAAGGCAGCAGAGGTTTCCCTGCCTGCGTGGGGCGGAGGGCTTGGCTTTGTTTTGCTCTTGTTGCTAACAACGTCAGATGGGGCTGACTTTCCAGAGCTCAGGATGAGACAAACAGCCAAGGAAGCATCAAAGTCAATGGGTGTTTTTTGATCAACACTGGAGAGGGTTTGTTTTCTTTCTGCACTTGCCCAATGACACACTGACTTGGATGACTGGGCTGTGACAGAGCCGGGTGGAAAATGTCAGCGGAAAAATGCAGAAAAAGAGCAAATATTTTTACAAATGGTAGGGACAATATTTTTACCTTTGGTCAATCCAAACCAACAGGAATATTTTTTCAGGACAAACTGTTCAAAACTCGCCACAGCCTGTGCCAAAATGTATGTAAAAGGGGAATATGCATGAGCACTCATTAAAAACAGCGTTGCTGTGGTGAATATGATGCAGTAAAATTGCATCTAGTCCTGTGGCTGGAACATCTGTATAATTAGCAAGATTCCTCACCTCTTCCAGACAGTGGTTGATGTATATGCCCACCCTTTGCATACATTTATTTTCCTTTAGGAGTAGGAATTAGTGGAGGAGAGAGTTTGCAGAAGCATTTGCTGCTCCCCAGCAGTGCCTCCCCATCCTCTCTAAACAAAGTTGTAACAACCTTTTGGATGCACCATGGTAAAATTAAGATATCAGATCTCATTCTGACTCTGTCAGTAGGATTCCTAGTGGGCACCTCACTCATCAGGACCTGAGGGGGAGCTGCCCTGGCATCTGATGAGGAGGAAGGTCATTTACCCCAGAACAGCTCCCCACTGCCCTGGCACTCGTGTTGGTGCCTCCTCTGCCAGCACATCTACAGTTCCTGCTCTTCCCAAGACTGGAAGGCCATCCCTGCAGGCTGGCACCTAAATAACCCTCTCAAGAAATGCAGCAAAGGGAGGCTGCTGCCTCTGGAGTGGCCTGAGAGGGAATAAACTGAAATGCTTAGGGTGAGCAGGACATCTGATGGGGCCTGTGCACAGCTCTGGCTTGGTGCCTTCTCCTTTAAGGAAGACCTGGTTAAAATGCACAGTTTGAATTACCACTGTTTGATAAAAATAGATTCATTTTAGCACAGTCCCCAAACACTGCAAATAATTGCATCATTAGAAATGCTAGGAGAACCATGAGTTTTAAGCTATAAAATCAGAATTTCAGATGTGGAAGAAAACACACCAGTGGTTAAATATTTTTACTATCCAGCAAAGCCGGCAGAAATTCTCACTATTAAGAAAAAGTTGACAAGGTTTCCTGACATATTTCAATTTTTTCTGCATTTTTATTAGCTCTTATAAAACTATAAAGCCAGAGTCCTGATTATACTTTTTTTTTCTTACCCTTTTGGACTTTCCACTTTTTGAATCCCTTGTGTTTCTCTTTTCATAAACCTAAATTAGAGCTGTAGTATTATTAGCCCATATTTAGTAGTCCTAAAGAATAACTTCTGACAAGAATGTGATTGTAAATACTTTTCACATAAATAAGTGCAATCTCACTTTTGGTAGGATTTGTATGTGAAAGAAATCTGTGCAAATGAAACTAAGTGCCTTTGATAAGTGGTTTGGGATTGCTGATTAATTGGAACTAAAACCAGATGAGAAAATTGAACATATGTTCTTATTCAAGTTCCCTGGAGGATTTGTCAGGGAGCTTGGCATACATTAATAATTGCTTGGAAGGGATTTAATAGCTCATCTTGTAGTTTTGCACATACAAAACAATCAGTCAATATAAAAAGCATGGTGTCATCTGTCTTTGTTAATTAGGGAGCTTGAATGCCTTTGATAATAAGGGCTGGTAATTAAGCTACAATTCCAAAGGAAGCATTTGGGTTTGCCACCTCAGGATCCATCAGGGGCAGGAGGAAAGGGGGAGTACTTCCAGAAATCTTGAGATATTCCTGGTTTATGATACTTATTCTGCACTAGCACACCACGAGGCTACTGAGTGCTCACAGAGGGCAGAGCAGGAATGGTGGGGTTGCCGCCTGGAACACAGGGAGGCTCCCAGGGCATTTCTCCTTGGGTTTGCCACCTCAGGATCCATCAGGGGCAGGATGAAGGGGGGATTTCTTCCAGAAATCTGGAGATATTCCTGGTTCATGATAGTTTTTCTGCACTAACACACATCCAGCACTCTCAGAGGGCAGAGCAGGAGTGCTGGGGATGCTATCTGGGCCATGGGGAGGCTCCCAGGGCACTTGTGCCCACATCACAACACTCAGGAGCTGCTGCAGCAGGATCTCTGGGATCCCCTGCACGCCCCAAAGCCAAACGCAGCCCCTTGTGCTGATGGCCCCAGGCTCTCTGAGAGCCCTGGCTGTGATTCCCTGCAGGAACAGGGAGCTGTGCCCTTGGCAGGGTGTCCCCGTGGGTGCCTCACCTCCCCGGGTGCTCCTGCAGGACCTGGTAGACGCTGATCTGGAAGGTTTCGTTGTCGAAGCGCTCGCGGATGAAATCCTTGTAGATCCTGAACTCGGCCGCCGTCACCGCCTCCCCCTCGGGGATCCGCGAGAGGTCGAACCTGAACTCTCGGTAGTGGCAGCGCTGGTGGTGGAACTCCCTGTCATGCTCCACTGGAACAGAAAACAGCCCATTAGGCACCTGCTTTGTTCCCCTTCCCTCACCAGCAAACACCCTCAGAGCTGCCACAACAGACAAGGGCGGGAATATCTGATGGCAGCACCTCGGGGGCTGCTCAGATCACCAAAGCACAGAGGAAATACCTGCCTCTATCTGGGCTATTATGGGCATATATGTGTTTATCAGGCTCCCTTTGGAACAGTTTCACAGTTGGCTGGCACAGGGGGCCATTGTGTTTTAATGATTTTTGGCAGCTTTGTGCCTGACAAGTGACTCTGGACATTTGCCACCGATAGCGACCGAGCTGCTGTGGGAAGGAGCTGAGACAAACAGATGGGGCTTTTCAGGAGTGCTGGTTCTTGGCCTGGCTCTGCTCCTGACAGTCACACACACGCATACCCACACTCTATAGACACAAATTCCAGCCCTCGAGGCTTTTCATGCCAGTGACCCACATTTGGTGCCAGCTGAACTCACCGCGAGCTCACAGCTCCTCTCTGTAGGGTCAAAGCTTTCATTTTAAAGGATCTGTAGTGGTCAGGGCTGTGAAGAAACTGTTCAAAGTGAGGGCTTCCCTCCACCTCCCAACCCTCACTGTGAAATAACAAGTGCTGGTGTTGGGATGTGTGCTGTCCCAGGGGGTGACAGGCCTGCCTGTCCCCTGATGGAAGCTGGTGGTCCCCTGTAACCCTGCTTGTGGCACGGAAGCAGGGGTCAGTGTTGGGAGGAAACAAAGACTTCAATCCAGTCCTGCAGCAAGGGGGAGGAGAGGTGTCAGTGCCCCAGCCCAGCACATGAGGCTAGGCACCCTTCTTGGAACAAATTCCAAATTAAACAGACAAGTCAGACAAAGGAGAAGGGGGAAACGGAGCTGTAAGGGGATGAACTGACTCGCCCAAGGTCACAACGCATGACATTTTAAGAGTTGAGGTTTGAGCCAGGGACTTCCTATAAGTCCCAGTCCTGTCGTCTGTCCACTTGACCTCTCTGCAGCTCAAGTGCACAATTCAAGTAGTTAGCTCTGAGATTTCCTTGGCCAGGAATGTGTGTCTTCCTACAGGCCTGATTTGCTTCTGGCAGCAGCAAATCCATTGTGTAAATCCATTGACTTAAAGGGAATTACTCCTGAAAAAAGAGGAGTTCCAAGCGTGGCTCTGGACAGTGCTGTTTAAATTGACAGCTCTGCGTGGCACAAACACAGCTCAGGGTTTGTGAGTCCATGGCCAGGGTGTCCCCACGGCAGGGACAGAGCTGGGGAGGCTCTGGGAGCGGGGCTGTGTCCAAGCACGGAGCAGGTTCAGTGCTGCTTTGCTGGCTGAGGCTCAGCCCCTGGCCATGGACTCTTCCTCCTCTCTCACATCCCTTCTGTGAGGAGTCCAGTTTGCCACTGTGTGATTGCTGTTCAGGGAAATGCTTCAGAGCTCTTACTCATAGCTGGGATTCATCTTAGAGGAGCTTTTTAGGTATTGAAACCTCTGCACTTTCCAAGGCAAAGGTGGTTAAGTTTAGCAAATGGTTTTATGTGTTGAGCGCTCTCTGTTGCACCTCTGCTAAAACATCTCAGGGGCAACATTTAGTGTCTCATACCCTGATGTGGAGGAATATTGTGAATATTCACCAGTGTTTGTGAAAGACTTGGCAGGCTGCAACTGCCCTGGACGTGCTAGCAACACTATTAAACAAGCCTCAATCCCTTTCCTCCAAAGTACTCCTAGCAGAATAAGATATCAAGAGCATAATTTCAGCTTTAAAGGAATTTATCTGCAACTAAATTATAATGGAATGAAAAATACTTTAATATGGAAACCCTCCTTTAACCACAAATGTAGAAGAATGAGTATAACGCAGGGTGGGTTTAGTTGCAGCTGTTAGCAGTAGGATGTACAAACATGATTTGCTTCCAAAGACATGGGAAGGCTGAATTTCCAGAGGAAGGTGGGTGCAGCTTTTCAATACGTGTGTGATGACAACTACATCAACAAACACTGGCCTTTAGCTGCACTTTATACACAAGGTCTGACAACAAGCACATGAAGATGAAACTTTTTGGGGTGCTGCTAAAGGTCACAGCAATTCCCACTGCTGAGCCCTAGAAAAAATGTGTCGTGTTAGTATGAAAAATTAACAGCCAGGGTCATAAAATAAAGAGCCCCAAAGTTTGAACTTTCCCATGCTTTGCAGATGTTTGGATATAGGGTTTTGGCCTGAGCCATCTTTAGTGTTAAAGCAAACATTCCTGTGGCTATAGTCATTAAGATCATGAAAATATGTGGATATGTAACTGAAGAAAGAATCCCAAGAAACCCTTCAACTCAGTGTTTATTGTTTTTCCCCTTTTTCTTTGCACTCTGGACCTATCTGCTGACCCAGAAGTAACAAATCCTTTCAGAACTAATTTATGAGAAACACTGACCCTGAATCAACATCTGTTAGATGACTGCAGTAAATCTTATTACATAATTAAACACCAAAATCTATGTTAAAATAACGTTAAGGGTCTGACTCGAACTCATAAAAGCAAGACTCTTCATTATGAAGGCTGAAATCCTATCCCCAAGTGCTGCTGCTGTGTGCTGGTATTTGGGAACATGTGGTACAGTATATCTGATCAAGCACTTTCTGCAGACCCCTGTAATACCCTAAGCACAACAGCACGGGGTAAGCAGGGGAGCATTCAAGGAGCCTGAGTTTCCTGGGTTTGATGGGTGTTAGACCTCTGACAATGCTGCAACTGGGTCATTTCCAGTTAATTACCTGAGGAGTTGCAAGGGGCAGCGTGGGGGGAGAGCTTAAGAAAAAAGACAAGGGGGAATAGTGGTATTTTAGGTGTTCATTGAAATAGTTCAAGAGAATTGCTGCAGCAATTCTTTGGATGTGACTGTAGTTTTGCATCTTGCAAAGTTGCAATTCTTTGCATCTTTGGATGTGATTTTGTAGGTCCTCCATTAGAGTTATAAAATCCATGATCCCTATTGACACAATGACCATAAGAAGAACTTCTTGGTCATCCTTGAAGGACTTAATCTCAGCTGTTTGTTCACCATTAAATTAATGTTAAATGCTCCCTTAAAACACATCAAGCATTTTGAATATTTGCTGGATATGCTTCATAGCCCTTCTGCCCACAGAACTTCAACTCATCTTTGTCCCAGGCTCATAGTTCTCACAAATCTACTACCCAAAGGCTTTGGTGAATGGTTTTAGCTCAGATGCTAATTTCAAACATTGGAAATTCCAGCTCACAATTCAAATGCCTTGGCAAGGCAGCTGCTTGGAGAGGAAGCCAAAGCTCTGGATGTGCAATCAAAGGTTGTAAAATAGGAAAAGGAAGAACACCCTTGAAAAATAATTCTGCTATGAAACAGACTGTGTGCCCTGACTGTGGGAAAACAGGGCATTTCCTCTCCCTAAAAAACAATCCCAAGTCACTCACAGGTGATGCGTGTGAGCCTCTCCTCATTCTTAGAAGCAGCATTGCATTCTGGAGGCACAGCCACTGCAGACAAATTCTAACTCAATTTGGCCTAATTTAACACAGGGCTTAATCTGGCCTAACTAAAAGGCCTAATTTAACACAGGGCTCTAAAATTGCTGTTGTGAAATAACCCTTGGCATGGTGAGTGTGGCAGCCAATTGGGGCTATGGTGGATGAGGATCACCAGGCACTCCCCCTGGCACAGTCCTTGGGAAAGGTGGAGACAGTGGGCGCTGTGGGATGGGGGAGGACATCAGATGCATGGGAAAATAAGCAAGACACCAAAAATTGTGGGGGAACAATTAAGGAGATGCAGCCAAAACAAGGAATATCTCAGGCTAGTGGTTATCAGTGGCTTGGCCACACCTGTCACAAACATGCAAGTCAGATCAGCACCTCTGAAAGCCTGGCCTTGCTATCTGAGCAGGATCTGAGTGCTGCTCTATCTGACACTGAGAGGGCTCCCAGCCCTCTGAAGTCCTTTGTGTCTCCAAGGCTCTGTTGTGGCCTGGTGGTGATGCAAGAGGGGGCAGGACAGAGTTGTGCAACTCCAGGGATGGTTAAAGCAAACAGCATGGGCACATGTGCTCAGGTGTGAGGCAGCCAGATATCAGATCCAAAAATATGGGAAAGCTGGAGATAAAATGTCAACAAATACTGGGTGCTTGTCGTGGCGTGTGCTGAAGATACAGAACTTAAAAACATCAGCAGACAGGGATGAAACAGTGTGGCTGCTGATATTTGGAACTTGCAGCAATACAGTTAAAGCCTGTACCAAATAAATAATGTTGGACAGAAAACCTTGAGGTCCTGGTTTAGCACCCCATCAGAACTGGAAACTTCAGCTGATCCCACGTTTGGTCATATTCACAGCAAAGTATGTTGAGGTTAGAAATAAACCAACTCCAACTCTTTGCAGCCCCTTTGTGAATCTCTGCTGGCAAGGGCAAAGCCACCCTGAGCTAATTCTGCAAACCTGGTTGGACTTTGGGGTGGTGTCAGGGATTGCTGGTGGCCAGGCCTGCCTCGTGACACAGGGATTATGGCGAGGCACAGCTTGCAGTGTTTTTGAATGACAGTGTTAAAAATAATTATTATTGAAGAATTAAAGAGCTTATCTAGATGCCAGGCAAGTCAATAGAAATATTTTCACTAATTTCAATGGATTTCACAGGAGGCCAATCTCCCTGCTTAGGTATTTTTACTCTCTTGTTTTCTGAAGATGCCAAAAAACTGCTTTTCAGAAAGAAACTCAACATCAGATGAATAGTCTCTGTTCTCAGGTTGCCAAACTGGGAAAGCTTTAGTAATTCCACAGCTCTTCCTCCCTGGCACATTTGGGTGATGCACTTAGAACACACTTTGAATATATAAACAAGTAAAAACTTAAATTTTCTTGTTAACGCTTTCACCTGATAATATGTTAATTGTTTTTATAAGGCACTTTGAGAGCAGTTGTCTCATTTATTGTAGTGCTTACAACAATTAGAGCTACTTGTTTCTCATTTACAATGGAAAAAGGCTCCAGAAGGAATGTGCAGTAGGGTGTCTGTAACTTCTTCACTCCCAAAAAAGGCCAGAAGGGATTTGTTAAGGACTTTAATCTCAAATAGATTAAAGGTCCTGAATTCCAGAGACTGAAAGATAAGTCAAAGGAAAATAGATTCCAAAAGACAACACCCCCTGCCTCAGCCTCTCAGCCAGGCTGCTGCTGAGCCACCAGCAGCTGCCTGAGAAACCCCACAGAAATTCAAATGCCAAAAAGAATCTGCCAGGCTCTGGCATTAAGGTCTCACAGGTTTTCAGAGTCTACCTGTGTGGTGAGTTTAGAGGGTAGGAGAGTCTTTATTTGCTTTCTCTCCAGCAGCTGCAGAGCTACAGAAAATGGGCACTGTTTCTTCAGAGGTGGCTGAGACTGGACTGTCCTGAGATCCAGGCTGGATCTCTAAACTCTGACTGACACATTTGCATCCAGCAGTGCAAAGTCTTGTTTGAATTTTCCAAGAAAATTTACCTTTCTTTCCCTTCATTGTCACTACCTTAGACTGAAGCCAAAGCTTCAGGAGCTCTGTTGCATCATTTCAGTGCAGAAATTCCCAGAAAATAGAATCCCTAGAAACCAGCTCCACCTGAGCCCCACTACTCCTACCTCCTGCCTCACCCTCCTGCCTCCCTTGGGAAGTGCATCCAGCTGGAAAGAAATGTCCCCTTTCCCAAAGGATGATCCTTGGGGTGGCTCCTGGCCCGTGCCAGCCCCCAGAGCAGCATAGCAGGAGCAGCAGGGACCTCCCAGCACGGAGGGAGGGAGGCCAGGCCCACCCCCGGGGCCCGGGCCTGCTGGTGGTGCTTGTGAAATGGAGCTGTAAATTTTCGGGATGCCAAATTCGAGACCTCTCGATGGGCTCCTAATTAACAGGCATTAAATGTTCCCTCTATAAATTGCACTTCTTTGTCTCTAAATTGGTGGATAAAACCATGGCACTTATGAAATATAGGCCTTTTCTCCTTATGTTGCTGGGGTTCAAGAAGGAGGAAACCAATTAGGGGCAGGATCCAGTGGTCTGTGCAGCTGAAAGAGCCCACTGGGCTCAGCAGGGCTCCTGATTGAGCAAGAAATGTGAGGCCAGTCCTTATATTTTTCTGAGGAGAAGGGGGACTATAATAAAGATTATTGCAATAATGTCATGCCAGGCCACAGCCAGCAAAGGGAATGTTTCCCTCCTCATTGTCCTTGACAGCAAGAGTTACAGGGGCAGTGGCAGGAAATTTATAATGGCAAGAATTTGGGAATGCAAAGTTCTGTGATTGGTTTTCATCTGTTTCATTCTCTTGGCTTCGTGATTTACATGCTGACATTAGGCAGCTAAAGCAGCAGTTACAGAAATAATTGGAGAAATAGTTGAAGAATATAAATTGGGAGTTCTATAAATGGAGTAGAGCAAATGTCCTGGGATGTGTGATGGCATATATTTTAAATTTTTTTTTAAAGAGTGATAAAAACAGTATTTGGCAGGCCTTTTACATGGAATAGCTGCAGCTCTCCAAGTCATCTAGAAGCTAGTGCAGGTTTTTGGAGAAACCCAAGGAAAAACAAATACAGCCTAGATTCTGACCTGTGACATAAGCATACTAGAAAAATAGTCTGTGGTTTTTCTATAACCCATTAATGCATCCCATCACCGGGGATTGCTGCCATCCTGCCACTTCTGAAACCACAGCCTGTCCTTGAGCCACAGGCTCAGCACGCCCAGATACTGGAGGGCTCTGGGCTCATGTGCCCAAGCCCTGCCTTGATGCTCTGGGCTCATATGCCCAAGCCCTGCCTTGATGCTTTGGGTTTATGCGCCCAAGCCCTGCCCTGTGCTCTGGCCCCGTGTGCCCAAGCCCTGCCCTGGTGCTCTGTCCCCATCTGCAGCCCTGCCCTGGTGCTCTGGGTTTATGTGCCCAAGCCCTGCCCTGATGCTCTGTCCCCATCTGCAGCCCTGCCCTGGTGCTCTGTCCCCATGTGCCCTTTGCTGAAGGGGCTGCTCTGAGCCAGGGCAGGGCTCAGCAGAAGGGAACCTGCACCCAGCTGCTCCCTGCTCAGGGACCCATTTTACAGCCAGGGACAGGGAGGAGAAGGTGATAAACTCTTTCTTGCATGGTCAATTCAGCGTGTGCCAGGGCAAAGTCCTGCCCCATCCATGGGTGGAGAGAAGCACTAATGCACTAATTTCCAAGAAGATGAAAACCAGGCTCCATAAATCCCTATCCCCAAACCCAGAAGTTGGAAATTCTTTAGTGCTCACTCTGCAAAGTGATCTGGGGTGAGCATTTTTGCTTCAAAAGGGGAAAAAAAGCCCTCTGGAGTTAATATTCTCCCTTTAGCCATCACTTCATTTGTTCAGCTTTCAGCATGGAGCTGGTATTGCCAGCGAGACCACCTAGCCACAAACCCAGCAGGGAGCTTCCAAAATTCTTCTGAACACTGACTCCTTGTTATAAATTGAAAAGTGGTAATAGCAACAGTGCATATCACATCTGTGCCAGGCTCAGGCCTGGGAAGCAGCAGCCTCCCTACTGCAGAACACAACTTGGAAAGATCCTTTCAGTCCACACATGTATCAGCATTAGCCATTTCTTTGTCAACAAATCCCTTAATACGAAGCCTTTCTATCATGTACAGATGTCCAAAAAATAATGGAATACTGTAGTACAAGATTAAACACTTTAATGTCAGCATGTGTGTTGCATGACTCTGAACAATGGTATCATTGTGCGTGTGCAAACAGCCAGGCGAGGGAAGATGGGTTTAATTATCTCCCAAACAGCAGCAAGTTCTTCCTGACTCAGTCAAACTTCAGCTAGCAAGGGCTGCTCAGGACAGAAATGGGTGTTTCTCCCTTCCTGCTGTTCCTAAATGGCTGTTCCCCCAGTGCTGGGGTCAGTGTGGTACCCAGGCCAGGCAGGAGCCACCTGCTGCCCCAGGAGCCACCAGGGAATGTGTGTGGGGACCAGAGGATGCTGAGAGCCACCACATCCTCTCCTCAACCCATGTGTCACCCAGGAGCCCTTTAAGTTAAAATTCCCAAGTGTGGTAGATGGCAAAGGGGGAAACAGCCACTGGGGAGGAAATGACAGAGGGAATCGTGCATGCTGCTGTCTGGATTCAGAGACATTCCCTGCTGGGATTTCTCTGCAGACACTCTGAGCAATGCTGGATGGAAAAACCATTTCATTTTCAAGAACATCCATGGAGTTTCTGGGCAGGTTAAGCACAGGTAATCCATTTTCCTTCCCGAGTGTGCCCTGATGGGTGCCAGCTCAGGCTGTGCTTTCTCTGCTGAAAGCAGAGCCAGACGAGATGAAAGGTATTGTGAAAAATTTACACCTGGGACTGCTCTGAGAACACAAAACTCTCCTAATAGTAAACAGACCCATGGTGGTGTGACTCCTGGTGCTGTTTGCTGTGTCTGCGTGTGTATCTGGGGAAAGCAAAGTTAAATAAGCAGGGAAGAGTTGTGTTTCTACAGAATACCTAATTCACAGCCCTGTCACGTGAAACACAGCAGCACATGGAGCTGCAATCCATCTGCAGCTGCTGCAATGCTCTGAGGATTGCTGTGGGATTTCAGCGGTGTGAGGGAATGGAGAATTCAGGGAGGGGTGACAGCGAAAGGAAAAAAAAATGGGAGTTCATGAAGTTGTTCCTTTTGACAGACTGCCTCTATTTCTACCTTCATCCTTCTGGAATCCACTATAAGGAAATCTCCTGCAGGGCCTCCCTCTCCAGGCTCTCAGATCCTGTTTCCCTTCCTCCTTTCACAGCAAAGGGGGAAGCCAGGACAGTGCTGACCAAAACCCAGGACTGTGCTCTCCCATTCCCAAAGCCTTGTGGGTGGCTGTTTTCCAGAGGGGCAAGCTGGGGACTGTGCCGATGCTGTAAATCCTGTGTCCCCCCCAGCTGGGCAGTGCTGTGGCCATCACAGATGTCTCGAGCTCTGGTGCTGGCTCTGGGATCAGGGTTAAGCCAGGCTGGTGCTCATCCCTGACAGAGCACAGCAGGGCTGTTGTGTCTCTGTGTAGCTGAGGATGGGATGCACCTGGGCAGCAGCTCCTGCAGGGAACCAGGGCAGGCTGGGGTGAATGCATAGCACCTCAGCTCTGCTCCACACCCTGCCCTGGAAATGTCCCTGCAGCAAACTGAGCCCTGAGCAGAAGGACAGGCAGAAGCTCCTCACTGCTCCTGCTTTCTCTTCTCTGTCTGCACAGTGTGGAACGACACAGCCTGAGAGCAGAGGCATGCTAACACATCCCCCAAACCCTCTGGGTGCAGCTGTGGGAGGCGTGTGAAGATGCAGGAGCACATTTTTCTCTTCCCTCTTTGAGCAGAGATGATGGCTACACCACACTGCTCGCTGACTTTGTCATTCAGGGGACAGCAAGGCTGAGGAACCGGGGAGCTGCCTCTGGCCAGGCCAGCTTCCCAGGAAAGCTGTGCCAGCCTTAGGTGTGAATTGCAAGTCACACGTTTTGCCAGGGCATCCAAGGGTCACGGAGATAGTGGCAATCTGGGGAGAATTCCTGATGAGGATCAGGCTGGGGTGGCAGCCACAGCACAGAAAAGGGAGGAGGAGAAAGCAGAAGGGTAATGGGTGCCTCAGGGGGGGAAGAGGTTGCAGAGCACAAAGAGGGAGAAAAGTTAAGTGGCAATAAGGTTTATTGAGAGAAATAATCCCCCAGTCCAGACACTTGACAAATGGGGCCTAAGGTGCTTCCTGCAACCTGCTCTGAGACTGAGCAGGTCTCCAAATATCACTGATGCAATAACCAGCAGCCTGCCCTGACTGCTTGCACACCCTGAGCAAATGGAAACATCCCCAAGGAAGGAGAGAGAGCTGCGCAGATCTGGTCAGAAATAAAGTGGATTCAGCCAGGGGAGATAAGAGGCACTGTGAGACTGCTACGGGCAAACAAAATGGGGAGAAAAGCCCACAAGGGAAGGACTTAGAGGAAAATGAGAGCTTGCTGGGGGCACAGGCACCTCCATCTGCAATTGGCACGTGCAGAGGGCACACAAATTAAAATCAAATCTTGTTAATACTTTTTCTTCAATGCAATGATTTGATCATGCAGAGATGTAACAGGATCAAATTTTTTTCCCCTGCATTCCAGTATCTACACTGGGGTAAAGTAATAAGTTTTTAAATAAATTAGCTACTATTCATATTAAACAGCCTGAGTCAGTAATTTTGGGATTGTCACTGCCTGAGCATCTCTGATGTGTTTACACAAAACAGACAGAAACGGCCAAAGGTACCTCTGGTGTCTGGAGAGTGAGTTCCAAACCTTCCCTCCAGGGCCGAAAGAACTTTATGAAACTTCTGCTCATAATCTGATGCTTTTAAGCTTATATGTTAATTATCTTCTACTGCATGATTTTTTCTTCAAGCTGCTCTCTGTTTTTTTAATGTTGCAGTATCATTATATAGCATAAAGTTACTTAAGACAGCAAAGATTCAACACTTGGAAAACTGATAGAGAAAGAAGGGCTGGATTCTGGGCTGGTACAGCTGGTTTAAGGTATTTTAGAAGTAAATGAAATCAAATGAGAATTTATAATCCTTCCTGAGGTCTGGATTCCATCAGACTAAACTCATTAGGCATTAAGGTGCAGGTGCAGCTAAATAAAGGATTGTTCTGCTTTTCTTAATGCCATAGATTCACATCTTGAGTTCAAAATAAAAGTCTTTTAAAAGCACATGTATATGTTGTGCATCTACTGGCAACACTTGAAAGGGAAAGCTCAGCTGATGGAATCTTCAAATGCCTCATTTTTGCCAAAGGAATGTGCCCATTTCTGCCCCAGCTGTGCTGAGGGACACGAGTGGAGCTGTGACTGGACATTGGCCCCTTCAGGCTTATTCATTTAATTTGCATTAGACTTCCTTTCATCTACTGAACAGCTGCCCAAATAAATGGCACAAATCTAATTAATCCTCCTTTAATATTGTATTGCCACAACAGCTCCAGCATCCCCCCAAACGCTGCAGGAGTGTGGGCCTACACCTGCACAGGCTCCCTGGGAGGAGCCCAGCAGGATTTGCAGGGAATCCAGCCTTTCTTGTGGTTTGCTGGGATAAAAGGAAAATAATTAAAAACCAGTTTCCCAGGTTTGAAGCCATGCAACTTGCTGGATTTCTCAGCTGAAATCCCAGGTTCTGGTGCTGTTGAGAGAGCAGTTTGTGGGATATTACAAAATAAGCAGCAGATATCAGGCACAGGCCATCAGATAAGGATCTCAGCCTTTGATTGTGATCAGCAAAACCTCAGCTTGGAATGTACACAGTGAGCTGTGCCCCACGACCAGCTGGGCCTTTGGAGCTTGTCTGTGCTCTGACAAACATCTGCAGCTCTGGGCAGCAGAGCTGGGAGATTAGGGGACAGCAAACTGTGGAGGGGAAAGGTCCTGCTGCCCCAGAGGGGAAATCCCTGCCAGATCCCTGCTCTCCTTGCACCCAGTCTGCTGCAGCCATTGCCTCTTTCTCAGGTGTTCTGCATGTGGGAGGTCCAGTGGTATTAACACAGTTTATAATTATTAGACAGAAATGAAGTGTTTGGAGGGGATGTTTTGGAAAATAACCCTTAGAAACTTCAGTTGCTGCTTACAGAGAGGCTGTGGAGTGCCCTTCCTCATGCAAGTGTGACTTGATGACCTAGTTCACATTTTTCTTTGAGATGATCATGTTTGCTCTGTGCTGCCAAGAGAGGCGAGCTCAGGTGGGGCACTGGGATTGGGACAGGGGACCTGGAGAGGAGTCACTGCCTGGAATGACCCTCCCTGCCAGCACCACACGTCCTTCACCCTGGGATGGGACTCACAGCTTTTGCTTTCTAGGAACATTTGCTGTGCAACACATTTATTTTATTGAGAAATAGGCAGGCAGCTGTTTGTTCTTTATTAACTCTACACAGCCCTGAGAGCTATGAGTATTGAGGACCTGGGGGCTGCAGACATCCACGTGTACTCCTGTTTGCAGATGTAAAATGTTAGTGTCTCAGAGCGATGGCAAGGTTAAACTGCTATTTCAGGAATGTCCTCAGGAAAACAAACATGAAATATTCACATGTAGGGCACGGGCACGTGTCTGTCCCCTTCACACCCCAAACGTTGGTGGCCCATGCCCCAGGCATAACGGCATCTGAGGGTGAGGCAGAGATTTATTTGCAGTTTAATTCCCACCCACGATCCCTTTTATACAAGAGGAATTTTCTTTTGGTACAAGATAAGCCCATCAGTGACATCAGCAGCACCTAGCCCTGCATACCACAGCCCTGCTGGATTCCTGACACTGAGCCTCTCACCAGGGCTGGGCCACGCAGGCCTCCTGAGTCAGCCCCTAACAACAGCATTTGCTGCTTTGTTTTGGTTTTTGTGTGTCTTCAAGCACAATTTTGCAACTGCAGCTCTGGGGTAAAAGATCAGCTGTTGAAATACACCCTGGTGTCCTGCATGGGTCTGGCATGAATGGAGGGAGCACAGCTCAGTCCTGTGGTGTGCAACTGCAAAAACAGCACAGGAGTGAGTGTGGGAGTTTGTGAGAGCATCTCTGAAGGAGCAGGAGCACAGAGCATCCCTTTTCCAGCTCATCCCTTTTCCAGATCCCTGCCAGGCTCTGCTCGCTCCTCGGGTCACAGCTCCAGCTCAGGGAGGAGATTCTCAGGGTGTCACACACTGGTTTACATTCGCATCCCTCTCAGTGTGTCACACACACTGGTTTACATTCACATCCCTCTCAGGGTGTCACACACTGGTTTGCATTCGCATCCCTCTCAGTGTGTCACACACACTGGCGTAGATTCACCTCCTGCTCAGTCTGTCACACACACTGGTTTGCGTTCACCTCCCTCCTCTGCAGGATTTTCAGTGAAGCACCTCTCATCTCACAGCTGTGGACTAATGAGCAAAATGACAGTTTTCTGTTTGCTGGAGAAATATTTGGGGTTTGCTTGGACGAGTCCCTGCCTCGTTCTGGGTTCTTTTGTGTGTTTCTGTATTCCCTGTGTCAGGCTTTAACGCAGCAGAAATGTCAGGGATTTCCTATTTTCTAATATTCTGGTAATTTCATTACACTGCATGCCATGGATTGCAAGAACTGTTGTACTCAGAGGTCAAAGTTGTGTCCACACCAATGAGAGAAGTTTTACACCACATGTCTGATTTGCTTCTCCTTTTCATCTGTCTCAGGAGACAAATGATTCATCACATAGTGCTGAAATATCTTCATCTCCTGATTTGGGCCAAGATTTAAGAGTAGTTACCCAAAAGTTTCTTTTTGAGCTGAGGAAAAAGAATCATTCATCACAGATCTTTTTCAGTTCTTCTCTCCTGCAGTTTATTACAAGTATATTCGTGTAATTAGGGGGCCCAGTAGTAATGTTGTTAAAATACAAGTGGGCACATTTATTGTTTCCTCCAAAAGGAAACAAGCAGTCTCTAGCAGTTCTGGTTTTTCCCTGCCTCAGCTGAACATTTACTGTTTTATGTAGCTAGCAGATTGAGGCTAAAGTTACTTCTTCCCCCCGCCTTTATTTCTTTTTGTTAAAAAGAAAAGAAAAAAAATCCCCTCCATTCTCTTAGCAAATGCTGGATTTTTTAAGGATATGGTCAGAAAGGGGAACTTAAACTCAGCATAATGTTTATAGTGCCACACAAGCCTCAGGAAAAGTGATGTGCAGTGCTCTTTATTAACATCTAAAAAGTCCCTGTGGGGTTATAATGACTGCAGAGTAATAAACAAATAAAAGTAGCAAGATTAAATTGTTCAGAATATTTTTAGTGATGGAAAAAGCAGTAAGTTTTAACCTTGAGAACCAAGGGAAGAGCAGCTTGTGGGCAGAACAAATACAATTAGGAATGGATTCCTCTTAGTGATGACTGGTTATCATTCATGGCATTACAGACAATTGTCTTATGGAAATAAAATTGTTAAAATATGGATACAAAAGAGCAAATGTAAGCACCGGAATTCAGAATTTCTAAATTACAGTAATTTTTAATTTTGTGTTTAGATGCTGAATTTGCTTTCCCTTGTGGTGCCAAAGGGCTCAGTACAGGCACTGGGTGTTCCAGGCACTGACAAAGGAAACCCACCCAGCCCCATCCCCAGCGCTCACCCAGGAGGAAACCCTCCTCTCCATCAGAATTAAAACTCCCAACCTCCAACACTGCATTATTTTGTGAGCATTTTTAAGTACCTCTCCCAGAGCTCTTCTGCTCTCTTTTAAAAAGTTTTACAGCCACTGAGCTGTGGGAAGAACAATTGGCAAAGCCGAGGGAGCCCCCCCAGTGCCAAGGCAAGGCAGGGGCCAGGGGCAGGATTGGCCCAGGGGCCCCAGGCCAGGGCTCAGGGTGAATTACAGCCCCAGGCTGGGCACAGCACACAGTGCCAGCTCCTCAGAGGGTGCCAGGCCTGGTGACTTCACTGCCAGGGTGGCCTGGGGCCAGGCTGCTGCAGCTGAGGGAGGATGCTGGGGTGACATCAGTGGGGCTGGGGTGACATCAGTGAAGCTGTGCAGGGCTGGGGTGACATCACTGGGGCTGGGGTGACATCAGTGGGGCTGTATGACATTAGTGGGCCTGGATGACATCAGTGGGGCTCTGAAGAACTCAGGTGACATCAGTGCGGCTGTGGGGACATCAGTGGGGCTGGGGTGACATCACTGAGGCTGAGGTGACACCAGTGGGGCTGTGAGGAGCTGGGGTGACATCAGTGGGCCTGAGCAGGCTGGGCTGACATCAGTGGGGCTGTGAAGGACCTCAGGTGACATCAGTGGGGCTGTGGTGACATCACTGAGGCTGGAGTGACATCAGTGGGGCTGTGAAGAGCTGTGGTGACATCAGTGGGGCTGCGTGACATCGGTGGGGCTGTGAGGATGCTGGGGTGACATCAGTGGGGCTGTGGTGACATCACTGAGGCTGGGGTGACATCAGTGGGGCTGTGAGGAGCTCTGATTCAGCCCAGCATGGGGAGCCTGCTGCAGAAGCACAGCAAACTCAGTGCTCCTTTGGAAAGCTCCTGTGTGCAGCAGGGAGAACCTTGCAGGGTGATGCTCTGTGTGGTTATCCAGCAGGGAGAACCTTGCAGGGTGATGCTCTGTGTGGTTATCCAGCACAGCAAACCTTGCAGGGTGATGCTCTGTGTGGTTATCCAGCACAGCAAACCTTGCAGGGTGATGCTCTGTGTGGTTATCCATCCAGCACAGCAAACCTTGCAGGGTGATGCTCTGTGTGGTTATCAGCTCATCTGCTGCTCCCCCAGCACTGAGGGAGCTCCTGCTCGCTTTAATTATTGCTTAGGGGGAAGCTGCCTTCCCTCTGCCCTCCTTTTCCTTGTTTTTTGTTGTTTTTTTTTAAAGGAAGGTAGCTTTTAAGAGCTTGCCATGAAGATCTAAGTTAAGGGATTTTCTCCACTACAAAGCCTGCATAGTTTCCCAGGCCAGGTGGACCCGATAGCACTGACTGCATGCTGAAAAATCTCATCCCCACCCTTCAGGCACTTTAATTGTAAGCCTTTCCAGATACACTGGATAAACACTGTCAAAATGAACCTGAAAGGGTTGTTGTTGTTGGTTTAGCCCTTAAATAATTATGAGTTTGTCTGTCTAATTACAACATAATCTTGTTTAAACTTGGATGGCTATTTGCAGTATCTCTTAAATGAGGTGGAAGCAGAAACACTGGGGAAAAAAAAAAAAAAAAGAAAATTCACAGTTCTTCCATTTAAGAGAAGGAAAAAAGGAGTTTTACTCCTGTACAATTTAATTCAACCTGACAACAAAGTACTCTAACTTGGAAGCTACTGTGGTAGGATAAGGATGATAAGAATAGTGTGGAACCTCTGAGATGCAACAGAAACCTAATCCTCTGCAGATAATATTTTTCAAACAGTTTAGAAATAGTTTAAGGTAATTTACGGGAAGACTTGAGTGACAAAGCACATTACTTGAAGTGCCTTTCCTTCACTAGGCACTTTCTAAATTCTTTCTCTTTCATTTCTTTACTCTCAGGAGACTTTTAAATCCAGTGAACCAAAACAACACTTTGTTTGTTGGTATAGCACGGGGCTGGCACAGATGGCAGACACTGCACCTGTTCCAATAAACTGGGGAAATGCAGAGATAAACCATAGCACTCATTAAGGGGAATCTACTGAAACGTGAACAATTTGTATTTTGAATATCTTCCAGGAATTAAGGGAGAAATACATAAACAGACTTTGTTTTTACCATTATCAGTTTAAAATAAACTTTGTTTAAAGGGAACTTCACATTTGTTTTATGTACAAAGGCAGACATACCACTAAAGAAGCTATGATAATGCTTGATTTTTTCTTTAAGAGAGGCAAATGATTTTATCTAGCTGCTACTATTCTGCTAAAGAAAAATTACCTGTTGGCAGTTAAACTAAAATCATTTAATTCCCCTCTTCCTTAGCAGCGGCAGCTTTTTCTGCTTTTGCATTTTCTCACGTTGAGTAATATCACATTCTTACAATCCAGTTCAGAATGATCAGAGGAACAACATAAACTAAAGTCCATCTGCTCATCTATTAATAAATAACTAAAATTATTGGGGGGTGTGGGGGGGAATTGTTTGGATCGTTAGCAACAAAGTTCCCTGCAAAACAGCTTTTTTCTATGCATAAGGAATATGTTGTGTAGTATCTGACAGGTTATTAAAAAATCCTAAATAAGAAGAAACATTGAGTAACAGCTCCTCAAAGGATAAATTTCTTCAAACATTTGCCTTGATCATCAGAGCTTGTGCTGTTCAACATGCCATACATCTCCCTCAATTTCTCTCTCACACACACACAGCATTAAATACAAAATGTCATGAAAATTCCTAAGTATCATTTAATGTTGGCAGCCCTGCACTGTAAAGCCATTTATATAAAACTGTGGTTGGCAGCTCTCACTCTTCCATGGGAACAAATTAACATTGGCATTCCAAACACAGGAAAGTAAGGAAATTAGAAACACAGTTTATATTTGGCCAGTGCTTTGAAATACTGTACCATGCTACTGATGTCAATTAATGAAAAGCAGAATTCTGCGGAGAGGGTCTGGTTTTGAAACACATTAACACACGTTAAACATGTTTGCACAGGAACTGGACTGTAAGCATCTTGGTTCCCAAACAATAAAGCAATTACACTAAAACTTGTAGTCTCAAAGTTGCCATTAATTCAATCCACTCAGTCTGGATTTTCACTGACTCTCAGATGTAGATGGCACAAATGTTTTTAAAAGGGGTAAGGCACAGTGTGGTGGGGATTACACCCACCATGGCTTCTCTGTTACCTGCTGTAAATCAGGTATATTTATGTATAAATAATGGAATTGTAGAACATACACCCAAATACGAGGGGGAGCTCAGCAAACTTTGTGGTCCTCATCAATGAAACAAAGGTTTCCAAAAGGGCTTTTTGAATCAGAACCGGTGTGATCTTTGCTACCTGCAACCTTTTCTGCAGCAAAGATTTTTACTGACAAAATCCTCAACACCAAAAAAATCTAGATGGCAGTTTATCTCCTGGCACAATTCCACTAACTTCAGTGGAATTACTCCAGCACGGAATTTGGCCCCGCAGCCTTTACAAGGCGCTGTTTATTTGTACTATGATTCAGATATTTTGATACCAGGAATCTTTCAGCACTGAAGTTTCTCCATATGAAATATGTCTTGTATTAAGAAATATCAGTTTCACATTTTTGTCAAACATTATTTGCTAAATTCTGTTTGTTGCAAGGATGGGAATTCAGCTGTAGTTCAACAACATGGATCGGGCTAATAATAATGATAAGCAGTGACTAATAGGAGCTGGTTCATGTTTTGACTGTTTGCAGCAAAGGAAACTTCCCTCAGAAACAATTTCAAGATTAGGAGAGGAAACTCTGTGAAGCTCAAGCAGAAACTACTGCATGCTCATTATTCCAACACAGGGGCACTTCTTTGGCCCAATTCTGCTCTCAGTGCTGCTCGTGTAAATCAAGAGGGAGTTTATGGGAATTACTTTGGACGTAGAGTTGTATAAATGAGACCACAGGGCCAGCTTCAGTAGAAATTTGACAATTTACACCAATGAAGGCCTAGCCAAGAATTTTCTCTTGGGTTTCCATTTTTCCAACCTTAAGCATGTGCAGAACTTTATCCATGGGATTAGTCCTTGTGTGTAGTCTCGTTTATTTCAAAGAGTTGAAAAGGAAAATCTTCATCCTGAAACTAACTTAAACAGCTCTGTCATTTCTTTAGAAGTTTCTTCCATTAAGAGAAGAAATATACATATATAAAATAGCGTATTTTATTTATATATAGTAATGGTATATATTTTATATATATATATGTAGTAAATTCATAAAAGTACTTTGATGTAGGCTCTAGAGAGGAGGACTGGAAAGGTTTAAAATATCATGGTCTCTTAATGCTGTATATCAACAGGTAGTCTCCTTATCTGGCATGCTATCAAAATTTGCTTACTTGTGTTCTTGCTCAGATGACTTCATCCATCATTGCAACTTCTCACTGGTATTCATCCAGTTAGGACAATTTAGAGGCATAAAACTAAATGTGTTATCATTTTAACCACAAATTAACAGTTTCCACATAAATATTAGCATTTCCTCACTTGGTTCAAGGATAGCAGCCCTAATGGCACTAACCGTATATTTGATTTAAACTAATTAAAAACAGGGGCTCTTGCAATTTAATATATTGATTTTACCAGTGGGACTTAAATCTTTTATAATAAGTGTACACAGCTGCAGCACTCACCCACCGCCACTCTCCAACCTAATCCCTGCATTCCTCCTGACAATAACATGACAGGATCCACACATCCCAGTATTAGCCTTAACCCCAGTGACACTGCCAGAATGTATTAAACTAAAACATCACAGTGTCCTATTTAAAAGGAGCCTGTCAACGGCTCTGACTGGGCTTTAATAGTTATAATCTTTTTTTTAATTAATGTTTCCAACCACTTGTGTAACCTCCTCTCACACGTCTCTCCCCGCCGACCCGAAAATGTGTTTCAGGCTGATTTCCAGGGAGCGCAGTGCCTGGTTTTGTGCTGCCTGTCCAGAGGCCATTAAAGCTCCTCTGCAGGGGGAGAGCTGGGACACACACAGAGACGCAGGCATGGCACAACTGGGGGCACTGGGGGCACTGGGAGCAGGTCCTGCACGCTCCACTGGTGCCCAGCTCCTGTTACCGGCATCACAGGGCCTGGCCATCAAGGCTCGTCTCCTTCAAAGCCCTTTCAGAGCTGCTGTGTTTTGGCTTCTAAACTGCAGCTCACAGAGGGGGATTCACCCCCCCAGGGCAGCCTGTGTGGGAACAGAGCACAGACCCTGCTCTGGGATAAATCTGCTGTGTGCCAGCGGATGGGGACAATTTCCAGGTCCTTTCTCCTTGCGTAAGGACATCTGTCCTTGGCGGCTCCTTTCTGTTCTGCCAGCATACCCCCATGGCAGAGGTAAATGGTTCCCGTCCTGCTCTGCTCTTTTACCCCTGGAAATTAGAAAATTAATTAAGTTTTCTCTGGATAGGTCTGCACATTCAGAGAATACCTGCTGGTCACTTGCTGCATGCTCCTTCATACCCTGACTTGGCTGCAAGCTTTCTGCCTTAAGCCAGTGTTACACCACCAAGGGCTGCACATATCCACACTGCCCAAAACAATTATGGGATGTACCTGTTCAGGCTTGAGAGCTTTTAACAGCGTGAGGTGGAAGAGAAGGAAAAAAAACCAAAGCGCTTGGCCTAATGTATGGACAAACCATGTGATGGGGACCAGGCATCCAGGGCTAACTTTTAATCTGCTTTGTTTCAAGTGGGAAATATGTGAAGATCAAATAAGTTCAAATCCAGGTCAAATATCCTTGAAAATCTTTGATTTATACAAGCAGGAAAATGAGGTTTAAAAGAAGTGATTATGAAAGGGTTACTAAAAACACAGCTGTACTCGTACTCTTATATCTGAGGCTCTCCAAAGAAAAACTGTGTGACATCTATATTAACCTTTGGCTGTACACCAATGAAGGCCTGTAGTGAGCTGGAATGCAAGGCAGCCCCTTCCAAATTTTAACACAAGCCAGGTTACAGCTGCAAATGCCTGCAGCCCGTGCTCACTTTATAAAGTATTCCCCGAAGGAAATTTTTTAACTGTTATAGAATCTTTTTCTAATACCCTACAGTGTTAAAGCCTGTTATTAAAGGGCAAAGAGATGGTTCTCTATGCCAAACACTTGTCAACAAAAAGGACAGCCAGATGGTATGAAATAAAAGGAAACTTGGGGGCTCTTCAGCTTCTTGATTTATATTAACAAAAGCCACTTTCAAGTGCTCCTTCCAAGAATGACTAATTCCCCCCCCCACTTCTTTTTTGCCAGGATTAAACAACGTTGTTCATTTTATAATCAACCACGAGACAAATTAACAAATTGCGTATCACTTGTGCCGACTCTTTTAAAAATATTCTAAGCAAGTCTGTTTACCAAGGCAAGTTTACCAGCATAAGGACAACGCAATTATTTTTAGAAGAGAAGGCCTAAGTCATCTAGAGGATGTTTACTCCTTAGCTGCTGTTTATAAACTGAAATTAAACTTGTGCAGAATATGCTTTGCGTTTTTTCAGTTCCTAAAATGGATCAGTTTGTAAACTGTATTGGACAGGATCTGAAATTAAATTCTAAATGTTAAAATTATAGTAATAAATTTTACAAAATTAGTCAGTAATTAACTGACTAACTTAGTCAGACCACTGTGGCTAAATTCTCTTTTAATTTACAAATAACTTCATTCTTGACACAACTCCATTCCCCATCCATCTTAGCACAGGTGTAAGCTAAGACAAAATGTAGCCTGTAAATTAACTGGTTATAAATCTAAATCTAATTAGTTGTCAGGATTTTACAGTAAGTAAAACTGTGCTTAGTACAAAGCTCCCTAAAACGGAGCACCTGTATTCTGGTTCCTCCCTACCAATACCCAGCATAAATTTTCTGCATTAAATATACACAGTATCTCCATAGAAATCAATGTGTGTGGGGCTTGCTGTTGGGGTTTTTACTATGTAGCCCAGTAAATCCTGCAATGTAGTTTTTTAAAAAGTATTATTCCCTCTAAAGTTGTACAACTAGATGGATGAGGAATATGAATAAGGCAAAAAAAGTGCTTATGTAGATTAGCATTTGGAAGCCTGGAATTACCGTTTTTTATTGACTGAAATTTCAAAGTATTATTTCTTTGCTCGCTTTTACTTCCTCCATGCTAAAATGAAACTTTATTATGCTGTGACACTTCCTCATTGTGATGGCTCTGCTATAGTAATAAAAGCCTACCTGTGAAATGCAATGCTCACAGAGTATCTCTTACAAAAGTAGGACACAGTTTACTACAGTCTGCATTTAGGAATTCAGCTCTGCTTTAAAAGGGATCATTGTAGAAAGTCTCCACAAAAATTCAGTTCTACAACTGATCTTCTAATTTTCCCTGAATGTCATAGAAAACTGTATGTCTCAAAGCAGGTGTTGTGTTTGATTATATACGGAGTGAGTGGCTGCTCTAATTCATTAAAACCTCCATAAACAAGCCTGCCTTTGTCCTATAAAGATGAAAGAGCAATGACTATAATGGGATGAAAGGTGTGCAGAGCGATGAAGAAAGCTCTTATAGATCTGTGTCCTTTTTAAACTCGTCCTGGCATGCTCTGTTGACAAGGGAACAAAACAGCACAGATAAACCTCCAAAATGTGCCTTGCTGGTCGTAATTCCACCTGTCCTTAAAACTGCTGGGCTTTGCTTGTGCTTGTGCTCTTACTGCTCCCTGACCATGCTGACAGCAATTAAATAAAATAATCATTTAGGATTTTGCATGGAGAACACTCTTGCATTTCTAAGCTGACAACAAACCCTGGTGGGTTGAAATGAATGAATAAATCCACTGCAGTCACCAAACTGCATCAGGATGTTGGTTATTGGGCGTTATGGCTCATACAGGTGAAACCTGCTCCATACAAAGTTCTCACATAGACACAGACATATCCAAAATGTAACTTTTATTTCACATTTATGGATTGATTTCATTCCTTTGTATTCAAACCCATCAATGGCCTAAATATTAACTTTTTCTTATAACTATTACATGAGGTGACAAGAGACTTGCATCGGCAATGTGGGATGGGAGCGCTGCAGTTTCACTGGTGATTCAGTAAATTACTACACCTGAGGAGCAGAGCTAAACTCCCTGCCATTATGTACTTACATGTTTCATAAGGTTCTTTCCTCTCTACTGAAATGGAAAGCAAAGAGTGAATTTCGCTATTGTTATTTGAACATCTTTTGTCCTCTGCTCAGGGCTCTCCTTGCACTCGATGTAGGACACAAGAACCACAGAGAACAGTGTTAGCAAGGTCACCCTTATCTTCAAAGTCAAATATTTGACTGCTATTGGTACTTTTGACTGCTCAAATATTTGATTTTAAATGTATCATTGCTCATCGGCTTAAGTATCCAGCAGCGACTAGACAAACACTGTAATTCCAAATGGAAAGCACCAGCCCTCATGGAGCACAGCCCCCGGGCCAGATGTAATTCCGAGTTTCCCACTGTGAAGCTTATGGCAGTTAATAAGGAGGCGCAGCTCATGCAAACTAAGCTCTCCCACAGCGTCCCGTGGCTCCTTATCATGCAGGAATTGTGCCGGGATGGCTACCGTGTCTAATAATTATTAACGTGTGTCACAGAGCCTTTACAGCTGCTGAGCTTTTCAAGTTAGTTAAAGTGCAGGATTAGAGAGGTGGTGGTTTAGGTGGTGATTTAATCTTTGCTGCCTCTGAAGTTCCAGACAGTGGAAGTGTCCAGAACAGTGACATCCATAAAGGTGTTAATGGATTTATTGGAGATGGGGGTCTGTAATTCCTGGCAGGTTATGTGCCAGAGGTGTGCTCCTCTTGCACTTTGCGTTTCCCTTTGTTTGGGACAAAGTCTGAGCCGATCTTGTTTTGGAAACACGATTCAGGTTCTGCCTTGAACTCGCAGGCACCCTATCTGTACGTGTGTGGTTTGAGAGCCGCACATGATGAGCTCTAAAAACGGAGAGAGCGAGCCAGGTCTATAATTATATATTTAAAATAGAATGCGCACCCTGACAATGTTTTACTCAAATCCGGCCAAGTCAGTCCACACGGGTGTGCAATCTACAGCGAGCAAATAGAAATCAGATTGGGCCGTGGCATCCAATTAGGGAGGCCTAGCGAGGCGCATACAAAGCGTGCCAACTCTCGTATCGTTTGCATAAACCCATCCACATGTGCTTGTGAAAAGAGGCGAGTTAGCGGCATAAACTGGGGTCAACAGGAAAAGCTGCAGGAGTAAATAAGGATTTACTGCGGAATCCCTCCCAAGCCATTAGGAAAACATGTGCGAGCGGCTCAGCCCCCGCGGCCGAGGCAGCGCGGGCCGGGATGCCGCAGGAGCCGTCCCGGCCGTGCCACCGCATCCCGCGGGAGCCGTGCGGGACCCGCGCCGGGCTCTGCCGGCCTTTCGTGTCCTCCTCGGCGGTGCGGGATGCGGGGCAGACCTGCTCATCGTCCTGTTTAACTCCTACCTGCAAATCCCATTTCTGACGCGCAGCCACTATCAAAGGGAGCGGACGACAAAGAGCTCAAAGTGCCGGCGTGTGCGGAGAGCTCGTGGCTGTCCGATGCTGCGAGGGGAAGTCAGAGCCCTTTCTTTCTTTCCCCGCCGATGCCACTCAATTACCGCCTGGCACAGCAGCCACCCTGCCGAGGGCCGCTGCCTGCCCTTCCTTGCCCAGGTGGGCTGTCACCCACCTGCCCCTCTGGGAAACAGCTCCCAGCCGGGGCCACCTGCGCCACCAGTCCCTGTCCTCCCGTCGGTGGCCGGGTCCCCTCTCCAGCCTCCCCCCGGCACGGTTCCCTGCCCGGTTACCCCCGACCCAGCCCCGCCGAGCCCGGCACTCACCCAAGTTGACGAAGCTCATGACCATGTCAGCTTCGGTGAGGAAGTTGCTGTCCTGCAGGCTGGCCAGAGGCGGCCCCTGGGTGCTGAAGATGGGCTTGTAGGGGTAAGAGAAGCCCTCGCCGTCCTCGGCGGCGGCCCCCGCCGCCCCCTCCTCCACGGACATGGCATTGTAAAGGTCCAGCATGAACATGGGGGCCGAGTTGTGCTTGCCGTGGAGGTGCGGCCGCGGGCGGTGCGGCAGGCCGAGGATGGAGAGGATCTCCCGCTGCATCTCGCGGCGCTCGGGGCCGCGCAGCCGCCGGTGGATGAAGCTGGAGTGCACCTCGTTGTCCACCGTGAAGTCGGCGAGCACGCAGCGCAGCCAGAGGGCGGGCGCGGCGGCGCCCAGCACCAGCAGCCAGGAGGCGGGCTGCCCGCGCCCCGCCACCGGCATCGCGGCGCGGCGGCGGCGGCTGCGGGGCGGCGCGGGGGGCGCGGGGCTGCCCCGCCGCGGGACGCGCCCCGCCACCGGCATGCGCGGGGGGCGCGCACGGACGGACCGACGGACGGACGGACGGGCGGGCGGGCGGACGGGCTCAGCCCCCGCGGAGGCGCCGCAGCCCGCTCATGGCCCGAGGCGGCGGCGGGGGCCGATCAGCGGCACCGGCCCATGGACGGGGCGGCGGCGGCGGCGGCCCGGGGCGCTTTCCCCGGCGGCGGCGGCGGCGGCGGTGGCGGGAGCGGAGCGCGGTGCCCGCGTCCCGCACGCCGCGGCGGAGCCGTGTGAGCGGCGCGCTCGGCGGGGAGCGGCGGGAGGGTGGCTCTGGTGGGAGGAGCAGGCGGATAAACCCCAGCGCTCCCTCTCGCTCGCCCGCCCGCCCGCTCCAAAGCGCTCGGGAGAGAAAATCCCGGGAACTGCCTCGAGGAGGGAGGACGTCTGCTCAGGTTGCTTTTCAGGATGTTTGTGGAGGCTGCGGGCTCGGCGAGAGGCTGAGCCGGTCCCCAGCGCCTAAATTGCCGTGAACGTCATTAAGGAGAAGACAGCCCAGGAGAGAGGGCGGTTTATGTATAAGGAAGGGGCCCAAACTCCCACAGACTTTATAGATGCGACTACATCGGCTGTCTCACAAGCACGCGTACACATTTCTTTTTCCTGCCTACCCTTTTCTTTTTAAGAAGTTCAGATTAGAAGAGCCTGCCCGTGACACAACAAACTCCATTAAATAATTTAAAGCGTGATGATTATATATTCACCTACATAGACACGTATGTGTGTGTCTGTGCACAGAGCCCCGGGTCACTTTTTCCAGCTGCAGTGGGGAGAGTTAATGGAGAAGCGTTAGAAATCCGAGGGGGGAGATATTCTCTAAGAATGGTAAAACCAGGAACATTTACTTGAAGTGAAACTATCAACCTGTGCACATGGGTGGTTTATGCCATTCCATTACCCTGCACCCTTGTCTTCCCATCCTTCTGCTCCTGGTACGTGCCATTTTGGGGATATTTTGCCTTGAAATAGATTGTCAGCTTCTTAAAACAATGACTTTTTTAACTCAGTGGGTGCAACATCTACAGTAATGTAGTTACAGTCCAATTAGCCCAGGTAGATGTCTGCTGCAACAGTAAATAATAATAATAATAATAATAATAATAATAATAATAATAATAATAATAATAATATCAGATGACAAATGTAAACTAATGCTTCCCAAATCTTACTTGGAAAGAAGGGGAAGCCAGGATGGTGTATTTGGGTCACCAAACTAAGCCTGAGATAACCTCAGAAATCATGCATATATACATTAAGTCTATCCTGACATTAAGATTAATTCCTTGGGCAAAGGAGAAAGAAGAGGGGTGGAAGATAAAACAGGTCAGTGTTTTTGGAGGTGTTTTTTGATAGATTGTTCTGTTAATATTTTCAGACAAGCAACATCTGGTAGTATCCAGCAGCAGATCCTGCAACTCTTCTGGAAAATAATATTCAGCTTTTCTTTAAGTTCTTTATGTTTCAAATCTTGGTGTGAACAGCAGGTAGCCAGTGAAAAACTGCATGGGAGCCATGATGAATGATATAATGTGTTTGTATGCATGCATGTGCACCTCTTAATAACAGGGAAACTGAGGCATCACATAGAAATGACTCACTGATGGCGCTATTGAAGTAGAGGTGGAACCAGCCTTAATCCCTCAGCTCAGACCTAACACATGTTTAGGAATGGCTCAAGCTCGGGGAGGATGGAGGGGGCAGAGAGGCTGTGGAGCTCCATCCACCTTGGGTAACAAGAAACATTTGCTGCACTCACTGGAGCTGCTCAAAAATCCCCCTGCAGCTGCATTCCCAGTGCTCCCCACGGATGGAAACACCAGCACCCAGCAGCTGAATTCTGGCTGCCCAGCTAAGATCAAACTCTCCAGCATCTTTTGCACTTCCTGAGGAGCAGCACTAACCTGCTCTTCGCCACGCAATTTGCCTAAATCTCTTCCTGGCCCAGGGTGTGGTTTCTAGATCAACTTAAACTGATTTAAAGCCAGGCTCCCCCTGAGAAAGATCTTTGTTTTCTCATCCCACCCCAGCCTGGACCTTCAGCTGTGCGACCCCACCCCTCTGCAATGCTGGTACCAACACTTACACACAGGTCAGAAAGCTGATTCTGTTTTTAAAATATTTTTTTTTAACCATTTGTGTACTTGCTTTTGCTGAAATAATTTTCTGCTGGATCAGCTCCTTGTTCTGACTGACTCCACGTTGTGGTGGAAGGAGGGAGGCCACAGGAATGCACAGCTGGGGGCAAGGAGAGGGTGTCTGGGTCAGGCTGTGCAGGAAGGGCAGGCAGAGGATTTGGGATCTCCCTGCTCTCCCTTTCAGCTGCAGACAATTTGATTTCTCTGCCTTCTTTGCTCCTTGTAGACTGTTTTTCCAGGGCTGTGAGTGCTGGCCTTTCATCAAGCAGCAGTAGGACAAGGAGCCTTGCCTTTGGCATGGATATGAGATGAAAAAGTCTGCAAGGATGGGACAGTGGGCTGGAGAACAGGTGTCTCTGCTGCCTAAATTACTGGCACTGGAATTGCTTGTAGCTCCCATTTAAAAGCTGACTAAACTTCAGGTCAGTGTTGTGCTCTGAAAGAAAGAAAAGGAAAAGTGTGGGAGGTTTCTCTGCTCACTCATTAACACCTTAGGTAACTGCTCTTGGTGTTGTAGGTGTCACTGGAGAAAGAACAGAGAACAAAACTAAACCTTGAAACTCTTGATTTGACAAATTTCCTGAAAAAGTGATGTTTGAAACGATTTCCTTCTTGTTTTGTCTAAATGGTTTGGGTTAGGCCACATTTAGCTATATTCTGATTTAACGCAGGATATGCTCTTAAAAGAGGGGGCAATGTTGCAACTGTAACCTGCATTTTATAGGAACAGTTGGGAAGTTTTCTCTTTCATACAGCATTTTCTATGATCTTGCTGCACCTGTACTCCTTTTAATAAATGCATGATAGCTGACAGTGGGGTACTTAAAACAGCACAGCAAAACCATGCCAGCAGCATGGGATGAGAAAGTGAGTTTGTTAAAGAATAACTTTTTGATGTGAAGTCCCAGCTCTTGCCTTCATCCTGCTTTGGGACACAACAAAGGGCAGCATTTATTCTGCTGGGTACAATAAGGGATGATGCAGCTCCAACTGCAGTGGTGCAGCCCTCAGATCTGAGCTTGAATTTCAAATTCCTTTCAAACAGAAAGGCAATCCAGTTTGTACCTTTTTTCATGGACAACCTCTTTCTCTTCCCTCCTTTCCTGCCTGCTGTGTAAACCCTATCCTGCTTCCTGTAGGATCAGTTCCACACAGCTTGCTGAAATATTGGCACCTTCATGTCACTGTCTTTTTCCTCCTCCTCCTTCCTGGATCAATTAAGAAACCAGTTTTTCCTCTCAGTCTTCTCTACTTCTTTTGTGTAGCCTCCTCTTCTTGAGAAGGAAAACTTAATGCTTGTGATGAAGTAATCCCTGTTTGTTGGCACTTGCTGCTTCAGATGATTTCTATAAAAACAGACTCCCAATGTTTCTGGGGTTCTGCACAAGCCACATTACCAATTGAGTAACTTTTTGATCTCTGTGAGCTTTGTGTGCATGCTCTTACCCAAGTTTAGTACCAACTACTGCCATTTTTTTGTTTGTGTGGAAACAGAATATTTGGAAGTGTGTATTTAGGAGATAAATAAAGGGGCTGATTTAAAAACAAGAAATTCACAAAAATGTGCAGGTTTGTGCTTGGTGAGTTTGTCATCCTCATGAAGCCATGTGAGGCATATGCCAGGGGCAGAATTTGGACATTTGCATTCAGTTTTACCAAACAGGCAGTAAAAAGTGTGGGTTCTGCTCAGAAACTCATTTAATGACTTCTCAAAAATTAGACACAAAGCATTTTGTCCTCTTTTTTGCTGATTCAGTTTCAAGCTCGTTGTCTTCCTACTTTGATGTCCTCTTTTTAACTTTAACCATGGTTCTTTTCCATTCTGTTTTGCATCTTCCCTCATTTGTCTTGAACAAAGTGCAACTCCTAAATTATAGCAAACTTTTTTCTCCTTCCAAATAGTCCCACTAAACTAGCATGTGTTTGGGGAATTTTGAACTGTTTGTCTATGCTCTTTGCATGAAAAACATTAGTACAGCAAAAATAATAGCATTATTATTTGTATAAGAATGGATAATTAGCTCACGTATTTTTTTACGCTGTATTGGATCATTCTTATCAAAAGATGCTAGTCATCATTCCAGCATTATTACTGAGAACACATTCACCAACATGGAGTTAATCACATTATGGATAAAGACATTATATTAGCTCTAATCCAGGAATTTGAACAGATTTGGGTTGAGCTGTGCTCTGTTGGACAATACTGATCACGTTATAAAAATTAAATTTTGATTCTCAATGCTACCGATCAGAGGAGAGTCAGAAATGAAATCTGTGTTTTGGATGGTGAAAAAGGCATTATTACTTCTGAAGATGCCAGTGAAAGCTAAAATAGAATTTGGGGATTTATGAAATGGGGGTATGGCACTGAATTTAATGTTCATCAGCTGGGGAAGGTGGACAGAGTTCAGTCCTTCACAGTTCAGCACTTCATTTCCTAAAACTGGATCACCACAGGGATCCTTTTATTGCTATTTACTTCAGAGAACATTAGAAATGAGCTCATGTTACTGAAACTTTTGTAATACTACATTTATTATACATTTATCTGCAATTTGAATATCGGCATGGGCTGTATTTTCTATATATGTTTATATTCTGGTATGAGCAGGCATAAATACACCAGTGTACTTCAATCATCTCTTTAAACTTTATGTAACTAATCCATTTCTGCAGCACAGATACAGGCATGGGAGTATTATTTAGTGTAGACTCCAATATTGCCAAAGCAGCTCGAAGAAAACTGAATTTAATTTTGAACTATTAAATTATTGTGTGCACACTTGATTTGGTTGATGGTTTTGGCCCAAGCCCAGGTATTTCCTTTGTTGGTAACGTTGTAATCTGAACGTCTGAGATCTCAGGCTTGTATTTGTGAAAAGCTAAGCTGGGCACGAGCTCGGACGTCACTGTTGGGAGCGGATTTGAGTCGTGCTGCAGCACCTTGGAAATGTGCCTCTGAAAATCTGCTTAGCTGTCACATTTCCTTACAATACATGGTGATCTTTGCTCCTACAGACATTCAGGATTCTTCTTATTAACATATATTTATGTCTTTTTCAGTTTTCTGCTGTTTGCATTCACTAAAGGCAGGGATGTTTGCTATTTTTTATACTGAACAAAAAGCATATAAAACACATTCATTTTTTTCAAAGGGAACAAAATAACTGATCCCGACCTGGGGATGAATTTGGATGGCTTTACTTTTCCTCTCCAGGCAGGTGCAGAGTAATACCTCAAAAGAACCATTATTTTGTGCCTTTATTCCAATGTGTACATAAATGCTTGCATAACCCTTGCACAGCTGCTGTACAAACTACTCATGCCACAAGTATTAGTAATCCTAACAGGGGAGGTTGCATGGAAAATTGGGGTGTGTATGCTAAACCATATGTACCATGCCCCTGAATCATAAAACTCGTGTTGCTGGAGCAGAGAGATCTTTGGAGACTGCTGGTTTTACAGGTCTGAAGGAAGCAGGATTATATACAACAGCTGCACCCCGCAGCTTCTCTCCTGTTGAGGCTTATCTTGTGCATTTCAATAAGCAGGAAACAGAATTTGGTCCAACATTATCTTATATGGTCTCAGCTCCTACTTTTTATTTATATTTCATTTCCATAGGAACAATTATTTTCACAGTTTATTTTGAATACACATTAGAGCCACTCCAATTGGAAGTTTTGAGCTGCCAATTCCAAGCTGCATGGGGCTGCAGAGACACAATGTGCATTTTTTTTTGTTTCTGGTTCTGCCTCTAAAATAACTTTCTTTATATTTGTGGTGATTTATAGCAGCGTTTCTGAACCAGCTGAAGGAAGATGGAAGCTGGAGAGCCATTTGATTCTCCAAAGCCCTGGCCACAAAAATCCCCTCCCGAGCAGAGCAGGGCTTGGGGAGGAGGTTTGCCACATTACCAGTGCCTGCGTGAAGCAATCTCCCAGACCTTCAGCAGCACAAAATCATGAATCGGGAGGATTTTAGAATAATCTGAAGAGATCATTTCCTCTGCCCGTGTGTGTTGGTGCAGCGCTGTGTGAGCGGATGGAGGTGTTCGTGTTTGCCCCCATCCAGGGCTGGGTGTGGAGCTCTCGGTGTCACCGCTGTCCCCTTTTTGTGGAGGGGGCTTTAGCTGTGAGTGCAGGGCTGCAGGAGTTTATCTTCCCGAGACTGGCACTTCTAAGTTTTCAGTCAGAACAAATGCGCTTCCTAAATGGTGCTCAGCGTGCACTGAGTTGGCTTTGTCAAGTGCATCTTTTCAGCATTCATCCAAAGCCCTTTCTGCAGTTGTCTGAGCCCCATAGGCGAATATATACTGTTAGACTATTAAGATAATTTTTCAGTTAAGACATCGTCAAACTGCAAGCGGGACAATAGAAACAAAACCCCTTTTGTTCTGACTAAACTGTTCCTAACGACCCCCTCTATAAACAGTGGCACCAGCGGAGGTCTCAACAAGGCTCTTCATTGAGCCCCCTTTGAAAAGGACAAGCAGAGCAGAACATGGGGCAGAAACTCTGCGAGTTACTGCACTTTACTCCGCTCTGGTGGTCCGACCGCAAGAGAGAATCTGTTGTTTTTGTTGTTCGAGGCACCCAAAAAGCATAATTCAAAAGCATGGATTTCCACAGTTAGCATCCTATAAAGGGTACTAAATATTTGGATTGTCGGGGAAAGAGCAGAAGGAAGCAGTTTGTATGTTTGTTGTTTTGTTTATTTAAATCAAGGAGCTATAAAATAGACTATTTAGAGTTGCATATAAAAATTTAACTTATTTCCTTGGGATAAGTTGCTGTCTGTTAAGCTCGTGAAAATGTACAATCCAGAGAAGTTAAGATTTGTACGTTCCAGACAGATCCCCACATTTGTTTTGGGGGTAAAAACCATCTTTGTGAATAGCATGTTTATCATGAGCAGGGGAAAGGTTTCAGTTGTTCAATGTGTACAGAAATTGAAGTTATGAAGATAAACTGAAACCACACAGGAGCAACCTCCTGTTCTTCCAGCTGAGTAACTGCAGGATACGTGCAGCACAGGCAGCGTCCTCACACAGATGAGGGCTGTGGAGATTTTGAATCACTTCCTGATTATTCCTGTCCCTATTTCCATGTCCTGAATACATGAGGAGAACAGCACAGGAGACCTTCCATTTCAACAAAAACCTGTTTACAGAGCATCTTACTGTCTGTAATTGGGAAATGATGACAAGTCAGACAGCAAACATCCCTAATGCGGACGGCTGGGGAATTTACACTGGCTACATTTGCAAGTAGAAATGCCAGTTTCTTTTGAAAGAAGTTGGGGTTTGTGTTTTAATATCAGATTTAATAAGGGTATTTCTAACTTAAAGCATAGGCTACTGCTTTATTTGGAAGCAGGGAGAAATTGAGGAAGGAGAAGAGAGAACATCCATTAAGACAGAAAGTACACATTGAATAAAGGCTAAATCATGGAGAAAAGTAAGAATATTCAGAAAATCTTAAAAATTCCATGGTGTGATGGGGGTCTGAGGGCTCTCTGCCATCTTTGGGAGGAGTTCAGCAGTTCATAGCTCTAAGGTTTTGGCTTTTTGTTAGAGATAGTGCCTTCACTCTTCCTTTGTAAAGTGTGGGATGGAAGGTTTTAGTGTGTCCTGGAAAAAGGAAGGATTTGGGTAAGTCCAGGATGAAGGTCCAGTGCCCTGTGACAGGATACTGAGAGAAAGAGAAATGTCAAAGAAATCTCGAAGAGATTTTCAGGAGAAACAAAAGAATCTTTGTGAAAGATACTGTTAGCAAGTCTAATGGAAGGAATGGGGACGAAAAAGCGAATTGAGAGGATTTGCAAGTTGTTTCTAAGCCTTGAGGCAAGAACAAAAAGCCGAGCATTGACTGTTTACTATATTTGGTAGGTATGGAAGAGCACTTTGGCCATCAAGGGAGCTCATAAACTGCAGAGCCCCATTGTCTGCTGGCTGGTTGTTGTGCTGGGGGTAGAGAAAATGCTGCTGTTAAAGGACATCTGAGGAGCAGCAGCTGAGATTGACCTTGCCTTTTGTGAAAATGCTGTTTTCTCAGCAGCACGGCCGAGATCCGAGAGCATATTCCCGTGTTTCCATGAATCTGATTTTATTTTTCTTGTTTGTATGCATGTAGGCATGATGCAGCGTGTGGTAGCTCTAGTTTTCAGGATTAAACATTATTATTGTAATGTGATAGCATGAAAGTACAGTATTCATTTTGTCACATCTTTTCTCAAAAATACTCATTTGAAGACAGATTTTACTGAAAATTTCTGGGAACAAGGTATTAACTGTATCTGACTAAAATTTGCTACCTCAGAGAAATTGAAGGGGATAGACAAAAGAAAAAACATATTTTTTTAATCTATCGAAATAAGTTTATGGTAATTAATTGACCAACAAGAAAAAAATTTAAATGGATTTTTAACAATTTAATGCCACGTAAAACAGGTTTTATTTAGCATTTGATTAGCCACTCACATGCTTGGGGATCACATTAGAGATGGGATAACTTTTAATCATGAAAAACAAATGCGTCAAAATGATAATTTTGTCCAGTTTTCATATGGGTGCATGAAGCTAAAGTAACAGCATGAACTTTATATTAACTTTGACTGTTGTAAAATTGCTTTCTCTTGAAAGTGATGGATCTGGTTATACATGCATCTCCTGAGCCAAAGTATTCTTCTTACTCTCTTCCAAAAAATGTTGTGATTCACTTAGTTTTTAATAATGTTAATCGTTTTTTTATCCCAGTGCAAATAAAAGCTTATTGCAAGCTTTCAACCTATACCAACAGCAGCAGGACACAGGTATATCTGTATAAAGCAGTGATCTTTATTGTTTTCTAATTTGCCGACTTTGGTGGCAGCCAATTCTTTATGTCATGCCAAAGCAATGTGTCTTATTTACCTTTTTGGATCCCTGTAAAAGCAGATTATGGGCCCCAAAGGCCTGTGAAGTAATTTTAAAAATCAGTGATATAGGACAATACAGAATGCACAAAGCAAATTAATTTTCCCCATGCAAGAGCTAAGTATCTCTCACTCTTTTAAAGGCCAGCAAGTTGGACCAAGTTAGAAGAGAAGAAATGAATTGAAGAGTTAAGGGTGGTGCACTGAGAATTAGAGTTGACCAGAAACAGAAAAAAAATCTCGTGTATAAAAAAATTAATGGTTTTGACATTTGTTTTAGATTTGTCACAGAATGATTTAAAAAACAAAACATGAATAGAAAGAATGAGACATCCCAGAATAGCCAACATCCAGTGGCTAGGGTATTTACTTGGGCCCTGTCCAAGGAGTGCTTTATGGGATTTGGAGCAGACATTTGACATAATGTTTTCAACATTATTTTTGTCAGACTGAAATCTGGGCTCTGTAGTGGGTTGAAAAAGAGCTTGCTTGGAGTCCTGTGCTTGGTAGGTGAGACTTAGTCACCAGCTGTTTCATCAGGCAGCTTCTCTTCAGCCTGGGGAATTTTATTTATTTATTTTAAAAAATAAAATAAAATAGCTGCACGGAGAACAGACAGTTATTCTGTTGTGTTTGGTAGGGTGCTAGCATATATTTGGGTATACTTCTGGCTTTGGGAGTCTCATAAATCACCCTTCACATTTCTACTCCATTCTCATTCAGAACAGATTTTTCTCATGGAAATATCTGAACCTGCCTAACTGTATTTCCATGGAAATCAGCAAAAATATAATTTTTTTTGCAAGTTAGCATTTTCTAATAGAAAAAAAGCACTTTGTCTAAAAATTCACAACCAGGTTTTCTGAGGTGAGATCTTTCTCCGTATTTGACAAATGTGAGGTGTTTACCTTCAGTATTTTTGGGGGTTGAAGAAGAGATCATAAGTGAAGTGTGCTCTGGGGTGATGAAATCTGGTGGGTAAATTTGTGGAAACTTTGTAAGGAATATCTAGAGCAAAATACAAGAAGATGTTGGTGACTGTCTCTCAGCTCTTACTGAAATTAGGTTAAATTGAGTATGTGGGGGGAAAAATCAGAAAATACATTGAAAGGTGGAAATTTCAACCCTTCTCCTTTGCTTTGCAAACACAGATCTCTCAATCCAAGCCTTTCATCCTTGTTCCCACTCTGAATCTCATCAAGCCACTGGACACACGTGTTCAGCTTCTCTTTCTGGTTTAGCCTGTGCTCCTGGCAGCCTCCCACTGGTTTGTGTCCTTCCTTCTGTCTGACACCCAGGCCTGATCCTCCCACAAAGGCTCTTCCCCACTGCTGGGCACCCTTGGGCATTCTTGAGCAAGAACTGAGACTTGCAAGTGTCCCAGGGGATCTGAAGGAGTTTGCAGAAGTGGGGAGCATGTGTTTCACCAGACACAGCTCCACACCTCAGCACTCTTCGTTCATTATTCAGCAGAGCTCATCTGAAAGATGTTCACCGTGTCTGAGGCTGGTTTTTGGATTCCTGGGTTAATGACCCTGCTGGGAAACAGTTATCCCATTTCTGTAGCTGGGGTTGGTGCAGGGCAGGGCACTTTGTGATAAAGCCTGGTCACAGATCATGAACGCAGTGGGTGCCTTGTTTCCTAGAGGAATCAATATTTGGGACCAGACATTAAATGTTGCTTGCCCAACTCCCCAGAGATTTAGAAGATATTGAACAGTACTGGGGGGAGCTGTGTTTGATGTCACATTGTCCCTCAGCTCCATTCCCTTGTCCAGACTCAGTATCTGTAGTGTTTCACTTTTAACTGAAGCATCTAGAAGTGACAATTCATGCCATGCAGGGACAACAAATCTATCTCAGTCATCTCCAGCCCAGGAATTGGTGTAGCTGTGCTAATTTGCTGACTGAGAAATAAACCAGGGTAATTATCCACTGAGAGGCAGAATTTATTAGGTCTGATGCAAGTGTCTTGTTGTGCTCCTAGAACCTGGTCCAGCTTGTTTTTGAGACCATGCAGGTAGTCTGGACAGGTGCTGCACACTCTATAAACAAGATTGTACTGACTTCTGGTCAGTGCAGATCCTATCACACCTCTCAGTCTGGTTCCCTAGGGAAATCACTTACACAATCTAATTATTTGTCTGACCCAGTTTCCAGGATGCTGACACATTTGTCACAGGTTATGTAGATGATTTGGAGACACTTACCAGTTGTCCTTACCAGTTTTGCAAGAATTAGCATCTAAGGAGAGGAAGGAATCCTTATTAATTCTCCCACTGAGGGAGAAGGGAGAGTTCAGCAATTGTTCATTGTGTTTGACAGCAGCGGGGCTCTCGACTGATTTGCACATTGCTCTGATATTCCTTGGTGAAAACACTGCTTCATTCAGCTGCCAAATCAAAAACAAAAGTCAAGGAATGGCTGAGAGAAGATGCCAAGGCATGCTAGCTAGGGTATTCCCCAAGGAATAAGGGAGCCTGCGTATGTTCTTGCAGGGGGGAGGTGGGGGATGAAGGGGGCTGGAGGGTTGGAGTGGGATATGGTGGAGGACACCTGGGGTTATTCCAATAGGGAGATGTAAGAACTGCAACATAAATCCATGAATAACCAAGCTTCATTTGCTCCACTTTCAGAGAATAATTTGTTAGGAAAATACTGAAGACTTTATTTTGCTGTTTTGGATGCATTTACACGCTGATTTAACCCTCCTATAATTCCTGTAGCAGCCAGGGCTGGTACACCACCTTGCTGTTACACAGCAGGCATCTGCTGTTATTTGACCTGAAAAGATCATTATAGGAGCTTTATTTGCTGTGCATTTAATAAAGCTGTAGCTGTTGTGACTATAACTCATGGCTCCCATGTCATTCCGCAGTGGCGCAACCAGCGATTCAGCATTCCAGGCCCATCAGTTCAAAGGGAAGTGTGAGGGACGCCAATGTATGCCAGAGCATTGGGACTTTTATTGCTCCTCTCCTCTGTTGGGAAGATACATTCTCGAGGAATTGAGAAGTACAAAGCGTCCTCAGACCTTGTAGTGCAAAATGTAAAAAGTGATGTTATCTGCAGAAAGTGGACTTTAGATTCTATCAGCGCACATTTAGCATAAAGCATTTCCTATGGTAATGCCTCTCACTTTCCCAGACTTTTAAAGGCTCCGAGTGGCACACAGGCTGCAGACCTCTTTGTAATGTTAATGAATCATCTTAATGGACTGTTTTAGCAGAAACATTCATCACCTTTTGTCCCACGATGATTTTTTTTGTTATACTTAAATGGTTAAGTAGGCAATAAATGCCTATCAGACCAACCACTATGCTCTAGTAATCCACCACACTATAAATCACCAGTGGATTATTATTGTCCTGTTTAATTAACACTCTTAAGGGATTCTATCATTGGATAGACTTTCACCTTGCACTAAGAAGGCATTAACATTTGAAATAAGACGTGTGTTTATGTGAAAAGCATTAATCAGCATGACTTGGAACTGGTAGTGGTGGGTTGGATGAAATATGTGCCTGTGTCCATGGGTGAGGGTTCCCTACATCAGTTTTCAATGGAAGCTGTGGAGTACTTACCTAAGTCATAGCAAATGATAGTTCCAGAGTAATCTTTAATCAGGTCAAAAAGACATTTGGCTATATTTGGTTGAAAGCAGTAGGTTTAACAGTTTTTATTCTGGTAGTTAGGAATGCAATGGTATTGTGAATGTAACCAGTTTGTTGTGATTCAGTTCAGTTTTTAGAGGCCTGGATCAAACCCTTTTCTTTTTCTGCAACAAAAGGTGAGAGGGGAATCCTGATCCTGTTGCTCCTGTGTGAACTCTTTTCAGGCTTCCCAGCCACAAAGAGTAAGCCAAGCAGCCAGAGTTCCCGGGAAGGGCAGGCGTGTCTGGGGGCTTGGATGCTCTTTGCAGAACAATTCCAGCAGCTCTGCAAACAAAATTCCCACACTGAGACACAAACTCTGCACAGGATCACTCTCAATATACAAACATTTTTGTACCTAGTACAGCTCCATGGTGGTTTTCTCCTCTGGCAGCATATAAAGGTGGCCGCTTGGTTTTTTTCCCCCTCATATAATACAATTTAATGCATTTACAAGTAATTTCCTCATCTTTTGTCAGGAGAGGAAGACATTTGAAAAAGGCTCTTGTTAAGGCAGTGTTTCCCATCCATGAAATCTTATCCTGCTCTCTTTGATTTTGTTACATTGGTAATACCAGTAGTGCATTTACCAACTGCTCCTTCTTTGAATTCCAGCAGTAACAGCAGCCCTGTGAGATAACCCACTGCTGAATTTCATTTTACAGACAGAGAACTGACATGTGCAGGGATTTTCTGAGGTCTTTGAAAGTCAAAACTAGTAGCAGAGCTCAAGAGATCCTGGTTCTTGTCTGCACACAGACCTGGTATGCACATCCCATTCCTCCTGGCATTTTCATTCAATTATTTCCCAGTATGGACTCCTGCAAATTAAAGAACAAATAAAACTGCTAAGTGGAACACAAACACACTAAATCTTTTTAATTAAGAGATTGAATCTCTTAGTATAAATTCATTTCCTGAAACAAAACTCCAATTATGTAAGATTAATTCTTTCCTCTGAGATTGCAGGGATTTATTGACTAACAAAATCTTCTGTTGCGTAAATGGAAATGTGCTTTTTAATGCTGCCTGCTGCTCAGAGGCAAAACCATAGCATTAGCCTTTTCACTGGGCATTTTTGTTTTAGTTGCATGTTAATCTGCCAGGTTTCTTTCTATTTGTAAGAGGAAAAGGGTGAAATGGTTCGCATCTGAACATGTGGTAAATAACACAAAACACTAAAGGAGTTTAAACAAGATGAGAAATTAAACAAAGCTCCTAAAAAGCCTGTTGTGATGGCAGGAGGAATTGTAATGACAGAAATAAGAATATCATGTGTGCAGGGCACTGTTGTGAGGAGGTATGTGTGTGTGCCATTGATCACACAATAGTTTTTTCAAATCATTTAACACAGATGCACAAAATCCACAGAGTTTCAAGTGCAGGCACGTCCTGAGAAGAATCTCCTTCATTCCCTCCAGTCACACCCAGCTCATTAAATCCATCACTGCCTCACAGTAAGCCCCAGGGTTCAATCTTTTCTAGAGCACTGTTACTATCCAGCCTTTTAGCTCATAGAGTGGGCAGCCAAGATTTCATGTCTATGCATATGGTAGGACTCATAGCCAATATTTCCTCCTCTCCATATATATGGATATATATATATAAAATAGTTTGGTTATGTCCTTGGGGGTTTTTTGAGCATTTTTTTGGGGGCTGTTTATTGTTGAGGTTTTTTGGGGGTCTTTTTGGATAGGTAAAACTTCAGTGTTGCTTTCAGATTACTTTCTTACATCCTGTTCCAATAACCTGTATGAGGGTGGCAAGTTAAAAGGTAATAAAATCAGGAATCTGTGCTCCATATAAGTAGCTGGCCATGAGAAACTGCAGCAGGGATGGATATTGAATGACTTCAATAGTCCAGCCAGCTTTTATCGGAACAGGTCATCAACCTGTGGGCTGCCTAAACCTGTTCCACTGCTTCCCCATTGATTAAATATCTGAAAGCATTTACACCTATATCAAATTCTCCATAATCTATTTTATCTTAATGACACCCAAGTTCTTTGTCAAGGGCAAAAATGTTCCCTCCAGTGGTGAAAGACGATGGTGTCTCTCCTTAGGGTACTTCAGTACATTGAATTTCCTTCAAGACAAACGATGATCTCAGGTTCTCATGGGATGAAATATTAGCAGGACTGCAGGGATATAAAGGAGGTGATGTTAAGGAATTTAGGACTGGATTTTTTTCATTTGGTTGCAGACCTGACAAATACAGAGGAAAGGAAAGAATAGAGAGAATATGTAGATTCCAACCAAGTTCTGATGGCTAAAATTCCTTCTGAATCTCAATATCTGTATCATCACAACAAGACAAAGGGTTTTGCCTGAAATTGTCACCTGTTCCTGTCATGTGAGGATTTCAACTCTCCTTCCTCTGTGTTGGGCCCAGCCTATTTTCCTGCTCTCCCTCTCTGCCCCAGACAGAGATGCTGACATCCTGGGCACTGCATTCCCTCCATTCTGCTTCAGGCTCCTAAGTGGTTCTGTCTTTTATCCCATTTTCACCCTCTTTTATTTTTTTTTCTCTTTTTTCTTTTCCTCCTTCCATAGTCCATGACAATAGGAATCAGGGGAAGCAGTGTGGAAATACATTAAATTCAGAAAAAAACCCACCAAAATCTCAACCTAGTGGCATGGCAAAGGTGGAAAAAGGCTGATTGCTCACTGTCTTGTTCATGAGTAAGGAGCATCATAAATAATTAGGAGATGGCAGGTTCAAGAACACACATCTTTGAGAATGAGTAGTTAACCTGTGGAACTCCCTGTCACAGGATGTGTTATGTTAAAAATGTGCATGAAATCCATTAAAAAATCCTGATGAATACAAAGACACCAGGAGAAATCCTTGAATACAAACTCCCACCAGTTATTCCAGAAGTCTTTGAGTCGTAAATATGTTGGAATACATCACTAAACACTGGTTTTGTACTCTTCTCATGATGTCCAGTATTTCTTGCTGTCAGAAGGAGAATATTAGTCTAGGTGGACTTTGGATTAACAAGTATAATAGGTCTTATGCTTTTTATTAAGAATAGAGGGCAGGATGCAATTTATCCCTTAGTTGTCAAACAGGATTGCAAAGTGTTGTGGTGTTTGCTCTCCTCTTACTTTTTCATCCCTTAATCCAATCCAGTGAAGTGTGGTAGATGTTTCTTATATTTTGTTGCCAACTGTTTTAAGAAGTTCATACAAAAGCTCCTCTCATCAAGAAAATTTATGTGTGGGCACATGAATCCTTGCAGCAGTATGTTGAAGCACAGAGACACTGTTAAATCAGATCCAAACTGATGGACTCAGTACAACAGGGGTAAAGTCTCAGGAGTGACTTAAAAAAAGAAGTTTCAAACACTAATCAATGTAATAAAGCATAAATCTATATTTCTATATCTCCAGACATTATCTTTACCATTACAAATTTTCTGTGGAGAAAGCCTTAGTTTGCCTGTAGGCAAATCCATGTCTTGAGTTTTAACACTGTAGAGATAATTATGTCACCATGTTGTAAACATTTTGTGTTTCTTGAATAGAGATTCTGTATTGAAAATATTAACCACTGGTCTGTGGAAACTGAAAAGTTGCAAAGGAAAGGAAACCAATTTTCTCAGTGGGTGCTGAGCAGCTGAATGGTTGGAACTGTGTTTGGGAAGTACTAAAATTGCTATAAGCCATCTGAAAAGTGCTGGTGGATTTAAAATCCTGAGGGAAAGGTGAAAACTTGCTGGTGTCACAAAGTGCCTTAAATGGAGTATCTGTAGTTTGAGTGATCAAAATTAACCCCTTTACACTCGTGCACATCTGGTAAACCAATGCTTAGATAAATATCACATCTGATGTAACAAATACCTGAAAGTGCAGGTAATAAATACAAGAAAAAACCTGTCTTGATTATTCAAGTAACTGCTTCTAGTTAATTAGCATGCTCATGGATTTTGGGCCAATGGAGTTTTGCAGTTTCCTTTCAATTGAGTTTTTTTTCAACTTTTCTTTTTAATCCCATTGGACACGGTGATGCAATAGTGCCCAAACAATTGAATTAATCCATTGTGAAGAACTAATTTTTGATTCAGAGATGATAGTCAATATTGCATTGCAAATTAAGCACTATTGGGGTTTGCTTGTAGAAAAAGAATTTGTTCCCCAACAAAAGATGGCATTCTGTCAACTACTAATTGCATACAAAGGATTTTAAACAAAACCAGGTAGCACATGTATGTAACATGCCTGTAAGATTAAATGTGTGTAGTACTGTAATTTGTGTAATATTAAAGGTAGGAGATATCTGAAACAATAAGAAACCAGAAGATGGCAATTATTTTGTTTTCTATTGGGTTTTTCAGCTGTACTCATACTTGGGTGTTGTTTTTGTAGTTTGTGAGGGGGGTTTGTTTTTGCTTTTCAAAGAATGCCTGAAAAATGAGTAACATTTTTTCCTAATTTTCGACTGAACCTCCCACGCTGTGATTTATGGCCACTGCTCCCTGTTCTGTGTTATGACACTACCTACCCTGAACTTGGCTGTCATCTCTGTAAGTGCTGTGCAGGCAGAGAGCAGTCCCTGGCCTCTTTTGGCCAGGACAAGCAAGCCCAGCACCTTCAGTTCCTCCATTTCACCCCTGTGCTCTTGACCCAGAGTATCCCAGCACCTCCTGTCGATTCTCCACACTGCTCTAGGATTGGGGAGCCAGCACTGGGCACACCATAACCAGCCCCATCTATCTGAGTTTGCCCAGCCTCACTGCCAGGACCCTGCTCTGCTCCATCTCTGCCTCTTTCTTTGCCAATTTTTACAAAGAGGTGTCTGAGAGCCGCTCGTGCCTGTTCAAATCAATGTAAAAGAGGGTTTGAGAACTTCAGCCTTTTTCTCATTGTAATCTTTAGGTCACCATCCCAGCTATTGGCAGAGCCATATTTTTCTGTTGTGCTTGGCTTTGGAGACACTGGCTTCTGTGCAGGACACACCAGAGGCAGAAACTCCGTCCCTCTATTACCACATAGATAGAGGCATGGCTAGAAAAAAGGAGAGTATGACAGGTTTTTCCATGGATGAATAACTTCTGTGCCCTGGGGACTGTAAATAGCTGGTATAAATCAATGCAAATTGGCTATTACTAATCTTGCCAGTAATGAAGTGAGAATGAATGGAGTACAAAGATGAACTTTACATATCGTTAGCACCAATCTGCCTGGCTGCATTTATGGGCAAGGCTCTACCTAGGAGGTCAGTTGGCAAAACTTACAGGTTTTTCTTTTGGAAATTATGCATTTGTGCTGCACAGAAATGTCTCTCCAACATCAAGTCCATTTGGGGATTTTACAGTTATGAAAACTTGAAAACAATTGTTTCATGATTTCTCAAGCACTCAGCAGCAAGTACTTTTATTACAGTGCTTTAGCATCACAGTATATAATTTAATATGTTTATTACAAGAGTGTCATATAAAACACTGAAGTGTATAATTTCAGTGTAAGAGTTCACTTTCAGTTTAGCTCTCAAATAGAAAACAGAATATCTGCAACACAGGAAAAGAATCAAGACTGTTGTTGTTACCCCATAACAGCAGAAAATTAACATGAATGAGGATAATGACTGGATATTCTACGAGAACATTTCTCATAAAGCAGGCACTAACTATAGAGGTTATGAAAAGTGAAGTTTTCCACTAGGATTGGAAATCAGTTTGAATTTCCATAAATATTGATGAAGATTTTGATGTATTGGCCATCACAAAGCAGCTGAAATGTGTAGAAAATCAATGTTTTTAAAACTTAAAGGAATGGTTCTCTCCTGCTTGAATCTTTCAGAGGGAAGAGCCAATATAGTGTAAGAGCAGCTGTTCAGCAACACCTATTATTTGCTTACATTTCATGACTAACATGAGGCACCCCATCGTTAAAATGAGAGTTAGGCATTGGGTCTCTTGATTTACTTCCCAGCATTCCATAATTTTGCTGAGGATATGATCTCATCCAGCTCTCCACACCACCTAAGGATCTGCACTGGTTGATGAGCATGTTAATTTTCCTTCTGAAGAAGTATCAAACTTCACTAAAGAGCTGAACGGTAATCTTCAGTTTAATTTATAAAGAAAGCTTTAGATATTCTTTTCTTAGGACTAATGGATGGTTGAAGGTATCTTCAACAATGTAATTTCTATATTTTTATTTCTTCTTGACATGCTAGGGTCCCAATCTTGCATTCCTGGTGAGTGGATCCAAACATGGAAGCATTCCAGTACAATGCATGAGAGACCCTGTAACATTACAGAGTAGAGGACATGCAGGAAAATGTTGAAATAATAAATTAACACTACATCAGATTTTTAGAAAGCAACTCTGTTAACAAGTGCTAAACCCACTTGTCATGCAAGGCACAAACAGGAATTCCCAACCTAGCAAAGGTACTGCTGGCAGCAAATGGCTTGTTCGTTTATTGTTTATTAAAATGAATGTGCTAACACCAAAAAAGCCTGAATTTTACAGAAGCACAGAACTGTTGTATATTTCTTTCTAATAACATGTATGATGTAACCACAGGGATGATGACCGAGATATGAAATCCAGCAGAGACTACAGAAATTAATTTTGTTAATATTTTTGCACTGACTTAATTAGAAATGAGGGTTTTTTAAATGATTTAGTTAAACTGATGCAACATCCTGTAATGGACATAACCTTGCAGATGTAGAGATGTTCTTAGTATGTAAGTAATCATAGTAAATTATAATAATATATCTTATATTAGGAAATTAAATAAAGCATCTTAATCAATTGCATCATGATTTTATTCAAAATTCCTTTTCTACTTTCCCATTTTGCCATATGTTATATATCAGACAAAAACTATTTTTCTGTAAAAAATAAACCAAGCTTACTACAGCTAGGCATGGACACTGTACATTTCTCTATGAGAGAATAGTGACCAAAATAGTTATTTCTGAATAAACTATCCATAACAGCTCCCTGTGTGGATATTCTAGTCTGGAAAAGTCATGGGTCAAATAAGTCATTGTAGAACAGCTGATCCTGCAATAGCAATTCCAGTCTGCTTCCCAGTGTAGAAAAGTCCTTAGTCAACAGCTCCAAACTCCTCTTTCTGCCAGAAGATTTTTCTCTTTAGAGAATAATATAAATCTGTTCTATTCAATTCTTTAAGGCCCAAATTCTGCACTCAGCTCCCTTTGGAAACCATATGTGAGATCAGTGAGGGAGAACTTTATAATATAGGAGTTTGTATTTATTTGCACAGACTCCACAGTTTTATTACACATTTCATTAACACCTTCCTGTGGCTGTGAGCTGTACACACCTTTGGCTGTGGGACATCTGGGTGATTCTTCTGTTCCAGAGCCTCCTGGATCCCTAAAGCAGCAGGCAGAAAGTTGCCATCAAACCAAACCCAAGGTGTTTGGCGTCCAGCAGCAGCTGGACAAGGCAAAATAGGGCAAAATGTCATCCCTTCCTCCATGCCCAGGTACAGGGATGGGTCACAGCAGTGATATCTAGCTGATACTTTTGAGTTTGCTCTGAGAACTGAGAAAAGAGTGGTCTGTGCAGAAAGACCTGAAAAATGTGTGAATGGGTTAAAATTGAATCCTGAAAAAGCAACACAGAATTTTCACTGAAGGCTGACCAGCAATGTCACTGCAGCCAGAACTGTTTGTGAACAGCTTGGTAAGACATGCTTTGGGCTGAATTCCTATTTATATTTGAATCATGGTTTTTCTCTTCTCCAGTAGGGGAAAAAAAAGAAGAAAAATAAAAACCTAAGATAAGACATCCATGCTATTTTTTTTTTATTTGATATACTTTATACTGAGTGTTAAGACCCTCAAAAGCAAAGGTTGCCCTTTATCCAAAATTACATCACAGTGCCCCTGGCATTTTTGTGGTGTGGACCAATTAAGATTAGTAGCTCAATTAAAATCACCAAATGTGTTTTAAAGAATGACATAAGGTTGATTTTAATCTAGACTCCCAAAAATGAAGTAGAATGTTAATCAACTGCCCCACCCACCATTTATATGGCCCAGAGTACTCAGTGTCAGAACTCCTACATCATCCTCTGACTTCATTCTCCCCAGGGTTTATTAAATAGTTAATAACAACTGTCTGAAGTCCACCCCAAGTTTTACCTGTTGGCAGAAATTTGGGGTCATGACACCACTAGTGTAGCATTCCCATAAATGCAGCAGATTTAGGTTCAAACAGTTTTAATGTACAGCAGGTGGCATTTTTGTATTTAAAGAGGAAAACCACACCTGAGTGTTCATGCTTTCTAGGATTTTGCCAACAAAAGGGAAACAGAAAATAAGACAGTTTACTTTTTGAAAGCCAGAAGAAATGGTGCAGCTGTTTTCAAGATTGCTATTTTCAAGCTGTCATATGAGCATGGAATTGAAGCCATTCCTGCTTTCCAGTTGTATTTTAGTAAAAATATCTTTCATTTGTTTGCTTCAAAATATTTCCCCTTTAACATATTTTTTTAATCAGAATTTTTCCTAATAGGCTGGAGAAGTGTCCAATCTTAGTGTGAGACCAATTCAAGAGAGAGGGAGGAACAGTGACTAAGTTAGTACTGGGCAAGCTCAAACTTCCCAGCATGTAAAAATTATGTGTTCAAATGTTCAGTCACGCAGAGCTATCTGTTTGTAGCTTAACTACTATGAGTGCACATGGAATTTATGCTCAATTATCAAAAAGTAATCTTTTATTTAATCTACTTTGTGTTTCTTTGTCTCAAATACCTATTATGCCCTGCCACCAAAAATACTTTACTATCCCTAAAAACATTAGAAGATGTGGATGTCAGAATTGACAGAGGTTAGATGAAAGGTACTTTTCCTTTTAAGAATGGTCTGTGGAGTTTCAGTAACAAAACCCCACTTCCTCTTACAGTGACTTGACTCAACACAGAATAAATATTTTTCAGGTGTTTCTCACCCTGGAGCCAGGTGTCTCTGCACACATACATTATTTTTGGGTTGTTCTTTTTAACCACCAACATTATTTAGAAGGAGAAGTTTGAAGTTGTGAGCTGTTAGCAGTGAATGACATTTCATCTGCTGTTTCTCTGGGCTTTGCTCATTAGAAAGAGATCAGTAATTTTCATGTAATTGGCAGGTGATGGATGTTGTTCCTGTTTCATCACAGTGTTAAATTTAACAGTTTCTGAGTGGTAACACTTTCTCTGGCACCTGTGGTGCCATCTACTGCACAGCTTGGTAGAGGCAGGACAAGAGAACTGCAACCCTCCACTGCTGCATTTGCGTCTTCCTTCCCATCTGAACATTTAAAACTGGATCCTCATTTGCTTTCCTAGTAATTTTCCTTCTTATGCACATATATAAATGTACATAAATACATATTAGAGTATATATTTATGCACATTTACCTATAAATGTATAGATGCGTATTTCTGTATTTTTTTAAACATAGCAGTAGATATCTGGAATTTAATTTTGGTGGGTTTTTGAAATGAAGATTTTTAAAAGAGAAAATAAATAAAGAGGACTCTAGAAAAATAATCTGCTTGTCCACTTCTTGATTGTAATTCATTTACTTATCATATTCTGGATACAAATATATCTGGTTAAGAGATATTTATATTTACATATATGTGTGCAGTATTAAGTTGGAAGCATTGAAAATTTTGTTATTGTTACTTTTTTTGTTGACTCAGATATAAACACTAGGTATAACTAGTTGGGGTATTTTATGATTGCTCTTTGATGCTGTGAAGAAGAAGTAGTTGAATTGGCTTCTCATAAATTGGTGTATTTAGTTTTGTTTGCAGTCTGTTGCTGGGGGCATGGTATAATTTTGGCAGTTCTATATAAAAAAAAAAAATCTGTTGATTTTGATGTAGAGTTGTTGGAAAGAGCTACAGAGATTTTACGTAAATATTTCCGGAATGATCTCAAGATACCTAAAGGCCAAAGACTTAAGATGAAAGCCCTGAAAATTTCAGTTTATTATTTCCCTTTTCTTTGGCTTCCTTCTGTTAATTGAAGCACCTTGTGCTCATATCATCGTAGCCTGAGGTTTTCCTTGAATAAATCAATGCATGAATTTTTAATTACCTACCCGGGCTGGACTTGGATTGCTCACTCATATGAGTACCAAAGAAAAAAGGTTCAGTGGCAGTAGCTAATGGAGCAACATCTTAAAAACTACATCATCTAACTTGCTAACAAGTCCAAGCATCACCACGTTTGAAACGCTGTTGGCTCTGAGCTGGATTGAGCACAGCTTCCAATACTGCTGACTGGTGTGCACTAAACATGATGTTATCAATAGTGAGCTTTGAAAATTTTTCCCTAGAAAGGACAAGCCTTGTGATATTTATCTCCTAAGTAACTTCTAACACTCTCAGAGAGATGTCTAATGAGGAATCAATTATGATGACATAGTTATGAGTTGAAAACGCAATTTGGCATATGATAAGTGCTAAGGTAAGAGCAGTTAAAGTTTGTGTTATTTGGGATTTTTTGCCACGGAGCTGATGGAGCAGGAGCCCTGATCTCTGCACACAAAAGCACTGCAGAACCAGGGAGTGCCAAGGAATACCAGGGGCTGCTCCCCTGGCCCTCACCAGAATTCCCAGGAGTGCTGCGTTTTCTCTTTGCAATCACCATGAATTTAAACATTCCGAAGTGACAGACAGGATTTTTTGTAGGAAAAGCTGAATGTCTAAAGGCGAAATGCACCAAAATACTCAGAATATTTGGGGCTTCTTCCCAAATTCACCATCTATGGCTGCCTGTGTCATCCATCGCGCAGCGCTGCCCTCTGGCTGGACACGCCTCATGAATAGCAACAATCCCAGTTCAGCCATAATCCTTACAAAATTTAGCATTCTTTTCTTAAATTTCAGCTTCTCTGGAAGCCAGTGATTCACAACTCTTAGAATTGGGATTTATTGTTTTTCAGAATACAAGACTTTAACAGCGCATTGAGAAAGATTTGACAACATATCGCAAGACTGTCGTAAACCTTCGGAATGCTGAAGGCAAACGATAAAAAGTAGCACTAAATCTTTAATTCAGCTTCAGTAGAAGTTTGAATTCCACTTTGGGGAAGGACGTGGATTTTTCAACAGCTCGAGCTGCACTGGAGTTCTATCTCCCTCAGCTTCCCGCCAGCCAGGAAGAGACATTTGAGATTACGGGAAGAGGAAAATGGCTGGATGAGGAAGGTACTGATCAAGATCAGCTGTTTGGCCACTTCCAAGCCAGCCTGGTTGGGTTTATTCCAGAAATTGGGATGCTGTGGAGTTTGTGGTCAGACATGGGCTCCATGGTCGGGCCTGAGGGCCAGCGTCCAGCAGCGGCCATGGCCTGAAGGGTGGGCAGGGCCAGCACCTGTCAGTCAGAAAAGGGCGGGAAAAGCCCTCAGGTGTCCAAAGCAGCCAGAGCGGCCCTTGGGCAGCCAGGAGAGCAGGGAAAAGGCCTTGGCAGGTCAGGAAGGGTGGGAAAAACCACTGGTAGGTTAAGGAGAGTAGGAAAATCTCTCAGTTGGTCATTCAGGATGGGAAAATCTCTCCATTGGTCAGTCAGGATGGGAAAAGCCCTCAGCTGGTCAGGAAGGGCGGGAAAAGCCTCAGCTGGTCAACAAGGCCAGAAACGGCCCTTGGTCATTCTGGAGTGGCAGGAAAGGTCCTTGGTCAATTGAGAAGAGTGGGAGAATCCCTTGGCTGGTCAGGAAGAGCAGGAAAAGAGCTTGGTTGGTCTGGAAGGGTGGAAGAAGCTCCAAGTAGATCAGGATGGTCAGGAAAAGCCCTCAGCCAGACATGGCGGGTGTAAAAAGCCCTCAGATGGCCAGGACGGGGTGTGCCAACTCCCACTCTTTATAAGGGGAGGGAGGAGCCCTAAGCTGGTCAGTCAGGAGGGGTGGGGAAACCTTGACTGGTTTCTTCAGCAAATTTCTGCCTTTTCTCTGTGACCCTGTGGTTTGAGCTCAGGTTATGTGTTTTACGTCCAGCAAGCAGAAGAACCATTTGCAATTTCTGTGATAACCTCTTTTTGTCTCCTTTTAACAGGGCTTCTTCCCTATCCAGAGAAGCTGGACTGACCTGCAGCAGCCTTCATGGAGGAGCACAGTCTGTGTCCCACTGAAACTCCAGCTGGGAACAAGGCCAGCTTCAGGGAAACAAGTCTGGCTGCTCAGGAGAGCCACGTCCCCAGGTAAAAAATGTAAAAAATAGCACCTCCACTCTCTATGATAATGTTTAAGTAGGTAGGACACTATTGCACCAAACAGGCTCATGCTGAAGCAAAGACATAATCCAATACAAAAACAAATGGGGTCTTGGATTGCAAACGGCATCTTCATTCCCTCAGACCTTTCCAAAAAGTCTGTGGCTACAGAAATACAGAAAACTGTGACAAAATGAGCTTACTGAATTACACCAACAAAAAACCCTTGTCAATTTTTAAAGAGCCTTTCTGCACAACAGAAATCAGCCTCAGCAGCTAGACCAGTCTGGGAGTATCATGAAGGTATTTTAAGAAGAAAAGGATATTATTAACATTATTATTTGGAGACTTCTTGGTCTCTGGTTCATGACTTCGGCAATATACAGGTCTGAGTTTTGGAGTGTGTTAGATTCTTACACTGCAGATTTTAATTTGTAACTGTTTCTTTTGTGTATCTTGTTAGCTTTCTTAAGGTGCTATAATATTGATATTTTGTGCCATTTATGTCGAAGATCTGTTCTCCTTCTGTATAGAAACAAGTATCCACTCTGCTGCAATCTATTAGAAATGATCAGCAAACCCTGTGAGCTGTGCAGCACCTTCCCTTTCTCTGCTCAGATGTCATTGTTAACTAAACCACAGTGAATTTTAAGTAGGCATACTTGGCCAGTATCATATGTTTGCTTATTAAAATTCAGATAATCTCTGCAAAAAGAGGCAGAATATCAGCAGGGGGTACACGGAGACTTCCTGTCCTTTTCCTTCTATTTTGCATTTTAGATATTACTTTTCCCATTTCTGTTGGCTAGCAAAAGGGGAATTTGGGATTGGAACACAAACCTGGGCTTGCAAATTCTTCAGCAAACTCTGAAATACATCTGGAATATTAAGATAGTTACACTGGACAGAATAAAATTAATAAACAAAATATTTAGGAGTATCAAAGTAATGACATGATTTAGAATTCCACCCTATCTATTCTTTCATCCACCTGCCTATACAGATTTTTTTGTCTTCAACACTATTTTTTGTTCTTCTGAAATTTTAAATTGCTCTAAAAATTATAATCTAGTTTCAGCAATGTAGGGATAGTGTGGGAGCTGAGATATAAAATGGAAGAAACATATTCAGCTGATAGAAGGGAGCTTTAAAGACAGCTCATTATTGTTTAAGAAGACTCTGCTTAATTTAAAAAGTCATTCTTGCTGATTTGAGATAATTTATTTTGTGTAGCATTCACTGGTATTGGCTCATCTTTCCTCTGTACATTACTTAACGACAGAATTGGACTTTGCTGATAAAACTTTGAGCTAAAATAAGTTCCATGAATTCTTTAATTCCTACCTAGACTCAGGATAATGCAGAGTACGCTTGTAATTTTAAGGACAGCTGAAACACTGGAGTCAGATTGCTTATGAAAATAAAAAGCATCTGTCATAACACTCAACCCAGCCTGGAGTTTTACTGTAAGGGATCTGCTGCAAGGCTGCTTTGTCTTTTTAGGTGCAAGATACAGATTTGATTCTTTCCATGGTGTGTCTGTTGAGACTGAACCTTCATGTAATTAAAATCCTTAGCAGTTAGTTCAGGGCAGCAGATCAAAAGGTTAATGTGCAATGCTACAACAGGAAGTATTTGTAGTCCTGAACACTTTTTAAATTTATAGCATTTAAAAACAACTTTGCCAAAATCATGGCCAAAGCCAATATTACCTCATTTATAGTAAAACATTAATCATTAGTCACAAACCAGCCAGTTGGTCTAGAAGTTCAGCTGGTGAAAAATTTGATGGTTACAGGATTGAACAGAAATATACTTTAAATTTTGTCCCCTATTCATGCATTTGCAATGGAAAGGCAAAGGTATCAGGGAAACTGAGCAAAACAAAATTAAAAAATGAAAGTGTTCCTCCACATTTTTGAACACAACGTATGCTGTAAGCAGTTTTGGCTCACATGATTTTTGTAAGAGTGGAGATAGTTGATAAAACTCAAAGTAGAACTAGATTTTATCAAATAATCTGTGTTGTTAATTCTCTTTGTTTCAGTTCTGAGGTTCTTGAAGCAATAGAAAATGTTATCCAAGGTGTCGTTCAAAGCCTGGCCCAAAAAAAACCACCTGTTCTCACAGTGGCCAACAGAGCAGACTGGAGGAACATAGAGTAAGTAGGAAATATTTTAAAGTCCTGCCTTCTATTAATACAAATGCCATGAATATGAATTTGATTATGTAACTTCCAGAAAACTTAACCATACATAAGCATTATATAAGCATTAGAATCAAGAAATAATTTTTAAAAGTAATGGACAAATAAAAAGCAATGCTTAGTAACCACTCTGAACAGGCATCCTCATGTATTAAGTAATAGCAGACCACAGCACAAAGGGAAATGTAAAACTACTGTAATAGGGGTTGGAAAGGAAAGGGAGGTCCTATAAACAATCCTTTTCTGGAAGCACTAAAAGCCAGAAACGATAGGTTGTGTTAGAGTGAAAAAACCTGGTTTAGGCTGGAAGAAATTACTGGCAATTCTGTTCTTCAAACCCTTTGAGTGCTTCCTACTTTCTTTTCCTCTGCTTTTCCTCGTGGTGTTATATTTCTTAAAATGATAGTGATAAACTTATTGGTTTTTTCTTCAGAGAAGATGCATCCCATCTCTCCCTGCTGTGTTTCTTACCTGTGTGTTGTTGTTCTGGGTTCATTACCAGCAAAATACAGCAAACCAAGCTTCCAGTACATTATTTAAATTTCAGATCTTCTGCCAGCTGACCTAGACAGGATCAGAGAAAAAGAAACCTGTCCTCCTTTATAGCACATTCTGTGATTTGTAGAAGTTGTTTGTGCAACAGTATTTTTCCAAGGAATTCACTTAAACTGAAAATCATCAAATATGAGAGATTAGCTGATTTCTACAATACATTAGCAAAATAATAAAGGAAAACACAAATCTGTCTCTGGCCTTGTAAGAGCTTTGGACATCAGTGGGTTAAAGGATATTCAGATTGATAAGATTGCAGAGGTGCTTGTAAATGGACACATTACAAACACTTAAGGTTGAGGAAGCACAGCAAACTTTCCAGGGTAACACTCTGGTGGAAAACTCATTTAATGAGAACAATAAACTTCTGCCAATCAAAAAACCTGAGGGGCCTGAAGGCAATCAGTTAACTGAAAAGCTTGTAGGTTCCAGGGAATTTAATGGTTTGTGTCTTGATAGTTTGACAAAAATGTTTCACTCAGATGTCTGTAAAATTAAAATACTCTTACAAAGGTTTGCAATTTTTGGCAGTCTTTGGGGAAATGGCATTCCATGCTAGAAAAACAAATCTGAGCTGTTAGTTACCATCTGAACACATATGGGGGAAAATGTTCAAATTAAAAAGAGTTAAGATCACAGTATGTTAAAAATAAGAGTCATCAATCACATCAAAAAGGGCAGAACCATTATTTCTGGTGGAGAAGTGTAATCTCAGATATGCCTTACACAAACTGCCCTGCTGGAGTAAGCACAGTCCTGGGAAGAACGGGAATGATCCAGGTTTAACCTGAGAGTAATTCAGGGAAGTCTTGGTTGCAGTTTTCCTGCTTTTCAGTTCCAATGTCGGGAGCAGGCGAGCGAAAAGCACAAATAACTTTAAAATGTTGCAACACAAAGGCAATAAAGTTACTTTAAAGCTGTCGGGCAGATGCTGCGCGGGCTGTCCCTGTGGGTTTGTGCAGCGTGCGCGCTCTGCCACCCAAAGGACGCACGGAGCAAAACCTTGCACAAAAGGATTTGGGAACACGATGTGGTTTGGGATCAAATTATAGCTGTTAAACCACCAGCACTTTTAAATGTACCTACAAAACTCCGAAATGAAATAGAATGCTTTAAAGGCATGATCATAAGGTACTAAATTACTTTAGAGTAAAATAATGAAGTGTCCTTAAGAAAATAACTGATTCTTTTGGTGAAATGTGCACCTTCAGATGTGGAGTGGTGAAACATGAAATACTGCAGCTCATTTAGGTTAAACAACTGTTTAGAGAAGGATACACTCCCTTTTTGTTCCCAACACTTAGAATACAATTAAGTTATCCTGATAATAATTTAAGGGCGTAATTTAGATAATATTATTCTATTTTGAAATAGTAACAGTTTTTCATATAATCTACCTGAGGAAGTCACTTGTGTCAGATGATTTTTATTTTCATAATGATTCAGAGTTTTTTCTTCTGATTTCTTCTTTGTTTTCTAAGTAATTACTGATGTTGATACATTAACAGTTCTAAACATGTATCAAATCCTTTTCTTCTATTTCTGTCTGGAAACTTATTTACTTTATACTTTAATTCGGTATTGGAGCATCTTCCTGAGAAAGTCTTTGCTGCCTTTTTCCTTTGGCCACCCCAAGCCCACCCAAGCTGATGGTTTCTGTGCTGACTCTGAAAATAGCACGTGATCATAGGAAAGAGGTTTCTGAGTCTGAGTTACCTTGCAGACAACAATTCACCTGTACTCAGGGAGTTTGCAGTTTATTGTGTTTGTTTACATTATGTCAGATTTAAAGATTCTGTAGGTCTACAGATGATACCAGGTTGTACTACAAAACAAATAAGAAGTGACTGCCCTCAATCAGCAAGAAGATTTGGTAAGTTAAAAAACAGTCCTAAGTGGAGTTCTTGGGTTTTTCTTTTTCTTTTTTTCTTAGTTCCCAAGTTCTTAAAGAACATCAAAAAATTAAAATATTATACACTACAAATTGGAAGTGTATGGCTGATATAAGCTGATACTATGGTCAGCCTTTCAGCTTTTCTCTTTTTTTCTCTATTAAATTATAGTGAGTGACAGTGAACTTAATAGAATATTCCTAGAGTTTCTCCCTTCCCTTAATGGATATCAACTAAAGGCATTTTCAATAAGTCTTAATGTAAAAACATCACCCTTCTTCAAAAAACTGGCCAGAAAGGAATCTTGGAATACAGACAAAAAGCTCATTTCTCTTTCTAACTCAGTCATTTCATTTCTTGGCCTGGACATTAGTGCATACATTCCCTCACTTAACCCCCTCATATTTTTTCTCATTATGATAGAAATTAATGAGTCTATTGAATAGTACAATCTCTGCATTGTCACAGTACATGTCAAACTTTTATTTATATGACACAAATATGGTCTTATATAAAGACTAATTATTGCATACACATTTTTGAAAAGAGATAGAATATTTTGTAAAATGTTTTTTTTTTTCAGCTCTGACACTCAAAATATTATCAATGATCTATAAGATGGTGCAGAGCAACACTTATGCAACTAAAAGGTAATGGAGTCAATTTCTGCAATTTCAAATAAAGCTGTGCTTTAAGTATTTTTTTGTGAAAATCAACCTGCAGGATACAAACCTGCAGGATTCTTGCACATAGAATGCTTTAGGTTTGTTCTTTATCAAATTCTCATGGGCCTGCAGCTGTTTCAGTATTATAATTGCAAATACAATATTTTGTCTTGATAGAGATATATATTATTCAGATACTCTCCTGTTTGGTAGCCAAAGTGTTGTGGACCAAATAATCAATGACATTTCTTGCATGCTCAAGATACCCCGGAGAAGTCTGCATGTGGTAAGTGGCTTCTTGTCAGTATTTCTGTCATTATTTCCAAATATTATTAAACTGATTCAACTACAAGGGGAAATAGCACAAAAAGTTGTCAGCTAGAATTAAACAGTTAAAATAAAAAGTCTCATTGGTGCTAATGAAACCTATGATTTATTGTGGCATTCAAAAGGTTTTTTTCTTCACACAAAATCCAGAATTTGCTTTTTCCAAAGGGTTTGGGACAAACTGCTAGTTAAAATCGCAGGAGCTTTGGTTATCATATAGAGAAGTGCTTAAAATTCAGAGTGCAAGGCAACCTGTTTACAAGTTTTACTCACATGAATTGATAATTTGGGGGTTAAATGAAAATTTAAAGTACATCAGAAATGGAACTACCTGCAAATTGACTCATATCTCATATGTTACAAGGGTTCCTTCATATAACCTAAAGTTATTTTTTGTAATTCCTCATGTCCATGAAGGCAAAACATTTCTTAGTGTTTAAAAGGCTGAAGGCTGTGAACCACTGCTTAGTACCAGTGGGAATTATTTTTTGAGATTTCTTGCTTTGTCTGTGCAATATAGTAGCTTCCCATTTACTCTGTACAACTTTTATTTTTCCCAGCTGTCTACAACTAAAGGTTTTGTTGCTGGTAATTTAAGTTACACTGAGGAAGATGGTACAAAAGTGAATTGTACCTGCAGTGCAACAGTATGTATTATAAACCACAAACACAATCCATAGCATCTGCCTGTACACTATAACCTGCACTCCTTGTAGCTCAGGTTACAGTGTACATTCATTACACAAACCTCTGCTTGGGACAAATTGAGGCATTACAACCTGAGTGAATAAGACATGAAAATATTGCTGAACTGTATTATAATTCTGGAGCTCAGACTCTATATTGTAATTCTGAGCTAGACCCACCAGGAATAAATCTTTGGATATGGTTTTTAGCACTACCTTCTGCCATGAGATCCTTGCAGAGGAAGGTGTACTACATTATATAATATTTCATATCTTAGGCTTTATGTTACAGTGTTCTGTCAAATGAGTGCTCTTGAAGGAAAGAATGCTGGGCACTCTGAATATACAGCATTTCTGTCACAGCAGATTGAATTCTGGCAGAGAGAGAAAACAAGTCAAAATTGCTTTAAGGGGAGGAGATTCAACTGGCCTAGTCCTGAAAGATTTTCTACAGCAGTGCAGAGAATGAAAGCAGAAATAAAACTCAGACTTGCTGACTAATGTCACAATTTTCTGAAAAATGTGTTCATTGTAAGCCTTAGTTGGTCATTTCAAAATTGAAGGGTAACCTTAGCTGCCCATTACACTTTGTTTGTAAGCACTAAATCCCCTGTTACTGTTCTCCATATTTTTATTTGCTGAGTTGTTCCACTCTGGCACTGGGGTGATTTACAGTGAGGAGTTAAAACAGACCACACACTTCCATATATACAGTATCTTTGACCAAGTTCTTCCCCCAGTTCCTGTTTTCCCATCCATATGCTTGCCAGATTCAGCCAATCCTAACTGAAGATGTAAAGTAAACATCACCATGTCTTCAAGTTGTTGCTCCAAAATACTCATAAAATCAAGTTAGAGGCCAGCAAAAGTATTAATTTAATGGTCTTACAAAAATATGGTTTAAATGTTTTAAGTCTGTATTAAATTTGCAATCTTCTCGCCAAGCAGACTTTTTCCTGGCTAAGACAGATAAAACATTAATCAAGGTATTACTATCTTCATCATGCCCATAGGATGAACAATTTTCTGCAACAGTGGCACAAATGCTTTTGAAAAGCATCTTGTGACAGGGGGACTCCTAGACCACTACACAATAGTGCACATGAATGGTTGAATACACTTGTCAAGAGGTGAAAATGTCAGAACTGATCTTGCTTATAGAGGAGGAATGGTGCTTTCAGGATGAAATTGTGTCCTTCATTACCTAATGTTGTTATTTTAAAATATATCATTTTCTCAATTTAAAATGATTAATCTCATTTTTGTTGTTTTAGGCAGTCACTGTGCCATCTAATGTTCAAGGAATTAAAAGTATCCTTTGAGCAAGAACTCTAATCATAGACAGAAAAAAAGAAAGTAAAAACAAGAAATATTCCAAGTAAAACAACGTTCTGGTAATTTTTGCTTTCCTTGTTGGCTCTGAAATTGAGTCATGATCACTGCTCTTGGCCCCAGAACAGGTATTTTAGAGCAGTTAGTTTTAATTGATTGGTGTGATGGATCATTTTACACACAGCTGGCCTTAACCAAAAGATTTAACCTCACATGCCAAATTTATATTAATTGTAGAAAAAGATGCAACTTTCCAGAGACTCCTGGATGATGACTTCTTCAGTAAAGTGTCCCCATGTATCATGATCACGGTATGCACCTTGTATTTCATATCCTCCAGCTGCACCTCATTTAAGGAATACTTTAGCATTGTAGAGCTGCTCAAACTTGGGCAAAAGGCCATAATGAAATTAATATGAAACATATTTAACAATAATTGTTAAAATTTAATTATCCTCATAGAAATATGAAATACATGCTCTAAAGGCTTATTTCTTCCAAACATCTCCTCAGAGCTTGGTAGCTTATCAGCTTCCTGTGCTGCTGCAAAGCTGCTGCTCAGTCTCAGAAAGGCTCAGCTGTTGAGTGACCTTTTGTCCTTCAGGACCTGAGGTTTTGCAAACCCAAATGAAACAGAATTGGTTGATTTTGGACTGTACTGAAAGAGCTCTGGAGCCAGGGGAATTAACAGGAATGTGTAAATGAAATATGCATACAATGAGGAAAAAACATTTCGCCATTCCTAAGAGAGATAAGCACTTCTATTCTGCTATGCCACAAATGGTCCAGCTTCAGTCAGTCATAGCAAGAACTTATTTCATATTGTTCCATTAGTGCCATAAATAAATATTTTTTAAGATAAAAAGTGACCTTCTTACCCCAGCTTATGCAGACACCAGGGTACATCTATGTATGAACTCCCAGACCTCACAAATCAACTCCTTGAACAGAGGAATGTCTGATGCTCCTGCAGTGCCCATAATCCAGAACACCTGCCCAGCTGCTCCCAGCCTGGCCCTCCCTCTGCACAAAGCCAAAATAGGAGCATAGAACTTTCCCTGCAAAACAGCTGCTGGAGAAATGGTTCTGCCAGCATTTTGTTTGTTTGCTTGCATTTAATGGCAAATATAAACACATATGTAGCCAGATGTTGTTTCAGTTAATATAAAACCATTTGCTTTTCTTTTATTTCTTTAGGGAAGAGGCATACCAGATCTTAATACACGACTTTTGGTCAGGAAGCTGTGGGATTCTTTTCAAATTCCTATTTTCACCCTTATGGATGCAGATCCACATGGTAAATCTGTAGAGGCTCAAAGGCATAAAAGGAGAACAAAATTTGTTTAGAATGTTCTTTCTCACTCTTATGAGAAGGTTCTGAGAGATCAGAAATCCCACACAATCAGAAGGTGATGTATCTACATTGATCCCCCCTGAAATTAGGGAGATTACTGCAAAGTGAGAAGCAGGTGCTCAAAGAAATAGTATTAAGAGATATGAATTACACAGGATAAAGAAATACACTTTTAATAAGAGATGTTGGACAATGTGTAAAATAGCTGATTATCCTTAGGTTTGAATTGACTGTACACAGATAGTGTGAAACATTTAACTACATGAAGGTGAGATGCTGAGATTCTGATTGTTTTGACATAATCAAAAAATATACGTAAACCACTAATCTCTAAGCCATAACTGCTGTGCCATGAAACTGATTTTTAAACAGTCTCTTTAAGCAAGCCCTCTGTGCAGACAGACAGACACTTGACTTTTGCTATTCTGCAACCCAGGTGTAGAAATAATGTGTGTCTACAAATATGGATCTGTGGTGAGTATATTTTTCCCCTTCAAATACCTTGTTTTATAGCCCAGCCTGGAAGCTGGAATGCATGAAATGCTAGAGCTTTTTCAGAATGTGTGCTGCCTTTTACCATTTTGATTCAACACAAAGAGGTGATTTTTAGGCCTTGTGTCTGCAGAAACAGCTTCTTCCTGCAACAAAAGGAAAGTGGATAGAAATGCCAGGTGTTTGATTTAACCATATTTCAAATTTTTCTCTGCTGTGCAGGCAGTTTTCAGACAGTCCCAATAGAAAAAGGCTCTCCATTTAGATTTGTTTCTGCCTTAGAAAAGGAACGAAGGCTGGAGGGACCTTGGGAGCAGGAGAACCTAATTGTGAGATGGGTGATTTGCACAAAATAATGTTATATTGGTAAAGATTTTATTCTGGCCTGAGAATTTGCTTAGGGATACTTGTGTAATGTGGAACGTTATGGAAGAAAGAAAGAGGAACAAGGAAATATTATCCTGTTACATGGCTACAGACAAGGTATGGGCACACTGCAGGGAAGGCAGGCAGATAGAGGTGAAGGCAGAGGGCAGGATGGGGGAACTGTTCAGCAGAGAAATGGAAAAACAACATCCCAAGTTAAACTACAGATCACTGAATGTTACAGTGACCTTTCTTGTTTTAGTCCATGTCCTTTGAGGCCCATCATCTCACTGTTCCCTCTATCAAGTGGCTTGGTCTCCTTCCATCTGACCTCGAGAGGTGAGTTATTTCCTCAGGAGAAACAGAAGTATCCTTCTGCTTCACACCCAGCAAATGCAGTTTTACTACACAAAAATCCATTTAAATCCATTACTCTTTCCATGCATTATTTTGGCTTAATATAAGGAAGTAAGATGGACAAATATATCTTTAAGTGTGTGAGAAAATGTAAGAATTTTATTTTCTTTGCAGATTAAACATATGCAAAGATGCCTTGATTCCATTTACAAAGCAAGATGAAAATAAGTTAGCAAGTATTCAGAAGAGACCTTACATTGCTTGTCAGCCACTGTGGAAAAAAGAGGTTTGTATAAACCTACTGTTTTCTATTTCATACTCCCCACAGGACAGATCCTATATCTGACAAGCTCTTAGGACAGCAGAACCAGCCAGGTTTTGTAGCCTTAAAAGAAGGCAAGACTGAGAAAACCTGGGATGTCTCTCTGAACCACTTTACAGCTCTACATGCACATACAATGAGTGGATGAAATTTTCTTACTTAACTTCCTAGACACATTAATTTTTCCTCCTTTTTTCCCCCTTTTAGCTGGAAATTATGGCAGCATCTAAACTGAAGGCTGAAATTCAAGTTTTAACTACTGTCTCAGCAGATTACCTCTCCAGAGTCTATTTACCAAACAAACTGCAGTTTGGTGGATGGCTGTGAATGCTGCTCTGCAAATGAAATGTTTTTCTATATATTGATTTAATTTGACTGCACTTAAGGAAAAAAAGTGCAGAGACAAAGGAGTATCTGTCAGTTTCTTGTTCAGTTTCTTTATCTCTGTACCTAGAGTATAATTTTTTCTCTTCCTTTGTTCAAACTATAAGAGTAATTATGATTTTTACAGACTGCTGCTACGTCCATTCTGTGGTTTCTGCTGTGAAACAGTGCCATGTGCAATAGTACACATAGAAAAGATAATGAAATATGTTCTTTCTGGCCAGAAAAATGTGAAGGTCAAAAACATATCCAGGAATTGTTTTGCCTTCTGTCTTAAAGCACTTCATGATGTTGTACCAAGCTTTTTGTATTTGAAGGGAGTGAAAGGCTTGCTTAAGAATTAATTATATGTGCCTCTTTTTTGGAAATTATTTTAGGTACTGCATTGTGGGATTTTGTGTTTACTGTAAATTATTAAAAGCCAGAAATAATTCCTGATTACTGCATATCTCAAGCAGCTATAAAACTTCCAGCAATCATATTATTATTTGTTTTCAATGAACAAATAAGAAAGTGGATGTTACTGATTAAGAATTTAATAAACAATCCTGTTAATAATGCACATCATAACAGAATCATTTATTTCATTTCATTCATTTCATTAATTCATTTCGTTGATTTAATTTATTTTGTTGTCTGTAAAACAGTAAAGAGAAGCAGAAAACTGTGATGATTGAAGTGTACATTAATTTTTATGTGAGGGAGTCATACTGCAGAGAAAATGCCTCCAACATTGATCTCCACAGGCATCACCACAGATCTTGCAGACGATATTTTCAGATTTATTTAGATTTATTTAGTTGGGGTTTTCTACTGTCACACCACTATTAAACTTGAATTAAACATCCGGCCGGCCCCGCCCCAGGCTCTGCCCCGCCCCGCCCGCTCAGGGCGCAGCCGCGGCCCCGCCCCAAGGCGCCTGCGCAGGAGGCGCGGCCCGTCCCGCGCTCGCCGCCGCTCGCGTCACAGGTCCGGCCCGGAGCGGGCCCGCAGCGGTGCGTGAGGGGAGCCCCGGGCCGGAGCGGGCCCGCAGCGGTGCGTGAGGGGAGCCCCGGGCCGGAGCGGGCCCGCCGCGGTGCGTGAGGGAGCCCCGGGCCGGAGCGGGCCCGCCGCGGTGCGTGAGGGGAGCCCCGGGCCGGAGCGGGCCCGCAGCGGTGCGTGAGGGGAGCCCCGGGCCGGAGCGGGCCCGCAGCGGTGCGTGAGGGAGTCCCGGGCCGGAGCGGGCCCGCAGCGGTGCGTGAGGGAGCCCCGGGCCGGGGGGCGTTCCGGTGCCGCCGGACGGGCAAAGGGAGCCCCGCGGAGCGGCGGCCTGGGGGGTGGGCGGAGAGCCCCGCTGGGGTGTGCGCCAGAGCGGCAGCACCCCCGGCCGCGCTCGGGTCTGGGCTCCCCGGGTGCAGCGAGGGGCACGGCGGGGTTGGCTCTGCCAGGGCGCGGCCCGAGAGGGCAGGTGGGAGGTGTGGGGGTCCAACAGCAACGAGAAGTGTCTTGTTATTTATTTATTTTATTTTACTGTATTTTGTTTGATATATTTGTATATCCCTGGGTGCCTCCCAGGAGCGTGCTGCTGTGGTGGCTGCGCTGAGACGCCCCGGGCACGCTGGAGGGCCTTGCGGGGCTCAACCTTTCTCTCGTTCGCAGGGCAAGGATGAGTCTGTTCGGATCCACGTCGGGGTTCGGTACCGGCGGTACCAGCATGTTCGGCAGCACCACAGCCGATAACCACAACCCCATGAAGGTGCGTGTGCCAGTCCCCTGTGCTGCTGTGTGTGTTACTTTGTCACAGCAGGACCTACTGACTCACTTTATAAAAGTAATAAGGGCTCGGTTCGCAGTTTTCAAAAGTTGTTCTGTCTCCTGTCCTTCATAGGATATTGAAGTAACATCTCCACCTGATGACAGCATATCTTGTTTAGCATTTAGTCCACCAACGCTGCCGGGTAATTTCCTCATTGCAGGATCGTGGGCAAATGATGTAAGTATTCTCTGTTAGACATGGAGATGAATAAAGTGCCTAAACTGCAAAATGGGATCCTAAAAGCTTGTGCAGGGCACCTGAAAACATAACTTGTTGAAGTACTGCAAGTTTTATGTCTGGTGTCAAGGCACTAAGTTTAACATAGTTGATAAATCATCACAAACCCAAACTATTTAAGTTATTAATTGAGTTATCATAGCAAGGTTTTTTTTGTTTGTTTGGAGGATGAAATTCCAGCTGGCTCAGGCAGGGAGGGAAGACAAATGTGGGCATGTTTTCTTACTGTTATGTTCTGCCCAGCTGAGGGTTCAGGGTTCTCCAGGACAGTGTGGTGAGGGGTTACAGGTTTGCAAGGCACTCTTGAGGTGGAATTGGAGTTGTGGGGCTGAGTTTTGGTTTGCAGCTGAGAAGAATATAAGCAAAAAAACCAAGGTTTCACTAGCTCTGAAAAACACAGACTTTGTTATTTATAACCATCATTTTGTTGACTAAACTAGGTCTGGAATCTCCAGGACAAGTTTTTTTAAGCTCCTGTTAATGTGGTTTATCTGCATTTGCTTCTCCTGTTGCAGGTTCGCTGCTGGGAGGTTCAGGATAACGGACAGACAATTCCAAAGGCTCAGCAGATGCACACGGGGCCTGTACTCGATGCCTGCTGGAGTGATGTAAGTTGCTTTTTAAAAACAAATGTACATTTTTACCTAAATTCCACATAAATTGGTGTGTGGTTTGCAGGCAGATTAGTGCCACAGGTAGCTGCAGCCCATGGTTGTTGCACAGACTGAAATTGCTGTAAATGTGTGCTCAGTGTGTCCTAGTGGGATGGGCTGGCATGGGTGTAAAAGTCACTTTTAAAGTTAGGATGTGTTAAAAGCTAGATAAAAATAGCACTGTTTGTTCTTCTATGACGTAGGAATAAATAAATTTGAATTTATGTTTCTTCTTTGTCTTGCAATCCCTCTACATGTTACATTGATGTTACACTGTTTCTAGAAGAGAACAACACTTGACAGTTTTCCTGTTCACTAATCTCTTGGTTTTATTCTTAATTTTTAGGATGGGAGTAAAGTATTTACTGCTTCATGTGATAAAACTGCCAAAATGTGGGATCTCAACAGTAATCAAGCAATTCAGATTGCACAAGTAAGTAAAGCCCAAAGTACTGAGTGTGTTTTTCTGTTTTTATTAAAAACTATCTTTCTAATTTTTATACTTTTGTGATAGTGAGGTGCACCTGAACAGGTGATCAAGGTGATTTAAAAACCCTGTGCATCTTTTTCTTGTGTTTTACTTAAGGGAGCTCTTTCCACTGCTGCAGTGATCTCACTAAGTCACCCTGATGCATTAGAGGGGAAAAATATTTTTAAGAAGTCATTCTGTTGACTTCATAAATGCCAGCTTTTTATTGCAACAACAACAGAATTACAATTTACATTTTCAAATGAGAAGTTAATGTCTGTTTGTAGAATATGTAATTGTGGTGACTATAATGAGTTACCAGTTGTAATTTAAGCAGAGTTGTTCTCTTTAATGATTGCTTCCTGCATGTGTGTTTGTCCTTTCTTTCCTCAGCATGATGCTCCTGTGAAGACCATCCACTGGATTAAAGCCCCAAATTACAGCTGTGTGATGACAGGAAGCTGGGATAAAACTTTGAAGGTATGATTTTTACCTGAACACATGGACAAAGTGTGCTAATAATTTGTGTATAAAAATATTTACATGCAGTGAAAATATCTTATTAATCTCTAATAATTAATGGAATAGCTTCACTTCAGAGGGAGTTGCACTATTCTGACTGTAACAAGAGTGAAACAGTTACACTTAAAATCACTACAGGAGAATGTATCCTGAGCTCCAGGTGTGAGTTTGTTTGTTTCTCTGTTCCATCAGTTCTGGGATACCCGCTCACCAACTCCCATGATGACTCTGCAGCTCCCTGAAAGGTGTTACTGTGCAGATGTGGTAAGTCAGGAGATGTGGCAGACTGGTGCCAGCTGGAGAACTGGGAGGAGGAAGGACTTTTGGGGGCTTCTGCAGGACAGGATTTGGATACTGTTAGTGTTTGATGTCTGTGTGATGGTAGTACTAGAACATTATCTGATCTTCTTGATCAGGCCCTGGAAAATTGGGATTTTCATCATACCAAACACCCTTGGTGTCCTTTTAACATCACAAAAGTCAGCATTGAGGACTGACCCACCCTTAGTTCTGGACAAGTTTGTAAAACACTATTGCACTTCACACTGGAAAAATTAGCTCATAATTAGAAGATTTTTGGTGTGTTAAATTTCTCAGTGGCAGGGAAAAACTTGAGTTTAAAGATGTGTGAATAAATGAACTTTATCTGCTTCCTATTTCCCTCCCTCTCATTCCTTTAAGTTCTTCAGGGTGCTCTGCCATGCAATTAACACGGGTGTCTCTCTTCTAACCTGTTTTACAACCTTATCCAGGTTCATCCCATGGCAGCTGTGGCCACTGCAGAAAGGGGATTGATAGTTTATCAGTTAGAGAACCAACCTTCTGAATTCAGAAGAATAGAATCTCCTCTGAAACACCAGGTAAATAATAATATTTGTATTTATACAGATCATTGACATTGTGGGCTTGACATTTTTTGTAAAAACAGGCAGTGTCTCAAAACCAAGTTATCTTAGCATGGCAGTGATGTGGTTTGCCAGTGATCTGTTGCTGATATTTACAAGGATTTAACAAATTAAACTGTTGCTCAAATTCTCAACAGAATTTGATCTATCTCTTGACCTTGCTAGTGGTTTTGCCTTACCTGCATTGATGACTTTGAAGTTTTGTGTTGCTGTGAAAAAGATGTCTCTGCCTAAAACTCCTGTGTATCTTTCTCCAATTCAGCATCGCTGTGTTGCTATTTTCAAAGACAAAGTGAACAAACCAACTGGATTTGCCCTTGGAAGCATTGAAGGCAGAGTAGCTATTCATTATATCAACCCCCCAAACCCGTAAGTATTCAATAAAACATCCACTATTTATTGCTCAGGTCACAGGGATGGAAATAAAAAGCTTTTTTTAAAAATATTTTTAACTTTTTAATTTCCTTTCCAGTGCAAAAGATAATTTCACTTTTAAATGCCATCGCTCCAATGGAACAAACACATCAGCACCTCAGGACATCTATGCTGTGAGTATCCAACATGTGTCATATATACACTGTACACTCCTAATGTAAAGTTGGCTCTGAACTGTTCTCCTTCACCTTTTATCTTGCCTAAGGCTCTTAGACACATTTAAAAACCTGTCATAGTCATTCCTTAAGAGGAAAGGCAAATTTTTGTACTCTCATAAAACAAGCAGTAGATCAGCCTTTCATTGAATCTGCTTGTCAACAAGTGGAGTTGACACTTGTTGATCTTGCAGATACTGAAACAATAGTTGTGTAATGGCATTATGCATTGGATTATTAGGCACTCAGCCAAAAAGATGGTGTTTTTCTTGTTGCTTTGGTGGGCTTTCTTAGCTGGTTTTTGGGGATTTCTTTCTCCAAAGAAATTTTAAAGAAATAAGAGCTGTATTTTGTTGAAATTTAATGTATTTACTCTCGTAGACTTCAGCCCACCTTGTGTGAGTGTGCCCATCAGCTGTTGCTGTGTGTGGTGTTTTTCATGGTGTTCTGTGTGGCTCTGCAGGTTAATGGGATTGCATTCCACCCTGTGCATGGTACTCTGGCCACAGTGGGCTCTGATGGGAGATTCAGCTTCTGGGATAAAGATGCACGGACAAAGCTAAAAACCTCAGAGCAGCTGGACCAGCCAATATCTGCTTGTTGTTTCAACCACAATGGCAATATATTTGCTTATGCTTCCAGCTATGATTGGTCAAAGGTAAGAAGGATTTAGACTCATGTTCATACTTTCAGTTGACACCTAAGACTCTTCTTGTGAGGTTTTTACTGGTTTTTTTAGTAAGTTGTAAGTGAACCTTTCTGATTTCTAAGAGAGCTTCAAATGGCCATTTTGGCCACTTGATGAAGTTTAAGATTGAAGCTGTGAATCTGTGGTGTTTCAGCTCTAGCAGGACAGGATTGCTAAATGCTGCTGGTTGACAAATGTGGATGAGCAAACTGTAAATTCCCTGATTCAGAGGTTGCTATGGTTGCTCACACAGCACGGTTGTGCCGTGGGCAGTGTCACAGGGCAGTGTGGCACCCTGACAGCTTCCCACAGAGCTTGTGAAATGCACATCTCTGCTGCTGGTGCAGGCAGAAAAGCTGTCACTGTGATTATAAACACTTACACCAGTGCTTGAATGCTCTCTATTAAATTTTCACTGCCACTTAGTGAGGCTTTTGATAGTGCTTATTTATTTATTTCTCTTCCACACTTAACAATGCAGATGCAGCAGAACCACAGCAAACCATGATCTGTGGAAAATCAATACTTCCTAATAGTTTAAGGAGGGAGGGCAGCAAGCTTGGAATGTAACTAATTTTCATGGTGCTTGGAGGATAATGCTCTTGTGGTTTTGAGTGAAATGAATGCAGAAATCTCAAAGATTAACTCAACTGCATGCCACAGAGAGCTAAATTTTAATTCACTGCATTGTATTTAGTCCTCTGCCCACATTAAAGTATTTGTTTGTGTCAGGGCAGATGAATTCCTCAGTTCTGCTGCTTGGGTAGACTTTCAGATCTGTAAACCAGTATTAAATAGTAAAATCAGTTGGTGCTAAGTGCTAACCCTCCTTCCTTCCCAGAGCCATTTCTTGTCCATGGCGTTGGTAATTTCCAGCTTGCCTGTTGGACCTCAGTAGCTTTATTAGTGTTTACTCTCCCTGATTTGGATACTTGGGTATTCATTTGGTAATGTGTATGAAAATGATATGCAAAACAGGACATTTGCATCTGCAGCTGGGGAACAAAATTCTGCAGTTGTCTGTAGAACTTGGGCTTCACTTGGGAAAATGTGACCTTATGTCATTTAAAAGATAGAAAATCTAAAGTGAAGCTGGGTGGCCATTAAAGGTTTGGTTTTTTCTCTGCCTCAAGTGACATTTAAAAGAAATAATACTGAGTTCCTTGGCTGCATCTGTAAAGTAGAACTTAGAGATACGTGGTTATTTTTAAAATTAAAAATATTTCATACTTTAAAAATGGATAAAAGTCTCTTAAATTTTACTTTATATGTATAATTCTTGTAATTGCTTGTTCAAGTAAGCTGTTCCTAATCCACCAGTGTGGTCCAATACCTGGTCTTAAAAGCTTTAAGATTAAATTTAAGATTAAATCTTAATAAACCAGACTAATGGAATATTTATATTCTTACATTTTAAGTAATGCTGATATTTTTTCTTTGAAGAGAGTAAATGTAGATTATTTTTGTCTTTAGGGTCATGAATTCTATAATCCACAGAAGAAAAATTACATTTTTCTGCGAAATGCAGCAGAAGAGCTGAAGCCCAGGAATAAGAAGTAGTGAGTCTGACTTGAACTCCTCTACTTGTTCTGCCCTTCCTGCCTCTGCTCTTGGGCCATTTGTGCCCTGTTGCACCATGGTTCAGTCAAATTTGGATCACAAACATTTAGCAGGAACTGTAAAAATGACAGTAAATGCATTCTGACTTGCTGGAGAACGTTTCCAAATTAGATACTCTGATGTGTATAAGAAAGAGAGGCTTGTATTGATGTGACTTAACCACTCTCTGTTCCACAGCAATAATGAAATTGCAGCAAAATCAGAATCTGGGGTGGATATTCCTGCCTTGAAGTGCAACCATTTGTATCTCTGGATTTATTTTGTTAGTATTACATTAAAATATGTTAATTATAATCGTTCTGGAGAAGTTGTATAAATACTGTATTTTTTGTAAGTACTTGGAGAATCACCAGTAATTCTTCTCAAAGGAGGCTTGTTTTTTTTCTTATTAATAATTCAGAGGTCCTTTCATTGCTTTCTGGTTTTTGAAATGGAAGCATTGTCTGCTGTATGCCAGGAAGAAATGCCTTGCAAATAGTTTTCCCTCCTGTTTTAGATGGCTAGGAAGGTATGTAGGGGGCCAAGGGCAGTGACAGAAACTCAAGGCAGAAGATGGGCCCAGTGCAAACTTTAGATTTTTCTGGCACTGCTGCAGTGGACATGACTTCTGAGCAAACTGCTGTTTCTAGTTCAAAGGAGAAGTTGCAGTGGTGCCAAGTGGTGAAATAGCTCAGAGTTCAGGAACATGAGCAAACCTTTAAAGGTTTTATTCATGACCAAACCAATGTGTGCAAAATCCCTTTTACCCAAGCTTCTTTGAAACTGACACCTTTTAGAGCTGTAAGCTGAGCATTTTAACATGGTTTTGTCCTGTCAGAGGGTGTTCAGGACTGAAAAATTCATTTTTGTATTAACTAGAAAGTAGTGCTGGGAAGCTTCATCCTGATCAAAAATGCTGTGAAACAAAATGAGTGGGTCTCTTTCTGACTTGAATCTACACTGTTTACTTTTAACTAGCCAGTTGTATACATGCCAAAGTTTTCTTTTTGGAAGTGAATGCTTATTATTCCTGTCTAACTATTGTTTGTTTGATAATGACTGAATAAAAAGGGGATGGGGGGAGCATGTATAGAATTTCATGGCATATTGTACAAATTCTCTGTAAAACTGTTATGGTTTAATGCTGGTGGTTACGGATTCATGCTGAGTTTCAAATAAAATTTCTACTAAATGCTTTTTTATATTCAGAAGTTCTGTTCCAATAATGTGGGCAAGGCAATGTGCTTCCTGTTTCAAAGCAGCTTCTTGGCCTTTCACTGCAACTCAGGGACATTTCTGAAAGTCAGCTCCTTTTCCTCCAGCTGCCTAAGCTGAGAACCCAATGCATTTTCCAACTTCTGTTCCACTACAAATGATTCCTGTGGGTTTGCCTCAAAGAATTGGGAGAGCTGGTGTGAAAGGCCTTTTGTTCTGAGACGAATCAAGTTCATTGCTGTTTCAGCAGCCAAACACCTGACATGGTGAGTACAGATGAGTCACAGACTCTTCAGACTCCCTCCAGCCCACTGTCTTCACTGCAGACTCTTCCCTGAGTTCATCAGTTTGTGCTGGATGGGTATTTCTTGTTTGGTATAGAGGAAAATCCTTTAAATACACCCAACTCTGCGTTGTTAAGGCATTATCTTTTTCTGTTTTATTTCTCAACATAGTTTGTTTTTTTCCCTGCTACCTCTGTTTTACATAGTTTTAGATTTTGCATTCATGCACAATTTGTTTACTTTAAGGTAGGAAAGAGTTCCCAGCACTTAAATCAGTAGCTGATCATTTGCTTAAACATTTCTTTGGTTTCTGTTGATTTTTCCCTAAGGTTGTGATTGTTATGCAGCAATCTTTGGTTATTAGCACATTTTTCCAGCCTTCCCAGTCAACTGAATGCCACCAAGCAACTGCAGGCTGGAGATCAGGTGTGAGTGATCACTGAAGTGTGCACAACTCCCACTGGAGTGAACAGGGAGGAATGGAATGTGTCATTGTTTCCTGCTTTAAAAAAATCTCATTTTGTTTAAATACTAACAATGTGAATGAGTGAGAGAAAATAATGAGTTGAGCAGGTTACATTTCTCTGGGATCCAGTGGAGCTGCACCTGCTTCAGTGGCCACTGGGGCCAGCACTGGTGAGTCTGCTTTCATAACACATTGTGTGTCAGGATGTTGAGGGCTTACTCTGCTGGCCTGAATTCCTTTGTCACTGAGGCTTCAGAATTATTTAATCATCACTTGCTACTTGTTCAGACTAATTTTAGAAGGACATAGTTTCCATTATGTTGCTGTGCACATCAGATGTGTTCAGCTGGGAGGAGAGTCAGGCTTTGAACTGAATTGTTTTCCATTACCCAAGTTAAGAGAGCACATTGGCAATTTGCTCTTCCCTGGAACTATTGTGAGGTTCTGTTGTAAAGTACACACAGCTGTATCCCTTCAAGCATCAAAAATGGAGTTTATTCACACCCTTTAAAGTGTTAGTGCATTTCTGGAAATGTATTCACTTGCTATTCTGTGGCAGTTACCTGTCCAAAAAAACTGAGTGAAGAATGTAAGATGCTAACATGTACCCAAGGCTAACACAGGAATGCATGATGTATAAAATAACTTCTTTAATTTTCTGAAAGTTTGCTGTCAATGTGTTTTATTGCAGGCAAATAATCTTTGGCATAAAGAGCAGCCCAGTTAAACCCCTCAAAAGGGGAACATTTTACAGTCTCAGATGAGTTTCCTGCTGCTGCTCTCACATGTCAGTGGTTTTGCACATTGGTTTAATGAAATGTATTTCAGAAAACGAAATAATTGGCAAAGTTTGTCTGCTAGAGCCTTTCAGAGATGAAACAAGACATGTTTGCACAATGGCAGGCAGGCAGAGTATTGATTTACCATCTGCCACAGGAAATGCAATCCTGAATTGGTGAGTATTCCAGTTTAGCTCCTAGACCAGAAAACTTGGTCACTGAGTTGTTCTGCAGAGGGGAGTGGGTTTGAGACTGAGGTGGGATTGGTGTACATGGGATATTTCAATAAAACTGTTGCTGTGCCTGGCTCAGTTGAGTGCTGAGCAAGTGCTGTTTGCAGATGAGGTGTCTGGGCAGCTGCCCACGATAAGGAATTGTATCAGATCACTATCATGACGTTTTACACTCTCCAGCCTTTGAAATGACAGAAACTACTGATTCCCAATTTGTTTGCTTTCTGCAGAGATGAACCTGAGCAAAATGAAAAGGCTGTTAATTTCTAAGTCTCCAGATTGGCTAATGAAGTGCCATTGGCAGTCATTTGGGTAAGACTGATTTATTTCACAAAACTGGTGCAGATTCATTGTGTAAAGCATTTCCCCTGGGTTATTGAGCTTCACAGCCAGGTGATGATCATCACCGGGAGCTGCAGCACACAATAACGACTGGAGCAGATTCAGGACAGGAACAATTCCCGGTAACTTTCCCCACGCCGGCAGCTCAGGGTGCCCGGAATGCAGCCGTGAAGCCGCGGCTGTAACGCTGCTGTGGTGCCAGGCGATGGCAGTGCTGATGGCTCCTGAGCACAGCTCTCCTTGCAGCCGGGGCGGGGCTCTGCACGGAGCTGGAGTGCTGCTGGAATACAAGGTACAGTTATTTGTAAAAACAGCTTCTCCCAAAATACTCAGGGAACAGAAAAAGATGGAAATAATTTCCATGTTTTGAGTTTTCAGGAGTGTACCTGGTATCCATGCACATAAACCAAGTCTTTAGAACTAACTATGCAATGCTCTTTCAGCTGCTCAGTGAGACATCTGACCAGGCAGGTCATGGATTTGTCCCCTTCTCTCACTACCAGGCCCTGAAGGTCCCCTGAACCAAGCCAACCAAACCAGTTTCTTCTTCTCCTGGCTGCTGGCCTCAATTCCTGGGCTCCATTCCTCCCTTCCTTGAAGGCTCCTGGGCAGCCCAGTGCTGCTGCTGAGCACCCAGGGCTCTGACTGTGAAATTATGGAGTTAGAAATGCTCAGGGGAGAGCTGGGACCCAAACTGCTCTGGGCAGTGACCTGTGAGCCCTCCATTGTCCTCTGCTTCCTCAGGGCTGAGTGGCTCATTCTGGGACATCATTTCCAAGTGTATGTGGTTGTTACATTGATTTACTAAACCATGTGTTAGGAGCCTCACACTTGCAGAAGGTCCAGACTAAAAAGAAATTATAAATTCTGTATTGTGCTATTTACAGTTTGTACCATATTGATGCTACTTGTAGAAATCCTGTGCCATACTAATCATAAATTCTGTGCTGTGCTAATCAGAATATCCTGCTGGGAAAACCTTGGTTGTAACTACAATTTAGTGCTGTCTTTATTCTGCCAAAAACCCCTAAAAGAACCCATCTGTCCCCTTAGTGCCAGGTGCAACAGATGTAATTCAAAGGGGAAAAACCCAGGAATATTTCCACTGACAGAATGTTGTCTTTGCACACCTTGGGCTGTGGGTTGGAGCTGGCAGAACTGCATTTCATCCTGCAGCTGGTGTTCTAACAGCTGGAAGTCATCTCTGCATTTCCAGGTAAGCTCGGGTTTATACACAGCAGTGCAGGGCCCATCCTGCTCTCAGCAGCAGCACAGCCATTCCCTGAGAGGAATCTGCTGCTGCTCTTCCTTTGCCAGGTCAGAATAAATGGAGCAACAGCAGCTGGCTGTGGGAGACTGCTGGGACTGCCCCTGGTTCTGTGTGCATGTGGAATCAGCAGTAGGAACAAGCCCGTGAAAGCAAAGCCTCTGGAGTGGCATCAGCTGCAAGCAGTGTGAGCTGAGAGCTCCAGGTAGGTCCCACTTTAGCAGAATGGGACCTGAGTGACCAAATTGATCTCACTTCTTCCTCATGGGCAAAGCAAACTTGCAGGTGTTTGCACCATTTACCTGCTCCTGGAATGGGGATGGTGCTACAGCTGGTAAAAGTAATTCACATTTTTAGGTCTTGGTTGCAAGGTACATGAGACTGAGGCAGCACCACAAAGGGGAGCATGTGCCTTGGGAACACTCGTGCATGGACAGAGTAATTCCAAATGTTTGTGTTGCATCAGTTCTGCAAATGCTTTTTGTTACAGTGCATAAAAGATACAATAGCTGCCAGCATTAGCTTTGTAAAGAGAGACCGTTTTCTTCTGTTGACTAATTATGCAGTGAATATATTCAGTTTGAAGGGACACTTCAATAATTTAGCAGCATGTGCCAGGTAATACAGCAGCTTTTGTCTTCCTGGTGGCACAGATCTGGAATCGTGTGTAACCCAATCCCTGGCTTTATGTTTTCAAGGAAGTGTTTGGTATAGCTCCTGTATCAAGTGCCACTGAAAAGCAGCCTAGATAAGAGATTAGGGTAATGCTCTTCCCTGGGTGTAGGGAAAGTTTACCCTTTGCTGCCCAGGGTGTCTTTTGCAGGCAGTAACTGCTTTGTAGTGTGAGGTGTGGATGGGCTGAGATCCAGCAACGAGTTTGTTGCAGGAATGGGAGAATGCTGCAAACTGCATGTTGAACACCCAAGTCAGCTAAGCCTGTCCTTGGGGTGCATTAACAAATGTAGTTTGACAGGGAGTGCTTTCTGTCATTCATGTTTCTTAAATGCAGATTGTTGATTTGTTGCTGGACAGAAAAGGAGAGGGGCAATGTTCATTTCCTGGGAACACTGTGAAATAAAACTCAGGTAATGGATTTTCTTCACCCCTTCCCAAGGTACTTGCTCACAGTTGTGCCATCTCCCAGAAGGGTGTAAGCTCAAATGTCCTTTTCTGACACCCTGCCAACTGGTTCAATCACCTTCCTTCCTTTGCCTATAAAACACAGCTCACTACTGATCTACAGCACAGGGAGATCCATTTGGTTTGGAATATGCCATGATTATTGCAGTCAGTAAAGGGCAGAGATAATGCACTAGCTCAAACTATTCTCAAATGACTAAACTGCAGCTCAAATACAATTTTTACAACTGTTTTTCTTTGGAAGGACAGCTGTCTGCCATGCTCCTGCTGTAACAGTGGGATTTATTTGGAGTCAGGTATCACTCACTGACAGGTGATTGCTTTCTGCAGATACCTGACTCTTTTCCTTGGAGGTCTCCCTTTCCTAAGTAATGCTCATTCTTGGTCTGTAGCAGCAGGCTTGCAGACAGCAGTTGGTTGGTTGGGCATTAATGTTTAATTTACAGAGCAGGATCTATATAATTGTAAAGAAGAACATCTGCATTTGTGGAACATTGTCAGGCTTCAAACATGAGTATGTAGCATTTCAGAAACACTTTAACTGGGCTGAAACAGCTTTTCAAAGAACCACAGAAAGATGGTCTATTTAAAGAGAACAGCTTAGCAAAACCTTGTCATTGAGCCCTTCCAGCTTTTGTTCAGCCATTGGCTGTGTGATGCAGCTGGGGCCACTCTGCAGTGCTGACCTGTGTCTGCCACAATGCCTGAGCTCATCCACTTCATCATCTGGGCACCTTTCTTTGGTGGTCCTGCAAACAGCAGCAGGGAGATGATTTAACAGAGAGGATGATTTAACTCTCCAAACTGTTCTGAACGTGGCTTGGCCCAGGGTAACATTTCCCACTAGTGACCTACTTGCTGCTTAACAGGGCTGGTGCTGTCACAGCCACACTGGTCTGGAAATAGAGGAGTGGTTTTTTCTCCTTGTAGGCTGATGAAAATGTTCTTTGAGGTAAGACTGGCCCTGGCACCCCAGGGCTGGCAGAAGGAAAACCACACTCCAAGCAGCAGAATGGATTTCCTCATTCAGTACTGATCCACACACTTCATTCACAAGCTGGACTTCAAAATACAATCAGCCCATCTGCCAGCCTTTTTGTCCTCCTGAGGATGCAAAACCTGCCCTCTTTCTTGTCTTGCACCTTTCTCCATGTGCTTCCCCACTAACTAAAGGCATGATGGGCACTAACTGGGCTGTGTGATTTAGCAGGACTGGCCTGCCTTTGTTCCACTTGTCATGTTCAGCCGATGCCATTGTCCTGTGGCAGTGTTGGGGACATCGTGTTGCTGCCTGCTGAGCTGTTGGTGGCTTTTCCCCACCAGCAATCACTGCTCCAGCAGGCTGGATGTGGATGTTGGACTGCCAGGAGCCAGTGGCACTGCCCAGGTGAGCTTTGTCCCCTCCAGTCAGTGACTGTGCTGCCCTGCTGTGGCACCATTGTAACTGGTTCTTTTTGTTTTGTCAAAGGCCCATTTTGGACTTTTTGAGATCAAGCAGAAGCTACAATCATCCTGTCCAGATTTCAGTGCAGGTAACTCTGTTTTTCTTTTTCAATACCTTTCCAGGCTCCATGGAAAAAGCTTCTGTATCTGATATGTTGGTTTGTTGTCTTGACATTCCAATTGTGTTTATATCCTGTTCAGAGCCACTGCAACGAACCTTTGCAGCCTTGTGTTTAAATAGAGTAGACATGGTAACTAGAAGGCTCTAAGAGTTTCAAACAAAACCTTTAAGGAAGGTTAATTGCCATGCCAACACTTTTTCTTTTTGTGTATGTTCTTCTGGCCAGGTTCACTGTGGGCATTAAACAATTTCTACAAGTATCACAAGTGGAAAAGTGATATCAGAGTAGATGGATTATTTATCTCATTGGATGTGATGTGACAGAAGAGTCTGGATTAGTGAGGACTAAAATACAGCAACCTGGGGAAAAGGACCATGAGGTTGAGGAGGGGATCCATGGGTGAGAGTCTTCTGCTGTTGAGAATATCTGTTGTGTCCATACAGCTGTGCTCTACATCCCAGAGCTGAGACATCTTGTTTAATGTTGTTCTGTGTCCTGGCTGCTCCCTGGTTGGAGTGGGTGGACAGTAGCTCAGTTTGTGCTACCAGTGTCACATGCACTCCCATGAAAAGGTCATGGGATGTGGCCCTGGCAGCTTTGGCAGAGATTGTTAGAAGCTCTCTGGCATTTTCTTTTTTTAAATCAGAAAATACCACTTAGTTTAACATAACTCCACAAATATTTGCAAAAAATATAATTATTAATGCTGTTTCAAAAGGCCTTACTTTTTCTGCTCCCTTCCTTTAAAGAATATTAAATTATTTCTTGTTCATTTTAAAATGTAGTTTTATGGTTTTCAAACTTCAGAAGTATAAAGTTACAATTAATATTTTCCCCAACTACAACATAAAATTGAAATAGCAAAAATATTTGTTTAACTATTTTGAGATGTAGTTTGCATGTTTGACTCAAATGGAATGTTTTTTTCTAAAAAACTTTTTGTGGGAGGAAAGTCCTTGTGATGATTAAATCCCAGCCTGAGAGAGATGGGACCATATTTCCATTAAAGAGAGAGAGAGTTTCTGGGCAGGGGTTCAGGGAAGGAACAGAATCTTTATTGGAGGTTGTGTTTAGCAGGTGATAACAAGTGGTTTCATCTCCTAATCCTTCTGTCTCTTCTCTCAATGCCCTTCCTTGCAGATTTGGGAATACAGAGACTCTTCCTCCATGACATCACCAAACCATGGAGAAATAGGCAGTATTTTAGCCTACATATTTAATGTTCTGCTGAGATCTAGATGCTGTCAAAGCAGGAAAATGTTTCCTGCATCTATCTCACAGCTCCTGCTCCCCACTGCTTACTGCCAATGGAGATGTGGTAGAAAATCTGGAGAGAAACTTCTGTCCCAGAAACCACCATGAGCTGTTTGCTTTGCCCTGTTCCTTTTCTGCTTCTAACCCTTTATCATCCCCTTCCTGCCTTCTATGAAGTAAAGAAGAAACTAAGATCAGCTAGTGAAGGGTTTCCTGGATTTGTTGCATAATTTAGCTGCAATATGAACATCTGCACTTTTCCTTAGTCATTCTCTAAGAGGTTAAAGAGAGATGATCCCCAAGTCACAGGAAAGGCAAGGGTTACCACTGCTCTAGGCCAAGACATTACAATAGTGATGATGACAAAACTATTTGGCAGAGATGCCAGCAATGCCAGCAAACAAGGCACCATCCTAATCAAGGGCAGTATTTTGATTGCTCAGAGAGCCAGCCCAGCTCCCTGCTGTCACACTGTGACAATCCCCAGCCCAGTGTCATTCCAGCTCCCCAGAGTGTTTGCCAGGGCTGGGGAGAGTCTGTACACACAGCTCCCAGGAGCTGGACCTGCACAAACAGAGAACTGCAGATGGTGGAGGAGAAATGCCCCAAGGGCAGAGTAAAAAGCACCAAGAAATGCAGGTGTGCCCATTCAGGGTGGCTGCAGCACATCTGCCCCACCACAGGTTCCACTGAAGCACCTTTCCTTGCTGACCTGGTCCTTCCTGCTCCAAGCAGGTGCTTCATCCTCCCCTGACACACAAGGGCATGGGGAAGGAAAAGGGCCAAGCTGTGCTCTGAGAAACTCCTGGGAAATGGTGATGGTGGCACAAAGAGCAAAGCACAAGACTCCTGAATATCAGACATTCTCCCTGCTGGCAGTGCAGAGTATGAGCAATGTGATGGCACAGCCTCTTAGTTTCCTTGGCCATATTTTATGCCTTTATTTTCATCTAGACTTATATCCAAGGCTTGCAGTGCACTTCCTGTGGCAAGATCCTCCAAGCAGTTATGAGCTCTGCAATATTCCTCCAAGCCTTCTTCTTTTTCAGGAATCTTGTTTGCAATTACCATGATTCTGTTTGTCCTTTGTCATGGCACAGATATGCAATTTTCATTTTCTGAAGGGACATCAAATGGGAGGGCAGGAAAGTTTGAGGAAGTAGAGTAAGATTTTTAATAACATTTCCTTTAGCCACAATAACACATGCTTGTGGTCCAGCAGAATTGAGTGAGGTGTCCATTTGTGTTCTCTCAGTCCCAGAGTTACCAATGCCCATAGCCATAATTTTTTTAAATGCAAGTTACTGGAATAATAAATCAGGTCACTCTAGATGCCCACTAGAGCTGATGATCTGCTTCTGTGTAACCAGTGCAGCCAGCAAGAGGAAACAGAGTTCACTCAGAAGAGGAAATACTCTGGAGGATTCCTACAGAAACCAAAGCCAAAAACAAGCCCTGATTGGGAACCCCCTCTGCTCAACTATTTTGTTACAAGTGGCCCAAAGAAGAATGATTTTCATTTTTCAATTCTTGTTGCAGCAGCAGCTCTGGGCTAAGCAATTGTTATGGTGTGCTCAGGGCACCAAACCAAAAAATCTGAGACAGAGGGCCCAGATGCAGAATTCCCTGCGATAACCTAAAGCAAATGCCACTGGATGCAGCTCCCTCAAGATCTCCCTGCTCACAGCCTCGCTGGTGGCCAGCATCCAGACTGAGCATTAGCAAAACCAACAAACCAAACAGTTCCCACAGTAAGTGCCTTGCTCTCCAGTTAACTTATTTAACTGTGGAGCTTCTCCGGGGGATGTTTCATGTGCTGTTGTTGCAATAAGCAGGTATCCATGGCAAAACCCGAGGGCACTGCCCTACAGCAATGAAGTCTTGGCTAAACAGCAGCAGGAACTGGAAAAGGTCAGAGCTCCACAGCAGCCCTGCTCCATTTTAAAAATAAAGCCCATCAGCTTGCTAAGAAACAAGGCAGGTTCTTCAATGGCTTGCAGGTCAGACCTGGGGTGTCTCAAATCAATTTTCCCAAAGACACTGGGGGAAGGAAGGAAAATGCTCAGACAAGTCTACAGGAGAGCAGCACAGAGCTTCACTGCCAAGGGAGGGACAAGAACAGAAGGGACTCTGGGGCTTTGCAGAGGCCAAGGAACAGGGAACATTTTCCCTGCTGCTCTTTCCCCATCTCAGTCCTGTTCTTGTGCTCCCAAAGGTACAACTTCCTGCTATAATCTATTTTTCATCTTTAGGCAGGGACCACTTCTATATGGTTCTGTACCTGGATGGCCTTGCAGCGCCACCTTCTCTAGGATTGTCAGTGGAATCCAGCACATTGGTACAGCTCTTCCATTCCACCTCTTGGATAACACTGCTGAAATCCACCAGAAGGAGCCTTTGTGTATCAATTTTGCTTGAGCCTTGAGGAATGTATTAACAGGTAAGTAAAAACCCAGTGAGTCCTCTTAACTGTGCTGAATTATCATAAAATTAATCTTCCCAATCTGAATGAGAATAGGATGCTCTGGATTTGCAATACAAATCCTGTACATTAAGGATGTGGATGGTTGTACACCCATAGCAAAACATGACTCTTCTCCCAGCCTCCTCATTGACTGACCTGTGTAGTTTTATTTCTTAATAACAACAAAGGACTAAATGCACCCTACAATAGCTTATATCAGGTCTGTGTTCTCCTTGCTTGCAGTCTGCTCTTGGATTTGTGCTAAGCAATGTCCTGCCTTCTCCAAGGCAGCTCCATACTTTGAGATATGTTTGTTTTTACAGGAGTTATCTTTGAGATAACTCAAAGAAAGTTGAAATATATTCTTCTCTTCTCAGATACTCCTATTGTTGCAGTAAAAGCATGGGAGATGTCAGCAAACTGGCTCTGCCAAACTCCTGCAGCTTTAATCTGATGGCTGGATTTTATCTGTAGGTGTTTTGAGGAGGACGAGTGCTTTTCACGAGAACGAGGCGGAAAAAAAATAAAAGCAAACTCATTAACTTCCATAAAGTTATCCTCACTCATTTTCTCTTCCCTTTCCTGCTGTGTTTGTGGTAACAGCTCATTAGAGCCTGTGTTTGCAATAGCTGCAGCATGAGACAGGAGATTTCATTTCCCCTCCTGCTTTCCAGGATGTGGCAGAACCGAGGCTGCTACCAGGGGTTTGTGCTGCTCACTGAGCACAGGTTGAGCCTGAGCTCCTTTCTTGTAGGAAACTCCTGCTCCTGCCTCCAGGGAAGAAGAGGAGCTGGGATTTCTCCTTTGAGAGATGTCGGGCTCATGTTTGAAGAAGAAAAAGCCTGTGCTGTTTCCCCCCCCCGACAAGCACAAGCATGGAGAACAGAGATGCTGCTGGTGTCTCTGGAGAGCTCTGCCAGCCCTGCCTGCCCTGCAGAGGAGCCAGAGTCTGGTTGGATGGTTTGAATCCCTGCCATCATTTGGAGCAGAATGAAGCTCTGTAAAGGACAGTGCCTGGATGCCAGCGGGGCTGTCATTAGCTCGGGCAGCCCAGGAAGCAGCTGATGTGCAGTTTGTGGTGGAAGTCATGCAGACACAAGGGGTGACAGGGGGTGGAGAGGCCCCAGCCCCTGGCTGCACCCTGGCCCCAAAGGTGTGTTCCAGGCTGTTTGGATGGACCAGGCACAGCTTCACAAGACACAAAGGCTCCATGGACCATCCATTTGATGTCAGTTTTTCAGTGATGTTGGGTGCCTCTGGCCCAGCTCCATCTTTCTTCCACAGTAATCAAAGGAAATGCACCCTAGTCTTGGAGTCTGGTGGTTCAGGACTGAAAGCTTAATGGCTTTCCTTGGCTTTTTTTTCCCCCACTCTCTCTTTTATGAAGCATAGGGTGTTTAGAACTATGGAAGCAGTGCAAGAAAAATATTAATGAATAACTATGGAGTGCAGACATTAATGCATTCCTTTCTCTTGAAATAACTGGCTTTTCTCGGTGGGGTCTGTAACAAAAAAAGTGTCTGCAGAGTCTGAACCTGCTGTATAGAAGCCAAAGTAGATGATGATGATTTAGAACTTCACTGGCTTGCTTTTTTTTTTTTTTTTTCTAAAATGTTATCTCTGCATTTATCATATTGCAAAAATCTCTTTCTCTGAGAAATGATAAACCTAAGGCAGAGGGGCAGTTCTTGAGATTCTGGGTGATGGAAAGTATGAACAAATAATGATTTTTGTGATCCTGTCCCACACCCCAAACTCCAACTGATGCTGGAGAGGAGGAATTAAAGCATTGCAAGCACCCCACCATTGAGTTCCCCAGTGGTGGGTTGGGTTTTCAGCTTTTGTTTTCCTGCAGTTATGGACCAGGGGCTACATGCAGCAAATATGGGGCTGTCTTATAGTAACAATTCTCCCAGGTTTGAATCGCAGGTCAGGGCAGAAAACCTGCAGGTCAGGTCAGTGGCTGGAGCTGCCTGTCCTTTCATGGAACAAAATGCAAAAGGAGGACGGTGGAGAGCCCCACTGCTGACTACCAGTGGAAATGGGAACGGTGCATCCTTGTCCCCGGAGAGGCTGCACAGGTGCGTATCCAGGTGCCCAGTGGAGAAGCAGGAGGCTTAAGCACCTGCTTGAGAAAAGACAGATAGTTCTGAACCTTTGTTCACTCTTCGACCCCTCCCTGGCTGTTTTTCCCTGGCGATTCCGTCCGACACCATCCCTTCCTCCTGCCCTGCTTCCACCGCGTGCCACAAGGGCTGCCAGCTGCCTTTGTCCCGTGCCCGAGCCTGCCGGGGACCGAGCGCTCGCCGTTGCGATGGTTGTGCAACAGCAGCGGGCAGGGGTGCGGGACAGCGCTGCCCAGGCGGGATCTTTGGCGGGAGCGCTGCCCGCGCCCGCCCGGCCCCGCCGGGAGCTGCAGCGAGCGCGGGGCCCGGCCCGAGGCTCCGGCCGGGGGAACCCGCGGTGTGCGCGGCGCTGCCGGGCTCGGTGCGGGGCTCGGGGCGGGCCGGGGGCTCGGCGGGGCGGGGCGCGGGGACCCCCGGGCGGGGCCGGACTACGCGCCCCGAGCGCCCCTGCGCGCCGGCGGGGCGGGGCCGCGCGGCCCTACAAAGGCGGCGGCGGCGGCGGGGCGGCCGCTACTCACCGGCACCGGCGGGCTCGGCGGGGCCGCGCTCGGCTGCAGGCGCGGCCATGAGGCGGCTGTAGGGCCCGGGAGCCGCCGCCGCTCCGCTGCCTTCGGCCGCCGCGGGGGGCTCGGCGGGGCGCGGCTCTGCTCGGGGTGGATGCCGGCCGGGGCCGGCCGCTGCCGGCACCATGCACACCGTGCAGAAGGACACCACCTTCACCAAGATCTTCGTCGGGGGGCTGCCCTACCACACCACCGACTCCTCCCTCAGGAAGTACTTCGAGGTCTTCGGGGACATCGAGGAGGCGGTGGTGATCACGGACCGGCAGACCGGCAAATCCCGAGGATACGGCTTTGTAAGTGCCGCTCCGCTCTGCTCCGCTCCGCGGCGGGACGGGCGCTGCCCCGGGGAAGGGCCGGCAGCGAGCCCCGGGCTGCCGAGCCCGCCGGTGCGGTGACAAAGTCCCGGTGCGGCCGGGCAGACTCCCGGACAAAGTCCCGGTGTGGCCGGGCGCACCCCCCGGTGCAGGACGCTGCGGAGCCGCCGCCCGTCCCGTGGCTGCCGCGGAGCTTGTGCCGCTGCGGGAGCGAGGGGCTGGGTCGGGACAAAGGCTGGGCTGGGGCCCGGGAGGAGCCCCCCGTGTTGTCTGAGGCCGTGCCGTTCGTTCAGCACCTGCTCCCCCCTCCCGCTGTCCGTGCGGGTCCCCGCATCCCGCCGCAGCTGCCCTGAGCTCCTCTGAGCTGGGGGTTTCGGGAAGGGCTCCACCAGCTCCTTAAAAAAGGCACGGGAGGAGGTGGAAGGGCAGGGGAAAGCAGCTGGCACCGGCCCAGCGGGGAAACCGGGCGGGGGGGAGCGCCCGCTTTTCCATCGAGTCCCAGCAGCCCTTCCCGTCCCGCCGTGCAAGCGAGGCTGCACGAAGGGAGTTCGGCTCCCGATTCAAAATAGAACAATAAATAAACTCCACTTTAGTGCCTGTTGCTGGAGTGTTTACAAAGCGCTGTTGCTACAAACAAGGCTGTGCTCGATTCCAGGTGACCATGGCAGACAGAGCTGCTGCTGAAAGAGCTTGCAAAGACCCAAACCCCATCATTGACGGCAGGAAAGCAAATGTGAACCTGGCGTATTTGGGAGCAAAACCACGGAGTATTCAAACTGGTGAGGCATCCAGGAGATCACATCTCTCTGTATTAGAATAACTTGTAAGACAAGGAAACAGTTTCCTCGGGCTGGAATCATCTGATCTGACAATGCACATTTATCTGTCCACCATAGTTCTGATTGTTGGCTGAGGACACTGCATGGTCCAGTTACCTCTCTGCTGTATCTTCTTATTCAGCCCTGCTGCCCTAATGTTACTCAGCAAAGTTCACATAACTGTGTTAAAGCTGTTTCCTTCCACGGCAGATCTGTTTGCCCGTTAACCTCTTTGTTACATGAGAATTAACTGCAAGATCCACTTTGTCATTTCTGCCTTTGGTTTAATGACCACAGTACCCAGTGTGTAAAATAAGGCTTTATACCCCATTGTCTGTTCCATAGCAGCACGTTCACACTGGGCTTTCATCATGAATTCCCATCTGCTCCTCGTGCATATCACATATGCATGTTAAATTTAACTTGTTTCTAAATGGGGCTCTGAATTTGCTCACATGCATAGCAGATCAAATGCAAAGACGTGTGCTGTAATTCTGCCTGTGTGTTACCAGTTGAATGGTACAATGGATGCCATTCATTAATATTTCTTTTTTTTCTGAACTTTTTTTTTAGGTTTTACCATAGGTGTGCAGCAGCTACATCCAGCCTTCATTCAAAGACCCTTTGGGTAAGTGGAGGTGTTTCCTAACGGTCTGTTTGAGATCAGATTCACAAATCAACTTCCTCATTATTTAAAATGTGTGAAAAAAGCCTTCGCCATCAGGAGTGGACAATTTCAACAGCTGTTGTTAATGTTCAGAGTACTTTATTTCTGGTGGAGATTTCAGAAGTTTTGTGCATTTGTCAGCTTTAATGTAATTCCCAAAGATCCTTCTTTATCCTCAGTAAATCTTAGTCATAATAAACCCAGTGCATTGCTCGCTGTTTTGCCAACTTCAAGAATTCACAGGAATTCAAATAAATGGAAAATAGTTTCTCTATTATAGTACTTAAGGTGTCAAAACAATTAAGCAAATTCTGTTCTCATGTTTCTCAAATAAGATCCTATGCTTCCTCTGTGCCATTTCCCACGTAATAACGCTTAGGATACAGTTTTATCCTAGAAAACAAATTGCATTGGAAACAAAGTCTGTTACTTAATGAAAGTAACATTAGGTCAAAAATTGATTTTGGACAGATGTTATACAAGGCTTGAATAGTCTGCAAAAGTGGGCTTTTGTCTGCTGTTTTCAATAGCTTATACCATCCCTACTCGGTTAGAAAAGTCCTCTTTTTATACATCTAATAGGATCTGGCAGCTGCTCGGCAAAAGACAAGTGTGCTTCACGAGAACAATAGTGACTGTCATACTGCCCTCATTTAACTGTTTAATGATTGATGCAGCTCTTTTTTTACACCATTTCAGAAAGTGAATATTGATAAGGTTTTTTATTATTATTTTCTAAGAGCATTAAGAAAGTAGGTGCATTTTTTAAATGAGTGCTTTTGAGCACTACCCTGGTGTGGTTTTTGTGTGACTCTAATATAAATAGATGGGATTTTGGCCTTTGTCAACAGCAATACTTCATCCCTTCCCTGCTCCCCGCTCCTTTTTTTTGGGGTGTTTTTTTCTTTTTCCTTTTTTTTTTTTTTTTTTAAGAAAAAAGAAATCTGCTAACAATAAAACTTTCATTCCTCTGCCCTTATGGCCGCAGTTGCCAACTGCCTGGGTAATCTCATTCCGCTGAGTTTCTGGATGTGAGAGGCTGTGTTGCCACAATAGTGCACGCCCCGTGTACGTGTGCTGTGTGGGGTTCAAACGCTGCTTCTTGCAAGCACTTACTGCTGAAGGCCTTGAAAAACATCTGCCATGAAAGGAAGAGTCTCCCCTTCTTCGGGGCGACAGCCACATCAGTCTGCATAGACCAAATGCTGCTTTTTAATAGTTCTCCTTGCATGGGGGCTGCAAGAGCTTTCACAGCCCCCAAAGCAGCCACACCTTGAGATGCAAACCCAGAGGCTTTTGCATGGCAGTGCAGGAGAGAAGTTGCCAATGAAAGCAGCCTCTGGCGAGTCCTGCCGTGCATGGGAGCAGAGAAGAACAAAGTGGTGATGCCCGTTAAAACTCCTCTTTTTGGCAGGAGCACCTCACAGATTATCTGCAGTTTTCTGGGTGCCCTTCCTACCCCGCAGCCGCAGCTCTTGCAAACAATTTTTTTTTTACCAACAGTTTGCTTTTGGTTTCACATCCAGAGGAGTGTGGGATCGACTGATTACATGTTCCTTGTGATCTAGACAGTTCCTGTTGCAGTTCTTAGGCATTGGTTTCATCATTAAACCAGCAGAGCTGCAGTTAGCACATACAGTGGAGAACATTATAAATTATTTATCAGTTGCCAAGAGACAGGAACCAGGAGAATGGAGGGCTGGAGGCAGGGGATTATATATCATTATTTGCAAGCATCAGTAAACAGGAATTTAATTGAATTCAGTCATTGCTGCAGCAGAATCACTGGAAATGTGGGTTTTGCAGAATGTGTTTACCTGAGCACCACCTTTACCTGAGCACCACAACTGGTGCTGCTCTGTGGCTTCTGAGCAAAGCCTCAGGTGCTCAGTCGAGCAGCAGAGCTTGGCTGCCGGTTCCCTCTTTGTCTCCTCAATAGACCAACAAAACTAAGAGCCTGCCCAGCTCCACTCCTGCATTTCCTTGGACCCACAATTTCCTTGGCCCTCAGTGGTGGATGAGGAGTTTGTCAGGGTCTGTCACTGGATTGCTGCTGTCTGTTTGCACCACGCCAGGTGGATCCCGACCTTTCCCAAAGGGAGCGCAGTGGCTCGGCTGCTTTGCCCCTGGTGTGAGATGTTGCCTGGCTCTCCCTCCTGCAGTTCCTGCCTCTGCAAAGTGTTTGTGCCCGGGGGTTGGCATTGTGGTTTCCAAAAGATGATTGTCATGGGGCACAGGGTGCTTGGTGAGCGAGCTGGGCTTGGCAGGGCAGGAATGAATGAAGAACCGTTAACTCCCGGGCAGTTAACGAAGAGCAAGCAGCCACTCATGTCCCAGCTATCAAGCCACAAAACGCAGGTTTTGGTGAAACCTGAAATGAATGGAAACTATGAAAATTACCCAAACACCAGAGAGGATTATTTATAGACTGAAGGCTTCCCCCCCAGCCCCAGACACCTCAATGCAGCTGTAAATATTGCCAGGGCTATGCGGAACTGAAAGAGAAACCACGAGGAGCCTCTCTCCTTCCTCCTGCTGTCCTGGCAGGGGAGGCACTTGCGCAGCAGACAGCACGGAGTCAGTAGTAAATCCTGTTTGGAAAAGAAGTTTCTAGCCTGTTGTAACCAGAGATCTTAACAGTAATGCAAGGCAAAGGATCTGTCTGTGACTTGGAGATCCGGCTGCTGAGTTTAGGGAAGCAGCATTGGGCCTGGGGCTCAGCCTGGGGCTTGCAGACTGTGCTTTGCTTGGAGGCACCTGGCAGTGCCAGCGTGTCCCTGCAGCTGCCATGCTTCATGTGATCAGGTGATGTGGCAGAGCTGCTTGGTCCCACCTCGTGGCTCCCTCCTCTGGGACTCCGGAGGGGGAGGCAGGTTTGAGTCTGTGCAGGGAGTGGGGATTCCCTGGTTCTCCTCTGTGCTTGCTGCTCTGGACACAGCATATGGCAGATGCATTCCTGTGGCTGTGCCTCAGCGAAGGAGCTATCTGTGTGGGAGATCTACCAGTGGCTGAGTAAGTGACTGAGCTCTTGCACACATAAAGCTGTCTCTTGTGGCAGGATCCAGCTTTTTCCATAGCTGCACGTTGGATGTCATTGCTCCAGAGACCCCATCCATGTGTAGTTACTTGTTTTGGTGGCCCCCTGCCTCTGGCCCACATTTGGCCTCAGCAACATCAGAAAGAGTTAAATCCCTTTGAGTTTAAAATTTCACGCGTTGATGCTGCTGCAGTTAGGAAGTGAAGAAAGTCTCTCTTTGTGTCAGCCCAGCCTCCCTTGCAGCTGTTTATCCTTAAAATTTCTCTATTGGGTTAAAAATAAAAGGCAACAAACTTTCATCTTTTCTGTGGTTATGCTTATAAAAGGGGCACGTGCTGTGCCCAGCCTGTGTCAGCTGGCATCCCCCTGCTCCAGCTTCCCACTGCCCACTTGCCCAGAGCTGGAGGCTGCAGAGTCCCATCCCACCCTGCCAGGCTCAGGGGGATGGAGCACCCAGCACCTGGTGTTAGCCTGTGCCAGGAACATGAAAGCTTGGGGGGGAAAGGGGGCATTTCCTAAGAAATGTCCAAATCCATTTTCCAAACGGCTTCAGCTGCTGGTTCTCATGCATGGTGACTGCTGTTCAGACCAAATGCTTGCCAGTCAGAAAGAAATCCCTTTCTTATTTTTTTTAGTTATTTTATTTAGGTTTTTTTTAAGCATAAACATGTATTTATAAGCAACTCAGACAGCTTTGAGAATTTTCTTGAACATCTACTTCAAGATGGCAAATGCTGGTGTCAGGCCCAAGGGTTTGGTGTGCCTGTTTTTTGGGGTTGGGGCAGAATTTGCTCATGTTCTGCCTGTAAAACAATACAAAAGCATGGTCTGATATAGTGACCTCACACTTGGCTATGTGAATGATGTGAGCTCAGACCTGTTGCGAGGGACAGGCTCTGGGTGAAGGATCTGAGCCATTCCTGGGCAGTCAGGGCATGGGCTTGTGTGTGATGGAGAGAGCCTGAGCTGGCTCTGGCTTTGTCTTTGCAGCACATGGCTTGAGTTGTGCTATCTTCTCTGTGATTCCATTGCCTCTGGTGGATTTCCTCTTCATCCTCAGCAGCAGAAACCTGAGTCCTTTCCCGTTGGGGCAGGAGCTGGGGAGAGGCAGATCCAAAACCCACCTGTGTTGCCGTGGCTGGTGCCACAGAGTCCCAATGTGGCAGATTGATGCACACGTCTGAATTTCCAGAGCAGCTCAGCTTGTGCTTGATCTCATGTTTCCTTTGAGCAGCTGCTGGCATATGGGCCCCAACTCGTAGTATTAAGCACATGCCCAGTAATTGGAATGATGAATGCGGCCCTGGGCACCCTGCCCTGGCGCTGAGGGCACCAGCCAGGGAACCAGACAGTTGTTGTGCTGATAATTTGGTAGCAAGGACACCGGGTCACTTCTAAATACGACTTTTATGAAGAACTTGTTCCCCACGGATGGGAGCAAGCTACATACCAGAACTAAATATACTCCATGATCACAAAAGATGAAAAGTCCTGGACCTCGGAGTTAAAACTCAGTCTCCTGTTTCTCAGTCTCCAAGTGCTGTAAACAGAGTTGTGCTGTCCCCTGCAATTTCCCTGTCACCAGCTTTTAGCTCTCCTCTGTCAGAGTTGAGCTGCCCTGGCCAAAGCAGCAGAGGCTGGAAAACCTGTGCTGGATCCAGGCATCCCCCATGATTCCAGCTTGCAGGAAGGTGTGGATGGATTGGATTGAGATGTCTTAAATGTTCTACTGCCACAAAGGCACAACTGGTAGCTGAGATCACAAACTCTTAAAATGGAATTTCTTTCTTGACTGAGAAATTACTTAATTACTTGTTTTATTAAGTGCAGGCCTTCTTTTATCAAAAAGAGAGATTTCATTGCTTTTTCTGTAGCTGAACAGTCTACTTCAAAACACTTCATCTCCAAGAGAGGGGTTTAGATAATTCAGATGAGTGAATGGTTTTAATTAAAGGTCAGTGGAAGGGATCACGTGTAAAGAAGGAAAGTCTGTTAAAAATGGAACCAGTTGAAAGTAGTCACTAATGTGTATTATTCCAAAACTTGTCAGATATTTCAGAAGACTTTAGAGATGTTTCTGCCATCGATTTTCTCTAAATTGCAGAAGAAAATTGGAGAGCTCAGTTAAAGGCAGAATTCTGGGGCTTCCTGGGTTGATCTGTTGGAGACCCTGGTTTTCCCTACCATCCTACACAAGGATGTTGAAGGACTCAGGTTCCTGTCATGCACTGGTGTGAAACAGTCCCTGTTTCTTCTGACAGTTAATTTCTGGTTTGGCTGTGCTGATAACTGGAAAGGGGAGGGGTTTTTCCTTCTCTGGAGAGCTGACCAGTTGTGGATAAACTTCCATGTGGCTTTTTCCTTGGTGCCAGATGGCTCTTGTTTCGGGCAGATGTTATCTCCTGCTACCTGAGTGTTTTTCAGCCTGCTTCTCTCCAAAACTATTTTTGGTCTGGCCCAGCATGCTTTTGTGTAGGATCATAGGTTGTGTTTTTTTTTTTTTTTCCTTCTTCCTTTGGGTGTGGGGGAAGCAAGATGCAGAGGATAAAGCTGTTGAGCCTGGCTGTAACTCCTGGTGGAGCTCAGCATGTTGATCTCAGACTCTTGGTCGAGCTGAGGAAAAGTGTTAGATCTTTGGGAGGTGCACTCCCCTCTTTGGTCTGCAGCCTTTTTTTGTTTCTTTCTGTTTTTCCCCCCACTGATGCAGTCTGGGACAGTCTGTGTGGCATGTCGTGCCTTGGTGATTGCCACTGGTGTGGTGACATCTGCTCCCAGCAGGGAAGCAGGAAGCTCAGTCCTGTACCTGTCTGCACAGGCTGCTGTGTGCATCTCCTCAGAGGGGCAGAGGAGGATGAGGAGAAGGCAGACAGGCAAATCAGTTACAAGAGGAGCAGAAATTGCCTTGACTGCTTTGCTGTTTTGTGTTTGTGTCGTATTGCAGCAGGTGATGATAAATCCCATGGGGCTGCAGGGTTCATCCCTGTGTGACTTTGAGCTGGCTGGGATAGCTGGCTGATGAGGCAGAAGCTGTTGACATTTCAGGGCATTTTTAAATCAGCTTCAGTGGGGACATTTCAGGAGTTGGAGCTTTGTCGTGTTGTGGTTAGAGCCCAGCTCTGTCAGGGAATGGTGAGGGATGGTGGAGTGATCAGGGCACAACCCATGTCCTGATCTGTACAGGTGTTAGTGGATAAACTGTGATCCCCTCCTGGAGTGGGAGTCCTGGTGGGCAGGCAGGGACATCCTGCAGCCTCCTCCTCGTGTCTGCACTGAGAACAGCACCTGAATTTCTCACATTTCCACAGCCTGTCACCGTGGCTGGGGCCCGTATGATACCTGTGGCCAGCCCTGCCTGCACTCCACACACGTTTACTGAGTGTCTCCTCGAGGTGAGTGCTTGCTGGCTTGGGAGTGTCCCTCAGGAACCATTCCTTGCAGTGTGAATCACACAGGATGTGTGCCTGCATCCCCAGCTGTGCCGTGGTGCCCTGGCACTGCCAGTGCAAGTGTGGGGTGTGCTTCCCAGAGCAGCTTGAAACTCAGGAGCCCCCTTCAAAATGCACCTTTGGGTGGGTGTGCCCTGCAGGCAGTGCCTGGAGGTGTCACATCAGCAGGGGCTGTGCTCAGCTGGCGCTGCAGCACCCCCAGCACCCCCTGCCATCACGTGCTGTGGCAGTGTGGGTGTCCCTGTGGCAGCCAATGGGTCAGCTCTAGTGGAAATGGAGGCCAAATTCCTGGGGTCAAATGCCAGAATTTGTGCCTTCAGTGGCAGACACAAAAGGCTCTGTTTCTTTTATTCTTCAAGGAATAAAAGGCTGGTCGAGGTGGTGGCGTTTGTGTGCTGATCTCTGTGAGGCTGCCAAGAGCCCTGTGCCCCTCCTTGTTTCCCAAATGTTTGTGTGATGCCGTGTCCCTCCTGACAGAGGGGTGCAGCTGTCTCCACCTCTTCAGAGCTGACAAAACCAGCTCCCAGCAGGGCTGGCAGAGATCAAGGGGTCAGGAACTCCCACCTTGTTGCTCTCAAACTCATGCAGCGTGCAGGAGCAGCTTGCAGAACAGCTCATGGCTCGTGTGTAGGAAGTCCTGAGAAGGTGCAGCTAAAGCACATTTTAGGTGTAAATCTGATACAAAATAGTCAAATACATGAAGTGTCTCTGAGATGAGCTCTGCTGATGAGAGCTTGTTCCTCTTCCCCAGTGTTTGGTTAGAGAAGTGGGACACATTTCCTCCTGACTTGTCCTTTTTTCCTTGCTGTCCCCCTGCCAGCCCTGCCCTGCTGCTGGGTGATGGCAGGTTTTGAAAGGGACTTTTTCATCTGGCTGCAGTCATGGGTGCCTCCCTGACATGTTTGAACATCTCCACCCAGGCCTGCACCTCAGCGGGGTCCCTTTTGTTGTGTCCCCACCAAAGCAGGACAGAGCCTGTGTCCCTGTGCCAGTGGCTCTGTAACCATCCCTGTTCTGGTTCAATTCTGGCTGCTGGGGCGTGGTGCCACACGGTCAGGAGTGTGGGCTGGCACCACCAGGGCCCTGCCAAGTCCCTGCTGTCCCTCCTGGGCTTTGACCCTGCCTCTGAGGTTTGACCCTGCTCCTTGTGCCGGGTGCCCGTGCCTGTGGCGGTGCCAGCAGCATCTCGTCCATCTGCTGTTCACAGGGTGACTTTGGTGTGTGGTGGCCACGGCTGAGCACTTGGTTGGTGTTTTATAATCACATCGTGTGTGTTTCTGATGAAGTTCTCTCCTGGCTGGCAGGGCCCATCGTGGGGGATGGAGGAGAACTGCAAGGGAGGGAGGAAGGGAAAGGCATCTTAAAACACAGATGTGACTCATCCTGTAGAAATTCAGATTAGAGTTTGCTGTTTTCTAGAAAGAGAACTCCAGAACAGCTTTCTTTTAAAAAAAAAAATTATCTCCTGAAAGATCATGTTCTGGAATAATGGAAGAGGAGGAAATACTTTTAAGATTTTCTGTGGATGCTAAATGTAGCCAGCAGAGAACTTCATCCTACTGCACTGGTTTGTTTTGTTTGTAGCTGCAAGTCATCAAAGTGACCTTACTTTGAGTTGTGTGTTTATTTTGATTGATGAATTGCCATCTGTCCACCTAATTCAGAAGACCAAATTGCATCATACCTTGATTGAAATTTCTAGCTGAATTATTGAAATCCTACAGACCAAGAGAACCTTCCCTTTTACATCGACATCCCCTTTTAGAAGCAGCTCTTGGAGTTGCTGAGTGTGGTTTTTTAGTGCAGTACCAGCTATTGTGAGTGATGTGTGCTTGTGCATGCCCTGGGCTGGTGGGATGGATTTCTGAGAGGGTCCAGCAGCACATTCTGCCTTCCAAGCTAATGGTGCTTTTTATTGCAAGTAGCACTGAGAAGCTGGAGTTTTTCCTTGCTGAAGGAGAAATGCAGTGCAGGATGTTGCAGATTTGCTGTCTCTGAGCCCACTGAGGAGCTCTGTGTGTGAAAGCAAAGCCAACAGTGCAGAGTTTGTTGGGATGAGCTGGGGATGGCCACTCACCCCGATGGCACCACGTCCCCCACGTGGGCTGTGCCAGCTCAGGAGAGCAGTTGGGTGGCAGCAGGGGACATGGAGGAGCTGCTCAGGCAGGGTGATGCTCTGCTGGATTGCCAGGGCTGTCCTGGCTGTTTGGTGAGCACAGGTGGAATTCCTGTGGGCAGGAAAAGTGCAGGTCCCTTCTCTGCTCCTGCCACCGGGTGGTTTTTAGCGGATTGTGCATTTTTTGTTGCATTTGTGGAGTGATTTTAGCTTTGTTGGGCCCTGGAGTACCAGGAAGCCTGGTGGCAGGGAGAAGTGAGGAGCAGCCAGAGCATCCATCGCAGTCTGGGATGCAGGATGTTGGCTGATCCACCAGGGCTGGAGCAATAACCATGGGCAGGCCCAGGAGCAGCATTGCACCTCTGAGTTGCTTAAAATGAAAGAGAAAATCCCCCAGTGACAGCCAGAGGAACCTCTGCGTGGGACTGAGCCCTGCTCCTCCAAGAGGTGGCTGCCACTGCCTGGTGTGAGTGTGTGACATGGAGTGCCCTTGGGCTGAGCTGGTGCCTAAGCTCCAGCTCTGATTCAGCTCTGCTGGCCCCAGTTTAGATCAGGGCTGAACAAAAAGGGATTCTGTGCATTTCTGCTGCCTCATGTCATTCTTGTTACCCACAGGGTGATGATGCTGGGGATGGTGTGCTTATGGGCTGGAGGACTGTGAGGTCCCTCTTGCTGTCCAGGGGTGTCTGGTGGCCTCAGAAGAAGGTCTTGCACTGAATGCAAGGTTGAGGTGCTGCTCACCACCATCCATCCTCCCTGGGCATATGGAAGGAGCCTGATTTCAGAGGCAGTGTTGCTGTGTGGGGAGAGGAGAGGAGAGCAGTCATTGTCTTGTCATGCAAATTGTCTCAAGCAAAAACAAACTGCATATGGGAGTGGGAAAAGGAGAGAAAACTCGTTCAGATGAGCCCTTGTTTGTGGGAAGCCTCTCTCCTGCCTGAAGAGCAGATTAAACCATCCAGTGCTGGTTGTCAAGCAAGTGGGAACAGCCCTGTAGGTGCTGGGTAGGAGTGACCAGCCCCAGGTGGACCCCAGCACACTGCAGGTGGTGGCTGAGATTTAGGATGCTCAGATGGAATAAGGCTAACCACATACAGCCCTGTGCCTTGTGAAGAGCCTGTGGGAGGCTTTTAAAAGTGGTTGTATTTGAAAATGTGCTGTCACACACATCCACACAAAAATCCCCAAAATATTTGAATTTGCATAATCTCTCTGCAGAGTTTTGCCTTGGGGATTTTTTTATTGGCCAAAATGAGTTGGGTTTGGAGACAGGGTGGCACAAGCTTTTAGGGGATGGCTTTGCCTCATGTGGGTCAGCAGGCAGGACCTTCTCCCCCAGGTGGCTCTGATCTTCCACTGGCACTGGTCCATTTGCTGGTGATAGCCTGCACCCCCTATTTCTTAAAAAAACCCCAGATGTGTCACCCTGCCACACTCTTCAGGCCACATAAATTCCCCATTTTTTCCTGGCCCATGGCTGTTTGTGTGCATGTACCTAAACCTTCAGGTTTGCACAGTTTTTGCCTTGTTTGAGACCTGACTTGACATGAGCCCTTTGGAAAATACAGCCCTTTCATTTCTATGCTTTTTTCCCCCCTCCCCTTTCCTCCTCATTAGCAGTTTCTAACAAATTAGTAGGCACTCCTGCATTAATCACCTCCAGGATCCCTCCATCTATGGACTTTAATTGAGTGTGACATTGTTAGGTTGCTCTCAGCAGCACAGCTCCTCAGGGCAGGGGCAGCCTGGGAGAAGCTGCACTTTTGGGCCCTCATGGAAAGGGCAGCGGAGATGCCAGGGGCAGATGTGACAGCTCATGGACTCAGGAGTGTCACCGCCCTGCCAGCTACTGGGAGGAGGAAAGCAGCATTAATATCTCGTGTTTTACAACAAACACCCTGTAGCATTCCCTAAACACGTGGTGTTGTGGAAACATGGTGTAAGTGTGTAGTAACTGATAACACCTGGCAGGCAGGAGGGCCTGGGGTCAGTGGCCATCCCTGGTGGGACACGTGGAGGGTGACACGCTGTCCCTGCTGCTGAGGTGTCCCCCAGGGGCTGTAGGTGCTCAGGACCCTCACCCAAGTTTGGATGGACAATTCAGGAGGCAGAAAGGCTGGCAGGGACAGGCCGAGGAAATGAGGTGAGCCGGTGGCTGTGTCACGGCCTTCCAGTGAGCTTATTTTGTGTTTCAGCAGCCTGGATGACAAGCTGTGGGGACCAGGGCGTGTGTATTATAGCAGCCCATGCTTCACCTTGCGCTACCCTCAGGTCTGGGAGTGTTTGCTTCTCATCCCCTCGCTCGAGGGCAGCACTGCTGGGCAGCACCGTTTCCATGGCTGGCGCACATGAATCTGAGGGGAAGCCGGGCTGTGCCCACCGCAGCCCCTCGCTGACTCTCTCCCTTTCCCTCCACAGACTCACGCCTCACTATGTTTACCCCCAAGCCATCATCCAGCCCAGCGTGGTGATCCCCACCCCCGTGCAGTCCATCACGTCTCCCTACATCGACTACACGGCCGCCAGCCAAGCCTACTCCCAGTACACCACAGCTGCCTACGACCAGTACCCCTACGCTGCCTCCCCCGCCGCCGGCTTCGTGGGCTACGGCTACACCACGGGCACGGTGCAGCCGCCCCTCAGCGCCGGCACCCCCGCGGCGCCCGCCGCCGCCTTCGTGCAGTACCAGCCGCAGCAGCTGCAGCCCGACCGCATGCAGTGAGGGCCCGCCCGGCCTCGCGGACAATCTCCCGCCCTGCAAGGATACCACTAGGACAGCAAAACGACAAAAAAAAAAAAATTATAAAAGAGACAAAACAAACGCTCACAAAAAAAAAAAAAAAATCACCCCGTCCCTTTATTCCCCCGTATGTAGGTGCGTATTGATGCCTAAGCTATTTATAGTATTGAGGGCGGACCCCCCGAATCCTTGCAGTCTGATTGTGCTTATGAAAGTGGACTTCTGGTAAGTTTGTTTTTTTTCCCCTTTTTTTTTTCCCTTCAATCTGGACAGATACTGTCTTGAAGATGTTCTAAAAGCGGCTGAAATGTTTCACAGGAAAGCGACAGATTCTTGCACACATGGCAGTCTGCTTCCATCACCTGTGGTCTTCTTTCTGCCCCCTTCCTTCCTCATCCAGCCTACAATCCTCTTATTTACTGGTGAGGTACAGAGGTACTTGGAGAACATGGAAAAAAAGCAATCTTATTTTTTGGTTGTACAAAAACTTTGTAATACTCAGAGATGCCTTACAGAAAAAAAAAAGCAAAAGAAAAACTATTTTTTAATATTTATTGCGATTTTATTCGCATGAGCTGTGAATTGCAGACAGAAGAATAGTAGTAAGTATCTGCCTTGTTTAATTCTCATTTTACTAAATTATTGTATGTAGGTAAAAGTTCTTAAGTAATTGCTGAATCACTTCAACATGCAAAAGGGAATATTGCCTTGAAGGAGAGCAGAATATTCCTTTAGTCAACGCACTGTACTATTTTCTTATTGTAATTGTTACTCTGTTAAGATTATCTCAAATTTAGGTATATTTTTAAATGCAAAAAACCAACCAAGAATACTGAACATTTTGTCTACTTTGGTAGATCTTTTGTTACAATGCTGCAACCTATGGAGACATTTACAGTATTTATGTAAAAGAGATTTGGGGCTGTTGGCCAGCAAGGTTTGGGAGAATATCATGAGTGGAGCAGTAGAGAAAAAGGTGTTATGTCACTGAACAAATGGGTAAATGTAACCTTTTTATGCCTGTAATCCAACAGCCAAATAAAGGAAGAGAACAGGCGATGTAAGTGCATTTCTACAAAGACAGCAATAAACTATTTTAACTTTTAAGATTATTCCATGCTGTATGGTACCATGTTTGCTTGGCTGCCTTAGGGGGTATTTCCCAGCCCACCTGGCTGCCCATGCTGGGCTTCACCCTCCTCCAGTGTGCCAGGGTGGGCTGTGACAGGAGCTCCTGCTGCCACCCTGGCGGGCGTCAGGGGCTGCCACCATCCTGCAGCGTGTCCCACACTGCCCTGCTCTGCGTGTCCTGAGGCACCTCGGGGGTTCTGAGCTCACAGAACCCCGTGGGCTGGTGCCAGCTGCTTCCTCACACTGCGTGCTGCAGAGGGTGGGAGGTGCTGCCATGCTGGTGCAGCTCCAGAGGCAGCAGGGGCAGATGGGATCTCGTCCCAGGGTTTTCGGGCCATCACTTTCCTTCTGTTATTTGCTTAAAATAAGTTGGGGGTTGTTTTTCTAAAATGGAATTTCTCTGAAAGAGAGTAGTCTGCCAGAGCCCTGTCCTGGTTAAGGGGATTTGCTGAGGGTGTCTCAGATCCAGCAGAACAGGCAGGTGCCAGCAGCAGAGAGCCTTTCACCCTTGAGCCTCATTTGCTGCTCTGGTGCTACTTGACTTCCCCCAGCCAACGTGCTTTAGAAGTTTGGTGTTCAGGTTTTAACAATTACAAACTTCAAGAATTAATCTTTAAAAGTAGATAAAATGACTCTGTTTGATCATGCCAGTTATCTGGTTCATCTCCATAAAGGTCTCAGCAGGCCTGGTGCTAGGAAGGGCTGCATTTTTGGCACCAACATCTGCTGCTGGTTCAGGTGGTGATGCCTAAAGCCATCCTGGGGGAAGAGAATGCTGTAGGATGAAAGCAGAGGCAGTTCAGCACTGTGCCTGCCCTGGGGAGCTGAAATGCCCACGGTGGGCATGTCAAATGTCACCAGTAGCCCTCAGAGTAAAGAGCCCATCTCGATGAATGGAAACAGCTCTCTCCTGCCTTGCTTGTGTTGCGTGAGAATGCAGATCCTGGTGGGGCTCTGCTCATCCTGCCCGGGCTTTTGCTTACAACCATGTGGGTGACATTTATTTCCTTTTTAAGTAATTACATTCTGGAACCGCTGTGGGGCTGCCAAAGGAGTAAGAGCCGAGCGCTGCATCCAGCCTGGCCCGGGCCCTGCCTTTGAAGTGCTATCGGGGCTGGAGATTATTCAGCAATTCTTCTTTCTCCCTGTCAGGAGTGCTCCTGAGGAGAAGGGAGGGCAGGGTTTTTTGATGGGGGTGCTGGGGAGCAGCGTTGAGGTGCCAATCCCCAGGCAGTGGTGCCTGGCACTGCTGAGCTGGGCTTTTGCCTTTGCTGGGGACACACATCTCCCCTGCTCCGTGGGGACAGCAAGGCTGCTGAACATGGATTTGTTGTTGAAAACCCCATGGGTGCAGTGCTCTCTGAAGTGAAAAGTGTGATGATTTTCCAGGTAGCTATCTGATTTCCTGAAAGGTGGCCAAACTGCCAGGAAGCGAGGGCGCAGGCGGCGCTCCCAGCGCCCGCAGTGCCGAGTGCCATTCCTGGATCCTGCTCAGTTTTGCTCCGGGCTCATTTCGAGAAACAGCCACATCAAAACAGCAGCGGGAGCAGCCCGACCTGTCTCCTTCCTGCTTGCAAAAACCCGGCTGTGAAGTTGCAGAATCGTGGGCTCTGCCATGCTCCTTCCCGGTGGGAGCGGGGCGGTGCTGCCAGGTGGGGCTGGCAGCCTCCAGAAGGAGCCCAAGCACTTCCCTGTCCTGTGCTGGGCTGGGAAAGTGGGAAGAGCTCAAAGGTTGCTGTGTTAGAAGGACAAGAGCTAAACTGCAGAGTATCAGCAGTGGGGTGTGGGTGAGAGGCAGAGGCTGCCTGGCTCCCGACTGATCAGGGTGGCACAAGTGCTTAAATAATTTTGAAATTGCTTAACAGTATAATTTAATTTTTTTTTTTAGTGCATGGCTTGATGGACCATCATCTTCCACCTCCTTATGTGGTCCCAGCACAAGGAAAGCTCATTCTGGGCAGCTCAGCTCTGCTGCAGCCAGGCAGAAGCCAAGGGAGGGGACGAGCAGGGGGGTCACAATGCTGGTTTTAAAAGCTTCAGTGAGCCAAAGGGACCAGGAGGAGCAGCAAGGGCTGGGTGGTTTTGGCAGCACCATCTGCTTGGCAGTTCCTGGGGTGGGACCAGCTTTGGGGGGCCAGACCTTGTCCTGGGCACATCCCTGTGGCCATGCTGGCAGCCCAGGCCACCTCTCAGCAGCTGTGCCCACATGCCCAGTGATTTGCATGACAAATTCAAATCTTTTTTATAGGAAACCATCACACTGGGGCTGTCAGGGGGAGCTTTGGCTTGTGTGGGCTGGGGAATGTGCAGCCCCTCTGCTGTCATGGGGAAGTGCCACCATAAATACCAGTGCTGGGTGCTGGTCATCATGTGGATGAACCCAGCCACAGTCTGGCATCATGTCCTGGCATCACCTCCCGTTCCACCTGGCAGCAGGAGTGAGAGACAGCCCTGTACCCCGGGGTGGCTGCTGCCAGACCTTCCCCACCTGCCTGCCATGAAAGGGCATGTCTTGGGTGAGATTTCTGCCCTTTCCAGGCACTCCCTCTCCCTGGGTGTCCCCTGGCACAGAGGCACAGCCAAGGGCTCTGCTGCCAGCTGCCTGAATCTGCTTTTGACAAGGAGCAGGGGGTACCCAGCCCACACCTCTGCAGTGCTCCCCACGCTGTCCCACCTTGTTTGGGCACCCCCACGGGCTCCTGTCAAGGTCCAGAGCTTTGCTGTGGCACCCCCAGCCAGTGGGTGTCCCCAGGATGGGATGGGAGCACTGGGGACATGGGGACACTGCCGATCCCCACAGCCCAGCTCCCCTGGCTAACAAGTTTGCACTGAGAGGGAAAGGCTGAGCACACCATTTATTTGCATAGTAACTGGGCTGCTTTTAGCACTTACCCTTTAAAACAGAGTTGACAGCAAAATGTTTTTACCCCCTCAAATACAGGGAATGCTAACAGCATCCTTTTTTTTTCTCTCTCTCTCTCTTCTGGCTGAAACTTGTTTTTCCCTCCTTTGTGCCTCTCCGAATCCTGCCAGCATAGAGATTCCCTTGTTCAGAGAGTAAAAAAAGAAGAGGGAGAAAAAAAAAATAGAAAAAGAAAAACTTAAGCCTGGGATTAAAAACCATCACTAAAATAGTTTGAATAACAAAGTCAACTGACCGGCCGGTGAATGCCTGTCACGTATCGCCCGGGCACGGTCACGTGTGGCACTAGATAGTTCCTGGAAAAGCTTCTGCTCCGCCTGATAGACCTGTGCCTGCTGATACTGCTGCACCCACTCCTGCAGGGCTTGGGAAACTTCCTGACAGGGTGATAAACTGGGGGGAATAAATAAATAAATCTCCCTTGGGTACCAAAGGCAATGGGTGTTCTTGAGGTTTTTCCATCCTAGTGGTGCGGGCACCACTGGGCCAGCAGGACTCTCTGTCCTTACTGATGTCTTTAGCAAGGGAATTTATGGTGGGTTTGTGGGTTTTTTTCCCTACATAAGTTTTTTGCAATGTTTCAGGTGCATAAAAAATCAAAAATGGGACCTTGCATGAGATAAAATCAGAGGGTTTGTACCTACCCCAGGCAGAGCCAACTCAGCCATGTCAGACACATCATGTGGGGCCACACAGCCATGGGGTGTGTTACTGAGGGGTTTGTACCTAAACCCAAACCTAAATAACAGTTTTATCCTCTTGCTGACTCCAGCAGCACAAATCTGGAAGCAGAGTGATGCAACAAGGCACAGCGACCGGAATGATGGCTCAGATAAAGCCACCCAGTGTGGGAGGGCAATTAAAGACAGATTTATTAGCTGTGTGCCCATGCTTAGGAGCATGATGAAGCAGTTGGAGATGGAAAAGTTGATAATGGAAAGGTCAGAGATGGAGGCTTGTGAGAGGATGAATCAATGAGCACCCCAAATCCCAAGAGCCAATTTTTAAAAGCATTTGCCCACATAAAAGTGGAGACAGTGGCCTTTTATAAATCAGCCAGGAACATGTCTTGGTTTGAAAATAGCACTGAGCATCTTATTACATGTTTAACACTCAAAAGATCTTTTAAAATCAGACTCAGCTCATTGGAGTGGCTCCTGTTCATGGGTAAATGGGGGGTCAGTGTGTGCAGGTACTCACGGCCATTCCTGGTCTCCTGTAGCATCCACGAGCTGCTGACATGTGAGCACCTTAAACAGACCCTGAGCTCTGCAAAATGAAAGTGAAATGAAATAAATGAGTCATGCCATTAGTGAGCTGGCTTTAAAATTAGCAGGTTTTAGACATAAACATGGTAGAATGAGCCCTGGGGAAAGAAAAGTCCTCCAAAAACCACATCCTACCTTCTTTTCAACAGTGCACACTGCTCTTTATTTCATGCCACTTTAGTAAGGTAAACTAATTTGGTTTCCTGTTTCCAATGAATTTTATATGTAGAAAAACGTTTATATTATATACATTATAAATCTGATTAGAAACATGTATGTATGAACAAACACGTGGTTTTTATCAGTAGCTGTGTGCATTCATGTGTGTATGTGAAAGAATACACATAAATCCCTTATTTCAACTGGCATTTTAACTTTTATTTCACAAATCCTGGCTCCTGAAGATGCCAGGTGTGCACAGTTTAGAAGATAATTTAAAATGAGAAGCATAACATAACAGCAATGCAACCAAATTTAATGGCTGGTAGCACAAGCTAATCTGGGGCAAAACCATGCCCTGGACTGAGCTCAGGCTTCAGCAGACTGAGAAAAAAGTAAAAATATCCCATGCTGGTGTGAGAGCCACAGCTGGAGATGGGGCAGACCCCAGGGGCATCCCCCATCCTTTTGCCCACTGCTGCCATACATTCTCAGGCAGTTTTCCTCTGTCTGTCTTTCTGTCTGTCTGTCTTTCTGCATTCCCCTATGTCCTCTTCAATCAGCCAACCCCGGGCACTTCAGCCTCAGTCTGCTCAGCCCAGAATACAGATATTTTGGGCATCTGCAATCTGGACGAAAGCTGCAGTCCTGCCAGGAATCCTGCACAGGCTTGAATGGAAAAAAAATAAAAATATCCCATGGAGTTGGGCAAAGGCTGCCAGGCTGCCCCGGGCCCTGTCCCGCAGGCAGGAGCAGCCCCAGCCCCTCTGCAGCCGCCAGCCGAGACACAGCCTGCAGGAGAGACAATAAATTAAATCCAAATGTTTATTCCATTGGCACTGGCCGGGTCATGTGCCTCGTGGGGCTGGAGAGTGCAGGAATATTTTCTTGTAGCTGTCGAATAAACTGCTGGAAATGGTGGCTGTGTGGAGATCCTGGAGGAGGCAGGGGCTGAGACCTGCTTGGATGGGTGGGTGGGTGGATGGATGGATGATGGATGGATGGATGGATGGATGGATGGATGGATGGATGGATGGATGATGGATGGATGGATGGATGGATGGATGGATGGATGGATGGATGGATGGATGGGTGGATGGATGATGAATGGATGGATGATGGATGGATGATGGATGGATGGATGGGTGGATGGATGGATGGATGGATGGATGGATGGATGGATGGATGGATGGATGATGGATGATGGATGGATGGATGGGTGGATGGATGGATGGATGGATGGATGGATGGATGGATGGATGGATGATGGATGATGAATGGATGGATGATGGATGGATGGATGATGGATGATGGATGGATGGATGGATGGATGGATGGATGGATGGATGGATGGATGGATGGATGATGGATGATGAATGGATGGATGATGGATGGATGGATGGATGGATGGATGGATGGATGGATGGATGGATGATGAATGGATGGATGATGGATGGATGATGGATGGATGGATGGATGGATGGATGGATGGATGGATGATGGATGGATGGATGGATGGATGGATGGATGGATGATGGATGGATGGATGGATGGATGGATGGATGGATGGATGGATGATGGATGGATGATGGATGGATGGATGGATGGATGGATGGATGGATGGATGGATGATGGATGGATGGATGGATGGATGGATGGATGGATGGATGGATGGATGGGTGGGTGGATGGATGGATGGATGGATGGATGGATGGATGGATGGATGGGTGGGTGGATGGATGGATGGATGGATGGATGGATGGATGGATGGATGGATGGATACACACACATACAGGAGTTGGTACAAATTCAGAGACTGGGCCAAGAGCTTTGTGCACAGGCAGTGGTTTTGGGGGCAGGTGTGGGGGTCTGTGTGCAAGTGAGACACTGAACATTGTGGGCATGTGAGGGCCTTGGGTTCCCCTCCCTCCTTTGCACACACACAGAATTAACTCTTGCCATCCTCACCAGCCTCAGCGAGCCCTGGATGTGCAGGGTCCTGAGCTCCAGCACAGCCCCAGCCCTGTGGGTGTCTGCAGCGTGTCCTGGCTGCTGCAGGCCGCTGTGCAGAGATGCTTTACAAACCTCCACCCCATCAGCACTGCCCCACAGGTCCCAGCACGGTGGTTACAACAGGCTTACTCATTTCTGCAGTGAGTAAGAGCGAAAGGGGAGCCCCACAGGGGCAGGACTGGGGCTGATAAGGAGCAGCTCCCTAATCTCCAGCCCCAGCAGCCGAAGGGCTGAGGGTGATAACTCCCAGAGCCCCTGGGTCCCAGCAGTGCAGGGTGCTGCTGTTGGTTTCAACCAACCCTGTTTAGGAAAATCCAAAGTTTAGAAACTGGAGGTAAGGAAGGTCTCAACTTCATGCTCCATCCTCATGCTCTGGGTGACACCGGGAACACAGGAGCACGGCAAAGCTGGCACTCCCCTGATTCAGACCTGGGCTGGGATTTAGGCTCAGGTACCTTTTTTCACCCTGTCCATGCCCATCCCTGTGGCACACACTCACATCTGCACCAGCAGCACCCACCACTGCTGCTCTGCTGGCTCAGTGTCACCTGCCCCAGCTCCAGGGACCAGCTCCACTGTCCCCTCACCGGCCCCATGTGCCAAATTGCACATGATAAGCTCTGCTCCACAGCACATTTTTGTCAGAGGCTAGCGAGATAAAGTCTGAAAATAGCTCACCATGACATCCATCAGGGCCTGTGCCACTGCATTTCCCACGTGCTGCTGTCCTCCCTGCCTGGCTTCAGCCGGGACCATCCCTGCAGCAAGGCTGGGTCTGAAATGCAAACAGCACAGGCAGAACAGAGCTGCTCCTGTCCTGGAGCACGATGGTCTACAGGCAGCGTGGCACAGAGTGTGACATGCAGTGAGTGTGACATGGCACTGAGCGTGACATGGCACTGAGTGTGACATGGCACTAGGTGTGACATGGCAGTGAGTGTGACATGGCAGTGAGTGTGACATGGCAGTGAGTGTGACATGGCAGTGCATGTGGCATTGCACTGAGTGTGACATGCAGTGAGCGTGACATGGCACTGAGTGTGACATGGCACTGGGTGTGGCATGGCAGTGAGTGTGACATGCAGTGAGTGTGCCATGGCACTGCCAGCTCTGCAGGGCAGGCTCTGCCCTTTTGGGGTGCCCCTCTCGCACAGACCCCGCTGCAGGGCCCCCGTCCCATCCTTGGCTGCTGCAGGAGCACTGTGCCCTCTCGCAGCCTTTGGCTCTGGCCAAACCCCACTTGGCCAAATCCCCAGCACAGGAACAAAAGCAGAGAGCCCAGGATGGGAGCTGGGGGAGGCTGCAGCTCCCTGCACAGCTCCTCTGCAGAGCTGGGAACCAGCGGGGCGTGGAAGGGAAGCGTCCCCTCTCTGCCTTTGTCACTCCTGGTGCTGCCCTGTGTCCTTCAGGGGGCCCTGGTGGCTCTCAGGCTGGGTGCCAAGGGCAAGAGTGGGGTGCCAGCATCTCCTCCTGGAGAGGCCATTTCCAGCTCTTTACTTGCAGGGTGAACCTGCTTCTTTAACCCTTCTGGTGCCAGCTGGCCAGCACCGTGCCCTGGCTGTGGTTCCTGGGCTCTGCCCTCACAGCGCTGCCAAGCGAGTGGCATTCAAAGCTTTAGCCTTTCTCAGCTCTTAGGCACATGCTCCAGCTCTCCCTTATTCTGTGTTTAGTTTTGGGCAGCCAACATCACGTCATATTTAAAGGCGCAGTTTCAATTCATATCTATCTCAGTTTATTTTTTTTAATGAAAAAAAAACAAGATTAAAAATAGTTATCAGAGAAAGCAAACACTGTAATGCCCACACCAATTTTTCAAACAATTTAAAAAATGCCCATGAGAGCAACTGCTTTTAAGTGTTTTAGAATGACAGTGGAGACTTTGCAGTGCTCTAAGGAAACAAAGCATTTTACACAAAGGGGAAATAGTCCAGATGCTACTGTACCACAAGCCACAGCTCCTTCCACTGCACCTGGCTCACACCTGGCTGGGGGCAGGTGGCCCTGCAGAGACATGTTGGGGTTACTGGGGAGGTCATGCCAGCATCTCCTGGCCCTGCCAAGGAAAATCATTCCATTTCGTCTGCCCTGTGCCTGGGAGGGGCTCATGGGCCTCCCCAGCTCAGTGTCACCCAGCTCAGCGTCACCCAGCTCAGCGTCACCCAGCTCGGTGTCACCCAGCTCAGTGCCACCCTCAGTGTCAGCCTGTCACAGCACAGACTGTTGTGGCCCACCAGGTGAGCCTGGGCTCACAGGGATGTCACCTGTGCCCACAGCATCCTGGGGTGCTGAGGAGCCAGCAGAGCCCACAATGGCTTGGACTCGACTCTGCAGGCTGGATGGGGTTTCTGGGGGGTTGTTTAGTCCTGTTAAGGGTTTTCCCCAGCCCCATGGCCTTGCTGCCCTCCCTCAGAGACACCAGCAAAGCCCCAGGGACCCTGTGCTCTGGGGAGCAGCGATGCAGCACAGCTCAAAGCCTGATGTGTTTGGGGCAGGGCTGTGAGGAAATCCCAGCAGGAATTATTGGAAGTGTGACAAATACTGCGTGGAAAAAGGGGGGTTCCCCCAGCACGGCCTAGACTGTGCCAGCACCCAGTAAGGCAGAAAGGCTGCCCTTCCATTTGACCATAGGGCTGCAGAACCAGTGGGAATCTTTCTGGTGCAGATCTAGGGCTGGTCTGAAGCCCCTTTTGAAAAGCTGATTCTTCCCTAGCTCTACCCAGCCCTCTACACCAGAGTGCAGCATCCCCCTAGGCCTTCTCAGGGGCTTAAGGATGCTGAGAACAGGGGAGAGCTCAGCTCAGGGGAAAACCACTCCAGAGAGATGCAGCCTGCCTGGAAAATGGGGTTTTACCCCAGCTGCCTGTGGGCAGAGCACAGGCAGCACCACTGCCTCACACAGCCCGTGCTGCAGGAGCACGTGGCACAGGCCTGGCTCTCCCCATGGAAATGGCAGCCTGGCATCACTGCCCGTGTGGGAAAGGCTCGGCTTTGTCCCCTTGGTGCCCCTGGACGCTATGTAAATCCTGACAGGGTTTTCTTAGCAGCATGAAATGCACATCTGCTCATGCAAAGCTGTGGGGGGGTGGCTGGTCACCGGTGCAGGAAGGTCCCTGCCATGCACGGGTGCCTCCCCTGCATGGGCCAGCCTCCCACCTCGATTTTGGGCCTGAAAGGGTTTCCTGCACCCAAAACAGCCATCCTTGCTCCTCTCCTTGCCCCGAGAGCTGAGCAGGCAGCAGGGAAGCTGCCACAGCTCCTCTGCATGTCACCCGGGGAGAACCCCCAGCCCTGCAGCTCTGCTGTGCCTGGCAGGCCCCAGAGATAAGGCTGCAGGATGATCACTTGGTGCTGTCATCACGACAACACAAAGCCTGGCTGCTTCCAATGCCGTTTTCCCCCCTAATTGTTCTATTTCCATGCGCCTGTGCTCACCCAGCTCTTGCCAGAAAGGCCAAGTGCTGATCATTGTCAGATGGTTCACACAGAGCTTTCTGGTTTGTTTTATTTTTCCAAGGATCCAAGAGGATAGGGGGATGGAGGGAACTTTGCTTCTCTGCTTAAAATAATTTGAGCTTTCCACTGTCTACGCCAGGCTCAGGCAGATATTTGCATAACAAATGAGCTTCTCCCCTCACTTCAACCCCGGCTTACCCCTGCAGCAATTGCTTGAGGTGGCTCCATCTCCTTCTTCATCTACAGCTCCATCATCATCATCTCCACCTCCCATCTCAGCCCTGGCTCTGAGGAGGGGAGGGCATGGGGAGGGTTGCAGAGTTTTGGCACATTTGTCAATCAGACTCTAAACAGCCTCTGGAACATTTCACCAGTAAAAACATTTGCTTGGTGACCAACAAATAATTCCAGGCGTCTTTTATCTTGCTGCAAAAATGCCACAAAGCAGCTGATTAGTGGAGGTTTGTCTCCAAGCTAAAACCTGTTGACAGCAGGACCAAACACTGACTTTCCTGTTATCAGCAGAAATGTCCTCTCTGTGCTGGGCATTCTCCAGGCAGTGATGGACAAGCATAAGGCACGGCTCTGAGAGCCTGTTTGGGTGCAGAAAAACCAAGAAAAGCCCTGAAAGTTTCACAGAATTTTTGTTTCACCCCTGAGACACATTAACACTTTGCTAGTTCAGATGGATAAATTATGCTATTGCTATTTAAACCAATTTCCTTGCAGACTGCTCCAGACAACACCTGCTGCAATGGCTGAGGTCACGATTTCCAGCCCAGCAAAAGATAAAACTGCTGCCAGGGTCCATGGCCAGAGCTGCTTTGTGCAGAACCACACCACCTCAGTGTCTCTGCCAAGAACCTGGGGAATTTTCCAGTTCCCATTCTCCTTGTGGGAGGCAGAAAGTGGAGGAGTAAAGCTTACATACCTTCATGAAGATCTGAGAGGCATCAGGAGGGTTTCCATGAGAAACTGGATGGAAGCAAGTGCTATCAGAGTCCAAACGCCCCATTAATTACACCAGAATCTCATTCTGGGGAGAAGGGAAGTCCCAGCAGTCCTGCAACAGCCTTCTCAGACAATGACTGAAAAAATGTTGCAGTTACTCATTTTGAAATGAGTTTTTGTAAGGGTTAGATTTTTCTTGCATGACAACTCATTGTGGGTACACAATTAAAAAATGAATCCATGACCAGTCAGAAACAATCATTCCTCCCTTTTTCATTTAGAGTAAACTCTGAAATCTGCCTGTAACTGTAATTACAGAGCAAAACTCCAGAAGCCCTTGCAACATAAACATCCCCAGGTCCTTTCTGGGCAGCCCCCTGATATCGGTGAGTCACTGCAGCCCCCCCAGCTGCAGGTGGAGGGCACACATCCCTCCTCCAGCCTGCTTCCCAGCAAGGCAAATGCTGCTCACAGCTCCTGGAAACCAGGCAGCAAATGCTCAATGTAATGAGACTCAACCAAGCTGGGCTGTGCCTTTCCACAGCAAACTCAGAGCATCACAAAGCGAGGTGTGAGGTAAAATCCCAGAGGAATTCTCCTGAGTCATTTTTCTTGCCTCTGTGTGTTTGGGACTTGATCCAAATGTGTACCCCTCCTCCTGTGTGCTGCAGCTCTGTTGACACCCCCAGGAGCAGCAGAGCTCAGGGCAGCCTCTCCAGCCATCCATGGTGCTTTTGCTGTGCTGCCCTCAGCCCTGGGAGCAGGTTTGGGTCCTGGCTGTGCTGGCACAGGCTCAGAGCACACACCACGTGTCCCCAAGCTGCCCTGCTGCCTGACTGGTGTTTGGGATGCTGCTCTGAGATGCTGCTCCCTCCACTTGTACCTCTTGACCACAAACCATCCTCCTTTACATGCAAAGTCTCAGCAGCACTGGCAGGAGACACCAACACACTCCTGAGCACCTGGGCAGGCAGCCTGAGCAGGGCAGGACAGGCTCAGCATGGCTCACAGTCCAGCCTGCTGGGCTGCTCTGGGTTTGTTCCACTCCATCAAAGCCTCAGAGGCACCAGATGGCTCCCGGGGATGCTCCCCTGCAGGTTTGGTTTGCAGCACAGGAGTTGTGCCTGGCACAGGCAGCAGAGCAGCTTCCCCACCCTGTTCCAGAGTGGCCTGGGGTGACAAATGGCTCTGATGGGTGTCCCCAGCCCACACCAGTGCCCAAAGCATGGAAAATGCATTCCTGCTCCTGGCTGTGCTGTGTCCCAGTGGAATGGGGAAGGGGAAGCTCTGCCGGGTTTTTGGAGAGCCCTGGTGTGGGTTGGAGGCACAGGTGGGGTGGCAGTGGCAGCCAGGGTGCTTCTCCTGGTGTCTCTGCTAAGAAGTGACCAGCCTGGAGCTGCCTGAGCTGCTGCACAGGCCCCAGAGATGGAGAGGCCAGGAGAAGCTTGTCCTCAGGCTAAAAGAGCCTCCAGCTTCCCTCCCGCCCATCCTTCCCTTCTCCTGCCAAGTGTTTTGAGAAGTTCATCCCCAAGAGCTGGCATCACCCTGGCTCAGCCAGGTGCAGCCAGACCTCTCATCTTGGGCACCATCTCCAAACAGTGCACTGAGAACTGGGGAAACTGAGGCACATACAGCCACCAGGACACTGCTGCAGGCTGTTCCCATATTGCCTGGGAGGGACAGAAGGGACCATTGTGCCCTGCACCTTTGGTTTGACCCGGCACCTGGTACCTACCCCACCTTGTCCTCCTCGCTGCCCCTCCCTGGGCTGGTGGCAGCAGGTGACAAATCCTGCAGCTCCAGTACGTGCTGCCCACAGGTACCACGAGCTGCTCCAAAGGGCTCTGGCTGAAAAGAGAACAAAAGCAGCAACAAAAGACCAACAAATAGTTGACTCTGTTCCCAGGCAAATAAAAAAGAATGGGTTTGGATCGTCACTGCTGCTGTCCCTTTGTTTACCGAATGCAGTAACAAAAACAGCCAGGAAAGAAAAAAAAATATTCCCTGATAGGGACAATTTATTGTGGGTGAAGCAGGCTGGGGCATGCCCCAGGGAAGGAAGGCCAGGTTCTGTGTGGATCTGCTGGGGATGGGAAATAAACGTGCTCAAAAGCACTTAAAAATCCTGAAAGGACCAGCCCTGATTGCAGCAGTTAGCAGTGATATATTCTTGGCACGGAAACAAAAAGCAAATTCATAGCAGGTTTGGAGCTGATCTTACTGGCTTACATGGGATTTTATACTTAGGTAATTCTATTGTTGGCTGGGGCTACCTGATTTATGCCTGAATAAGGGCCTGATCCTGCTAGCATTTACTGATGTACTTTAGTTTTACCTTTGCCCCAAGACATCCTACCAATTTCCCTGCAGCGAGGGCAGTGCCTGTCTGCAGAGCTGGGGCCTGTGCAAGAGGAAAATCTGTGTTGCAATGCCTGAAAGGGAGAGGAAATTTCACAGTGAGTCACTAACTTCCCCAGGCTGTGGCCATCCCCCAGCGCCAGGCAGGACACCCAAGGGTGCCAGGGCAGCCCCACAACACTCGGGAGCAGTGGGGGAACATCCTCAGCACCAACCTGCAGCTGCATCCAGCTCTGAGTCTCTGCAACACACACCACCAGTTTAACACCAGGTTTGCTCTCCTGACAGCCCTCTCCCCAGGGCAGACCCTCCAGACAATTTGGAAACCCAGCAGAAGCCATTTGGACTGCTTGTTCCCATTCAAGAAAATGGCATTTATTGTCAAAAACACCGTGTTTACCCTGTAAGGTAAAAGAGATGGATTCATCCATCAAACACTGTCCTGTGACAGTGACACCTCTGGGTGTGCTTCAAAGGGAGCAGGAGAATAAAATCCTGAGGTGAGAGGAGGATGTCCAGGAGGAGAAGCTGTGAGCTCACCCACGGCACTGAGATGTCCCCATGGCTCCCCTGCCCCTCACAGGCTGCTGAAATCAGACAAATGCAATCAAACAGGGGCACTGAGTCCCGGAGCAGCTGCTCTGCTCCCTGCCAAGCTATTCCTGAGCCCTGGGAGAATTCATTTGCTTTACAATGGGCTGCGAGGGCAGCCGGGGGTCTGAGCACCACCTGCAGCCAGCCCCGAGGGTGCTGGGGAGCCTGGGGGGCCCCAGAGTGAACCCCCCCTGTACAAACCCCTGGGGACACCCAGAGTGAACCCCCCTGTACAAACCCCTGGGGACACCCAGAGTGAACCCCCCTGTACAAACCCCTGGGGACACCCAGAGTGAACCCCCCCTGTACAAACCCCTGGGGACACCTGGCTGAGCCAGCAGTGCCACCCCAGCCCAGCAGAGCTCAGGCGATGCTCACAGACCTCGGGGTACATCTCTGTCCCCCAAAAACACACCTGGCAAAGGCTGCCAGCAGCAGTGACAGGGCTGGAAGAGGGGCAGTGGTGTGTTCAGAGCTTGCCTTCATCCCACAGTGCTGCTGTGCACCCGGGAGTGATGGGGTTTATGTCACCCAGGACACTGCCATGACCACACAGACCGTGATGGGGTTTATGTCACCCAGGACACTGCCATGACCACACAGACCGTGATGGGGTTTATGTCACCCAGGACACTGCCATGACCACACAGACAGGCTGCAGGACTGGAGACAGCACCCAAAGGCACTTCCAGAGCAGCTCCTCTGAAATGGGCTTTGTTTATGCTGTAGCAGCCTGGAGAAATGGGTATTGCCTGCCCAGAAAGATTTAAATATACATAAAGTTAGAAGGAGGAAGTGTTAGCGAAAATCTCATGTTTCTGGAAGGCAGACGGTTCGTTAGCAGTGCTTTAATGAGGCACTAACCTCACTGCAATGCTTTCATTAATGCTCCTTGCTTGCTGAGTGCCAAGTGCTTGGCTCCTCTCCGACAGCCCGGCTGGCCCACAAAGAGAGGGGCTGAGGGTCCTTTGATGCAGAACGTGAGCACATTGCCCCCCCAGGCAGGACAGACGACAGTTGGTGAGAGGAGACAGCCCCAAGCTCAGCAGATGGTGCCCAGGGCAGGGTGGGCAGCCAGAGCAGGGTGGGCAGCAGGGCACACAGGAGGGAACGGGAGGAGGGGGAAGATGAGGTGCCAGTGATGCCAGTGTTCCTGTTGGCTGCAGCAGGGTCAGCTGAGGGTCAGGCAACGAGCAATGCAGGACATCAGGGATGGGTGTGCTGGAGATTTGGTGACAAGGGCAGATGTGGGCAGTGCAGGATGCAGGAGCCCAGCACTCAGCCTGCTCCCCCTGCTCTACTGCTGCAGATATCTTGTGTGCTCTGGGCCCAAAGCTGGAGCCAGATCTCACCTGCTTTGGCCAAACCAGAGTCCTTAATCCAACAGACTTCCAAACTTCCAGACTTCCAAACTCCCCCTGCTCTGCTGCTGCAGATATCTCATGTGTTTTGAGCCCAAAGCTGCATCCAGATCTCACCTGCTTTGGTCAAATGTAAGTCCTCAATCCAACAAACTTCCAAACACTCAAGGACCACTGTGACCATGAAGGGAGGTCCTGTGCCCTTGAGGTGCTCCCAGCCCTGCTGTGGAGCTGATCCAGCTGGAGGAAAAGCAGCAGAGGATGGAGTCCCTCCTCCAGCCCCTCTGCCTGCGACACCCCTGTCCATGCTGCTGGCTGGGAGGGGAGGAAGGGACAGCACCTGCTCGTGGAGCTCACCTGCTCATGGCGTGATGCCCGACACCCTGAGCACACCTTCAGGCGTGGCTGTGGAAGGACAGACAGACAAGGATCACCCCAGCAGCTGCTGGGACACCCCCCAGCCCTCCTGGGAGCCGAGGTGAGCATATGCCGTATGCCTCTCCTCCTGTTCCTGGAAACACTGAATAGAGGGATTAAAAACCACCCCTCACAGCCTGCAGCAGCAGAGCCAGGGCTCTGGCTGGTATTCCAGCACAGCAGAGAACAGGTGGGCAGGCTGCTGCAGGAATGGGAACAGCCTGTGGGAGCCTGGCCCTGGCTCTGCCTGCCCGGCCACCCCTGCCAGGATGGTGCCAAGAGGAATGCCAGGCTGGCCCTGGCATCACAGCACAGAGACAGGAGCAACAGGGGCCGGGCATGGTGTCCCACCAGCGTCTGGTGGCTGCAGGGGCAACCAGAGAGCCCTGGCAAAGAAAAGTTCAGCATCGTGTCATAATCAGCTGAAACAGACTGTCACGTTGTTTTAGCAAAAAAAAAAAAAAAAAAGAAGGAAGATTATCCAGAGAAAAAAGGAGGAGGCCAGCAGGCTGCCAGGGCACAGAGTAAGCGTGAAACACAGGATGGAGGCAGGAATGACCGTGGAGAAAAGCTCCTGCCCTCAGTGCATTCTGCCCAAACCACCAAACTACAAATCTCTGAACTAGAAAATTCACAATGTATTTTTTTCTCCACGTAAAACTGACAGATTCAAAGCCAAACATGGAAATATCTCAGGGTGCTGATGTGCATTTTTCCTGGTAAAGTTTCTCTGAAATCTGGCCTGCTTCTTGCGAAGGGATAAAAAAACAGAGAGAAAAAAAGAAACAGGATATTTTCAAGTAAAATTAGTTAGATGCAGTCTTTTTTTGAAGTGACTGCTGTAGGCAATTGGGAAATTGGTAAAATAAAAATGTTAACCCTAGTATTTTTTGCAAAAATATGGTGTGGTTGTTTGTTTTTGAAAATAAGACTTTCTAAATTTATCAGAATTCAGAATATGGCAGATTCTAGAAATGAAAGCAAAACACAGAAAATAAAATAGAGCAAAATTGAATGGCAAATGCTGTGAAATTTTCATCTGAAATTTACAGCAGCGTCTAAAGCCCACTCACACCACAGTAAATTCTTGTTCCTAGCACTATAAAATAGTCCCATAATAAATCTTTTTAGTTTCTACTGGCCCCATCCAAAGCTTCCCTGCACTGACAGTGAGACCTTGCAGGTCTCTGGGAGCCTGGGCATCACTTTGCACATGACAGCAACTGTGCCAGCCTGAAACACAACGTCCTGGATCCCCCAGCTCCTGTGGCAAAACAGGAGAAACTTGGTGCTTAAAATGGATTTTATCCATGGCATACAGCAGATGAGTTTTGCCCTAGTGCAAAATGGGAAAACAAAGTGAAAAATGAGCACAGCTGTAAACAAGATGCACATTGGCAGCCCTCACCACCCTGGCAAGGGTAATTGCCCTCGAGTTTAATCAAGGTAGAAGGAGGGGATTAGGAAGCACCACATCCATGGCACACTTCCCTGCTTTGTCACATCACACTGAGCACTCGATAAAAGATCCCTTTGAAGAGGAGCCAAGCCCATCCTCACTGAGGACAGGGATCCTGCACTGGGTGCGCTGAGCTGGGCTCCCACTTGTGCAAAGAATTTGTAAGAGGCAGAAAAAGGAGTAGGAGTGAGCAGACAGTGTTGCAGCTCAAAGAAAACTACCAAAGGCAACAATTAATTATTGGGGTTTGCCTCTGTTTTTTTGCTGGCAGTGAAACAAACAGACTCCTGTGTTAGTAAAATGTATCCTTCTCTAGAGATTTGGATATGTGTCAATAAAGATTCAAAAATCATTTGCCATCTCCCCAAAATCACGAGATGAGTAAAAAAATAAATAGAATAAAAAACCTAATAGTAACAAAGGATTTTCTTTTGTGTCTTTCCTTCTGAGCTGCTGCCCTGCCAAGCTAATTTCAATAGAACCTTGGTTAAAGGAATATTAAAGAAGGGAAGGTGAGACTTTCTCATCATTCCACCAGAAGGGTTCAGTTTCCCAGGAAAGCAAATCTGTAATGCGATGAGATCACTTCCAGCTGACGAATCTGAAGTTTGTTTTTAGAAGGCTAAAAACAACAACAAAAAAAGATAAAGTTAAAAAAACCCAGCACCCAAATGCAGATCACTTGGACATTGGGAATTTGGGCCCAGCCAGAGTGGGTACCATGCCATCTTCCTGCTTCCTAGTGAAGGCAAAATTCCCTGGTTTAATTAGGGAATCCGGCTTGGGCAGAGGTGTGAGTGGTGATTAATCTTAAAAATTAGTCTTAAAAATTAAATCTTAAAAATTAAGCCAGACCAGTGATTTCCCAGTGCTGTTTGAGCCCAGCCCAGGCAGGAGCAGAGGGGCTGGGGCAGTTCCACTCCAGGCTCTGCTCCTGCAGGCACAGAGGAGCTGCTGCCATCCAGGGCAGGGCAGGCACCCACTCACCAGGGCTGATGGAGCCATCCTACTCTTCCTCCTGCTCCTGCCGTGCCAGAGCCCCACCCTGGAGCACAAACAGCCTCTGCCCACCATCCCTCTCCCTTGCAGCCCATCCCCAGCTCCTCCAGGTGTTGTTTGCTCTCCCAGTTCAGACAGAACTCACCACAAAGGCTCAGTTTCATTGCTATTGATTCTCAGCCCCAGCCTGGCTTTGTTGAGGTGACCAAGTGAGTGGCAGGTGGTTGGTTCTTCTGCTTATTTTCTGCTGGATGGGGAATCCAAATATTTGCTTTCTGAAATATTTGCAGCAGCTCCACAACAATTAACAACATCAACTGAAATGCTCAAAAAGGGTGGGAGAGTGCTCCTGTGCCTTTGCTAAGGTGGCACAGAAACCCCTGGGCTGTGTTGCTTTGTCATGGAGTGCACCTCACAGGCAGCACATGTGATGGATTAACCCCTGCTTTCAGTGGGAGATGCCCACTTGGATGAAGGAGTGGATTTGGACTCCAGGTTTCTGATCCATCCAGACCACTCTTGGGGAGCAGCTTTCACTAACCCAAGTACAAATGCACTTAAAGCACTCACCAAACCAATCCTGTAGCAGCAGAACAGTTTAGGCCTTGCATTTCAGGAACAACAGAACTGCCTGAGGGCATGTGCTAATTACAGACTGCTCCTATCGTTGCAGTTTACATTGCAAGGCACCAACCAAGCAGAGCAAGAGCGACTTACCTTTGATGAGGGGAAGCTCCAGCTATGATCAAGCTGGGATGTTGCATTCAAGGCAAATGTAGGGAAGGCTGAGCCAAGTCCTGCTCTGGATGAGCTCACAGATTGCCCAGTAGCTGTTGTCTGTAGCAGATTCATTGAGGGATGTGTTCTCATCTGAGACCTCCAGAAGTGCTGAGTTCTGGATAAGTTCTCCGTCCCTCAAATCACACTCACATCATGGCCATATTTCAAAAATAGACCAGGAATTTTGGAGACAAAATTCTCCATTGCTGAGAGGTCCAAATGCCTGCATGCTCCAAGGTTCTCACAATGTCTCCAGATGCAGCAGAGAGAGAGGGAGAAGGGTTTCCTCCAGGCAGGGACTGCTGCTGCAACAGGGATTCAAAACCACAGCTCAGCATAAGCTCTGCAGAAAGGAGACACCTACACAGAGCACAGGATTGCTGGGGCCTGAGTGCTGCACCCAGAGATGTGCTGGTGAAACGCCACAGCCTGCAGGGTGGAGGGCAGAGGAGGGATCCATCCAACCTGGCAGGTCTGGGTAGAGACTCTGGCCAGTGCTTGAGTGGCTGCCTCTTCCCCAGCTCTCACTGCTCTTCATATCCTCTCCTGCATGAAAGAGGCAATCATTTAGGAGTGGATTTTTAACTCAGTGCCATGAATCACTGATAGGATCAGGCCCACAGAGCATGCAGGGTATGACTCAGTGCTAAGCACCTTTTATTCTGCAATCTTCCTAGGCAGACAATATGCTTTTGGATTCATGCATTCTGCAGTTTCTTTCTTTTCCTTCTTCTTTTTTTTTTTTTTTTTTTTTTTTTTTTTTTTTTTTTTTTTTTTCCTCTTGTAAATACTTTGCTATGTCAGAATCTGTCAAACAACTCCTTGTGCCATGTTTTCACAAGAATCCTACTTGCTGGCTGGTGCCAAGCTCCCTTTTAAACAATCCTCAGTGAAGCATTGCCCTGCCTGTGCTCTGCTCTCATGCCATATTTAGACAAAAGCCAGGGAATTCCCTGCCCTACATGAGGGCTTGAATGAGTGTGCTCTTCTCCCACCTCAACTAAAAAAGCATGTGTTCACATCAGCCAGGCTTCCACCCAGCTTTATTTTTAATTCATTCCGCGCTTGGATTTATTTACCTAGAAATCTGAAGGGGGGAAAGGAAAATTTAAAGAAAACAAAACAAAACAAGTGAATGCAACCACAGACACATGCTTAGTCCTGCTGGGTCCATTCCCAAAGAAACCAAAACCAGTGGAATAAACCAAAACCCCGCACTGACAAACGTGAGAAAAACATGCAAACCTCACCCCAGTGCACAGCTGGCAACAGCTGGATCAGGTGGCTTTTAGCACATTAGCCTAGGGTAAGGAAACAACTGACACTGCTGCAGGCTGCCTAGGGGGTTCTGGCAGAGCACCTTGTGTGCACCTGGCTGATGGGGAGGAAAAAGGGGAAAAGGAAAGAGGAAAAAAGGAAAAAAAAAAGGAAAAGGAAAAAAAGGGGAAAGGGGAAGGGAAGGGAAGGGAAGGGAAGGGAAGGGAAGGGAAGGGAAGGGAAGGGAAGGGAAGGGAAGGGAAGGGAAGGGAAGGGAAGGGAAGGGAAGGGAAGGGAAGGGAAGGGAAGGGAAGGGAAGGGAAGGGAAGGGAAGGGAAGGGAAGGGAAGGGAAGGGAAGGGAAGGGAAGGGAAGGGAAGGGAAGCCCCGCACGGTCCCGTCCTGACGCTGCACGAGTCAATGGGGCTGCAGAGCCCTCTGGAGCGCTATTGAAGCGCCGCATTCCAGAGCACTGCGCTAATCGCTCCCCCAAGCCCTCCAGCAGCTCTCCGCTCACTGATGTTTAAATTCTTTGCCGTACTTTTGTCCGCAGCCTTTGGGCCCCCCAGATTTTTGACATGTGGTCCTTGCGCTCGCTGCCAAGTGTGCTGGAGAGGATGTCAGCCCCACAGCACTAACACAGATGCTGTCCATGCACTCACTCTGCTGGAAAAGCTTCAGATAAAGGCCTGTCTGCCCTCCTCCCCTGCCCCATGAATACTGCAAAATATTCATTACATCTGCCCCAAGAATCTGCTGAGGAGAAAATTTGAATTCTTAAATTGAGAGTCAGAGCATTGTCAAGTACAGAATACATGGCCTGAAACATGGAATGAAATACTCTGAAAAACAAGGCAGGATTTGCTCTGGATTATTGTTTTCATGTCCATAAATAAAATCCATTACAGCTATCTCTAAAATATCCACAGTGCTGACAGTGATGATGAGGACATCACTGCACACAGGATGCAGACAGGCACCTTTTAACTGCTGTCACTTAATTCTGCTCAGTGTGGCTTGAGCTGACATCCTAACTGAGACATCACTCAAGCCTTGACTAGCCTGGTGCTCCTGGTGTTGCTGCTGCTGCCAGGAGCATTCTGGGGACAGGCAGAGAGGAAGGGAATGATATGGACAGAGCTGTAGAGTTATGAAATGCACCCTTAGGATCATATGTTCAAGAGCACTCAGTTCCTGTTTAGGAACCTAAATGAAGCTGGCAGGATTTCAGAAGTGCTTAGCATCTATCAGCTCCTACTGAGAACATGCTGAGCTCTTCTTAAAATTGTCAGGGCAAAACAATTTGAAGATAAGAGCCAGCTTGTGGCTTACAATTAACATCATTGTATGGGTCTTCAGAGCAGCCTGGCAGGAGCAAGAATAGCTGCTTTCACAGAAGATATTGTACATGAGCCCACATGTCCGAGCACAGGGACAGGTCTGTAAGCACTCACCCCACTGGCTGCCTCCTGAAGGAGCTCTGCACCCCAAGGAGAATTTTCCACTTTGTGTCATTGATGCCTTACAGTGTTGAGTAAGTGGGAGTTTGCACCTGACCATGCCAGGACCAACCACAACAGTGGAGTGGAAAGGACCAAAATGAGTGCTTAAAAACTCAGAATACAACCCACAGGGCTGCAGGCAGGGCAACTGTGAAAACATCTGGAGAAATGCACTAATTTGGGCCTAACAGATTAGGTTCTGGCACATAATTAGTAGCAAAACTAAGTGCCAGTTGGTACCTTCTGTCTTTGGGCCCCAAAGTGCTCTTTGCTCTGAGATGGTGTGAAAGATGTTTTCTCCCAGTGGTGACAAACAGCTAATAATGCCATGGAACCTTCAACAGACAGAAAGATTTGTCAAATCTCTCCAAACACTTCCAGAAGCATCAATCCAGCAAAGAACTGAGTCAGCAGCAGTCCCACTTGCCCTGCTGCAACCGCTGATATATTTAAAAGGAAGGCTGTGAATTCAAACCCTCCCACTGCTCTCAGCTCCTCCACCCCTGAACCAGCTGAATCTTGGTACCAACACCAAAAAAACCCCAAACCAAGCACAGCAGCTTGTGCCAGGCTTCAGCTCACCAGGGACATATTATAATGCTTGAAGAGGGCTAAGAATGAGTCCTTCTCATCAAGCTTCTCTTTTTCACTGTGTCCTTCATCTCACATTGAGATTCCAGCAGTTATCTTCCAGGTAGGAGCAGCTTGCTTATCCTTGCTTCCCATGTATTTCAGGGGTCACAATGTCTGACTGCTCCTTGGCTGGCTATGTTGCTTGGTCTAATTCCACAGAAAAACTCCAGAGATTCCTCTAGGGGCAGCAGGAGCTGAAGGATCTCACGAATCTTGGTTCCAAGAGGTCCCTTGACTCACCTTGGTGTTGAGGTGGAGCTGTAATTTCATGTACTTCCCTAGATGAGGGTGCTACACCTCAACCAGAGCTGCCAGAGGACACTACCCCTCATGGTATTAGGATATTACAATTTTTTTTTTCTCTCTTTTAGCTTAGGAGAAGCTTCATGTTTTCTCAGTAACAGATCAAAATCCCTCCTGTTGAAGGTGGAAGCAAAAGTATTGATTCCAGAGGAGCTCCTGCTCCTAGCCCAGCTCAAGGACCCAGGAGAGAGATTAAACACCATGAAATCAAGCAGTGCCAGACTTTACAAGCTCTGGCCATACTGATTTATCTCCTGACATCTTGACACGACAGCAGAACAGCAGAAGAAAGCATAGCACTATTTTCCATTCTGACTGAAACAAGTAGTCCAAAACATGCATGAATTTAATTTGTCACTCCTCAAATATAATGACTCATTATGATTCATTAGTCCCAAGTATTCTAGCTCATTTTCTACAGCTAATTAACCTTGTAAGCAACAATTCACCCAACAGAGGATCACTCTATTGCCATGGGGAGGCTGCACTCTGCTTTCTCCTGCAGGAGAACAGAAGTGCTGCCATGGTCTGGCCAAGGGGCACTGCTGCCCTTTCTCTCCTGAATTTGCTGAACGGGGACAGCCTGAGAAAACTCATTTAGAAAAAATGGAGAATTCTCCATTCCAGTGAGCAACATATGCTCAATGCAAACACAGTCTCCTTGGAGCAGGGAAGGGCTGGGTGGCCATTGCTGCAGCCACTGAAGGGTGACAAACATTGTCCTTTGCACTGAGCTGAGCTCAGCTAGGCAGGAGAGAGGAGGGTGACAAGGAAGGGAAAGATATTAATGCTCATCTGGAGCAGTGGGAGGAATGGTGATTGCTGCAGCTCCTGGGATGATGCCCTGTCCTGGGGAAGCCAGGGGCTCACACAACTGGGTGGAGCTTGGACAGGACCTTTCAGTCTTTCTCTTGGTCCCTTTTATACCCTGCTCAGATTTAAACATCCTCTCAACTTCTCATATATATTTAGACCAAAGAAAAACACCATTAAAATGCCAAGGAGGCTTTCAAGACAATTGTTATATTAAACTAGCTTCAATCCTAAACTCTACTCCTGTGAAATCACTCACTGGACAGGCCCACTTTAATCCTGAATTAATAATTAAGTGCTGCTGTCACTGTCAGATGATTGCTGCTTTCACAGGTCAACCACAGCAGGAAAGGGAATTTTAGCAAAACCCTGCCTGACCCCAGGGATTTACAGGCAGCAAGTTTTGCATTAGGCACCAGGGTATGAAATCACAAAATCTTCACTGCAGAAGTCCTCCTCATAAAGCAGCAAGAGTGGCAAGAGCCGAGCACTGCTGCTGGCCGAGGAGCACCAAATGCCATTTCCCTGGCACGATCCCATGGCGCTGCTCCCACGGGCGGCCCAGTGTCACCCCTGAAACCCAAGAGCTGTGGCCGTTTTTAGAACCAGCCTGCCCGAGGATCTGCTGCATTATCTGGGCACCACGTAAGGGAACAAGATGAACTGCAGCACCCCCGGCCACTTATTTACCTTCTGTTTAAACAGAGCCTCTGCTCTCCCCGCCGCGCTCCCACTCGCTCGGCACCTCGTGCAGGGCTGCTGCTCTATTTTTAAAGGCATGCTGCTGCCTTTCAGCTGAAGCTGCTGGGGTTTTTCTGGTTGGTTTTTTTTTTTTTTTTTTTTTTTTTTTTTAGCTCCCATACTCTTTAAAGTAATTTAAAACATGGTGGCAAATAAAGGTGGTGAGGGGAGATACAGCAAATGCACCATGGTTGGTACTGTAACTTGAGATTAAGGCAAAAGGTACAGCTTAAAGCGAATTAAAATAACGTCTAAACTCAATGATTAGGGTCAGACAGCAGGAGTCCTTGCTAAGGGGACCATCTCCCATGTATTCGGAGTGGGAATCACTCCAAATTTGAACCAATCTATTTGAACCAAGACTTCAGGATCTGTTCTGGCAGCAAACACACTGAGGTGCTCACAGCACAGCGAGTGGCAGCTGTGAGGAGCCCTGTGAGGGAATGTGTCCCTGAAACACAGTTTGAATATTCTGGGGAGTTAAAGGCCCTGCTGGTTTGTCCTGAGCCCACATGAGCAGCAGTGCCTTCAGAGGCCTTGCACAATCCCACAGGTGGAGCAGGTGCTGCTGAGAGTCTCCAGCATTGCAGGAAGGTGGAAGGGTGCCAGAAACACGTGGCATGAAAATCCAGTGTCCCTACCTGGGGTTGTTATCCCAGGATGAACTAAACACCCTTGAACTGTTCAAGCTTGACTCAAAACTCTCAGCAGTTATTGGAATATAAGTGTTGAGGCCATGAACACTGACAGGCTGTCGATAGGGGAAGATGGATGACTACACTGATACATCACCAACAAAACAAGAAACCACTTCCAAAACTTCACATTTTGAGAGCTTGGAGATTTCCTAGCCACACCTTTGGTCTAGAATTTTCTCAGATGTTCAGGTGCCAGCCCTGTCAGCACTGCAGAGCTGCCTTGAGCATCTGCTGATGGTCCTGGTGCTGCAGACACTCACCTGGCTGTGCTGCGCTGGGCAGGCTGAGCTGGGCTCCATTTCAGATTCAGGACGCCTCTGAGAACTGGTTGAAAGAGGACTCCCTAACACTCCCATCAGATGCTGCTGGGCCTTTTTGTGCCAGGAAAACGGATGTGTGCAACAACAGCAAAAGTGCCTGGAAGCGTCCCAAAGCCCGAGCGAAATGGGGGAATGTTGAGTGGCACCAGACAAAAGGAGCAGTGATTTAATCTCCACAGATGGGGAGGAGGGAGCAGTGTCAGGAAAAGCAGGAGGATGAGATTAGCTAGGCAATAAAATGAAAATGAGCAAGAGGTGGAGAGAGCTGTGCTGAGATAAGAGGAGGTGGATTACAGGGCTGGCAGATGGAAGGGGAGCAGGCAGCCAAACAGTGAACAAAAAACAGGTAATAAATCTGTAAAAATTGTCACCAACAATGTTAAATACCATTTTCTGCCCATTTTCTCCAAGGAAGTAAGTGGTTATGGCAGAGGGCTGTGCTGTGGATCCCCTCAGGGTGCAGTGATGCTGCCTCCAGCCCCTGCAAATGGCCAGCAAGGTGTGTTTGCTTGGCCCCCCGGCTCCTGCAAGACAGCCAGAACCCTTTCTGACACATGAATAAAGCAGTCTTTTGCACAAAAGGTGAAAGAAATGGCTTATTTCTAGAGGGCCTGACCATCCATTTGAGTCAGCCTAATTCAGGAAAGCGACACCTCGTCTCCTCTGCTGCTGAAAAGAGAATTTCCTCCAGCCCTGCTGGAGCACATTAGGCTGGGTATCTCAGTTCCGGGTGATAAGGCAGCTTTTATCAAGAGACTTTCATTAATGCAGTTTAACTGGCAATAGACAATTGATAACAAGCAGACATTTGACCACAATTTAAGTCATTAAGCCCTTGACCACCATGTTTTTGGAAGATAATCTCTAGAATATCTTAATCTGTGTCATTTTAGCAAAGCTACACTGCAGCTTTCCAAATCTGTGAACCCCCAGCCTTCCATTACCCAAGGCAGGTCAGTGCCTGCTGGCAGCACATCCATCTCAAGAGGTCACTTCAAATCATTTATTTTTCATTGCACTTTAACTCTGGGAGAGGAAATTAGTGGACAAAGAGAGGCAATTTCCTTGTGAGTCTGAGACCTCTTCAGGACAGGGACACCTTGCTGCTCTGTGCCTGGCCCAGCAGGGTTTGGGCAAAAGAGCAGCACTGGTGGCTCATATGTCATTGCAAACATCTGTGTGGAATAATAAATACCTGGTTTGAGATGAAAATATCCCACCCAAATGTGGGGCAGGGTCACATTAACCCTGTCCCTGCTGAGTTGGGTTACATGCCTGCCCCCTCTTTATTCCCCAATGGATACCTCTTTCCCTCCATGCCCCTTTAGCTGATTTAATGTCTCTCCAACCTCCAGCACAACCAGGAGAGGACACAAACAGATCTCAGGGTGCTGTTTGGGGACAGGGATGAGGTCGGGGGAAGGCATGGAGAGCCCAGGTCAGAAGTTCCTCATCCCAGACCCTTCTGGAAAATCCCATTCCTCCCTATCAGGAATAAGAAACATTTCTACCATGCTGAAATGAGTGCATTTAAGAGCATTTTTTTCTCTAGGAAGGCGCTGTGGTTAGGCAGCTCTTGGACAGACTCTGAGAGTTAAGTGCAGGAAATTCAATGCTCTCTGTTCTACACCAGAAGTCAGGCTGAGGGTCCCTTCAGATCCAAACCAGACATTTTGCAAAAATTACCAAAAAAGCCCCTCCAAAACCCCCTCCAGTCTTCCACTCAGCATTGGGAAAACTTTTCAATAACAAGATGTGATTGCCAAATGTTAACAAAGAGGGCAAAACCATCGGGATCCACGTTTGACTCCAGTTTTTGTGGCAGCCAGGAGGGCTCTGGAAGGGCATTCCCCAAAGCAGCCCAGAGCTGCCCGAGGGCTCCCAGCTCCACAGACACTTGTTCCTCATTGAGCCCAGGAGCTGCTGCATTTCCCAGCGGTTCCAGGCTGGGATCAGGGCTGGCCCGTCCTGCTGGGAGCCAGAACTGAGAGCAGAGAGTGAACACAAACCCTGCAGTGCCCAGAGGGAGGAGCAGCCCCAGCCCCAGGGAGAAGTGGGCTGCAGGGAATGGTTGGGCTGCAGGGACCCAGGAGGGCAGCAGGGAATGGTGGCTCCGAGGGAGGTTTTACAGGAGGATAGCAGGCAGAGAAAGTGCCCCACACTGACTGACCCAGCTGGGATGTGCCCAAACCCAAACTCCAGCCCAGGGGGCTGCAAATGCTGCGCTGAGATCAGTTGTGTCAGGTCCTGGCAGCAGGTGTGGGGAGGAGCTGATTTCCAGCCCAGGATTAGCAGCAGGATATACAGCACATTCTCCCTGCAAAAGTGTGATCATATCAAAGCTCCATTTGCACTCAGGCTGGAGCTCAGAGCTATTAATGACTGCTGGGGGAGAACTAACATTTTTTTCTTATTACCAGTTAAATAATCTTCCCACACCTTGAGAACTAACCATTCCTTTTTCTTTAAAGACATGTCCATACATACCTCTTTCTTTCAATACAGATAATCTACACATATCTAGGGCAAGGGAAAATTGCACAGATTTTAAAACCCAGAATATTTTAAATGCTGTGTTTATCCTTTTTGTTTTAGAGGAGCTCAACTGTTCTCAGCTTGGATGCAAACACACATACTTCCACTCTAGGTATTTTTGGTGAGGAGGAAAAGACAAATAGATAGTGCATTTCAAACGTCACACTTTCAGCTGCCTTTATCTAACTTTGGTCAAGAATTTAAAGCTTTGCACTGAACACCAGCACATTTCAAGCTCCAGCTGTAATTCTCTTCTCCTGACAAGAATTTGCTGCTAACAGAGCCTGTCTGTGACATGGGAACCAACAGGCTGAAGCTGCAACCAAGGCTGTCAAGCTCACTTCACTCATTAATTATGAAATGGGAAAACCCAGCGAGCAGTGGTGTCACATGGAAACATGAGGGCAGCAGTGACACTGCCTTCCAAACGGTGTCAGCACCAAAACCAGGCTATAGATTATTGGGGAAGTCACAAACACTGACCTCGTGATCCTATTCTGGGCTGCTCCTGTGACAAAAAAGGGAGAAAAAAAATACCCAAAACCATGAAACCAAAAGCAGAAGCTGACAGCCCTGAGCATTGGCACCGGGGTGAGGGCAGTGCCTGGCTGTGAGCAGGGACCTCAGTGCCCAGTGCTGGGCTGGGGACAGGGTGATTTACAGGGGGACAGGGTGATTTACAGGGGGACAGGGTGATTTACAGGGGGACAGGGTGATTTACAGGGGGACAGCTGCTGCACTCACCCCAGCTGCCTGGCCCCAGGGCACACTGCAGCTCCCAGCTGCCTCTTCCCTCCCTTATTTTAATTTTTTTTTAAATTTTAAGGCAAATATCCAGTGCCAGGCTTGCCCTCCCAGCTCAGAGGTGGTCTCACAAAGAGGGGAGCTGCTGCTGTCCCCCAGCCATGCCAGGAGGGCTCCCATGCCCAGGATAACACATGACTCCCCGAGCCTCCCAGCCCTGAGCTCAGCTCGGATGCTCGGGATGACTTTTCCTAATCTTCAGCACGTCAAACCTTATTAGTTGATTTTATTAAATCTCTCTCCAAACATCTCTGAAGTAACACTTGGTGTTGCTGCATCCCAAAATAGCCTCTCAGTCTGGGTTCTTGGCAGCCAGCACAAAGCCTGGATGAGACCCTGGAGAGACGGATTCAGAAGGAAACTCACACCAAACCCTCTTGTCCTTTTGACTTGCTCAGCCCTTCCCAGCCCCACACAACCCCAAACCTCCTTTACCTCAGGAACTCTGCAAGCATCTCTGCTTCTCCAGCTGCCTTGAGCTCCCAGCTGGGCCCAGGACAAAATCCTGCTGGCAAACAGCTCCACTTGTAGAAGATCTGCCCTGGTGGTGCAGCTGCAGGAGCCTTCCACCAGATCATTACTCTTCCTGTTACAACAGGCTTTTATTTCTGCTGTCTGAGAGGTGAGATATCCACGAGACAAGAGGTACAAAGCTCCTGCCACTGTTAATTATTAAAAGCATTTATCACTGAATCTCTAGCGATGGGCGGGTGACAAATCTTGGGTGAGCCATAACATTTCCATGAGAGGCTTTTAAAGGGGAAAGAGTTGGAGGAAATCATCATGCATTTAAAATGTAATATGAATTCATATCAGTGACTGTTTTGACACAGCTTTAACCTCTGACTGACTACAGGGGTTTACAATTTAAAAGACATCTGGTAACGGACAATCTTGCAAGGTAGACAATTTAAAAGACATCTGGTAACTGATGATTTTTTCAAAGCCAGAAGTCCATTACATACAGTCAAATGAGCTTGAAAAAAAAAAAAGCACAAGGCACATCTGGTGTGATGAGCAAGAGCTCGGAAAAATCCCCATTGTCAGTGTCAGTGCTGCTGGTTTGGGCAGCTGTGAAAAGCAGCAGAGCCCTGACCCAGGGGCAGGATGGGCAGTGCCCTCCTGAGCTGGATTTCTGTGCCTTGCTCCTCATCCTTCCTCTTAGAGCCAGCTCAGCAGTCCTGGCCACCTCTCCTCACCCTGAATGTCACCTTTCTTCTGCCACCCATAGAATTGTTGACATCTTTCCTGCAGAAGGAAAATGGTCAGATTCAGCCCCGAGCCAAAAGATCCTCGTTTGGCCCTGGATGTGTTGAAAGCATGGGTCACACACCAGAGCTGGAGCACAGAAAATCTGGCTGTGTAAGCACCAGGGAATTCTGCCAAAAAGACCAGGGATTCTGTCTGTAGTCAGCCCTTGGAGAATGCTTTCTTTGACAAAAAAAAAAAGGAAAACTATATAGAAAAACTCCATCTCTTGCAAGCTTATGAAAGCATGGCCATGTGCCACAGAGGCCACAGAGGCTAATGGGCTCCCCAGCAATGTCCCCCACCATAATTCAAATGGCAGCAGCAGACTCTAAAAAGTTCCTCACTCTCTCTTCTCTCTCTCTCTTTTTTTTTTTTTTTTTTTTGTTGGTTTTAAATAAAGCCATTAGACCCTTGAAAAAGCAGCCATTACAAAGTGTGGAAAGAGTTTTCCAAACAGCAACTGAGGGTGCTGAGCAGCCCCCCACAGAACCAGAGGAGGGTTTTCCACTGAGAAGTTTTCCATGTTCTCCCCTGCACTGAAAAAAACACTGAGAGGGAAAAGCTCTGCCTTTGGAAAGGGAAAAAGTTCTGTTCCAGTCTCAGCTGAGCAGGTGTGAGCTCCATCTTCCTCCCCAAAGGGGATAAACTGAAGATGCCACTTCCCTCAAAGCTGACCAGAAGTTTTGCACATCCACCTGCCCAGAGATGCCCCCAGGGCCAGAGAGCTGCTCTGAGCTCTCTGCACTACAAAATAACCTCAGTCTTTCCTCCTTCACAGGGACAAACCTTCCAGGCTGACAATCCCCTTTCCCCTCCCAGTCCATTCCATCAGCTGATCAAAACCTCCACCAACACCGAGGCACTGGGCGCTGGCTCTGAGCAGGCTTCACCAGGAGAATGACCCAAAGTCCCATTCTCCAGGATCTGCTTTTCTTCTCTTGCATTTAGTGGGAGTTCTCTGTCTCCAGCAAGGGAGGCTCAGCCCTGATTTTCCATCTGTCACTGTTCTCCAGGGTCCATCCTAGCTGGAGATTTTCCTGAAGCCAGCCTGGCTTAATTCCAACAAGTGGGAACGAGCTCCCATCGCCCCTCTTATCACTCCCTGCCTCAAACAAGTTTGACCTTTTGATTGGTTTGAACTTGGGGCAGCACTAAAACACTTGTTCTGGCAGATGAGGCCAGTCCCCCAGCTTTCTGCTGTGTGTAATGGGGCATTAATGGCACACTGGTTTTAAATCATGGCATATTCCCAGCTGCGAGGACAGGGAAGGAAAACAAACTCACAGAGGTTGTGCCCTGACATCAGGCTGGGCCAGGCTTGTGAGCAGCTCCAGATCCAGCTCATGGCTACTTCTGGCTGCAAAGAAAAAAAAACCTTTGAAATAGTATAGAAAAAAATCCTATTTCAATGTTCCTCATCTCTCCATCACCCCCTCCTGAAGTTATCCATGCAAAATCCCTGAAAATGCCTCCTGCAAAGGATTGTGTGTCACTGCTGATCTCGGGCAGAGGATTTTAATAACCAACAATGACAAACAAAACCTCGGGAGCAAAACGTTTCCATGGCATTTAAAATTGACTTGGAAGGGAAGATATTTTGTCCAAACACATGAATATTCCTCAAGCTGTCACAGGTCAGAATTTGTAAGATCATGTTATATGTCAGGTTGGAAAAGGGGGAAAAAACCCAACTGGAAATGGATTCCAAAGATCAAGTTGAAAGAAATGCAAAACCCAACCACACGGGGAAAACCACACTGGAGCAAACCCAAATCTTTTCATCACTGCAGAAGCATTTTATGTTAACATGAAGAGGAATTTATTCTTTTATTAATGCAGGATTTTTTTTCCTCTGCCATCTCTGCAGGACTCAACACAGACAAATAAAAGCCCTGTCAGTGACTTCATTGCTCTCAGTTCTACATAAAGGGGTTGGACACACACTAATGGGCACTTCTATGTGGCAAACAGGAGTTAATAATGGGCATTCTTTTCCCTGCTTGCAGAAGAATGCTGGTGAATTTAACACATTTTATAATGTTTGCTTATTTACAGTTATGGTTGTAAAAATGACAAGAGGAACTCTTAGTTGTAAGAGGGAAATTTATAGAAAAACCTAAGCATTGAGAAAGTTTCTTTTCAGAGGGTTGTCTCACAATAATCTGGTTTCTCAGATTATTAGGACACACCCAGAGGGAAGGACCCTGTACATCTTCATTTCTGAGGGTGGTGTGGCCACCTCTGAAGTAGATGGGTTGCTGCATCCTCTGTCTTAGTCTATAGATTGATTTTTAGGTGCAATAAATCCCAGTCAAAATGCATGGAAACCTGGAATATGCTCATATTACAGCATTCCACTTCAGAAGTACAGCCCTGGGGCTAATTTCCTAATTACTCATTTCCTGCATTGCCCCAAAGCTCTGCAACTGCCACGCTCCTTTACTTCCTGCCAGCTCTAGTGAGGAATCTGGAGTTACTTACCCAAACCATCATTTCTGCAGGGAAATAAGGCTGAACCTCAGGTCTGAGGGGTCTGATGGCCAGGGTGCACCATGGGCTCTTTGCTCAGGGTATCCCAAAGGACACAGCCCTGCATGGAATACGAAGGGAGGAGAGCAAGAACATCACATTTCAGAGCCCATCATTCAACACTCACACTCAGAAAATCCCCTGGGGCCCTGCAAGGGCCTGAACATCCGCCAGCAGGGAGAGGAGAAAACAAACAATACTTTTTAAATTTAATTTTTAAAACAAGCACGCAAATATGAGCGCCCATAAATTATACATAGCAACACTCTGTCCTTCCCAAGCCACTCACGTTTGAAAAGTTAAATAAAGCCAGTTACATTGTAAAATATTAATCAAAGTGAGCATTATATTGGGTCCTATGAATCACTTTGTGTTCAATATTTGCAGTGTCACCATGGTGAGGAGCTGCACCTAACACAGTGCTGTAGTTATAAAGAGCTCAGCCATTGCTACTGGCTTCCCAAGCTATAAAACTGTCATCTGCACTAGGACAGCTCAGAGAACATTAAATGAGGCTTCAAAATCAGCATCCCTGTTTGAAGTTAATCCATGGCTCATGCCAGCTGTAAAAGTTGAGGTTCCAAACACTGGAACAGGAAAGTATTGACTGCTAAACACTGAGATAAAATCCAAGTGAAGATGGGGCCTTCCACTGAAACCCAGCCAATGCATTAATGGGATAGAATATGAAGTGTGAGAGCTCTAATGATCACAAGAACAAGAAAATAAAGTCATTTGAATGCTCACTACTGTGCTGTCTCCAGAGATTTTGTGCAGCCCAGTCTCAGGGCTCTAGGTCACTGGGGAAATCCTCCCAGAGTATATTTATATTTTTGGGAGGGGCTCTGCAGAATGTGCTCCTACATCCCCACAGACCAGGGGCTGCTTACAAATGTTCAGCATCCTATGAAAAGCTGTGCCTCACGCCCAGCAAAACTGCAATAATAGTTGTAATTTTAGCAAATTTAGATGCAAGTACAAGGTAGGTGTAGGGTTCCAAACGAGAGTGAGCATGGGGAGATGAGGCACTCACTCACAGTCTCTGCCACCTGGCAGCCAAAGCATGGTGCACACAGTGCCTCACGTGGCCACCCAGACTCTGAGGATTTCTAGATTAAATCAGCCACAAAAGGAACAATTTAGAATTGTTGAGCACGACATCTGGATCAGACCCTGCCAAGGCTGGCTCTGCACTGGGGGTGTTTCTGGTCCCTCCCTGCTCTGTGACAGGACTGAGCCCTTCCCTGGCACTCTGTGACTGCCAGACCAACCACAGGGCACAGCAAACCCATCCCTACTCCTCCCCTGCTCCAGCCCCGATTATCTCAGCTCATCGGTGCTTTGGAAGGGCAAATAAACAGGATTATGCTGTCCCGGTGCCTGCTAAGTCACAGCTGTATGGTGATCCTGTCAGAGGGTGGCAGGGCTGTGGGTACAGCCAGGTCAGCTTTTGCTTGCTCTGTGGAGCTGAAAACAGCATTGGGAAATTGTTAATCTCCATGAAGGGGACACTAGAGCTCACAGAAAGAAAATCAAATTCATCTTCATTATCCTTCTCAATCAGCTGCCTCGCTAAAAAAAAAAAAAAAAAAAATTAAAAAAAAATTTTAAAAATTCCTGATTGACAAAGTCATCACCTCCCTTCAGTGACAGGGCAGCAGATTTGGGATGCCAGTGAAAAGCATCTCACATGCACTGCCTTTTCCATCCCGAGTGATCCCAGGATGCTTTACAAGCGCCGCATGCAAATGGCACGTGGGATTAGCAGCACTCTGCCTCTGTTCCCACTGGGGTTACAGGGAACACAAGTGGGACTTGCTGCTGAGTAAAATGTGAACCAGGCTGGAAACCAGCCAGGACACTGAGATCAAGACTTGCATTCATTTGGAAGCTGCTGCCACAATGGCCCTATTGATCAGGACTTTGGGTTTTGGTCTTGTCCAAAACAATGCAGCAACCTACAGTGGGGCATGAAATGATGCTATTTTAAACCTGTTGGTAATTCATCATTATTTATTTTTGAAGCCCTCAAAGACAAAAATATTGAAAGAGCAAGCAACAGGGGAAATACCCATATCTAAATTAAAATCTTCTTACATAAACTATCCAGATTTTAACACAGCAGCAAGCAAGCAAAGCCAGCCAGCTCCCAACCCTCTCACATACATGCACACAGAAAAATAAATTCCTTCAAAAGAAACTTTGAAGATCATAATTAAGCATGAAAGCTACCATATATTAAATTATACATCTAGTAAAAAAGAGTCATTAGCCCAACAAATGGGCTGTTAATGATTTCAGGTTTGCCTAAGGCCACGAGCTAATAAACCAGTGATTAACCAGCATTTCTGGGCTGCTGCTGAAGGCTGCAGCCTGGTGTCACAGCACTGGCCCAGGGCTTGGGAGCTACAGAGAAACCAAAACCAAAGAAAAAAAACAAAGCCAAAGGAAAAACCAAAACCAAAGGAAAAAAAAAAAAAAAAAAAAACAAAACCAAAGGAAAAACCAAAACCAAAGGAAAAACCAAAACCAAAGGAAAAACCAAAACCAAAGAAAAAAAAAACAAAACCAAAGGAAAAACCAAAACCAAAGAAAAAACCAAAATCAAAGAAAAAACCATACTGGATCTGGGCCATAGTTCGGAACTTTGGAACTTCAAAACTTCATAGTTTTTGAAACTCTGGAACTGCCAGATTTCAGGGCCTGCTCTGAGGCACCCTGAGCTCCATCTCTCATCCACATCCCTCACTTCCACCACCCACTGGGATGGCAAAACCTGGGACGTCTCCCGTCCAGGTGGGACCAGGTGGGGTGGCCATGGGACATGGGACATTCCATGGGACATCCCAAGGGAAATTCTCCAGGATGTGCCCAGCACAGACCATGCCCAGGAGAGGCTCCTGCCACTGAAACCTCCCTGCTGCTCCTCACCTTCTCCACTCTCTGAGGCCACACCTGGGTGACCCTGGCAGTCATTTGTATGGAAAGCAACCCCACCAGAGGGTGCTTGGCAGCTTTCTGCAGACATTTCTTAGCAACTGGTAATAAAAATAAAAGAAAAAAAAACCCACCCAGCTCTGCCCAAAGCACCTGTACTCACCTTCCTCCCCACAGTTTGAAGAGCTGAGGGTGTGGGAACCAAAACTTGCTGTATTTTTTTCCTTATTATTCCTACAAAAAGAATATAGATGAATTTCAGCAGCAGTTGCAGCGACTTCAGATTAAATATAGCAGTTATTGACTTTCCCTGAAATTCAGACACTTCTGAAAATAAGCTTTTTGGCACCCACTAAGGAACACACTGAACATCTCCTTTAGCTACAAGCCCTCAAAATAAAAAATACTTATCAAGTTCTTACATTTATCTCTAAGAATTTTATCTGAGATGTTATTTAACTCTCCTTGTAAATATTCAGGGCTGGCCCAGGTCTTGCTGAAATCAGAAGATTTTCAGTGCCATCTGCATGAGCATCACAGCACACAACTGGACAAGGTAGTGATTAAAATTAAGAGATTAATTATTCCTTTTAACAGCCTCACCTTTCCTTGCAGGGTTGTACAACTGAGGTCATTTACAGAGCACCACACAAGATGTGAGCTCAAAACCTCCCCAGCACACACAGCCCTGCCCTTCAGCCACAGTCCTCAGGATTTAAAAGGACCTTTCCAAATTTGTTTTGTTTTAAATACATTAAAAAGTCTTTCCCACTGAAGTGGGTGGATTTTCCAGTGAACTCCAGCACTTAACCCTGCAGCATTTTGCTATTTCAAGATTAGAGGACGGGTTTCAAAATTTGTCCTGTACAACAAATATCTGCATGAGGTTCTGATGACGTTGCACTGAGACTCAGAGCCATCCTGGAATAGAAAACAATCCAGGCAACAATATTTGGCTCTGGATAGAAATTTTCCCAGAAGTTCAGGAGTAACTGCCTCCTTTCTGTTAAAGTTCCAAGTAATCCTGCCTGGGCTCCTGTGCATGGCTCCTGAGGCCAACATGCATGCTGCATGACGTGTCAAAATTAAATATTCCATCATTAATCATTTATATTATACCTTTCCCAAGTATTTTAGTTCTAAAGATGAAGGGGGATAGTCCTGAAACAGTTTTACCTTCTGTACAAACAGACTCTGTGAGGTCTCCAGCATTTCCCTTCACAAGGAACTACAACAGATTTGCATTATTTCTGATTGAAACCAGTTTGGTGTGCTATGAAAAAAAGTCCAGCTGGAGCATTTTACTACCACAGCTGACCACAAGATGGAAATCCTTTTCCACAAGATGTCTCCTGATTAGGAAAAGTACTAATGAGAAATTTCTCTTTCCAGGAAAATGTTTTAGAGGAAGCAAAGGAGGATTCTCATCCCCCCAGCAACTTCTCTTGGAGGCTTCATCGATTTTAATTTGATCAAAGCCAAGTTTTCCTGGGAAGTTTTCCCTTTCCTAGGAGGGCAGCTCCAGTCAGGAATCATTCTGATGGAACCCCTCTCTGATCTGGGCCAGCAGCTCAGGCACAGCAGGCGCAGAAAGCACCATGGAAGTGTTCACTGTCACATTTGGAAATGTGCAGGATAAAGTAAACTCTTCCCTCATTCCACTGCAGGTTATTTTTAGAGTTCAAAATCCCTCTGAGGAGCAGCTCCAGCCACCTCAAGCCTGGCATGGCAGAGCTCAGGAGCTCTGTGGGGTTTTACACCCAACCTGCTGCCCTGCGCAGCCAAAACCACTGGGCGCGATCTGAACACCAAATGTAATTTATTTTTGTGATTGCTGATTTACAGAGGAGTGCAGAGGCTTGCACTGGGATGGCACCGGGCACTAACAGAGCCCAAAGGCCATTGCTGTCCCCAGGGGCAGGGACAGGGTGGGAGATGTGTCCCTTTCCCACCTCTGTGGGATTTCTGCAGCTCCCAGGGCGGGGATGCTGCAGGGACCCTCACAGCCCCAGCCAGGCTCACTCCAGCTGCTTTTGAGCTGCAAACCATTGCAGCCAGGAGATGAAAGAGGAGCTCCCATGATTTTCATTATCTGATGGTGCTTTCCACTCCAAATCCAACCAAGCAGCAGGCAGGGAGCTGCACTTGCAGACAGACAGGACATTTGCATCTGCTCTGCTGATTACAGGAGCTGCACATTTCACTTTAAACATCAATGGGTTGCAACTGCTATTCAAATGATATGGAAATTGCTACTTTATACTGAAATGTCCCTTAAGCAACAAAGCAAAAGATTAGCACAGGGCTTTGGTTTTTATCTTTTATCTTCTTTTCATTTTAATAAAACACTGTGGTGCCAGTGGAAAACTCTTTGATGGCTCAGGAACAACACCTGTATCTTTGAACATTGTATTTGTACCAAGCTGCAGAATATTTGAATCCTTTTGTGCAACTATTATGACAACAATTTCCAACTAAAATGTCATTCTTTATCTGAGACAATGAATTAACTTAATTTTCACAAGACTTCTTCCCCAGAAAAATAAACCCAGGCTATATGGATAATAGTTCAAGGCAATGAAGGTACCACCACCAATTTATGATTGTTTTCAGATTCAGATGAACTTTATCAGCTGGATGCCTGTCCTGTTCCCACACACCCAATAAATATTTCTCATATGACCAAACTCACTCAAGATTGAATCCTATCTGTCTATAGCAGTATTTAGTAGAGTCACTGCACATAAGAACCAGACCACAGTGCGAATTTTTCCCATTGAAGCTGTCATAAGGAAAATCAGTTGCATTCCAACAGTTTTCAGGAATTATCTTTTCATCTCTGCCCAGCTCTGCACCTGTTTATGCAATCCTAAATAAGCAGCTTTTCAGTGAATTTTAATGGTAAATTTCACTCTGGGCAGAAGAGGTAAGGGATGTATAAAGATACAGCACTAGACTTCCTAAAATCAACAGATTTTGAAAGTTAGTGCAAGTTATTGATATGGCAGAGAAACATGAGCAAAGAGGGATCACTGGCTTCTGATTACCTTGAGGGGATTTATAACAAAGGGTCCAAGAGGAACATCATCCTTGTCCCCTCTCAGCAGGGCTATTTCTGAAGAAAAAAGTAAAAGCACATTACAAACAAAATTATTTTTTAAAAAACCCAATGCAGACACATTGACAGAATTAATTTGCAAAGCACTCTGTCTATAGACTCATATTTGTATTCTGATGTCAAAGATTTGGGGCTTTGGGGTGCTGAAAGGTGGGAAATTATCCCCTCCTGACCAAATCAGACATATTGCTATTCTTGACATTAATTATTTTAGAAAGTAGAACACTGAACTCAGCCTGTGGGATTTGTGTTCTATAAGCATCCAGCAGAGATCTGGAGAGAAACCTTCAATTCTTCATGAGCAGGTTCAGAACAGAGATGCAAACAGAATGAGCAAGCAGCAACTCCTTTCTGTCAGGAACAAGTTTCAGTGCATCACCCACAAGAGACAGCTCCGCCCAATTCCAAAGTTCCTACATCATCCAGGGGTGCAAACCCAAACCCTGCTCTTACCCACCTGCCCCTGCCATCCCGCTTCCTTTAGTGGAGTTTTTTCCTCACAACTGCAAAAATAACAGCATTATTCCAAAACATCCACACTGCATTCCTCACTCTGAACCCATCACAGCACATCCACACAGGAGCTCTGATAACCACGCTCACACTTTGGGGTTTTTTAGTGCCATTATGAATAGTTGTGAATATTTATGCCCATTTCCAGGCTGTGCCCCCTGGTTTGCACAGGGCACAGGTTGTTTCAGCAGCTGAAGCATTTCATTAGCATCTGACAGCTGCTGAAAGGGAGCAAATAGGTGGTGCCAGGCGTTGTGGAGCTGGCAGGTGATCACAGCATCATTACCAGGGACAAGGAGGGCTCCTCTGCACTGCCCAGACCTGCCTGGTGCAGGGGAGATTTAATTATCACCCCCAAATGGGCAGGTGGGGAAGGTGAGGACCTGACAGGAGCAGAGAGTGGGCACAGGGCACAGCTGGCAGTAACCAACCCCTAAATCAAGGCCCACACTCCGGCTCCACGCTCAGCAAATGTTCAGGTGGAATCCAAAACAAAGCAGCAGAACCTTGTTCACAGAGGATGCTTGGATGGGGTGTGCTCAGGCAGGAAACTGGGATTTCACAGGGAAAATCTGGGAGCAGGGAGAAGATACCCAGCACACAGGGCATGGACAGATACTGAGAGGGGCCTGAAGGAAAATATTCCTTGGCCTTCAACCCACCACCATCCTCTGCTCCAGGGATGCCTCGTGGATTTGATTCTCAGGATTGGCCAACAAATTGTAATTGTGCTCAGAGGGAGATGAACCTCGTGCCCTGGGTAGGCAAGGCCCATGATTTTCCACCCCAAATGGGCACCCATGGGAATGTGAACAAAATCCTGCTCACATTTACCCCTCCAGGTGGAACAAGTTGCACACACAGCATGAAAAAGGTGCTGCTGGATTTTTTTTTTCAAGTCATGGCACATTGCTTTGTCAGAAACAAACTAAATGCAAGTGTTGGGATGGTTAAATGCACAGAACAGAGGTACAGCCCTTCTGAGATGCTGGAAATGCTTCTTTTCATATCCCACTAATGAACAAAATCATTCCACTCAAGGCAATTACATAAGTTATTTAAAAAATAATTATGTAAAAGCAGGAAATGTCAACATGCACATTACTTGCTTTCAAACCATTTTCTTGGCAACCAACCCATCTGTTCTACCTCAATCTTCCTTCCAAAAGAGAATTAATGTTCCTCTTCATCAGCTTAACATTTGAGGAAGTTCTGAAATTACTTTACCTGCACAGCATCACCTTCCTCGAGCTGCTTTCCCCACACTTGCATTCTTTTTTTGCTTCTCTGTGTGAACAATTACCATTGTAAACACACATATATACCAGTTTTCAAGAGAAAAAAAAGGCCATACTCAATAGCAACATAAATTTGGGTTGTAAATTGCCACACAGCACAGTCACATTGTAAACAAGGCTGTCCATGTACAGCTCCACTGCCTTTGATGCCCAGCCAGAACTGGATCTTTTCAACATTTTCTTATTAAGGACAAATTACAAAACAAACCGAGGGTGCTCGAGTGAGAGGCCTTGATGGGAGCAGTGTCCAGGTGCCAGGGTTTCTGTGTTAGATGGTGACAGAGCCTTGCAAACACTGCAGCCTCTTCTCCGGAGACTCAGAATCTGCAATTTTAGTAAAATCATTCTGGTTAATGCGTACTTTATACTGAGGAGGTATCGTGGTACCTATACTGAGGTCTTGGCACTTTATACTGAGGCTGCCTGCCTCCTCAGACACAAATATATCTTTGCTCCTATTCTCGATTTCACTTGTATTATTGGAAATACACCCCACTTTCCTGGAAGCAGATGCACGGTTCACAAACCTGGAAGCAGATGCACAATTCACAAACCTGGGAGCCAATAAGAGCAGTAAATTTCAGACACTTATGTCTAAAACCATCAAAGTGAAGAGATGACCCCCGTTACCCAGTCCCAAGGCTCACAAAGTGCTCACTGCTGCCTGTTTGTGCAATGCATTTTTAAAGCAGGCACTGTTTAAAATATGCACAATTAATATTAACAAAGAGCTGTGGATCCCAGTGTGAGGGGCTGGAACAAGTGCTGCCTTCTGTCTGCTGTGCACTGACCTTTGCATGTATTTTTAGGCACTGTCCTATAAGTAATGTGTCTTGCACAAATTACTTCTGCCCAGATATAAAGCAACATTACCCAGGGGAGGGAGAGGGCAACATGGGGGGGAATTTGTGTTTGCTAAAATTGGGAAAAATAGAAAAGTACCAGGTTTTATAAGAGGATTTTTAAACTGAATTTTACAGGCATTCACAATGGACTGAAGTGTAGTGTCATTCTCCCATTTTTTGAGTAAAGAATACAGCAATCAGTTCCTTGCAAGAAAAACAGAATTAATAGAATCAATGATATATTTAATTAGAAGTGCTTGTGTCTCTCAGGGAGGACAAAGATTAATTTAGGTAACTACTCAAAATTTTCAATCTTTGTAACTTTAAGCTAAGAACTAAAGTAGAAATCTGTGTGGAAAAATGCTGTTGGAAGGGATTGCTCCCGTAGCCACAGGAAAAATCAAACTGCACTATGTTCTGTGGTATATAAGTGGCTCACACAGCTATGTAGCAATATGTATTAATAATGGGCAGGTCTAGGAAATTACATGAATATAAGGTTGAAAAAAACAAAATAAACTGCCAAATAAAAAAAATGGATTTGTCTGTGTGGTTACTCCACAGAGAAAAAACCTAATGTAACTGTTCCTCCCCACTTATAATTAGAAAAATCAATGTTAAAGATTAATCCTCAGCATCTGAAGGATGAAACATGACCTAAGTTGGCTTTTTCTTTCTTTTTAGCCAAGATTTCTGAAAGAAAAAATAAAGGAGGGAAATAATACTCAATATGAAACTGCCTCTGATGCAGAGAAAAGAACCAGGGCATGATTGCATAAAGGATCTCTTACTTTAGGTGACACTGTCAGACAATTTTCCTCCCTGGTACATTGCCATTAGGCTCCTCATGAAGCTCATTTCTTTAAAACTCACCCACAATGACCCCATGGCAACACAATGACTTGGTTTAACTCACACCAAACTATGAAGAAATTAAAAAGAAAAAGTCATTAAATCAGATTGAGAGGTGTAGTCCACAGCAGTTTTTCATTTAAGACTTGGATAATAAATTCCTCTGGTGTAATGGTGCCACCAGCAGATAATAGTTAGAACTGGGTTTAGCTGTAAAACCTACATGGATATAAATTTCTCTGTAGAGGATATTTAAGCTTCCAAGAATATATCCTTTAATTTTTAAAAACAATATTTTGATAAGAACATGGAGCTAAACATTGGTTCTAAATGTGAACTATCAGTAGATAAAACTTTGTATTCATAATCCTCAGTGTAAGATCCTCTGTGATTTATAAAGATGTGGAAGTGTTTGGGACAGCATGGGGGTTTTTCCCACAGCAAAACCTGGTGATTTTCATGCCCAAACAAGTGACAAACATTGGAGCAGTAACAGCAACACTAAACTGAGAGAGATTAATGACTGGAACTCAGTTTTGTCTGTAGGAACACTGACCTGATAAACACTGAATATGGGAGTGGAGCAGAGATCCAGGATTCATCACTTCTGTTGCAGAGAGAAAACTGAGAGGATTTGTTCCTCCAGCCACTGCAGAGCTGAACTCCCAGCATTGCTGTCGCCTGTTTATCTACAGCACCTCCATTACATTTTAAATTATCACTTCTCATTCAAATTTACTTAGAGGGTTTAGGAATCTGGAATATAATCACAATGGGAGGAAATCCCTGCCATGCAGGTGTGGATTTCCTTTCAGCCAAGGAAATGGGAGTTAGAGCATGGTGCAGCAATGCCACCAAACCAAAAACTGCTCCAAGAGTTACTCCAGACTGAAATACAAACAGGGCAATATGAGAAGCAGATCAGTTCTCAGCAAGATCACTTTACAGATTTGGAGCACAAGGACATGTGTAGGAAACACACAAATTCTGCAATCCTTTCCAGCCACAGCCTCTCCCTGTGTGCTCTGAGGTTTACTGGAGCTGTCTGGAGCACTCCTGGCTGCCCTGCAGGGCCCAGAGCTCAATCCCACAGCTGAAAGTCACTGTCCCCCGTTGTGCACTCCCACTACTGCACCTGCATATTTGATTTCTCACACAAAAGGTCAGAAGCTTGCCAGCAGGCTGCCTGCCTCTTCAGACACACAATGCCTGCAGAAAAATAACCCCAAGGAGCTGCTTGCTGTAATTTCCTGCAATTTAAGACCATTTATTTTTAAAACTTTTGCTGCCAACCTCCCCATCTGACTGTCACCCTCTTGCTGAATTCCACCATCAGAACATAGTAATTTATTAGAGATCAAATCCAACCAGTTATTTGACTGTCTTGGTTTTAAATACTACTCAGGCTTTTTAGGCTTTTTAGCTCTGAATCCTTCTGGCTCTCTATAATTAATGTTCCTTCAGCAGAGGCAGTGAGGGCTGGCTGTGCACAGCCCCTGTTAACCCTTTGAGACCACCACAGCCCACAGTGATCCAGTCCATTATTTTGACTTCTGGCATTTGGGAATGAATTTTCCCTGGCAGTGGGATGAGTTCGGCCACTCTCCACCCACGTGCTCAGGAGCTGCTCTGCTCTTGCACATGTTCATTAGCAGATTGTGGGGTCACAGCCACACATATGGGGCTTGGGGAGGGGCTGCAGCTTCCCCAAATCTTTGGTGGCAGCTTTGAATTGAGATGAGAGAAGGGGATGGTCAAGGGGATGGATGTCTGCAGAGCCAGGTGTGCACACGGTGGTGCAGCACCAAAGGTGCACGTGAGAGCAGGGATAAGCCAGAAATTGAGCCATTTCCTGTGGAAAGGGGGCCAAAATCTCATTTTGAGTCACCAGGGAGCTGCTGTGGCAGAGAGCCAACAGAATACTGGGCTGCTCCAGCAAGGGCATCACCAACAGAAATAAAATCATCATCATCATCATCATCCCACCCAATGCAGCACTTGTCAGGCCTCAACTGCAATACTGGGGTCACTTTTGGTCCCTGCTATGCATAAAAAAGATGTGGAAAGGCTGGAGATAGTCCAGGGAAGGACCACAAAGATGATCGAAGAACTGAGAGGATGCCCCACGAGAAAAGGTTGAGAGAATTTGGGTTGTCCAGCCTCGAGAAAAGTAGGCTTAGGGAGATTTCCTCACCATGTTCCAGCTTACAAAGAAGATGGAAATTCCCTTTCTACAGGGAACATCTTTTGCAGAAAAATCTCCCCAGTGCTGGACACTTTTAAGATTCAGCTGGGCCATCCTACCAAGGCTGTGATTTTGTCTAGAAGGGTTCAGTCATAAGATCCCTGAGGTCCTTCCCAACCTGGTATTCTATGGCTCTATGAAAAATATTTATGAGTAAATATTGAATTTATTCCTACATTGAAAGATAATCTCCTGAGCTCTTTAGGTCAATATTAGCATAGCCCAGAGGGGTCAAATAGCAGATATTTGGCAAGAAGTAAAAACCACTGCACAGTAAAAGGAGGTTGACAGTGAACACATTTTCCTTTAAATTTTAGCATCTTGTTACCATACTTTTTTTCCTCCAGCTCTGACCTATAGCCATGAATGGCAAAAAAAATAAAGCCAAGAATAGGAAAACAACAATATTAATCAAGGTCTACTCTCAGATATATATTTTTCCTAGTGAGTATTTCATAGTTAGGAGAGCTGAATTTGACCTTGAAACATTCCAATAATCCCTCCTCAAACAAATTCACAGAAAAATTACTATATTTGATATTTACTTATTAGAAATTGCAACTGCCATTGGAATTCTGAAGGGGCTGCCCTAAGAAAGCCTTTCTGGGTGAACTATTTAAGGCAGTATCCTTGATTGAACTTCCAGCATTTTAGCTAATTTGACCATGTTTGTCTTCTACCCAAAGCACTCCCAGCAAAAATAGCTGAGAGAGCTCCTGTGCAGCAAGAACTCTGCTTTTTGCAGTTCTCTTTTGCTGTATTTTAAGAAGATTTTTTCCCAAGTCTCTTATCAAATAGCTTTTAGTAGTGACAGATATGTTTGGTGTAAGCCTGTTGGTTTCCCACGAGCAAGAGCTTCAGGGGAAATTCAAGAGTATATTTCAATTATAGACACTGAATGAATCATAGATAAATACCAGGATCTCTGGAAGCACAAAATACTGTTTTCTGTTTAGATAAATAAGTGGCAAAAGGCATAAACCAAATGACAATAGTATCAGATTATAGCTGTTATTGAACTAATATAAAACATGTAAAACTCTATTCTGAGCCACACTTTTGTTATTTCAAAGGAATTTCCACCAAAGAAAGCAATTTTTCAGACTGCATGCATATTCTACTGGGCTAAGTGGAGTCTGAAACCTATAAACAATTTGTACTAATCTAATTATAAATGTACTAATTTGTGTTGGCACAAGACCATGCTACTACCTACTTATTTCATAATAGTAAAGACAAGTTTAAATTAGTACTTTCAGGAGAGGTATATGATGTAAAACCATTATGTGTCTGACAGCAGAGCTTTCATCAGGGTGGAAAACCCCAGCAATTTCACTGAATAAAAAGGAAACCTGACTGGATAAATTGCAAGAGGAGAGCAAATCTTTGTTGCTATCCCCACACTGGGGTGCAGTTTAGAGACAGCTCTGCCCCATCACACTCCCTTGGAGTCAATGCAGAAAAATCCAGGAAGGAGGAAACAACAGCAGATTAAAAGCCACCAAAGCAGCTTCCAGAAAATGTTCTTCTGGCCCTGCCTTTGTGTCAGTGTGGGTCCAGAGGAACACGCCTGGACCTGCCCCAGAGAGGAACCAGCCTTTGTTCAGAGCAGCGCTGGGCTGCCCTGCGCTTCTTCATTCCGTCAGCCCTGGAGCCACAGAAGGTGAGACAGGGCACACAGAGCCTGGGAGGGCAGTGAAAACGCTGCTCAGAAAAGGGCTGGGGGCTCACTCACCTTCCCCACCAGCCGCTGGGCAATCCTGATCCTTTGTGGGGCTTTGGCGGAAAACAAACTCTGCAAAAGCTTCTTGCAAAAACAAACTGTGCTTCCCATCCCTCGGGCCTCTCTGGTAAATGAAAAACTCCCCTATGGGCAAAGAAACAGTCTGTTAAAATGGGAAGTGTTGTGTGTTATGCACAACATTCAAACAGTTTGAGGTAAAAAACACAATCTGATTGTTGTGTTTGAGGTAGTTCCTGCCTTTTCAATTCCTTCTTACTGAGCACAACCTCTAGTGAATATTTCTTATTCTTCATATAATAAAGTCCTAAGTGCTAAGGGCTCACTGATTAATAATGGCATTATTTCCCCAGTTTCATTCAGCAATGCAACCACAAAGCTTTTGGATTTCTGGGCTGTGTGAAGGGGTATGAAAAAAGCTAGTTTTGTGTCAGGACTAGCTTGTGTCCTGTTACGGTTCACTCTGCAACAAAAAAGCTTTTTGTATTAAATTGTGATGAAGTCACTGGACAAACTCTAGAAAAATGAATCAATCACTGTAAGAAAAAGATGCCCTTTCAAGTTAAATATTATGAATTATGTATACTCATTCATGCTGCTTATTGATATTTGTTGTGAAGTAACAACAGCTTGTGTATTCATCAAAGGGTTTAACACTAAATAGTAATTTAATGTTTAAATCACAATTACTTCCCTGTTTCACAATGCAACTATTTCCTAATCACCTGCCAAGAGGAGAAAAAAAAAAATCAAAATAGCTTTCTCCATTTCTATCTGATGAAGGAACTTTTTTGATTTAAGGCACAGGATGAGGTTCACTGCCAAGAAGATTCACCAGCAGCCACTGCCTGAGAGGAGCTGCATCCTCAGGGAGCAATTACAGCAATTATCTGGATGGATCCTCTCATCAGCGACCTTTGACTCATCCCCTACGAACTGTCAGGCTCCATCACAGATGGGGAAAGCAGTTTCATTGTTCCCACCATCAGCTGCTGCTGAGAGGGAGGAACCCCCGAGGCTCAGCCCGAATGCCCACAGTGCCCTCCTGCATCCCTGGCAGGACCTGGAGCTGGCAGGATCAACCACAGCACCCTGCACACCTCTACATCCATCACAGGCATTGGGAGGAAACAGAAAATATCCCGTTGTGTCCAATGTCCAGGTGCATTTCCTAATGCTAACAGGTGGGGTTTGTTGCTTGTGCATCACTCCTTGGAAGTTTGGCCCAAAAGAAGACACACCTTTCATCTAACCAGAATGAATTTACTATCTGTAGTTACTATAAACTTACAGTTCTGCAAAAATGGAGCACAGTCTTACCCCTAACACTATCATGACATTTATTATCCCACAAATTTTACTGGAGCAAAACTGCAAAAGTTTTGTCAGAGGACATGGCCTGGAAGGTACAGCTCATGTAAAATTAAACTATTTCAATTCACAGTCAGTAAAGCTAAATGGTGAAAGGACAAACAGCTCCCTTCAAGCAGCAGGACATTTAAAATGGGATTGGCAAATACCAACTAAAAACAGCTTCACAACTTTCACTTTGCAGTGAAACAGCTGATCCTATAACAGAACAAAAAATCACCTTTGCCATAAAGGGACTTGAGCTTAGTTGTCTCAGCCTACAGCTCTTCCAGAAGAAGGATGTCAGTTCCAGGCTTAATTATAATCACCATTAGCTGCTACCTACCATTTAATTAGTTGGTAATAAAAGCTAGTATCTTTCTTATCAAAGCAATCAGCAGTGTCACTCCTTTGCATTCCCCTCATTAGCTGCAAATGTTATGTGGCAGAGCAGGGATAGAACCAATAATAGTTCAATTTGGGGAAAACAAAAAACCAAGCCCAAAAGTTAAAAATAAAATAATTTAGAGAAGCAACTCAAACAGTCAGCTACCAAAGGAGATAGAAACTAAATTCTTCATTGTCAAGTGCCAATTCAAAGTGAAAACAGATTGAACCAAAACTGTCCAAAACTGCTTTCCCATTTTGTAATGCTCACACCCCTAACGCCAGACAGAGCCCAGCTGTTTCTGCCACTGACTTCAAACAATAGCTGGGCTGTTTAAAAGCTTAAAAGCTGTTTAAAACAGGGAATGATGTTTGCCTGAAGACATACTTTATTAATGCAAATTGCTTTCAAATGCACATCCAGTTTCTTAAGCAAAACAAACCCGAGATTTCAAACGGAGTGGAAGTCAATGCTAGAGCCATACCCAACCTGTCAGCCACAATTCAGTCACCCATTAGGAGTCAGCTTGCATTCTGCAAAAGGGGCCTCCAAGGTTTGTATCAAAGGAAAATGTTTTTAATTTCACTCTTCCTGCTTTAGAAAGGCCTTGAGATTTCAGAGTTTGTGTCTTCTTTTTGGACCTTCCAATTAGCACCAGCTTGCTCGTCCAGGATGCTGCACTCCACTCATGCCCATGGCTGTTAGTCATGCTGCCACAGTGCCTTCCTATCAGCTTAAGCACTGACCTTTAAGAAGTTATAAATGTTATTTCAGCTTTAATATTCTGATTTTAATGTCTCTGGAAGTGATTAACAGCACTAGCTTTATGTCTTCAGGTCCTTGCCTATTTGCTCACCACCTTCTGCTAATGTAACTTAATCAGCACATGCTGCAGCTCCCCAGGTTTCTATTTCTGGTTCAGTGAGATTGAAGTAGTAATGAGCAGAGCACACTGTGGGTTTCATTGCTCCTGAAAGGAAGAGGATTAAATCAGAGATTCATTTTGTTCTGTGTGTCATCTTTCTCATCTGTATAATGGAGACAACACAGCTATGGCTGAGAGACAGAGAGGCTTCCTCACAACAACAATTAAACTCCCATCTGTTAATTTTTTTGTCAGTTATCTTTGCAGTGTAGTTGTGAGATTGTTAAATAATCAAACTCATGTAACTAACAGAAAAGTAATCATGGCAAGGATCTCCAGGAATGTGCCGACAGACAGCAGACAAGTTTCCCCGATCCAGACTCAGCAGTCAGCAAAAAGATTTGAAAGACAGGAAAGAGACTAGTTTGGATACAAAGGAGAGGATGGCAGGAACGTTACGATGACAATTCAAGAAAATTTCTTGGAACAGTTACAAAAATGGAAATCAGCTGGAAATCCATAATTTCCTTGTATAGTGTGCAAGAATAATGCTTAGACAGTGAGTAAAGACCATCTCATGGTAAAATGTCACATCACAGCATGAGAAGTCCCAGTCCTTGTGGTGACGCTGATTGTGCACCATTTCCACATTGTTGTGTCAACACTTACCTTGGAGAATGCTTGAAAAAAATCTACTGGATTTGACAAGTTCCTCCTTTATCAAAGGGCCAGGTCACTCCTCATGGCCTGTGCCCACTTCACCTCACTTAAAAGGACTTTTTAAAATTCCCCTAACAAATGTGTTGCTTGTTAAAAGCCCTAACATCTCTTTAAGATTTCTTAGATAAGCTGCTTAAATTATCAACAAACATTAACTTTCTTGCTATGTTAAAAAGATTTATCAGCAACAGAAAATAGATTAACATGCCCTAGTGCAGGCTCCCTGCACCTGCCTTGCACTGGTGCCACTGCCCTGACCCTCCATGGAGCAGCTCAGGCAAAGGGAAACACAAACACAGAAAAGGCACGAGCAGGGCTGAAGAGCTGTCACAGTCCCTGAACAGCAGGGACCAGCTCAGCCTCCATCAGTCCCACTGGGAGAAAATTCCTGTTCCAGGCACAAGGCAGCCCCAGCCTTGCTCAGCAGAACACAAGGCAGCAGCACACTCCCTTCCTCTCTCCTGGTGGCGGCATTAGGAACATGCTAAAGGAAAGAAAAAGCTGTTTTTGTATCGCCTGGACACGGCCAAAGCGATGGAGGGACGGGCCGAGGGAAACTGAGGCAGCAATTCCAGAACCTCGAGCGGCTCCCGGAGCTGCCGCGGCCCCGTGCTGCCACCTGCGGGCAGCAACGGGAATGAGCACGGCCGGGAGCGACCGGTACCGGACCGGGAGTGACCGCGGCCGGGAATGACCATGGCCAGATCCAACACCGGGAACGACCACGGCCGGGAATGACCGATACCAGATCCAACACCGGGAGTGACCATGGCCAGGAATGACCGATCCCAGATCCAACACCAGGAATGATCGATACCAGATCCAACACCGGGAATGACCGATCCCAGATCCAACACCGGGAACGACCACGGCCGGGAATGACCGATCCCAGATCCAACACCAGGAATGACCACGGCCGGGAATGACCATGGCCAGATCCAACACCGGGAACGACCACGCCGGGAATGACCGATACCAGATCCAACACAGGGAATGACCACGGCCGGGAATGACCGATCCCAGATCCAACACCAGGAATGACCACGGCCAGGAATGACCGATCCCAGATCCAACACCAGGAACGACCACGGCCGGGAGTGACCGATCCCAGATCCAACACCGGGAACGACCACGCCGGGAATGACCGATACCAGATCCAACACCAGGAATGACCACGGCCAGGAATGACCAATACCAGATCCAACACCAGGAATGACCGATACCAGATCCAACACCAGGAATGACCACGGCCAGGAATGACCGATACCAGATCCAACACCAGGAATGACCGATATCGGCACCGGGAGTGACCACGGCCGGGAATGACCGATCCCAGATCCAACACCAGGAATGACCACGGCCGGGAATGATCGATACCAGATCCAACACAGGGAATGACCGATCCCAGATCCAACACCAGGAATGACCGTTATTGGCACCAGGAGTGACCACGGCCAGGAATGACCGATACCAGACCCAAGAGTGCCCACGGCCAGGGATGACCGATCCCAAACCAGCCCTGCCCCTGAACTCCAGCAGGAGCTCCTGCAGGAACACCAGAGCCAAATTCCAGTCTCAGCTCCTTCTTCTTTTGTCCAGGATTCTTTTGAGGTCAATTCTTCCAAATTTCAGGATGCAGCTCATTCTAATTGACACATCACTTCCACAGGGTCACGTCACATTTTAGCATCATTGAAGCTACTCCTGTGTCAAGTCTGTTTCATTACAGAGCCAAAATTCTAAAAGAATGTATCCAAAGGCCTGGTTTTACTCTTTCTCTGCATTTTATCTGCTGGGTCTGTGAAAACTGTATTTCCTCACACATTAACTATTTAAAGCATAGACAATTTCAGCTTGCAGAGGAAACTCAGCATGCAAGTTTCCTCTTCTTTCCCAAATAACTGAATTATCTCAGAACACTGTTACATAATGCTACAGAACACTCCAGTATTATCTGTTTCAGACATGAATAATTCCTCTGTATTTAACAACTCCTCCACAATTAGTAAGTTAAAATATTTTAAATTTGGCATCTGTTCAGAATATGCATTGCTTTAAAAGATATTAATACATATCTACTGGTCCAAAATATGTGAGTAATATAATGAAATTAAATTATCTCTGTAAAATATAAATCAGAATAGTGATGCAAATATTTGCATTTGCATAGTTATGCAAACTCTTAATCATGAAGAACAATCACTGCTGTAGAAAAGCATAAGGCCACTAGGAATGGCTCCTGAGGAGGTCAAAGCATTCTTTCTTCATTTCCAAAATGACACATTCATAGCTTCTAACTACTGAAATAATAATTTGAAAGTTCAGAGATAAAAATATCTTTTATTACTACATTCACATTCCACTCTATGTAGTCTGATTTTTAGATGTCAGCACAGAATGAGTCAGCTTTGTTATTAACAATTCAAATGAACAATATATATTCAGCAAATTGATCAAGGAATTTAAACAACTTCTAAAATTAATTTTAACCAAGCAATCTGCTGCTTAGAATTTATAACACAAATGGAAACAGCTCAACAAGAATAAAGTTAACAATATTATTGAAGCAATCATAATGAACAAAAGTATTCTTAAGTCCTGTCACTTGTAAGAACAAATGAACTTCCTGAAATCTTACCAGCATGAAAACAGACACAGAGCAATCAATATGAAACTTTATGAACACTGAAGTAACAGATCTGCAATGGAGGGACAGAATGAATAAGGAACCAAAATTAATTCAAGCCCTCTGACTTTTCAGGGTTAGCTACAAAACTGAAGGAGGTTTCTGTTACCACAGTGGTAATTCCTGTTCATGTGTTTGACTGAGATGATTGATGAAGGTCTTGGTGAGGCCTTTGGTGTGGTGTCTATAAATGGGATTATTTATTTAAGGCTGCAATTATCTCCTGCTAATCCCAACATCCTCCCTTATCTGCTCACTGGGCACAGAGATACTGGGGACACTGCATGGCCCAAAGCTCCTGGCCCTGCTCTGGTCACAGAACAGCTGCTGAACTAAACAAGTTACCCTGGAACAGGCATGTAGACATGTCACCAAGTACAGGATAAAGGTGCTATGTTAATAAACTAACTGGCAAAAACGTAAAGATTCATTGTTTCATTTTTGAAAGTAAAAAAGTTAAAAGTTGCAGTTGCTGTGAGCCTGCAGCTCACCTGGGGTGCCCAGCACAGGAATTCTGTTCCTGCCCACATCAGCAGAACCTGCAAGCACAGCCTGCCCCACCTGCAAACCCAAACCATTTCATACTGGTCAAATTCCACACCAAAATGGAGTTAAACACAGATGTTAACCTTGAAATTGGGATGAGGGTTTGGCATCCCAATTAAATTCAGTTGTTACATGACCTAATATTATTAATATTTGCTAGTTATGCTGGCACTTATTTTTAATGAAATGTAACACAAGAATAGCAGCATTAAATATGAATATTTAAAAAGTATTTAAGATTTTATGAGGCTTCCAAGTATTAATTATAAATTACAAAAAAAAAAGTGTGAACAGAGCATAAATGGCAATTGTGATCATTGTAGTGAATCAGAAAAATTAATAGTACTTACTGCAATGACTCTAGTAATCATTAAGAGTTAAACCCAGTAGTTCTTATAACCTAAGGAAAGTTAGAGAATTGTATTTGACAGTTAAATTATTTTCTGATTTTTAAGTGTACTATAAACATGAGCTTTCCTAAGTAACACAGTTGTGCTTTATTGAAGATCTAATTAATTGGGTGTGGTGTGGATCTGGTGCTAAATGGAGGATCACAAACTTACAAGGAGCACTTGCAAGGCTGGTTAAAGAAAACAGATCCCACCTGCATCCAAGAAAGAATCAGCTTAAGGTCACACAAGGTTTCACATTCCCAGAATATGGGGTCGTCCACACTTCTCTGCCACCCTGCTCCTGCTTCATTTTTGCCATGCAGTTCTGTTTCCCCAGCTAAGTGAGCTGAGAAAAACTCAGACAAAAGATTAGTTTCTAATTACCAGCAGTATGAGGCATAAAAAATGGTGCTTTTCCACAAAATTGTGTCATGCATTCTATTGCATCATGAATTCGATTAGAAACTAAAGTGTTTGCAGAAAGGAGATTTAGTAAATGTACCTTGTACTAAAAAATCATTGCCTTTCATGTGCTTACCTCAGCAAAGTATAAGCACTGAAATTCAGGCAGCTCTCAGTGATACTGAGGGATAAACTTGCCTCAGATCAGTCTGCAATTTTGTGAGTAAAGCTGGCAAAAAACCAATGAAAGGGGAAACAACCAATCTATTTTTTAATAAATAACTCTGAAATTAGCTGATTTTTGCCACTCTGTTATTACCTGTATGTAATAAACCAGGTGAAAGTTGCCTCTAACTTTCCCATTTTGCAATGGTATTTAGGTCACACAGTAGAAACTGCAGCAAGAAGAAACATGAGCACATGAGAAGGGCTTCAACAGCTTCCAACCAGCATCTTTTCCACCTTTCTAACTGGAGGTAGTTCCACACTTTGAGTTACAACTACTGAGAACAAGGAAGACCAATCTGTTTGTGCATTGTTTGTCCATCATGCTGAGGATCCATTTAATGAGCTGCTTCTGCTCTGTGTTCCCTTGGAGTTGCTGTTTCTGTCCCATCTGAAACAGGAATAATCTCACTGGCACAATGTTCATTTTTCACAGTAGAGTCATCTGGGAATAATTTCAGGGCAACTTTGAAAAAAAAAAATTAAATATTGGGATGATTAATCAGAAAGACAAGCAAATATTTCAATAAATTTAACAAGTATGCGATTTAATTTAGTGGAGAAAATGCTGCCAATATGTAACTAAAGCACATCTTTTATCTTGCACTTTACTTGGGGAATGAATTTATCTTCTGTTGAATATTACATTACAAGCCATGTTACTGAGTTTGGTATTCTCATCAGAGGAAAACTAAGCATTTTTTAACTGGAAATTTAATTATCATAGGCATGCTTTTTCTTTTTTAAGTATTAGCAACAGCAAATCACTGACAGCCCCAGTCTCACAAGTCATCATCTGCAAAGCCACACTGAGGATCCCACAGGCCCCTTCAAGTTGTGCAAGTGGACAGTGATATATTTAAATACTTGCAAATGTCAGTTTTGGGGAAAAACCTTCTGGAACAGCACAGAAATTTCTAGGTTTTGTGTGAGTCAATTAATGAACTGAATATTTGCATGAACAACATCTGAAGACACATTATCACAGCCCTAGAAAATCAAGCTTTCAGATGAAGGTATTTACAAGATATCAAAAAGAAATTGTTTGCATGTAGGAAAACATTAATAAGCAGCAAAATCTAATTACTGCAAAAACATAAACACTGCAGCTGTAACACTTCTCTCTAACCATACCATTACAGCCTCACCAGTGAAAACAGAAGTGTCAATGCTAATGTAAACTCAGCTGCTGATATATATTCATTAGATTCAGAAAAGCTACAACATTTTTTCTTCTTACCATGTCTAATTTTCTCTCAGTGCAGATACAATCTGATACAAAGGGTGAGGTTTAGGGACACCTAGGCCTAAGGTGTATCTCCATTCTTGTCTCTTACTCCACAAAGATCATCTGAGAGCATTGCTAAAAAGGGAGGCAGGGATGGTACCTGTGCAGAGACCCAACTCACACAACAAGAATTTCTGACACACAATAAAGCCTGTTCTCAAGTATTCTTCCATTATTAGCTCCACTGTGAAACAGCAATTAAGCAGCAGGGAAGATTCAATGCCTTAGCCTTTTAGTCTTGATTCTAATTTACATGATTAAATCCTAACTTAGTCACTGATTACCTTCTGCCTTAGCACACTTCGGGTTCTCATGGATTTTAGTTTTGCCTTTCCTTCCTTTTCTGGGTGTAGCAGTTTTTGCCCTCACCAATCCACGATTTTCAGCATGCTTACATATATTACTCTGTTAGCATAATGAAGAATAAATATATCAATCAAATCTTAATCTATGTAAGCAATTTAACAGACACAAAGCAAATATAGTTCTGACAGACAAATTCTGGAACACTAAGTGGAAGACTGACTTAGTTAACAACTTCCATAAAACTCCTGAAGATTTTCCAGAATATATTAAAATTCTGCTTTAAAAGAACATTGCCATTTGGTGGGTATAAAATAAAATTTATCATTTTCTGCTTCCTGGAGAAGCAATAAAGTTTCACATGTAAAATCTGTATGTGGAAAAAGGGTCACATTTACTTTGAAGTGTGCACAGTTAAGCCAAAATGAGAATATGTTCTCATTGCATATGGTTTTGAAGTGAATAATAATTTCTTACTTTCCTTGCTGAATGGGTTCTAGCTATCCTAAAAGTACTCTTTAAAATAAATTTTTCAGTTCTGACTGAATTTAGTCAGAATTCAGTCACATTTCAGGCTCAAATGCTACATTTTGTTCTTTATCACAACATCCCTGAAAGTGACTGCTCTTACTTTATACTTCTAAGCAGTCCACGTACCAAAGACTTATCAAGAAGACAGACTCATCCTTCCAGCATATCAACCTCAATTTGTGAAAGATTTACCCTGGAAATAAGCACCACTACACTATTTCAGCTGGACTGCAGTCAGAAAAGTTTTTATTTTCTTAAGGTGACTATAACCCTGGAAACTTAAAATTATATGTAGGCTTTTTTCTTACTGATCAGCTCTCTTTTCACCAACACTTCTTCTGAAAAACCAGAGGGTCACAGTGCCACAGGCATCAAGCAAATCATAAAACAGAAAAAGCTAAATATTTGCTACTTTGCATTTTAAAGAAATTAAAATATCAACCACAAGATGTCACCACATCTCCTTGCAGGAGGAATTTACCTGTAAAGCTACAAATACATTTTATTCAAAATATTGTGATAATATGAAGTCAGCTATAACATATTTGGTGAAATTTTGTGAAAATGAGAGATTTCACCTCCACTTAGCTCTATATTATGTTGTTAGTGTTTTCCTTTAGACTCACCCAAATCACTTTTTCGAGAAAGGAAAGCACTACAATGTGGACATTGGTGTTTTGGTGTTTTAGCCCATTTTCTCCATGTTTCTGTAACACATGGATTTTCATGGTACCTCTCTGAGTGAATCTGGCCTGGCAAACATAACACTCATAGCGTTTTTCACCAATTAAAAAGAAATTAAAATAAGATATGCTTAGAAACTCTACTTATTTAATATAAATTCAAATTCCCACAGAATTCAACATCCATGTTCTAACAGCAACAGTCTCCAGATCAACCAAAAGTTAATATTAGTTGACAGCGCACAAAAGGCCAAACAAGTCTCCAGAAGTTTACATAACTGATTGCAACACAAAATCTTGGCTTTCTGAGTCCACAAGTCAAACCGCTGAAGCATAAAGCCTTTCATATAATTGTAAACTAGGAATTAGGAACTATTTTAAATTGTCATCTATTCTTCCTTGAATACTTCATGTACAAAAATGCAGAGTTATCTTCAAATATGCAAGGAGACAAAGTAAACAGCAGTAAAACATCATGGTAAGAGTGACACACCATCAGCCATTGATAATGGTGGGAAGAGAACTTAGGAAAATATTCTCTTGCCTTTCCTCCCCAAAAAGCCACATCAGGTGTGACTACCATTAAAAAGTACATCAACACTGGCAACTGGCACAGCTTTGAACCAGCTCCAGACTGCTTCTGTGGAATTAGTCCCTGCCAGGAGTGGGTAACACTATTGAACTCTTCCAGTTGGACTCTTGTGGTTGACTCTCATAAAAAAATAATTCAGTTTAATTGCACCAAACTGTCTCAAGATATGAACCAATGCGTGACAAGTGGGGATATTTGGAAAATTTGATTCAAACCACGCTGTCACACTCTGATTCAACCTAAAACATTAATCAGAGCACAAATTACATATCATAATTGAGCCAAGTTAAACCCTGAAGTACAGGATTGATACTCACTGCCCCTGAGATGACTTGCATGTTACAGAGCTATGACAAGAACACACTGCTTTCAATCTTAAAGCAATTTAATTCTTTGTTGACCAAATTGGTTGCTGGCAATCTGGGGTCACAATAATATCTATGTTCTTAACAGAGAGTTAAAAATCTCTCACAGATACCTCTCCATGTAAAATCAACTAATTGAGAAATAAAAGAGACAACCTGACCCACAGAAAATGAAATATTTCATGAAATATTTCTCTAATATAAAAGAAGTTTAGGAGGAACAGCAAGACTAACTACTGGGATTCCAAGTGCCAAATCCAGAACACTGAAAGAGAACATGTTTTTTACGCCAAATCACAAGTTTAAAAAGGGCTAATTGTGAGGCTGAAATAAGATTGCTCTATGGATATTGAGAAGCTCAGGCCCTGGGCTTGATCACTAGCCCAGAATTCCACCTGTGTGAGTTGACATGTGCCTCTTCAGTTTGTGTAGGCATCTTTGCTGGCATGGCTGCACAGGCGGCAGGGGTAGGGCCGCTCTCCCGCATGCTGGCCTCAGACAGAAAGGAGAGATTTCCTAAAGCAACATCTACATTAGAGATGCATTTCATTAAAATATAAGCTATTTTACATGCTGCACCTACTGCAATTTTAAACTTTGTATTAATCCCAGAATTAACACTCTCACATTTGTGTTTTTCCCTGCATGATCAGCCTGTTGTGGCTTTAGGACACTTCTGCACTCTTTCCCCATTTATCTTACTTTCCTATTTAGTGTCCACATTAGCAAAATGGGAAATTTTGTAATAAAAACAAACAAAGATAAAATTTTAAAAAGAGGATACCTACTACTGTCAGGCTACTTGGATATACCAAACATGAAATTCTTTGAAAACACTCAGGAAAATAAATGAAAGATCAATCTCATTATCCAGAGTCTATTCACCTTCAAGTCCCAATGAAGCACTTTAGTTACAAAGTTTAATTCAATTCTACTTTTTAATGCTGTTTTTCTGATATGTTCTACATAAATATTGTAGGTATGTGATTAGGAGTTATCAACTGTTCAGTTCCTCCATTTATGAACACAATTAATGAATTCATTACTAGATTCCTTCAAATCTACACTACTATTCACTTAAATAAAATTAAACATGACTGCCAACCTTTGATACACAAAAGTCAAATAATCTGCATGGCAGTGCTGGAGAGCTGTTTCAGCTTTCTTCATTCAGGTAAAGCTCACAAGAATGTGAGTTCTGTAACAGCAGTGAATGCTGAATAGCTCCTTACTGAAACAAGGGAGAGAATAAGGTAATTTAGTATCAGCTGTCAGGCTTTTTAAAGATGCAAGCTATCAAAAATCTAATTATTAAGATAAGGTGCATGGAATAAAGTTCAGGATTGCTTACAGCTTTAGATCTGGATACAGCACAAATTCAGATATTGAACATCCACTAAACTGTGACAGTGATTCAATCACAGGTGCATTTCTAAAAGCCTGTGCACCCAATTCAATTGCAATTTCCAAGTGCACCCTTAAGGAGACTCTAAGGTATTTTATTCCCGATGGAGAAATTTCTAGAACTGGAAAAAACTCATACATCATCAAATATATAAACAGAATACATTAACTTCCTTTTAGACATTAGCTAGTATTGTCCTACAGTAGATGGAACATAGTGGAAATGAGGACCAAAAATGCTTTTGTAGGACCAAAATCACACAAACACATTGTCTAACAACAATTTTAGCATTAAAAAAAGAGGAAAAGCTCTTATAATGCAACTAGTTCTTAAACTAAATGAATATTAATTTGAAGCAAGACATTTGCAAATACTACATGGACAAAGAAGGGTTCCAGGAACTCAGGCTACTTGTTCCTTTTCTTCAGGATGATGGGGATGAAAAGATGTGCACACAAATGAAATGTAATGCAATGTAATGAAATGTAATGAAATATAATGAAATAAATGCATGGCACCACAGAGTTGTAGCCATCAGCCACCTTGCAGTAACTCTGCAGCACCATTACAGATAAACACAATCCATCAGCATGTCCAAGGCCATCAGCAGAGCCTGGACTTCTCATGGTTAAAAAATCTGGGCAAAAATTGGATGTACATTAAAATCCTGGCATGTGAAAACCTTCACACCCTCCCAAAAGATTCAGTAAGGCTGTACTTACTTCCACACTGGAGTATTCACATATTGTGCACTTGAAAGGCTTCTCCAAAGTGTGCTTGTACCTCCTGTGTCGTGCAAGTTCCCCTCAGGTCACAAAGGCTGTGTCACACTCACTGCATTTATGGGGTTTGTTCCCTGCAACAATGCATGTGAGACTTTTATTCAACACCACAGCAATTTGATTTGTCTGCCTTACATCAACATGCAAAATTTTTTAATAAAACCATTTCTGATATTCTGATTTTTTACATACAATAAATCATAGAATGATTTGGGTTGGAAGGGCCCTTAAAGCTCATTTTGTTCTACTCTCTGCCATGGGCAGGGACACCTTCCACTGTCCCAGGTTGCTCCAAGCCCTGCTCAACCTGGCCTTGGCATTTCCAGGGATGGGGCAGCCACAGCTTCTCTGGGCAACCTGTGCCAGTGCCTCACCACCCTCTCAGTAGAGAATATCGTCCATATATATGTACACAGTAGATTTATTATAAACACAATTTATCACTTTGCTTGATATGTTTATACAGCTAAATGAAAACATCACAGAAAATTCTATTCTGCATGTAGGAATGCAGCACAGCTGAAATCACTGTTCAGCTGACAAGAATTGTTACAACGGTACTGAACAAAATAAACAAATACACACACACAGAGTTCCTAACTACAGCCCATGTCTTCTCAGTGCAGAACGCCACAGAAAACCAGAGGAATTTCTGAGCATAAAATGATCACAGAACACGGCTCCAAGGCAGAGCCACTTGCCTGCTCACTCAGTTTTGAAGGCAGTGTGTGACACAGCATTTTCAAGCCCTGGGTACCTGTGTGTGTGTTGACATGGCTGTGCAGCAGAGCTGCCTTGGGGCAGAGGTGACACGCGTGACGTTTCTCGCCCGAATGGGTTTTCAGATGACGCCTAAGACTCCACAACTTCACTGAGGTGAACGTGCAGAAAAAACAGTTGAAAGTTTTCTTTTCTCCTGTTGGAACAAAGACACATTTACACTGTACATGCCACAAAATAATGACTTTACTTTTTTAAAAAAATTGTAGCATTTCTAATGAGTCCCTCTAGTCTGGATAAAACTACTTCAAACTTCTACATCACAGGATTCATTAAGACTTAAGTGATTTGCCCCCAGAATTGTGTTAATTGCTGGTGATACAGTTTAGAATCTAATCCCAGGAAACCTAACTCCTACCCTTGCCCTCACCACCAACACAGGATGAGATTTCCTCTCTAAGTACCATCTTTAAGACTTACAGCCTGTGCAACAAACTTCTTGATAACAACCGTATAATTAGCACTAATTAAATTTATGCAAAGATTTGGAAATTGCAGGTTAAGCTACTCCCAGCTTTCTGGTGCTCTTGAATCTGTAAAGTGCATATAAAAAAATCATGATTTGAAAGCATCTTTAAAATTACTGGTCGAATTTGAGGGGAAAAAGTCAGTTCTGTGGAGAAGTCATAGATCAAAGTTCGAGGCACAAGAGTAATGAATTTCTTTTGAGAGTAACAAGTTAAGATTAAACGTGCAACACTTTTAGTTATGAAGAAGATTTGAAACTGTGAAATGGCAAATACGTCATATTTGAAGAGTCTTTCCAGAACAGTTGTCTCAGCTCCCAAGTGTGCTCTCTGTAATGATTTTCATGCTGAGACCAAAATGCATTTCATACATTGCTTTATACCACACAGAGATGTGCAGATAACACTTTGCTTCAGTAAAAGCAAACAAAACCACTTTATTGTCATTTGTTCATTGTGGATTCATGCCCACACAAAGGAACATTGTTAGCTTTGTTAAAACTGCTCAAACGTGTTTCCTATAAAGGCTGTAACTGAACCAGGGGACACCAACAATTTGTACAGTATCCACAGAGAGCCCCAGCCAAGATACCTTAACTTCCAGATACAACACACACATTTACAGACTCAACATCATTGATGTCATCCAATTTTTACAGTACACACACAGTTTCTAGGGAAACAGATGCTTATCTGTTCTTTTCTGAGTCAGTCCTTAACTTCTGTAACATACTTTAAGGTTTCTAACATCTTAAATCAGCCATTTTCTGTTACTCTTATTTAGGCTTTGGGAAAGGCTTTGCTGACAGGTATTGATTGATAAGTGCCCACCACCCTCTGCTGGCAATGTGGAACCACTCTAAGCTCAACCATAAACCCTCAAACAAGCACATTTTGAAGCTGAACGAGTGGATCAAGACACTAAATAAATTACTAGGTTTATTCAAAGGCACTTATACAATATTAACTTTGAAATCTCCCTGGAGGTTTCAAATACCACACACTGTTCAAAAGACCATTAATTTCTAAATGCCATCCAAAATGTCTCTCCTGAACACAAGGCAGATGACATCAGCCTGAACAAGAGCTTCAAGCACTTAGGGCTGACGGTATTATTTCTTCTTCCAAATTTCCACAGAATTTTACTTAACCTAATCTAAACAATTACCACTGTGAATATTTAATGCAAAACTTCAACCTCAGTTCAAAATCTTACTTTACATGTCTTATTTAAAAATTAACTACAAAGATTATTAACTTTTTACCTTTTTCCTGTTGTGGAGCACCAGCCTCAAATTTTAGATTCTTGAGATTTCTTACAACTGTTCGTTCTGATGCAGTTGGATATTCCTGCTCTTTACTTTCATTGAAAGAGTCTGACAAATCATCACCCCCTTTGCAGCTCTGACTCTTTGTTTCCCCAACAGTGGAAAAAACTTCCTTTCCTTCGCCCTCTTCAGATGGTCTCAGTTGCTGGATGTTATTTTCAGATGCAATGGCATCATTATCTCTGTTAATCTATTAAAAAAAAATGTTTTACAACTTTCTCAATTAAAGGCAAATCAACTGAGCAGTCAACAAAATGCAAGCCACCAATTCGTTCTGATTTTCAGTCTTACATGTGATGGACAAAATTTGCATTTGGCATACAGCAGCCTAACTGATAAGTTACAATTAAGTAAGAATAATTACTAACATTATGTCCTCTCTCTTCAAAATTTTGTATAAAATTTCAGAGCATCATTTTAAGTTTGCAGCACTGAGAACACAGAAACATGTATCTTTATTTTTAAAAGAAAATATTTAAAATTTCATTTCAGTACTTCTAAAAGGAAATGAGAAGTATGCTCTGTTTTTTAAACAAATTTAGGACTTTTGCAGGCTAATTGTAATGCCTTCTCTGTCATATACCAATGAACCAGGCTGTGATACTTCTTGCATTAGCTAGACTCAAATATGGCAATATGACCTACCTCAGAAATCATCTAGTGATGGACAAAATTTATAAGAAAAAAACATAGATTTTAATTGTAGAACCAATATAATAGCTAGCACAGAAGAAAACAGCAGTGTTTGCATGTCCTTTTCAACAAAATTCATTTCAAATAGGACTGTATTACATAACCAGCTTTAACGATGACTGCAGGATTGAGCTAACTGAATTAAGGAGAAAAGGGGAAATTCTGTAATGCCACTTGAGATGGAGTCTATCAAACAAATAGTAGCAAACTGATGAACTAAATTAAAAATTTGTCTGAATTTCAACAGTTAAATATCATCTTGACATCTTCTTGATAATCTGGGTCTCTTCCAACTCAGAATATTCTCTGAATCTAGAAAGCCTAAATTTCTAGTTTGTCCTTTTAAAAATGAGATGAAACTACAAAAAGATGTACAGAGGACTGAATACTTAAGCCCAATGAATAACATTAATTCTTAATTCCGAACCAAATCGGTGTGACAGTAGAAGCTAACAGGGAACAACATATCTCTAATTCCACTTTATGCAGAACTTGTACCTCCATCGGGAGCGTGCCTAGTGGTTTTTCTGCCGCCTTGCTTTCTGCACTCTTTACTTGCAATGTATGGGTCTGCGGCTGCTCCGAGCCGTGGAGCACGGAGATGCTGTCCCGCAGGGTCAGGGCCATGCCCGGGGGCACGGAGAGAGAGCACCGAGCCCGGGCAGCGCCCCCGACCCGGCCCGGGCAGAGCCCCCGGTTCGGGCAGGGCAGAGCCCCCGGTTCGGGCAGCGTCCTACAGGCTCTCTCCACACACAGCGGCCGTAGGCTCGGCTTTGTCCCCGCCCGGGACACAGATCAGGGCCCTGCGGGCTGCCCGGTGTCCGTCCCCTGCCGGGACACAGGACTCTCCGGGACGCGTGTCCCGCCCGCGCTGCGCTCCCCGCTCGGGCCAGCCTGGCCTCGCCGCCCTTTCCGCTGCAGCCCCAGGGCTGCGGAGCGGTTCTGTTCGAGGTTAAACACCAGGGCAAACCTCGGCCGCTCAGGACCAGCCCCAGCCCTGCTCCTCGCCCGGGGCTCCCCCGGCCCAAGGCCCCTCTCGGCCGCTGCGGGCGCTTCCCCGCGGGGAGCCGGGTCCCCCCGGGCTGTTGGGCCGGGCCCGGGCTGCCCCTCGAGGGGAGGCAGCAGGGAAGGGGCTCAGCACCTGCCGTGCGCCTCGGCATGGCCGCCTCTGCCATCCTCTGCCTCCCTGTGCCGCTCCCTCAGCAGCAGCTGGGGTGGGAGCCCACTCATGGGTAGCAGCTTTGGGGAACAGCTGCTTCTCACCTGTTAATTCCCTCCAAAACACAAAGCCCCGAACCTGCAGAGGTTTCCCTCCCAATGCTCAAGGTGCCCGGTGCTCCTTGGTCCCCATGCATGGCAAGACCTGTCAGAGCAGCTGCCGTTTTCTCACCCTCTGAGCTGGCAAAAATGAAGATCTCCGAACCTTAATTGTAGGCCCTTAACCTTCTGCTCCCACTTGGCTGGAGACCGCGGGGCTGAGCTCAATTGGTTTCTCCACTTGGGAAATATCTGAAGCACTTGCCGTGTTTCTGTGGCGGAAAGCCTCCAGCCGGGAGCCCGGCGCTGGAGTGCCGCTGAAGGGCCGCCTGATGCTGCCGCCACATAAGTGTTGTACAAAATTGGCTCAAGTGGCTTTGCAGAGGCAGTGGAGCGATGTACAAGCATCGTTACACTGTTCCTTAGGCCAGGATTGGTTATTCAGCGAGAACAAGTAGAAATACTTTTTTCTCCAAAGGCATTGTGAAAATGTCTTTGAGGTAAACTTGCACAGTTTGAGTGACTTAACATTTAATCTTGTGTACCCTTCTAGACTAGTAATTTCCAGCCATCAAACATTCTATAAAACCCACTTACTTTGAATACTCTATTATATCTCAGTGCAGACGACAGATTTGGAGCTCTACCTCTAAATATTAGCTCCGTGCATTGCAGGGTACAGCACGCTGCACAGGGACTGCAGCCCAGTGTAGTCCGGATCCTGTTAAACTGAATTACCAAACACAAATCCAAGCCCCAAACCAAGTGGTGGCTTTCCTTGCCTGTGGAAGTAACCCAGTACAACTGGCATTTGTGAAAGATCTGTAGCAAAAACAACAGCTCACACAACTACCCTCAGATTAGGTGGGGTTATTAGACCTCATCCTCAGAGATATCAACTGAAAATCTCATAAACACCCTTGACAACAGCCACTCCTATCCACAGTTCTGTAAAATCTTAAATGGAGAAATAATACAACATGTTTACATTTAACAACTCCAGGTTAGTCATAACTATTCTACTGCTTGGAATCAGCACAAATCCAAAGCCATTATTTAAGGCTGAATGTCTATTCCAGCAATTTAGTGCTGATATTTTGGTTAGACACCACATTATTCATCATCCACAAATCCACAGGCTCTCAAAACTAAAGAACAGGATGCAGAGTACACAATATATTCACATAATTAGGCTGCCAGTAACTGTGGCCAGAGATTTTACTTCTTACACATTCCTAAATCTTTTCAAGTTGCTCTGTATACTGTGCAATTATGATAGTTGAAGGGCACTGTAGGAAAAAAAGTTGTTATAATAGTACACCATCCTTTAGGTTGTTTTAATGAGGTTTTCTGCACTTCAGCAGTCATCAACTTCTAAGAGCTGTCCTGCCTTGCACTTCTGCATTATTAATACCAGCACCATCCATGCAGCTACAGTAAAGGTCTGTCATTATTTCCATTTTTAAACGATGTTTCCAAGGATTTATAGCTCAAATGCAGAATGGCCCTTCAGTTCATTTTTTGCTGAATTTAAAGGAACTATTTGGATCAGCAATCTACAAATTCAGCCAGTTTCTGAGTAGGTTTTGATACACTAGAGGTTAACAGCTCCATAATGGCCATTATGGTGTGTTGTGTGAACAGTCTCCAGTTACTGCTGCTGCTGCATTGTCTATCTCTAGCTGCAATCAAGCTTCGACCCACTCCTCTGGGAGTCTGGTTCCTTCTAACACATCAACAGCCTGCATGAAAAGTCTATCACGAAAGAATAGAGATGTATTTTGCATTTTAAGTCATAATTATACTTTGGGGGGTAAACGTTCAAAATGAATTATTGTTTGTTGGGAGTATTTCATTAGGAGCAAAAGGAATTTAATGTAGGCACATTTTCTTGTGCTAAAGTAATGTTACATAAAGAAACAAAATTCAGCCACAGAATTGCAGATAAATTACTGATAAGAATCTACCAGTGCATGAAAGTGAGTACATGGACAAGTAAAATCCTCAATCAGCAGAGTAAATTTCCTTGGCTGCACTAAGGAAACACAGCAAACTTTGTTCTGATCTGCGGTTTTCCACCCAAGTATAAACAGTGCAACTGATTTTTTAAAGCAAAATACTGGGTTAGCTCTGCAGATTGTCAGTCTTAAATCTGAATAATGTCTTTTATAATATTTAAGATGTTTAATGTGTGTTAGGTGGAGCCGATTTTTTAAAAAGCTCCATTACCATATAAATAAAGCATATTTGACCTTGAATGTAGTTCAAGGTTTGCTTCCCTTACTGTGTTTTAGAAACTCACTTTGGATGACTGCAGAGGCTGTTTATCCATCCTCCCTGGTGATGCTTTGCACCTCCATCACAGGTTCCAAACTGCAGTCCTCCGATGCCAATGGAAGGATTGCCATCAATTTAACAGGGCTTGGAATTAGGCCCAGAATAGATAACTATGTGAAGCAATGACAGTGGGATTTATTTACACATTTTTGACCTGTCCACAAACTGTAGAGTAAATCAGGAATGCTGCAGTGCACTTGAAAGAGAAAAATGAAAAACAAAGAGACCAAAGCATAAAACCCCCAAAAAACAAATAGGTTCAAATTTAACCTCCAATGCTCATAATTGTTTCATTTATGACACTCTGCCTTGTAGCTGAAACCTCCATTCTTCTCCAGAACATGACTCCTGTTAGTCTAGGAGAAAACCCAGTCTTTGTTGTGACTTATTTTGACAGCTTTAATACCATTTTCCACCTGGCATCTGGAAAGTTTTCCATTTTCACTTTCCACCAATGTCTCACTTTTGTTTCCCAGCATGTGTCGCGTTGGCGCCGCACCTGTCAGCGGTGTGTGCGCCTCAGCGCCGCGAACACGCACGCCTCCCCTCTCCTCCCACCCCAGGGACAAGCACTGCCTTCAGCACCTCTTTGGCAGCGAGATATTGCCCCTCTTGATAATGACAGCACCAGATAACCTCCTTCTCGCCATCACCTGCTTCGGAGAAAGCGGAGGTACTTTTAAAATCTTCTAAATGATCTGGCTCCTTGAAATGTTGCTCAGGTCTTGAAGCTGTCACTAAATGGTTGAAGTCTCTTTGCTGTATTTTTTGGTGCTCCTTGTTCCTTTGGTGTCCCACTTTCACAAATATGAAGCATTTCTTCAGAGACCACCAGAACCCTTAATTAAAAAAAAAAAAAAAAAAAAAAAAAGAAAGCACATCAGCTAATGAGTGAGATAAAAAAAGTTATGTTCTTTTTGATGCTGTTCTAATCAACTGAATCTTGCAGATTCAGAATTAAGTCAGTGCTTCAGTGCTGGCCTGGAATATTCTCAGGAGAAAATAAACAGTTTGATCACTTGGAAAGAAGAATATTATTATTTTTTTATTTTTTTCCCCCAGACCTCTGGTCCAGAGATGGAAGCTACAGTTCATTTTAGCAGACATCACTTAGGATTTAGATCTGACTTGGATTTGCCTGCCCGAAAGAACACAATTCTCTGTCTCCTATTGCTGCAGTCATATAAAAAACTAGTCAGACCTCAGACCCATCAGGAACATCAGAACATACAGTCCTACTTGTTTCCTTACTGAATCCCCAAAGCAGAGAGAAGATGGGAGCAGAGCAAAGCAAAGCCAGATGGAAATCATGCTGGAGGGTATTGATTGACTAGTGTCTAGGCAGGCTATAAATTACCACTTCTCATGCAAAGAGGAGGGTGAGCAGAGCTGCAGAGCTGTCTCAGGGCACAGTGCTTGGACTGTGCTGTTCATGCAGGATCAGCTAAATTCAGGTTGTGCCTGAGGCACAGGGAAAGCCAGGCTTTGCTCTCCCTCCAGTGCTCATCTTGACTTGGAGGAGACACATCATTTCTGTAAACATGAGTGATTCTTGCAGCAGAACAAAAGCAACTCCTATTAAGTTAAAAGACTTAATACTTTCAAGTATTGTCTGTGCTCTTAAAATCCTGCTCCATACTGTAAATGATTCTGATTATATAGCATGACAAAAGCCAAGACCTAACAGAGCACAAATGTGGGTTACATAAAAGGGGAAGTATTTAGCATAAGCTTATTGGAGCTGAAAGTACCAGGGATGATTGATTGCTTAGACACAAGTCAGGGAAGTGGTCTAAAAATTATTAACCATAATTGCAATTTGTCTATTAACTGTTTCATCTAACATTATGATATATTTAGAAACAATAATACACAATTTGTTCCTTGTGGCAAACAGCAGAGCTGCGTGCCTGGATCTGTTTGGAAGAAGGATGTTTATTGGGAGGCATATCACTTATTCCATTTCAAAAGACATTAGTGTGGTTATGCAGTTAACTACACCTCAGTGACTTCCACTGTTTTTACAGAATACTCTTTAATCCAACACATAGCAAAGAAAGTTTTTAATACAACTTGCCTTAGTTAGTTATTACAGGTTTCTGTTGCTGTTTGTGCAAGGGTGGAAGAGTTAAAGGTTTAAAAGGCAGAAAGTTTTCCTCTTGTTTTGACTAAACTAGGGGAAACGTGCTGGAGCTGTGCAGAATTTGATTGCCAAACACAGATAGAAGATACACAGTGAGAAAAGATAGTAAAGGTTTAACCCAGCTGATGTAAGAAACAAACTCCAAGGATGCCCATGTTTCCTTCTTTTATCAAAGCACTGTTAATCTTTAATCAGGAAAACAGTTCTGAGAACAGCTCTTTGTGCACAGCTGAACAGACACCAAAACTTAGAAGTTAATAGGATCACTGAAGAATGAGACTATTAAATGATTGTCCTAATAAATCTGTGAGTGACATGTACAAACCCAGAGGAGTTCAAATTCTGCTTCCACGTGGATGTGCAGCAAGTCCAGGTTAAACCTTGCAAAATCAGCAGTAAGGAGGCAGTTGGTGGGTTCAGAAGAGCATTGGGTTCCTGTGCACTTCTTTCCAGCTCAGATAACAAATCCTCTTGGGCATTAAACTTTCTGAGGAGTCCAAATCAACTTCTTAATTCAAAAATCTAAAGAAATCAAGAAAATTTAAGAGAGTATTTAACAACGTGTACATTAATGTCACTTCACTGAACAGCAGGTGATGTAGTCCATGATATTTATCAGCAGAAATACCTTAAATCTTAGTTTTTACACTGCTACAATGTTGAACCATCACTTAAAGTCCACAACCAGCTAGCCACAGGCCTGTCCATCAGGAACTGGTAATGAAAATATAGTATAACAGGCTTAGTTGCACATCTTTTCTGCTCCTGTAAGAAACCAAGTCAATTTTATAGTCTTTGTAAGTTAAACATCAAGAATGAGGCAGTGTCTAGAGAGCAGATGAGAATACCTGGGTGACACGTTTTGTGAATCACAGTTATTACTCCATTCAGAGCTGCCTCTACAAACTGAAAGTCTCTTGATCTGTCATTCATACCCATCTTTTGTTTAAGATATTATGGGCAGAGAACATCTATGCTTCACCTAAAATAAAAAGTTACTTAGTGCTATTTAGAGCAAATACCTGAACCTTAAAAGGTTAGCAAGTGCATGGGGGTTTTAATTTTATTTGCAGAATGCAAGATGATTGCTGTTCATTTGTACATGGTGGTTTAAACACCCATGTAAGAACCTTCTCTTTACATGAACAGTATTGATATACACATATATCTTCCTGAATCAGTAAATTTGGAGAGTTACAGATGGTCAGTCAAAGATGCACACATAGCAGTCAGAATTCTGTCTTCCTAAAAACATAAGAAAAAAATTCCCATGATTTCCAGGGTCCAGTTGAACTCCTGATCTCTCTACTAAGTGTTGTTTGTAGAAATAATCATAATTGTGGCATTTGTCTGGTAAGAACCATTTACACTGACCAAACAAAAGTGCCTTTACATTGAAAAAATCCCATTGTTGTCCATTGATGTTGCCTTATGCCTTTTACAATGATGCTAAGCAGAAATGTACAGTATGTAGGATTTCACCTGACCTGTTAACACTTACATAAGAATTTTCCAGTAAACAGAGGATTCGTTACAGGGATTATTGGTTTTTGTGCAATGTTGATTTTCCTTCAGCTGCCAGGTTCAAGAACCAAAAGGTATGTAGTGCTTGACATAGGCACTTTTGGCTTCTGACCTTTAGATGTAGCTTGGCTTTCATTTCTGCATAATCAGCTTTTCTATCCTGTTGTTTGGCTTTTAGTGTTATAAAATGCTTGAAATATTAATCAAAGCTGTTTTCCTGGGGAAAAAGTACAGAACAAATCTCACTTGAAACAGAAGACAAGGTTTAGCCCAAGTTGCTGCTTTTGTGTTGCTATTGAAGGAGAAAACAGTTTCTAATAAATGCTTTACATTTAAAGTAAGAACTTACTATTTCCATTACAGTAACCTAGAGAGAACCCAGCAGGGACTGTCTGTGGCACTGACAAAAATGAGAAGAGATAATGATCATGGTTAATTAGCTTTTAAGTTTCTCTAGCTGGGAACTATCAACCAAACTAGGAGAATTCATAAGAACAGGGAGAAATTGGCATTGTCTAGTCCCAAGCACCTTCCTAGGAGATGATAAAGGCTTGGGGATGCAGTTACATGTCCAAAGTCCCATTTCCAAAATGGGAAATCCATAGCAGAGGAAGAAACAGAACCTAAACCTTCAGAATCTGCCCCCACTCTTACTGGTTAAAGCCATCCTTCTTCAAAGGAGTCAACTCAAGAAGGACGTACAGAACTGTGACCAGTTCTGTGCAAGTAAAAGTTGACTGAAATGTTGAGGGAGAACAAAGGTATGAGGGAGGATTTAAAGAAAAGAGAAAAAAGCCTGTGGCACAGGTAGAGCTGGGTAACCCTGAAAGGACAGCTGCCAGCACAGAGCTGCTAGCAGGCAAAGCATCACAGAGAAATAATGAACAGCGTGCAAGAGGAAGGAGCCAAGGGAGCCAGGGTTGCCCCATCCTACAAAAAACAAACAAATTTATAATATAAAAAGGTGCTTCCCTGTCATTTCTTCATGCCTGAGGAGGTGAGGTCTCTGTAAAGGGCACAGCTAGCAGAACAACCCCAGGAAGCTGAAATTCTTGAACAAGAGGCGCTTGAACTCATGTGCAAGGATTTGTCTGTTCCCTACTCAAGTAGGAAGCAGGAAGTCCTTGACAGCTGCAAGCACACACCTCTGTGGGAAAGAGATTTCACTCCAGCAAGGGTAACCATTTTTATTTGCAAACTGGATTTGGAGCCATCTGGGCTTTATGGGACTGAGCAGAGCAGATGCTGAAAGTAAAGGGAAACACAAACCTTTTGCTGACTGTTTTTCACTCTGGTTAGTATGATTGTCCCCTTCTCTTCTGGCTGTGGTTCTGCTGTTCATCCAGCAAAAAAATCCTGCAGTAACAATGCAAAAATCATAATTCTGTCGTGGCTAGGGTAAAAATCAAAGTCTTGGTGAGCCCAAATTCTCCACATGACTGAGACTTTCTGCAGAGAAGAGCTCCCAAGCTACCAGAATTACACATACCTGGCCACTGGTCAGGTGCCAGTGCCTACAGAGCCTATTACTCACATACTCACATTGATCCTTGACAGGGGTTTTTTTGAGAAATAACAGCATTCCTTTAGGGAAGAGTCCTCAGATTAGAGTCACACCTCAAGAAATGGCTCCAGAGGAGTGACTGCTTATCAAAGTTAAAATTACATGTCTCAATCCCATCTCCAGAGCTGAGCCTGTAAAAGTGAGCCTAAAAATAAAGTAGTAATAATAACAATAACGACTATTTTATCAGCCAAAGCAGAACAAGCAAGAAACCAGTGTGCCCATGGTGTAATGTCAGCCTTGGCATGTACTGTAGCACAATCAGGACTTTCCCTAAAATATAGCCCAGGATTGAGCACTTGAGTTGATACTGAATGAAGCATCAAAGCTTGGTGACTGTTTAGAAACTGTAAATATGCACCAGTGCATCTTACTGGCTGATGAAATTTGCTTCCATTTGTTTTGAGAAATGTCTGTTGTCAAGCTGAAAATGCTGGACAGGTTAATGGAAGTGCAGCCTAATTATGATAAATCTGGGTATTTTTTTCCACTCCTCCACCATCAGAACAAGCCACTTCATTTTGAACACGGGCCAAAAAAATCACATTGCCTTTTGTAAGGATCCACAAACAGCATATTTTACAATCTGCCCGATCCTGTCTGGGTTAGGGTTGGAAGGGAGGTGAGCAGGAGGTAAAGCACTGTGCCCCCAGCTCGCTGCTACCTGTTGTGGCCGGTGGCAGGGGCTCAGTCCCAGGGCTCACACGTGGAGGGGAGCGTGGCACACGTGGCAGGGCCCCCAGCCCTGCTGCAGGTGGGTCAGTGCTGAGGAGCTGCTGCCAGAGAGGGGCTGTGAGGCAGAAACGTGCCCGGCACCGTGCAGGGTCTGGAACGAGCCCTTGGCTCGCTCACAGGCGCTTTTGCAACCTCAGGCAATTTGCACGGTTCACGTTTTCCTTTGGAAATTGAGAGAACGATCCCTGCCCTGCTCTCTCTGAGCTTGCAAGGGCTGCCCTTGGGTCTGGACTCTGTGGCATGCAGTCCAGCAGCTGTCAGAGAGTGCTCAGTGTCAGCTGAGCAAAACACCACAGAAATAGCAATCCAGAGGCAGTGAGTGCTCTTCCCTTGGAAGAGCAGCTCAGAGAATCTTTAAAAAACCTACAATTTTATAGCAAAATACCCAAGTGACAAACTCCTTGGAGGTGACAATATGTAGGAGAATTAGCAATGGGAGGGAAGTAGAATTTTTGAGTATTATTATATGCCATTAACAACTTTCAGATCTCACTCTGAGTGCTTTGTTGCACCTTGGTTTGTAGTGATGAGTTAAGCTTCCTTTTTCTGACACTTTTTTGAGCATCTAAAAACCTTTATATTTACTGAGTTCTAGTAAGTCTGTAAAGCCTGAAGTGCTGAAAAACTTCTGTTTTGAGCAACCTGAATGGTGTCCATCAAAGCAAACATCCTAAAACCCCTCCTTTCAAGGCACTTGTTGAACACTGTCATCTTGAAATGTCAGATTCACACACATTTAAATGATTTGACAGCTTCCAAGAAGGCACCTGATAAGCATCACATTCAAGTGTCAAGAAGCACAGAGAAAAAGTGCCAAAAAAAGTTCAATCAGAAGAAATTGTATCAGCTATTAGATGAGCATTATAATGCAGCTACTACTAAAAAAGGCTTCTCATTTAAATGGAAAATAAACTTTACATTCAAGACAACTATTTTTTAAAAGGCCTTACATTTCCCCATACCACCTCCTATGTTTGCCATTCGTGAAATCTTCCAGAAACTGAATCCTGACAGCAGCACCCACTGGTACTGGGCGACACCTCAAGACCACTGAAACTGAGCCATTGCAAGTACTACATCTGGGGTTTTGTGTGGGAGACAGTGGGTGTTATGAGAATTCACTGTCTTCACATAAAACCTTTAATGCCTTCTGTTGGCTTTCTAAAAGCTGAATCTCTAAATGAGAAGATTCTTGAAAAAAATCCTGGCCTTGATTTGCATATGCTCCAGTTATTTCACTGCACCAAATACTATGTGTGTTTTATATAGGGGCTTGAGGCTTACTGTGTGTTTGTGATATGCTTTGAGATCCTCTGATGGGAGGTGTTACCTAAATACAAGTAATTTGATGCTGAAGTGTCTAGAATTCCCAGTGGACATCTGTACTCGAGCCCTGCTGCCATCACAAATGAAAAACATTTGGAATCCTTAATGTGATTTTTAATGGACATATGTTCATAACACAGTGCCACCAATTTGGCATATTTAGTGTCTTCTCAAGAGAAGCCCACAGTTTGTATAGCAAGATTGTGGGAGGTTAGGATTGCAGTGCTAGAAAATTTGCACAACACCTGCCTGACTGTAATTTAATTGGCAGAAATTAATGCTCTGGGTTTGGGAATTTTTTTATTCCTCTCAAAACCTAGAGACACGAGGACTGATTCTGCTGTATTACACTGTTTCATGTAAGATTTTATTCTGATTTTTTTTGTGCTGCAATATGATAATTTCCTGGTCTAGTCTCTTCCTGACAACTGAGCATTGCGGGCTTACTCTCAGTTATTTCTATGTACACTGACTTACCTGGCCAACAAAAAGCACTCAGTATTTTTGTACTTCTCTGAAAAAGGGCTCTGCTTAGTATTACTACAGATTATGCTCCATTTTATTTTTAATGAAGGTACTTTATGACATGTTTTAAAAGGAAAATATTTCTCATCAGCTCCACCAGCAACATAGTATGTGGACTCTTAAGACAAACACCAGCTTTGCCATTATTAAATTGCTTTGGGATTTTATCTTTGCTTACATCACAGCCCTATCTGGAGCAGTCTTTAGCACCTCTTATCCCACCAGATTTTTGTTTTCCTTTTCAGGAATGTTTGGCCTTGCCGTGCATCAAGGACAGCCCCTCTTACCTCACTGTTTTCTTCCCTTATTTACAAAACACAATAAAAGGCTTTGCAAGGGAGATAGAGGGTACAGTCCCAGAGGGTGTTCCTGCAGAGAGAGAGTCAGCTCTGCAGTATTTTAGACTTGCAGGTGGGAAGGTGAGCTACAATCCTGATCCCTGCTGCTCTGCCAGCCTGGCTTTTTGGGGGGTTGGAAGTCACTGCTGGCTGCCTCAGCAAGAGCCTTGCTGGGAACAACCAACTGCCTCACAAACCAGAGCAATAGCTAGGTTGTGAACACCCTTTATACAAGATAAGTCAATTTTGTTGCTTTTCAGAACTCCCTGAAACTTAGCTGGGAATCCCAGATTTCCTGTTCTGCAAACTACCAATGACAACCATGGTAAGAGCCCCATCAACACAAAAAAGTCACAAGTTGGCACAAATGCATCACCTTATCCAGGCTCCAGATGCTTTGCTAGGACTGGGTATAAATAGAGGGAGAGGAAATGGCAGCAGGGCTGTTTCTACAGTTCTATTTGTCTGAAGTACTTCAGTCTTCACACACCCAGACTGCATGGACAAATAGACGTGAAGACCACCTTTCTTTATGGTCACAATTGTCTAAAATGGAATAGTGGAAGCTAAAGACAGGCATGCAGAAACAGAGACAAGCTCAAAGTATCTGAGATGACACTCAAGTGTCTGATATGACACTGAGATAACCCTCAGAATTATAAGAGTAGTAGTGGTTGTTGATACCAGATAGTGCCACAGCTGAAACAGATGCAGACTCAGGTCTGTGTATGTGCACATGCACACAGTGCACTTCACCCACAGAACAACAGTGTGCAGCCCCAGTCCTGAGCAGTTCTGTGCTTTTGCTCTGAGTATAAATTTAGGGACGGGTTAATATTTTATGACACCTCGCCCCCACAGAACTCCCAGTAAAATAAAACATAATATTTGAAAGAGGAGGTTAATTATTGAGACAGTTACCACTCTGCCTCTTCTGAGGTTGTAGCAATAGGAAATAACTTTCATTTGCAAGAGCCTAAAACAAGCCATAAACAAAAACTTCCTTGCCTACACTGAAGGAACCCCAACACTTAGATTTATTCTGCTAGGGATGTTTTTAGAACTGCATAGACAAAAATAAGAGCTGTGGGCCTTACGTAGTGGTTATTCAGGCCTGTCAGTGCTCTCTGTTGAACTTTATACCCAGATCAGGCAATGTTCCCAAGGTGAGTAAACACTCCTTGGACAAGCCTCCACTTCACAGCCAGCTAGTGACCATCTGCCTGCAAAATGTGCCAACTGTACTTTGCCTCTGTGCATGACCTCCGTGTTCCTGGTTCCAGAAACTCTTTGTACTCAACCTTTCCCACACACCGAGAAGTTATGACGTTTTTGATTTCAAAGCCAAAATGGATCAAAGTTTGGTTAAACTGCTAAATTTTGTAACTGCTTCAAAACAGGGGCTAAGAACCTCCGCTTTCAGCATTCATTAATCAAGCCTGTTAAATGATTACCCTGCCAGGGCTGCTTTGTTGACAACTCTGCATGATGACAATGTCAGTGGCACTGTCCCAAGACACATCCAGTGGTGATGTAAAGGCCAAGCCTCCTTCACCTCAACTGGTGGGATGGACACTACCATGAAGAATATTTAAGGAAGGAGGTGCATCCTTGGAAAGCAGCAATTGCAAGAGAGCTCCAAAGCAAGAGAAACGGGCTCAACTGAGAGGTACAGCAAAATCCTCTCTGGCATCCAGCTCCAGCTTCCATAGACAGTAAGTAGAATGGCCTCTATTTTTCCCACCTTAAATTAGTAGAATGGCCTCTCTTTTTCCCACCTTAAATTAGTAGAATGGCCTCTATTTTTCCTACCTGAAATTAGTGGAATGGCCTCTATTTTTCCCACCTTGATCCAAATTCCCTACCTTGATTTTAAAGCAGTACATAATCAAGTCCATTGCAAATTCTTTGCGTTATACGTTGTTAGGCTTTGTGACGCTGTTTAGAACGCAGCTAAGCTAACACACCTAATCTATTTGCTTTTCCATTGTGATCAGTATTTTACAGCCATCAACAAGAACCACAGCAGCCTCAATAATGCCCCCACAGCTGAAAGCCGACATGAACGTCATGCCCAAGGTTGTGCAGGGGGATTGGGAGAGTCTGTCTCCAGAAGCCAGGGATTTCATCGAGACCAATGCCAAGCTGTGCCAGCCTGAGTGCATCCACATCTGCGATGGCTCGGAAGAAGAGAACAAGAAACTTCTGGACATCATGGTAGAACAAGGCATGATCAAGAAGCTGAAAAAGTATGAGAACTGGTGAGTAGCCTACATGAAGTCAAGTATCATCTCAGAATTGGAAAATTCATTTTCTATCCTGTTTACTTTAAAAACTTCTTATAACTCTCCAATGTTTGCTTTCCATGAACATTTTGGAACTTTAGCTTACATAGGTGAAATACTCAGGAAAAGCAAACTTTTTCCTCTAAAAATTAGATAAAACATATTATTCAGTTGGACTATCAACTGTACATTTTCTCTGTTGATTAGTTACATCAGGGAACTGAAATAATGTCATGAGACTTAGGCAACTTATCATTAGCAACGGCTAAATATTATTGAGCAAATCTTCTTTTGAAGAATTCTACTATTTTAGCCAATTAGTTTATTCATCACATACTTTTTTGTGGCATTCAAATAGGTCTGTGGGTGTTCAAATATTATTCAGTACAGGCATTATTCATATCGTGCCGATGAGCTTTGACTCTAATGTATTCTGCAAATACTTTTTTCAAATATTTCATAATTTCTCCCAACTAACTGAACGTGAAAGGAGAATATTAACAACAAGTGCATACTCGAGAATTACGTGCCAACCACGAGATCTTCATGGGAGAAATCTGCAAAGACTTTTGAATAACTAAAAGCAGGAATTTGGCAATCTGTTTGCAGACTATTTGGGAGAGAAAAGGGCAAGATTCACCAGATAAATTATTCATTGTTAATTATATGCTTAGCTGTAGTGATGATGGTTATGACAGCCCAACTAGAACATTTTTATACTCGTGGAAAATTTCGATGCACAGAGGTGAAAATGTAAAACAATCCCCTCTATCGTAAATAGATGGCAAAAAATTCCTTAGAGGGGAAAAAGAATCCCCTTTAATGAACTCCTTCACTTTAATTGATCGTGCTTATACTCAGTATTTCCTTTGTGATGCCTCTAATTTAAGGGACTATGCCAATCCACGAAGCTGGGTTCTGATCCCTCTGGCACTTATACCAACACTTAAACTACTTTCCTTGGCATCCACTTAGTTTGAGGCATCATTTTGTGGTCCCCATACAAAACAACTTCACACTGATGAGAATGAGAATTAAACAAGATTAACTTTTCCCTGAAAGTTAACAACAGAGAATAAGGCTGAGATAAGAGGCAAAGGAGTATTAACATGTAACAAGAATTTCCTAGGCCATATGATTTTTTATTATTACTGGAAAGTCTTATATTCTCTGATAAAATTGCTTTATCTGACTGATTTTTGAGGTTATCTGTTATACTGCTTTGTCACTAATTTTTGACTTACAAAGCATTGTTTTAGCAGCCTTTTGGGCTAAAGTGGACCCACAGAAGGGTAAAAATGCTATATTGATAATTAAAGTCTAATTCCCTGGTTTTTTGGTGCAATGCAGCTGGTTGGCTCTCACTGATCCGAGAGATGTGGCAAGAATTGAGAGCAAAACTGTCATCATCACTCAAGAGCAGAGAGATACCACTCCAATACCTAAAACTGGAACCAGCCAGCTGGGGCGCTGGATGTCTGAGGAAGATTTTGAGAAAGCCTTCAACACCAGGTTCCCAGGCTGCATGCAAGGTAGGCAAGAAAAGGATAATTGACACTGAACTTTCAGCAATGCTGAGACACTTACTACTGTTGCAAGTTACTGAAAATCTTTAAAGAACGGTTTTAGCTGAAGATTTAGCTTTATCCTCCAGATAGTCACTTCACTGGTTTCAGGCAGATCTTTACCATAGACCCAAATACCTGGGCAAGGACAGTCCTCAGGCTCTTTCCAGCACTCTTATTTTCCTCGAGAGGGGCAAAGTACAAAAATTAGTGTGACTTGGTTCAGGAAGTCACATAGCAACTGAGGAGCAGATAGGAAGTGAGATAAGAACGAAGGTCCTCTCATCCACAGCAAGAATTTCAGATTCAGGGATTTACACTAACAGAGAACTTGGCCTTCACCTCCCCTTCCTCCTGGCTAGACAATCTGTCTGAACTGCTGCTTTCAGCATTTAAGATAAAACTTCTTGCTACACAATTAGACAAACAGAAAGCTGCAGCTCTTTAAACATCATCAGAAGCTGTCACAAGACAAACAGCTTTTAAAGGACTGAGAAACAACCTCCATGTTTATAAAGGTTACTTCAAATGTTCCTTGATTTGCTCTTGGCCACATCTTGCTACTCCCTGTTTTCCAGGACGTACAATGTATGTGATCCCCTTCAGCATGGGGCCCATTGGGTCACCTCTGTCCAAGATTGGGATCGAGCTGACGGATTCACCCTATGTAGTGGCCAGCATGAGGATCATGACACGGATAGGAACAGATGTTCTGAAAGCCCTGGGCAATGGGGAGTTTGTAAAATGCCTTCACTCAGTTGGATGCCCTCTGCCACTAAAAGGTAAGAGCCATTAAAAACCCAGGAGCCATAAAAAAACCCAGGAGCCATAAAAAAACCCAGGAGCCATTAAAAATTCCTGGAAATGCCCAGGGCTGTGTTTTGGAGCTGAGTGCGTGTCCTCAGCACGTGGGACACCCTCATCACAGGAGCCCAGGGTGGTTCTGTAACAGCACTAGGTACAAAACTCAGTTCAAGGAATCAAAGCCCAGTGAGAGTTTGATGGAAGGGAGATCATTATCCCTAGTACTTACCAGGGATTTCCTTGAAGCATATGCTCTGGGTTGCTGTCAGAGGCTTGATGCTGATGAAACAACAGCGTGATCAAGCATGGAAATTGCTGCCTTCATGACTACAACATTCTGTTCTGCAGAGCCATTAATCAACAACTGGCCGTGCAACCCGGAGCTGACGCTGATTGCTCATCTCCCGGATCGCAGGGAGATCATTTCCTTTGGCAGCGGCTACGGAGGGAACTCCTTGCTGGGGAAGAAATGCTTTGCTCTCCGCATTGCCAGCAGACTGGCCAAGGAGGAGGGCTGGCTGGCAGAGCACATGCTGGTAAGAATCTATGCTGTTAAATCTCGTGTGTTTGAACAGCCGTTAAACCTCAAATTAGAGCCACATAAATCCATCACCCGCCTGGCCATCAATGGAATTAGTCTCATATGGATAGTCCTGTAACTTTAGATAGGAATCTGTTATGTGCCAGGCTCATGGGGAATAGAAAACTGCTTGCAAGGCCAAGTACTAAACATTTAAAATAGGACCTGTCATGGTATAAAACAAGCAAAGTTTGGAGCATCTGAGAGTGACTTCTTGTACTCAAAAACCTGCAAATATCAGATTTTCTAAGGGAGTTGTGCTGTGTAACCTTCCTGGCTTTAATTTCTGCTGTCCTTTAAACATTCTACCGCCATAAAATACCACTGAAAAAAACAATTTCAAAGTGCATAAGAGAGCAGCCTTAGGAAAAAATATCTGTGGTCTTTGAGAAGAGCAGAAGAATCCATGCACAAAGTGCTTTCCTTTCACTCCACTTGTGTAGGCAAAAGAATATTGCCTGGTTTTCTTCTGTCTTGACAGAGAAACACAGATGTATATGGTCTTTAATCAGCAAAATAAAAAGAAATGCTTATTATATACCGACTTAACATTTTTTTAAAATATAAGAATTTCTTAGATATTCTAATGGGAAGAAGAGTTGACTCTGATTTTAAAAATACAGCTTGAGTTATTTGTCAACAATATTATGTCGTGCTTCTTCTGTAGGAACAAATGTGCCTAATTAAATATTTTATCATTTCCACTTGCTGGGAGACAATCTCCAAAATGAAAAGCGCAAGAAAAAAAAGGCTTTGTTTAACAGTTGCATTAATTTTTCAATAGATCCTGGGAATTACCAATCCAGAAGGTAAAAAGAAGTACTTTGCTGCAGCATTCCCTAGTGCATGTGGAAAAACTAACTTGGCCATGATGAACCCAAGCCTGCCAGGATGGAAAATTGAGTGTGTGGGTGATGATATTGCCTGGATGAAGTTTGATGAACAAGGTATGGAAATAAAATTGGAATGTTTTACAGGTTGCTGTAGGTGCAGTAAGACATGCTACAAACTTCTGGATGGAATTAAACCAGTATGGTTCACTGATATTTTATCATTTAACTTCCAGGCAACTTAAGGGCAATCAATCCTGAAAATGGCTTTTTTGGTGTTGCCCCTGGAACCTCAGTCAAAACAAACCCCAATGCTATTAAAACCATATTCAAGAACACCATCTTCACCAACGTGGCAGAAACCAGTGATGGAGGTGTTTACTGGGAAGGCATTGATGAGCCCCTGCCAGCTGGAGTGACAGTGACCTCATGGAAGAACAAGGATTGGACCCCAGACAACGGTACCTGGCCCACCCCGTGGCCCTCTCTTTGGCTTTCTTTGGAATCAATGAATAAATTCAAGTTAATTCTGTTTTGTTGTGTTGTTCTGTGCAGGAGAACCTTGCGCTCACCCCAACTCCAGGTTCTGCTCCCCAGCCAGGCAGTGCCCCATCATGGATCCAGCCTGGGAGTCTCCCGAGGGCGTTCCCATCGAAGGGATCATCTTTGGAGGCCGCAGGCCAGCTGGTAAGAGATGCAGCAGCCGCACTTCCAGGCTGGCCACAGAAGGGTTGACACACAGCTGGGCATAGCCACAGCTTTTGCTTTCACAGCTGCAAAAGCAAGGGAATAACCACGTTAGTCCAATTCCTCTGTGTTAGCCTTTGGCACACACGCTTCCAGCCACTGGTGTTTCAGTGTCTGAGGTGTTTGATGTTAACACAAAACAGGTAATAATAATAATAAAGGGCTGGAGGGAGATCAGGACCCACTAACATGGGTGGCAGACACACAAAATTGCTACATTGGTCTCAATTTGCCTGTAGTTTAAGTGGTTTAACTAGCAAATGCTTAGAGAAATTAATCAGTTTTAGATAGTTTAAAGAAAAGGAAGTAAAATAAATTTTTCTGCTAAAGGTCACCCAAAGTTGGAAAAGAAATAAAAGTAATGCTATGTCTGAGTCTAAAATGACCACAAGACCAGATTCTATTTCCACTAAAATCTGCTGGAGATTCTGATGTCCCAGGTATCTCCCACTGGATGTGTTCAGTAATCAGGAGCCAGTTTTGAAAACATTCATTTAAACTTCTTTGCTGTAAGAGAGCAGGAAATGAACTGATTTTAAAAACCCAGGAAAAATTATAATACATTATCCAGTAACATGCGTTCAGTACTATGTCAGATGGCAAAACCTGTCATAAAAATGTTTCTGGACCTCTAATTACTGAAGTGATTTTGTTCTTTATAGGTGTCCCTCTTGTATATGAGGCCTTTAACTGGAAGCATGGAGTGTTTGTAGGAGCAGCCATGAGATCTGAAGCAACAGCAGCTGCTGAGCACAAAGGTAAATCAAAATTTAATCTGCCTACCTGTATTAAAAGCAGGCCCCTCTGGACTGCCTGCCCTCTCCTTCCCCCTGCTCTTTCACATTTCAGTCTTGGCAGCTAATTTTGCAACCTGTGCATTTTCACAATAGAAAATATTTGTACTGGAATTAACGGCCAAATTCTCTGTAAAAGTCAAATTAAGCAAAATAATCCCTTAGGTGGCAAGCATACAGAACAGGATGCAGGCACAGGGTTGCCAGAAGCCTTGACAGAGAGTTCTTGTTACAGTCTGGGATAAACAAATTTAAATTTTCTCTTCTGCTAGAGCTCAACATAAATGCATGAATGACAGCCATCTCTTGAGAATCTTCATTTAAGCTGCCTGACCTGAGATTTAAGAAATTTAATGACAAAAATTAATTTCATTTGTACCTTTTGTGCATCAAGGATAATGCTTGTGTTGTTCCTTAAATCTCACAAGGGTGGTGAAGGGATCGTGGGTAAACCCTGGGAGGATCTGAATCTTTGTGCTCCAGAATAAATGTGCTATTGATTCCCTGACCTTCTCCTTCTGCGTTCCAAACAGGCAAGGTCATTATGCATGATCCATTTGCCATGAGGCCTTTCTTTGGCTACAACTTTGGCAAGTACTTGGCCCACTGGCTGAGCATGGCCCATCGTCCAGCCGCAAAGCTGCCCAGGATCTTCCACGTGAATTGGTTCCGCAAAGACAGCCAAGGGAAATTCCTGTGGCCTGGCTTCGGCGAGAATTCCCGTGTGCTGGAGTGGATGTTCAACAGGATTGAAGGGAAAGCCTCTGCCAAACCCACTGCCATAGGTTACATCCCCACTGATGCTGCTTTGAACTTGAAAGGTTTAGAGGACATCAACCTGACTGAACTGTTTGATATCTCAAAAGATTTCTGGGAAAAGGAGGTAGAAGAAATCAAGCAGTACTTTGAAGTGCAAGTTAATGCTGACCTTCCCTATGAAATAGAAAGGGAATTGCTTGCCTTAGAGATGAGGATAAAGCAGCTCTAAGCTGGTCAAACCCACAATTATTTATCAATTCGCACACACTAAGGCAAGGCAAACACACTTTACCAAATCACCACTGGAAGCATAACAGCACACTGATGGGCAGGGGGTTATAATGAAAGTAGGTCATAGCTTAGTTAGGATATAGATACAGAGACATTCTAGAAATAACTCCAGACCTAATGATTTATAACTACATCGGTTGTTGTGAATAGGTGAGCAGCTGTGGGAGTGCATGTGCACGGGGTCTGAAACCCCTGTTCTGTCACTTACATGCACACAGAGCCACGATGGGTGTAAATTATTTGCCTAGTTCTGCATATACAATCCAAACCAATCCAGCCTTCAAGTTGTAGCACATTGTTTCCATCACAGAAACCTCTGGAGTCTCAGACTCCAGTCAAAAGAGGAGAGAAAATTAGATGCTGTATATATGTATTACCTAAACATATTTCATGTCTTAAATACTTTTTAGAAAAATGAAGTTGTAACTATCAGAGTGAAAGATGACTTTATATTACTAATGCATATTTAAGATATTGCTATTATATATTACTCATGTTCTTGTGATTTCCAGATGTTTTGAATGGCTTGTTCTTAAACTATAAAATAAATGTTTATACAAAATATTACCTCATTTCCAGTATTCTTGCTGTTTATAAACTGCATGCACATAAATCGAGGCTCCTGTCAATAGCACAGCACAGGCAGAGATGCACATGTGGAAGTTAGATGTTGACTGGAGTTGATCTGCTGCTCCTGAGCCAGCCAGTTTAAGCCACATACTGTCTTTGCAACTTCAATTCAAGCCAAAGGAATGATCCAAAAATTATGATACCAGCTGTGAGCAGTCATCCAGATGGTGACACACTCTCCATAACTGGGCATTGTTAGTTACTGCAGGCATTTATAAAATAAACTACCCTCTAGGAAAGCCCCATATTAGGACCTTGCTCATTTGTTAAATTCGTAGGATTTGTCCCTGTTCCACAGCACCTTGGCTTTTGCAAGAGTAATGAGTGAAGCTGTTGAAGTAAAGACAATTTGGGAAAAAGTTTTCCAGATTTTTTGGGATGCCTAAAGCCTTAGAGCTCAATGAAAATCAGGGCAGGAACCTGTGTTGGCTTCCTTGTAAAGCCAAGACACTAAAACCAGCCCATGTTCTCCCAATTAGAGGTGTCATTTATGTGCTTCCCACATCCCTGGCAGGTATCCTGCTTTTCCACTTTGAATGCTTGATCTCCCAAAACATATTGCAAATATTTGCTTAGCAAAAAGAAAATCACTTACATTGTGTAATAAGCCTTTTTACAGACTTGCTTCCTTGCAGAGCAAACAGTGCCAGGGCTGGTCAACAACTGCCCTTCAAAGTTTGCTAGGAGAGATCACACAATCTGAAAAGGCTCTAAACTACCCCCTGACCCCATGTTTAAGACTTAACACAAACATCATCAGTTCTGAAGTGAATAATAGAGCCCAAGTCAATGCATAGGTCACACAAAGAACAGGCAATGGAAAACTGTGAGGGAAGTGGAGGAGAGTGGTGCAGCCCCTGTGGAGATCATCAAAATCACATCTGCATCTCTTATAGTGTCCTCTTGACTGGGCTCCAGACTAACAGAAAAAAATCAAGGTGGAAGTCAGTAAATAAGTCAGAGGAAGTGAGCCAAGGAAGACTGGAATATACACTCCTCAGATTCAAGCATTACTATCAAGTGGATAAAACAAAGTTGTTAATAGAGTAATTCTATAAATAGCTAATGAACAGCCTGGGCCATCCACAGCTGGTGTGACAGTGCTGGGCTGTTATTTGGATGGGTCTGAGGAGAGCAAGGAGAGCTGAGACAATCTGTCATGGTGATCTCAGTTATGGCCAGTTACAGCCCCAGGGTTTCTTATGGGCCTCAGGAGAGGATCCCAGCCCTGAGCAGTGCAAACGTGTTCCAGGCACAGCTTGAAATGCTGCCCAGGAGATGTACAGAAGCTTGGGGCTTTCCAGAGCTCCTGCTCCGCCTTCCCAAACACAATCAGGCTCAAACGAGTGTTCCAAAGAAATGGCTCCTTCCTCCTGCCAGGGGAATCTGTGCCAGGGCCCAAGCCCAGCAGGCATATGGGCATGGGAAAACCAAGTGACACCTCTCCCACAAAATGCTGCTCCATGAGGAGACGCAGATTCCATCACTGGGGTCCTACAGCACACACCCAGCTCTAGCATCACTGCTGTTATAAAGTGCTAACTGCCTTGAGAACATCTTACCCAGCCCAAAACTGGCTCTCACATTCTGACTAAATCCTTGCTTGCTCCTCCTCACCCCAAGAAATCAGGGAATTTTCTTTCTTTTGACCACCACTGCCCTCAGGTTCTGCTCTGGGTGTTTTTTCCACATAACACAACACAACCCATGGACAGTGTCTATCATGAGCTCCTCTGGAAAAAAAAAATTTAAACCATTTGTGGTTCTCCACTGCACACATTTTAACCACATACACCTTTTCAAACACTGCCCAGAGACACAGATTGTTCCGGAAACCAGAAAATGGGGGGAAAAACCTGCTGTACTGTAAAGAATGAGAACAAGAAAATGAGTTTTTGCATGAGTCATTCAACAGCTCCTTTGTATGTAAATATATCCTCAACCCATCAGCATCTATGGGGAGTACAATTTACATTTTGAATGATCAAAATGTTTAGTATTGGCAGAGAAAATGTTTAAAAAGGGAGAAGGCGGTGGTTTAAAATTTAGAAACTTAGTCAACTGTGCCAGATTATGATCTCAACTCTTCTCCCTCCAACAAATACTATGCTCCATAAAAACAAAATGCTTTTAAATTGAAATTTGGAAGTTCCCCTGATTTTCAAAAGAAAGAAGGGAAGGCAACAAATGCAATAAATTTCAACAAATTAGTAGAGAAATATAAAACTTGGCCTATTAAATGCAATTCAGAGAAGGGAAGCACAGGCAAGACTAACACATGAAGTGTACAGAGCCATAACATTTGCAACAGCTGTGTTATGAAATGCACTTGGTATTCTGGGAAGTGAGAAACAAAATACTTTGTTAAAACACTTGTGGATGTACCGGTGGCTTAGAAAAAGAGAGACAAAATTAACATCACAGTTTAACCATGAACGGTTTTGAGGATGTGATCTCTGGTACCTTGTTTGTGCCGTGATTCACTGGACAAGAACATTGTGATGGATGCACCACATCCAGGGAAGGCTGTGCTCAACTCCCTCAAATTTAGCATAGTCCCTTGGGTAAAAGTCTGGCCTCAGTGCCAAGTGCTCCTGTTAGCACTGATAAATCCAGAGCTCAGACCTAGACCTTGGCCCAATCCTTGCACAGGTTGAGAAGCCTCCAAGCCCAATGCCATTCTTTGGACTCATTTCTCATGTTTCAAGGTCAAGTTTTGACTGTGTTTTGTCTTGTTCCTTCAAATCCCCTTCTCAGATGTCAGTCTCAGCAGTAATTAGCTTGAGTATATAAGATATCCATGCACCTGGATTCTGTCAACATCATGAAGGTTAAACCAAATAAATAAATAAACCTGAAAAGCAGCGTCCAGCTTGCTGCAGAACTCGTGCTGGAAAACAGTGAAACCCAACTTCAAGCCTCTCACAATTCTGGGATGATATTTTCAGGAAAAGAAGCAAAATTCAGAGAAATGGCATTTGTGCTTTGGGAAATGCTGTTTTCCAAAAACCTTGGCTACCATAGTAACATGATTTATTCCATACTTGCGGCAGTATAGTCAGTCAGCTCCCCAACTGAAAGACAATTATTGTAACTAGAGATGTACCTGGCTGGAAGACTGTGGGAATGCTGCTATGGATGGCAGAGCAGAGCACTCTGAACTCCAAATTAGTAATTGTTAGTGTTGATCGTGGAGGACATTTCTGGCAGGGGTTTAACCTCAGCAGTACAAAAGGGCACGTTGGTCAAATGAGTGTTGGCAAATCCCCCTCACCGAGATTCCAAACCACGTCCTGCCCCATCTGTGTGTCCTTATGCAAAACAGCTAGGTGGGGAGAATGGGAAAGGAAAAAACCCTAATTGCTATTGTATTCCTTCCCTGCATTCTGCAGCCACCATGGATACGTTGGCTGCAAAACTTTACCAGAGAAGGATTTTGTGAGCAAATTGCAGAAATCCACATATATTAATATGCAAAATTCAGGCCGTGTCTGATCCTTGCAAACAAAACACATGGTTATGGTTCCTTTGCTATAAAAGGCCATACAAAAGAACTCAGAGTTGTCTCTACCCAGTGGAGGGCTTTGTTCTGCCTTTGATGCCATCAGTGAGAATCACCTTGAAATTTGTTCTGCTCCTCCTCACATTGGTGCTTCTTGCTATGCCTTTTCTCGAGTGTAAATGTGATCAGACATAATTCTGAGATGATTCTGCCTTCAGTTTTCCTTCAAGCTGATAAGCTGCAAGCAGAACTTTTTCTAATACACATCCCAGAAATGTTCTTTGTGTCTTCTTTGGAAATGTCAGATGCTGGCCATTGGAAAAGGGAAAACATCTGCTTTAATTCTCCCGAAGGAACATATCAAAGTTTTTGTGCTGTTTTTTTATCCAGCTTCAATGCCTTTTGTTCATCTAAAAAATCCCTGTATAAACTCCTGCATTTTATTTTTGTTGGTTTTGTTCTTTTTTTGAACCAAGAATGTAGTTTGTGTTCTTTTCTTGTAAAGCATCACAAAGCCATTTCCCAGGTTGAGATGGCCAAGGAACAGTCCCTCCCAGAAACTTGATCCTGATAAACAGCTGTTCTCCAGCACAAACTAAGCTCATCCTCCACAGAAAATAGCTCTTAGGCTCACAATAAATAGATCTTACCCCTGCTGTGTATAGATTTGTGGGCTTTAAACTGAACTGATAGTCTGAACTTGTCATGCTTCCCATCTCATCAGAAATCCTAGAAAGGGCCTGTCACCATGGTGGAGGCTGGCACAGCAACAGCACAAATGCCAGCTCTGAACGTGAATAGAACAACAAAACCTCGTTTTACCCACTGGAAACCATCACTATATTTATCTGTGTCTTCCTGAACAGATGAGAAACTTCCCATGGTGTTCTGGAGCTCCAGATCCTGAGAGCAGCTATGAATAGCGGCTTTAAATTTATCCAGGGTTGGAAAGAGACTGAAACCCAAAGCTACAAGATGATGGCAGTTCAGCTGGCTGGGAAACCAGCAGAGCCCTGCAAGGGGCATGGAGATAAATTCCCACCCACAGGGTGAACAACATCCATGTCCAGTAATGCTGTGGAAATGAGGTGACTTTGAGTGATGAGGGATCACGACAGGTGCAGCTCTCCCAGGAGTTATTCCTGCTGGCAGGAGCCAGGAAGGGGATGAGACCCACAGGGAGCTTCTGCCTTGACCCTCACTGAGCACCCTGACTCCCCTGTTCCTTTTCCTGTAGTTCATTCAGGTCTGCCCAGGCTAAGTGTGCTTGGACTTTTGTTGTTTTGTTCCACCTCAGTCCCTGGATTGCCTTAAATAACAATTTATTGGAGAGCCACATGGCCAGGATAGTGGAACTGGACAGCAGAACTTGGGTGGTGTCCAAAAGAATCTGCAGAAAAACAAACCCCAGCAAAAACCTCACATTCAGCCTGGTTTTGCCTATCAAAGTCATACTATTAACAGTTATGTCCAGCTCCAGAAGCAACCAATAGGGAAAAAAAAAGCTATAAATTAGCCATAAATTTAAACTAGGACAAGAGTTGGGAAAGGGAGGGGGAGGCTGTTTGAGAGCTGTGGGTTGAGTGGTGGTCTTAGAGTACAAAAACAATAGGCTTCTGACACTAATAAGTAGAAGCAAGCCTTGGATTCTGTGGCGTTTTCTTGGTATTTATTCTATAAAGACAGAAATCTGGCTCTATTTCATCATAGTTATCTACACTCAGACACCCCTCCACCCTTGAAGGAGATTAGTAGTGATAATGCATCTGGTACCTGCCCCAGCAATAACAGATCTATGTGGAGAAGATTACAAGAAATTGTTTGGACTTCTGCCCAGTCCTAGAAGTCCCACCAAGCATTTCCAAAAGTCCCATCAGTTTTTACGGCTTGTCTCTCAAGAAGGCTGCAGAAACCTACATGAGGGAGAGACTTTAAAAAGGTTTCTGCAGACATTTATTTCTGGCCAAATTATGATTGCTTGGAGGAAAAAGAAGCCACCATACAAATCTTGTTAGAGACTTCAGCAGGAACTCACAAACCCATGCAGAACCAAGATAAGCTAAAAAAAGCAATTGCATCCAGGAAGGAAAGACAGACCAGCCAGCCAAATGCAACTCTTAATTCCAACCCGTGACAGACCCCTGGGGCAGCTCCAAAGCCACTTAGCACAAGTGTGGAGCTGGGCCAGGAGGAGTCGCTGGCACAGGAGAGCAGCTCTGGCAAGTCCCCGCTGCAGTTTTGCTGAGGGGGACAGACTCAGACAGGCTCAGTACCCTCAGGACCACTCCCCACCCCCAAAACCCCCCAGCTGGCAGCGCCAGGGACACTGTGATCCCTGAGCTCCCTGCACATGTGGGACAGCAGAGGAACAGCACATCTGTCAGCAGCACAAACACCCGGCAGCGCTCGCTGCGCCTTGGCGGGAGCTGGAGCAGACTGCAGTCCAAGGTCTAAAGGGCAATCCGCCTTCCAAGGCTCCTGCAGCTCCAAGGACCTGAGTCCGGGGTAAATATCTGTGGCTGGGCAGCCCAAAGGTTCCTGCACCTGCCCTGTAAGCACCGTGCCCACTTTCTGCTACACAGGAGGTGAATTTTCAGGGAACCCAGGGGGTGAAACCACACAGAGAGCATCCTGAGAGGCTGAAGGTGAATCCCTGTGCCCCTCACACCCTCCAACGGACTTCACTAGATGGGCTGCTCTGCCAGCAGAGGTGGAGCACACCAGCACAGCACTACCAGGCACTGGGAATATTCTCTACAGCAAGGAAAAAGTGCTTTCTTTTCAGGGACATAGTGCAGAGAGCTGCCAGGAAGGTGACTGGACTGATTATTCTTGCGCAGGGCTGTGGGCTGCTGGCAACTGCCTGGCCTGGGGGTCCCCAGGCTGCACTGCTCAGTAGGAGGAAGGTAAAGGAGGGGGACCAGATGGTTTCTAGCAATGACAGCTACAAACCTCCCTGCAGGCTGTGTCACATCACTGCTCCATCTCCAAACAAGCAGCTCTCACATGCAGCTACACCCTTGGACAGTGGGAGCTGGGAGCTGCTTCTGTTGCACTTGCTGGAGAGCATCAATCTCCCAGTGTCCTGGCCCAGGTGAGGGTGTTTGCTGCGTGCTGTCCCTGCTGCAGGCACAACAGGAGGGCCCTGCTCCCAAGGCATTTATGACAGTGCCAGGTTTTTTTAACTATGAATTTGAACAGAAATAATGTTGCACCCTAAATGTCACTGCCGGGCAGAAGGGAAGTTATGAGTCTCCAGCAATATTCTCAACATCATGATTTTAAAGCATAAAATGGATATACAGTGCAAGAACCCCTACAGCTGTGGCTGCCTTGGTGAAGCCATTAACAAATGCAGTTTAACACGTCCAAGTGCAGCCAGCCCTTACTCCAGGCTGCTGGGTCTTTCTCCCATCCTTCTCCCCCCATTGCTCTGCTTATTGTTTGCTTCATTGTTAATCCCACCTAATTTAAAAATAGGAAATTGATTTCTTATGTATCCATTACAAACCAAATCATTTCTTTATTACAGCGAGGATCGTATTTCATAAGCAAGTCATGGAAAATTAAAACCATGCCTGTTGCTTTGATGAAATAATGGAGAAAAGTGCTGGAGGGGAAGGCACAGACAGCTGGGGGCTGTCATGCAACCAGTGGTGCAAGTTAACTCTTTGCTGTCACCCAGGGCTCCCAGCACTGCCTGCTCTCCTCCTCCAGGCTTCTGGTGTAGTGCTAAGTACTCCCTTACCCCTGAACCTCCAAAGCACCTCAGAGAAGGAGTGCAACCCTCTGAACAAAGTGGGCCGGTGCTTGTGGAGCTTTTGTTGTTAACAGAAGGTTTGCAGCCTGCCTGTGTGCAGAACCAGATTCCTCCTAGTATTGACACTAATGAAAACTCAGGAAATCGTTGCTGTTGCACAGTGTGCAAAACAAACAGGGACAAACACCAGGCACACTCAGCCCAGGAGTGCTTGTAGCATAAATATTTCCAGTCCTTGGGCATGTTACACTTTGTGCTGTGCTGCTGGGAAGGGGCTCAGGCTGAGGCGGAGCCACAATTGCCTGGGGAGATCCCATTTACACCCAGGTTATGTCAGTGCAGCAGGCACCACAGCAACAGCGAGTTAGCAATGTCCTGTGGGGTGGATTATAAATTAAAACAAAATCCTTTGTGTGCATTGAAGAGGATTTATGGGCTGTTCTGTGAACCTCCCTGTGGAGCAGACAGGACAGGGGTCCTCTGAAGAGCAATCCAGATAAGTACTACAGCCCGAGGACATTGCAACATCCAACCCAAAGTTCATTGGCTGCTTCGTTAACATGTTGATCTCCAGGAATTACAGCCAAAAACACCCTCTGCAATGTCCCCATCAGGAGCAGAAAGAACACTGAGCTATCACTGCAGAATTCTTTTCATCATGTATCATCTGTAGGTGTGTCCATATAAAAATGCCATTTTTGAGGACAAAGAATAAGCAAAACTGTCACAACAGACCACAGCCAGGCTCCATGAGAGTGAAGGGCAGCAGGAGAGATTGCTTTAGAGCAGTAATTCATGTCTAGCCTGTTCAACTCTGAGCACACCTTTTTGAGCAAGTAACTATTAGTTTAATTTCTTTGGAGTAAGAGTCTCCCATTTAGAAAAAAAAAGCCCCCATTTTGCAGTATCTTGTAAGTCTGTGTTGCTCTCAAAGCCTGCCATAGAATCATTCAGGCTGGAAAAATCTTTAAGATCACTGAGTCCCCAAGGACTTGTTCTTCCTGAAGTCAGAGATTACCATCCTGAAGCACTTCTCCAGCAGGTGAGAGGCCTGGAAACCCTCACCTGATCCTGCTCCAGCCCTGGGAGGAGCCCAGCCAGCCTCCAGCAGGTATTTGCCTGTACACCACAAAGAGCTTCCTTCCAAGTGAGCCAAGGGAAGTCCTTTAAAACTCCTTATGGTCCCTTTGTGCTGATGATTCTCAGAATAGAAAAACAAGTTTTGTAACTCAGTGGAAGTGAAGGAAACGAGCTCTTTCCAGGAACATCCTGCAGTGGCCCTGCAGCTCCTCCAAAGGGCTTCTTGGAAGCTCTGAGACTGGGACATGCCATGCCCCTTTCTACCAGTTTCTGTACTGGCTGCTACCATGTTCAACCAACCTATTTATGCAATAAACAGCTCAAGAAATATCTGTATAAAATACTGTAAGGTATGTCCAAGCAGCTCCAAGATCAACTTAAAGGGCCAAAACTCTCAGCCTCTGTAAAGTTCTCCTGTGTGAGAGGCATTTCAGTTTCCTCTTAGAGGGTATTGAGTTTTTAAAATTATCAAATACATGATAGAATTATTTTCAAGAAGTTTCTTCTTTGGTCTTACCATATATCACCCAAACAAAATACTCATTAGAACTCTTGGAGGAAAATTTCAAAATGATGTGATAAGTCACCCAAAATAATTCAGAAATTCAGAAACATCCATTTGCACAGCAGAGCCAACTCACTAGGCTGATATTTTAATGGAAGCACTGGATGTTTTCATTAGCTGCATTTGCCACAATGACAGCAACAATAACTCCCAGACAGAAGTCGAGACAAGACGCAGTAATTAGGTCAAACCTTGGGGATAGAGCTGTCATCACAGACATCAATGTAAGTTACTCTCTCACTGCCCAAGCTCTGCAAGATGTGCTGCTCACTGGGTTGTCTAAACATGATAAAGAAGGGGAAGAAATGAGGGTCATCCTGCCTTTTGCTGTTCTTCACAATTACCCCGTGTTTAATTGATCTTGATTAATTATTTAAGGTAAACGGAGCTTTCCTGACCGAACGGCAACATGCAAACTGATTAACTTGACAAAGCCAGCAAAATGATCTGCACGGTGAGATCAGCTCCTGTAATCCATTATTGAGGCCAGGTTATCCCAGGTCAGGGGTGTGCTGCCAGACAAGGCAAGGTGGTGGAGGTGGGATGGGGTCCCTTGGGTTGGGGTCAGACTCCCCCAGCCCCTTGGCACTGGGGAAAGGGAGGAGGAAGAGGAGGAGGAGGAACTGTCCCGAGCTCTGGTAGCTCATGGTGCCTCTGGGGGCTGCACCCATATGGGCTTGGGGCAAGGAGAAGAGGAAGAAAACCCCTTTCCATGTGGGCTGGGGGCTGGAGGGAGGTGGCAGGGCAGTGTCAGGGGATGGGGCAGTGGGAGGAAGGTCTGAGCAGCCCAGCAGACCCAGCTGCTCACAGCCCCAGCCCTGCAGCCTGCACAGCCCAGCCCCAGGGGCAAATACACACTGGCCCTCTGCCTGGTCTTATTTTGGCTGCCCTGGCTGTAGCAGCACCATGGGCTACAGGGCAAAACCCATTTATTTGGTGCAGATAATGCCTATCTGAGCTGAAAATCAATCCCAGATAAAAGCTTTCCAGGAGATCCTGCTTAGATTTGCGTGGGGAGCAGCAGTGCCCTATCCAGGCTGATAAGCAATCTGGTGGCATTGATTCCTTGTATGACCTAGTAAATTATGCACATTGGAAGAAAGCGATTTGTTTGGAGATCTACAGTATCCTCCATCCCTTCTGGCCAATCACTAAGGCAGGTACACAGATAAATGAGAAGAAAACACTCATCACCACTTTGGCTTCAGGGCAGAAGCAGATAAGGCTGATAAGGCAGCAAGTGAAATTCCCCTGCAGGCTCCCAAACAAACAAATACCTACTTGGGCAGAGGCTGCTCAGCTGCAGCAAAAATTCTGCTCTGGCTGTTTGAAATAGCAGCACCCCCAGGCACAAACAGAGCCATAAACTCCCTCCTCCATCAAAAGCTCCTTGTCCAGAGAACTTATGCTCAAAAGAGGCGAGAGAGAGCAGCTGGGAAGGAAAAGAAGCACCCAGAGTCCTGCTTGGACTCACACGGACAGGTGAGAGACCCTATCCAGCACCAGCACCCCAGGGAAGCTCTGTGTTAGGGTGAGGATGGTGTCAGGGCACAAAACACAGAGGCAAGAGGCATCACAAGCCAGTCCCACCACTGAGGTCCCCATCACTGCACGGTGAAGGCGACAACTCCCATCAAAGCTGTCCCTGCTGCTGCCACCAGCCAGGAAGAAAAGCACAGGAGTCAGGAACATTCCCAGCCTGCAGGATGGACTAATCCCCATCAGCTGTGCACAGAAACCCCCAAATCCTTCAGTCAGTGAGACCTTCCTTCATGATCTGCCTGTGCCACCAAAGGCTTTGACACCATCTCCCTCCTTTTTAAACAGAGATTCATGAAATCTCATAAGCCATATTTTAAAAAAGGAAAAAAAAAAGAGGCTTTCTGCCAAATTGCTGACACTTCACTTTTTTGGGGCTTTTTTCCTCCCACCCCAGTTTCTTTTACATCTCATCAGTTCCTTCCCTGTATTCATTTCTATTTGGTTTTCTACCTCTGGGAGCAGAGCAAGCCATCAAACCTGGATTAAACATGCCACAAAAAAATTCAAGCCTTGACATGGCCAAAATATTGGTTTCCAATGAAACAAAACAAAAGACCAGGGTGAAGTAACTATTTCAGCAGCTTGTGCAGCCATGTAAATAGATGTTGCCAAGGGAGACTGAAGAGAGATAAAGATCCACCACCCCTCCAGAGCTCACAGAGGAATTGTTCAGATCCAAACTCCATTTCCCAGCAGCATTTACCAGTCCAGCTCCAGCCAAAATGGTGGATGAGCCACATTTTAAGCAATAAATGCTTCAAAAAAGGACAGCAGAGTTCAGGCTTCCCAGCTGGGCACCAGGAAGGCATTTCCTCTCGGGGCAGGTCTCATTTCTGAGCTGTGGGACATCTGCAGCCTCCTACCGGTGAGGAAGGGGCTGGGCAGACCTCAGGGCTGACCCGAGACAGCAGTGGTTGTTTTTTATGGAAATATGGATTTCTTTGGGAAAACATGTGTCTCACTGGCAAACCCCAGAACCACCAGGCTGCCTCAGTGCAGCTGCTGCCAGGGGGGCTGGCAGGGCTGGGAGAGCAGAGCCCATGGCCTGGGTGCCAGGGATAGGCCTGGATGCCAGGGATGGGCCGGGGTGTGCCAGGGGTGTGCTGGGGATGGGCCAGGGTGTGCCAGGGATGGGCCCGCGGTGTGCCAGGGGTGTGCCAGGGATGGGCCTGGGGTGTGCCAGGGGTGTGCTGGGGATGGGCCTGGGTGCCAGGGATGGGCCTGGGGTGTGCCAGGGATGGGGCCGGGGATGGGCCTGGGGTGTGCCAGGGGTGTGCCAGGGATGGGCCTGGGGTGTGCCGGGGATGGGCCCGCGGTGTGCCAGGGGTGTGCCAGGGGTGTGCCAGGGGTGTGCCAGGGATGGGCCGGGGTGTGCCAGGGGTGTGCTGGGGATGGGGCTGGGGTGTGCCAGGGGTGGGCCCAGGGTGAACACCAGGAAAGTTTCTCCTTTGGGGAGGGTTGGGGCAATGCAGTGAGGCTGCCTGAGAGGCTGAGGAGGCTCTGTCCTTGGACATGCCCAGGACAGGGCACAGCTGACCCAAACCAGCCCTGGCAGCAGCTCAGAGACCAGACCAGAGCCCTCCCAAGGTCCCTCTCACCCAACACTTCCATCAGGATGGCAAACCAGTGCAAAAAGAGGTGAATACAAGACTGACCACAGAAATTCAGCCAGCAGCTCCAGAAAAGAGGCAAGTGACTTTATCCCAGTGGGTTAAACAAGTGTCTTTATCCCTGTGGGTTAATTAACACTGAACCTCATAAAGCCTAACTACACTTTTGTTTTAATGAAGAGAAGGGGCCCCTTGGCAGCTCCCCCTCCATCCCAGGACCCCCACACCGAGCACAAACACTGAGGAATGCAGCTCCAGCTCACTGCTGCTGTAACCTGTTTGTTGTCCCAGTGCTGGACTCGGGCTGCACTTTGCTCCAGGAACATTTCACCTGTGTGCACAGGGCAGCCCTGCAGCAGGGCACTGAGCACTGCTCCCAGAGGGCAGCACACGCCATTTGCTCAGCAAACCCACGGACACAGACTCTGTTTGTGCTCTGCCTTTCCTGCCAGGGCAGGCTGTGCCAGCTGTGCAGGAATCGGAGGGGCTGTGCTGGGTGAGCAGGGGCAAATCCTGACAAGAGTGGAGTGGCAAAGCACCCAGCAGCACCCCGGGCTCATGGGCTGCCACTGCCACAAGAGCAAAACCAGCTGATTTTAGTGGAGGTCTGGGTTTGGATGAGGGAAGGGCAGGGCTGGCTCAGGCTGTGGTGAGCAGGGATTGAAAGCTTCTTGGGAGAAAGAAATGCAAGCACTTGTTAGTCCATGCACTGAAGACACATTGGGAAATGGGTCTTCCTGACACATCAGATCCTTCCCAGGATTGCTGCCCGTGTGCTGAGGGGTGGCACAGAGCTCCGGGAGTGCAGCCCCAAAGGAGACTGACCCAGAAATTGCTCACACTGCCCTGGGTGAGTTTGGTGGTGCCTAGGACTGTGCAGGGTTTCAAAAGGCTGCCAGGAGAACTGTGCCTCCAGCAGAGAACAGAACACCCTCCAGTCCAGTCCAGGCCAGCACAGAGCAGCACAAAGTCCCTCTACAGGAGCTGTGCCCACCCTGTCAGCCAGGACAGACCCTGCATTGGCTGGTTTGGGTCCCTTGGTCTCAACTCTGCACGACAGCAAGCAGGATGTGGGGGCTCTGTCTCTGGCTGCTTTGTTTGTTTGTTTTACAGGTACATTTTCAGAGAGTGTTTCAGGTAACCACTGAAGACAGGTTCAGTGTGGTGCCAGAAGTCCCCCTGTGAGCACAGGAGCCTGCAGCTGCTCAGGAGGGCTCACACTGCTGGGATTTCGGTGTCCATGCTCTTGGCATGGTCTGCACGAGCCTGAATGTCCCTCACATGAGGCTGAGCCCCCCCAGCACAGCAGCAGAGCTGTTTCTGTGGCTCAGCTGCCACGTGCCCTGAGCTGCAATGCCTTGGAGCCCTTCTGGGATCGATGTCTAACCCAGGAACCTCACGGGACACGGCACAGAGGTGCCTCACCTCTGGATTCCTGCCCAAGAGCTTGATGCAAGCCTCAAAAGACTTCATCTCTGAGGTGAAGTTGGCATCATCTGCACTCATTCCAGCCAGGGATCTCCTCCCACCCAGGCACCCTCCCAAGGTAAAGCTGCCCCAGTTAGCACCAACAGCTCCAATTCAGCACAAATTGTCTGATTGTTTACATAATATGGGGCTTATCTCTGACTGTACAAACAGAGAAAACAGGGCAAAATAACACGTCTCTCTACTCCCCTCCTATCTTAAAAGAACAAACCAACCAGAAAGTCTGGACACAAAAAAAAAAAAAATAGTTATGGATTGACACAAATTGTGAAAACAGGTCTGCAGGTCAGGGTGCCCTGGGAGGGGCACTGGCTGTGTGTGTTGGGGCCCTCATCCCCTCCACAAAGCACAAAGTGTCTCTCATAACCATTCTCATTTGTCTCAACAGAGCAGCAAAGCACCTGCTGTGCTGCTGCAGGTGAGGGGGCTCTGCTGCCCTAGGCCTGGCTCTGGAGGGCACAGAGCAGCCAGACCCTGCTGAATGGCAGCTGTGCCAGTGCCACCCATGCCCAGCACCGGGGAGCTGCTCCCAGAGCTCACACACCATTCCTGTGTGCACATATTTAACAAGAAACCCTTTTAGTTCATGTTCCATACATCTCTCCCCGCGGAGCTCTGAGCTGGCTTCCACAGGAAAATTCCAGCAGAAATATCCAGGGGGAAGCAGCTTTGCTGAGCCTTTTGCAGCCTGGGGCAGGTGGGAACCACTCTCAGGGATGGCCCAAACCTCCTGCCAGCTCAAATCCAGGCAGGAACAGAACCCCAGAGCCCAAAGGCTGGGACCTGTGTGCATGCACAGGAGCAGGGCAGGAAGGAGTCACAGAAAATAATCAGATGAGCAAGGGTTCAGCCCTGCTGGTCTCCATCATCCCCACCTCCCTGAAACGGGGCTCACTCAGAGCCTCCCCATCCCCAACACTCACCTCCACACACAACTCTCTCCATCAGGGCCAGGAAAATCCCTTCCTCCTGCTCTCCATGCAACTCCCAGCCTGGAGCCCTGGGCTCCTGCCCCTCATCTCAGGGCCTGCCCACCCTCCAGGTGCCGCTCGTTCACCCCTCCTGCCTGGCTCTGCCCCCCTGCCCCAGCTGCAGCGGGTTATGCTGGCAGCAGAGGGGGTGGAGAGGGGAGCAGGCAGCCACCCTTCCCTGGAGCCACCCTTCCCTGGACATTCAGAGGATGGGAATAGGCAGGGCTACGGACAGTGCGGGATGTGCTGCCACGCTCTCCCGAATCCTGCTTGGGAAACTCCGAGCATCCTTGTTCCCACAGCCCGGCTGTGGATGTGCCCGTACGTGCTCCCCACCCTGCTCTCGTCCCTGGCCACGGGAAACGCGGCTGAGCCACGCCGGGAGCCGAGCCCCTTTCCCGGGACAGCCCTGCCAAGAGGCTCCTTCGCTCGCCATCTCGTGGTGGCAGCAGGCAGCCTGCCACGGCCCGCGGCCGCATCCCGCGTCCCATGTCCCGCATTCTGCATCCTACATCCCACATTCCCCATCCCATATCCTATATCCCCCATCCTGCATTCCGCATCCCATATCCCGTATCCCATATCCCGCATTCTGCATCCCGCATTCCCCATCTTATATTCCACATCCCGCATTCCCCATCCCATATCCCGCATCCCCCATCCTGCATTCCACATCCCAAATCCTACATCCTACATCTTGCATCCCATGTCCTGCATCCCACATCCTCCATCCCGTATCCCACCTGCCTGCATCCCTCATCCCACATCCCCTGCAGGGCCCCAGAGTGCGCTGGGGGTAGGTAGGGGCTGGGCCACCACCCTGTCACCACCGTGTCACCATCTGCACTGCTCCAGCCCCGTGGTGCCAGTGAGTTACACTGTGAGTTACACCCGTGAGTTACACCCGCGTAACCCAGGTGTAACTTTGGCCCTGCAGAGTCACTCACAGGGCTCAGTCCTACCCTGGGAATTTCCTCTCATTCCCACGGGAGAGCACCAGTAGCTAGCACACGTGGGGTGATGATGTGTTGGACATGCACGTATTTCATGTTCCCGGACTTGTGGCTGTAAAGGTTTGGTCCTCACACCCCCAGCCCACCAGGACTGGGCTGCCCACCCTCAGGCACCCCAGAATTGCTGTAGGTGTCACAGCCCAGGCACTCTGTGAGCACCAGGGAGTGCCAGGAGAGCTCTCGGTGACAGGGACACCAGGGCAGCTTGGCACTGGCACAGCTTTGCAGGATCCAGCAGCATGGCTGAGGAGCTCCAAGGCAAAGGTCCCATCTCCAACCCTTTTTAACACATTTTGCCATGGAGCCACTGCAGGACCCAGAATTGTCCCTCCACCCTGTGCAGCCCCAGGCTGCAGGCTGAGCTCTGCCATGGCGTCACCCTGCCCACACTCAAATTTCACCCTCAGCCAAATGGTTTTCTTTAAACCAACCCAGGGAAATTTGCCCCAGCAAGAGCAGATGCCTGGAAGCCCTTTCAGACCTGGATACCAAAGCAATGGCACCAAAGGTCCCCTCATGCAGATTCCTCCAGGACCTGCAGTGCCACCCCAGCCCCCCCTCCAGCACTCCCGGCCCCCCACCAGGCTTCCCTTTTTCTGCTTTCCCCCTCTAATTTGGGCAGAACAGCACAAAAGGAGCAATTTTGCTCCCCACCCCCTTCCATCCTCCCTCCTCCCCTGTCTGGCAGGTCTGTGTTATTATTAAGACACTTGAGATTATGGTTGTCTGGAAGTGGAAGAATGACAGGAAAGAGCCAGATGCCATCCACTGATAAATTACCAGGGCATTATGTAGAGGCAGCTGTGCCATATAAAAGCTGGGTTTTTATACCAGGCCATGATTTTCCATGTGGCATCGGATGGTTCCAGCATCTGGGTGTCACCCTCCGTGCCTCCCAGAGATTTTGCTGAGCACTGTCATTATGATAATGAAGAAATTGCAGCAGACGTTAATTGTGGCTCCTGCTGGCAATTGAGAGAGCTTGAAGGTATCAGAGTGGGCTGGCAGGGCCTCTATCACCTCACAGGGTGGACAAGAGGAATTTGGATGGCTCTGAGTGCTGTGAGCAGCATCCAAGTCCTCCAGGGGCTGGACCTGATCAGGGCTGGCTGGTGCTGGTCATGATGGCGAGATGAAGTTTTAGGTCTGTACAGAGATTTGTAAATCCATTTGTAAATCCACTTCCTCCCCTTGGTTTCCTCATTATTAGCACAGAGCAGCCTTGGGCTGTGCTAAAGGATGGATGGCACAGGGGCAGGAGAGTTTGAGCCTCTGGTTTGATGCCCCATTGCTCAATTCTCAGCTGGCAGAGCTGTTCTGCAGTGGTCCAGCCCTGGGCGTGGGGACAGGGACACTCAGACAACCCCTCACACCCTGGGGCGAGTCACAGTGATATCTCACAGTGCTCAGATCTCTGGGGATGGTTTGGTGCCTCAGGAATCCACCACAGGTATGTCCTGGAAGGGGGATGAGGATGGGCAGAATTGCTGCCCTGTGAGTCACTCTGGGAAACCTCTGTCAGACAGAAACCTTCTTCCTGCTCCTCCTTCCTGCTCCAACCCTCCTGCTCCAACCCTCCTGCTCCAACCCTCCTGCTCCAACCTCCCTGCTCCAACCCTCCTGCTCCTCCTTCCTGCTCCAACCCTCCTGCAATCTTGCTCAACTGCTCGTGGCAACAAAAGCCTCGTACCCACCAAAGAGAAGCAGCCCCTGCATCTCAGAGCCAGGGGTTGGACCAGAATAGCCTAAAACTCTTCCCCCAGAGCTCCACCAAAGCTTTCATGAGTTCCCAAAGCCCACAAAAGCAGGTACCACCACTTTCCCCTTCCTGACCCCTGCCAGACACATTTCTTTCTGAAGAGCTCTGTAAAGACACAGGTGGGGCTGATGCTCTGCCAGGGCATTGATGGTCAGACCAGCTCAGGAAATGCTCGTGTTTCCTTTCCAGCTCTCTGCTGAGGAGCAGGGGCTGGCAGCAGTGTGTGCCTGTCCCTGTGCCTCCTGCCTGGGCCCCAGAGTGTCCCAGGGCTCCTCTGGCACCCTGGCATGTCACTGCCAGCTGGGAGAGCTGGCCTGTGCCGGGCAGCTGCAGAGCTGACTTGGGAAATGAGCTCATCCCACCCTCCCCACTCACCCTGGCCTGTGGCTCACAAATCACCCCTCAAGAAGCCCTGCAGCAGGGGGGCTCCTCACTGAACCCTTGTGCCAGGGAAGAGCTTTGCTTGAAGGCAGCAGCCAGGCACAGCACACAACACTGAGCTCTCCCTGTCTGGGGGCAGCACTGGCTGCTCTAACATGGCTTTTTCCCCAATGGGCACTGGAAAACAGGAGGAGTAAATGTGGATGGCTGCAGCTTCAATGGAAAACTCCTTTGGGAGCCTGTGCCTGGTCGTCGAGCTGTCCCACGAGATGCACTGTACCAGACTCCAACAGAAACACAAAATTCAGTGTGATCCAGGAGTGCAGTGAGATTCCCAGGAAAGGGACAGAGGATTGTCCTGTGCTGATGCTGCTGACACTGCCAACAAGGAGGGGGAGCTCCAGCAAGAGGGTGCTTTGTTCACTCAGCTCAAAACATTTGATATCACACTGAAACAAAAAAGTGTTTGTTGGGACCAAGCAGCCTTTGTGCCAGCTCTTGTCCAGCCTCCAGGAAAGAAAAGAGCTAAGATGACCACTGGGCATGCAGAGCTGGAGCAGGACCCAGGGGGACCCTGGCACAGGGGTGGCACTGTCACAGCACTGCTGGGGCACTGTGTCGCTGCTCAGGTGTGGCTCAGCCTGGACCTTCCCCTGGCCACAGCCACAGCAGCTGCCCTGGGATCAGGACGGTGACAGCAGGGTCTGAGCCTCCAATCCTGCTCTGCCCCACACAGGGGACCTTTGGAGGTGCCACAGGGCAGCTGTTTCCAGTGGCAGCTCCTGGATACAACCCTGTCCCGGGGAGAGTTCTCACAGAACTTTCTCTGAAGTTTCCTCTTTGCTTTGGGTGTCTGTGGGCTCCTGCCAGAAAGCCACCCCTCAGCAGCCCTGACATGGGCAGTTCTGTGGATGTTCATCTCTATTATCTCCCCTATGCATATGGAAATAAAAAAGGCAGCTCCTCACTTGGGTGTTCCTGTCCCAAGAGGAACCCTGGCAGGGAGAGGGGCAATGTGCCACCCTTGGAGCACCAGAGCAGCAGCTGTGGGGTCACCCATGATGTCCAAAAATGCCTGTGTGCCCTGCATGGTCTGAGATGCACAGAGCCCCACAGAAGCCACTGGCACAGAGCAGAGCCAGGGGCACAGAGCAGAGCCATGGGCTGGCAGTGCCACAGGCACAGAGCAGTGCCAGGGGCACAGAGCAGTGCCATGGGCTGGCAGTGCCACGGGCACAGAGCAGTGCCACAGGCACCACAGAGCAGTGCCAGGGGCACAGAGCAGTGCCATGGGCACAGAGCAGAACCATGGGCTGGCAGTGCCACAGGCACAGAGCAGTGCCAGGGGCACAAAGCAGTGCCACAGGCACCACAGAGCAGTGCCATAGGTAGCCCCTCATGGCTGGCACTGCTGGATGTGGGAGCTTGAGCTGTGCCAGGCCAGCATCCCTGCACAGAGGCTCCATCCTGGCAGTGCCAGGAGCTGCCCCCAGTGCCCATGCTGTGGGGCAGGCACATCCAGCAGCCCCCCATGCAGACCCCACCTTGGGGGAACATTGGCACGGGCTCCTCCTCATTCCTGGCAGATGTCCCCAGTGGGAAGAAAAAGCCTGGGGAACCAGGAGAATTTCCTGCAGAGGGGGGAAAAATAATAAAAAAAGATAAAGAAAAAACAGAAAAAAGAAGAAAGAGGGAGGCAGCCCATGGCAGCTCCCTCTGCCTGGCACCTGTGTCCCAGGGCAGGCGTCCAAAGCAGGCGCGGTGCCACGGCAGCAGATGGGCACCCAGCACAGCCCCGGGCTCAATCCTGCCACACCAGGGAGGGCACGGCTGCTTAGGGCAAATTTCCCAGCTGAGAATGTCAAAACAGCTGCCAGTCTGGAGTTTATACACCTATAATTAAGGGGGTATGTGATCTCTAATCCAGCTCAAACGGAGCTGGATTAATTGGCGGGCCTAAAAATAGCCTGGGTGACCATGTAAGGCAAGCTTTTGTGTGAGGTTTAAATTAGGAAAGTGGGCTCTGGCTGTTTGCAGTGAGAGACAGAGGCATCCAGACAGCCTGCAGGGCCTGATCCTGCTGAGGGACAGGGGAGGCTGCAGCACACTGAGCTCCCCACAGGAACAGCCCGGAGCCAGGGAAGGAGCCAGGGCAGCACCTGAATCCCAGGATGTGTGTCCTGGAGAGGGGGACACTGCTCTGCTCAGTGACCCCTGACAGCCTCAGGCAGAGCTCCTCTGCTCTGGTCCCCACACACCCAAACCCAGCTGCTCCCCGCTTTACCCTGTCACATCATTCATTAGAGCCCACAGCAAGTTTGCTCACTCTGTTTGGGATGTTTGGGCTTTGCCTGGTGGAAAGGCACTTTCTGGATTACTGGAGCCCCCAGGAGACACCTCCACTTTCCCACACTGCTCCTGGCCAGCTTTGCACCACCACGATGGCAGAAGAGCCCCTTTGACTTGTGCTCTGTGATCTGCTCCACTTCTCAAACACTCCTCTACCCACAGCCAGACTGCAGGGTGAAATTGCTGTTAATTTTTGTTTAATTATCTGCAGCGGCACAAATAACTAACAGCATTGATTTGAACTTGGCACACAAAGGAAGGTTCCAAATGGCAAAGCATATTATGAGATCGAATTATTAAATGTAGCTAATGAGAAAAATAATGATGTGATGCCAAGCTATAAAAGGTTAGACTTTAAAGTTGTCACAGTTCATGAGCAAGAAAGATTTAATCACATTCTTAATCAAATATTTATATGATAATGTGTTTTAATCAGAATAATAGCAATTAATTTGGAAAGGGATATATTGTGCACTTCCTGTTCGTGCTTTACAGAGGTTTTTGGCGCTGAGGTTACAGAGCACATATTCCCTTACTCAACAATAATTCCATCCCAGTTGGAAGGTGTTCCAGCTGCCTGTGATGGGGACAGGCTGGTGGAACAGGGAGCAGGAGCTGTGGGTGCCCTGCTGGGCTGGGCCTGCTCCATCCTCCATCCCTGCCTGGGGCTGGGCAGAGCAGAGCCACGCTGAGCCCGGGCCCCTCGCTCTGCCTGTGGAGCTTTCACTGCTCACAAATGATTTAACTGCTGCCTCCTTCCCTCCGAATCCTGCCAAACCTCCCAGCTCCCCTTGGCAGCTGATGCTACTGCCATCATTTCCAGCTGTGCAAGCAGCATCTTGAAATGGCTGCTGTGCTGGAGCAAGGATCCTCTCCTTCCCTCCTTCACAGGACAGCAAAGGGACATTGTCAGAGCTGTCCCACTGCTGTCCCTGCTGCCCCTCTGCCCTGCCTGGCAGAGCTCAGGGCTGCAGCTGGGTCCTGAGCACTGAGCTCTGCTCTGGGATTTTGGTCTGGTGTGTTAAAGTTATAAAAACGGGCAGTTTAAAGCAGCAACAGGGTTTGATTCTGAGTGCTGCAAAGAGGGGAGGTGTCTGTCCTGGATACCACGGGTGAACACCACAGAGGTTGGACAGGATGCTTAAATCTGTCTGCTTGGTGAAAAGGAAATATCTAAAACCTTTCCCCAAAACTCAGAATGAAGTTGGTTTGGAATTGAAAGCAGCCTGGAGGACTGTTTCCAGCAGGCACTTGGCAGCCAGAGCACCATGAGAATACATCACCTCTGAGGGAGCTCACTAAAGTCCTTCCAGCTGGGTGAGGAGGCACCCACAGAACCCTGGGGTTTATTTTAATGGAGCCTCCAAACCACCAGCATTCACTAAATGTGGGAAAAGCAGAGTGAAAACTGAAGGGGAGCATCCCTCACCCCAAATGCCCAGTGAGGAGATTTCACCACTCTGTGCACAGCTCCCACGGATCTTTGGAGAGGGAGGGATGAGACAAGGGACAGCAGTGACCCCTCAGCCACCACAGAGACCACACAGCACAAACCTCACCTGTCCTGGGTGTGCTGGGGGTCACCCCAAACTCACCTGACAGCCTCACCTGGCCTGGGTGTGCTGGGGGTCACCCCAAACTCACCTGACAGCCTCACCTGGCCTGGGTGTGCTGGGGGTCACCCCAAACTCACCTGACAGCCTCACCTGGCCTGGGTGTGCTGGGGATCACCCCAAACTCACCTGACAGCCTCACCTGGCCTGGGTGCCTGCAGGGAGGGGAACATGGTGCTGCAGAATCACCTCAACATCCAGCATCCACGGGGACACCTCAGCAGCCCTGCAGCCACGCTGGGAATTCCATCCAAATCCATCCCAAACACCTGGGAATTCCATCCCAAACACCTGGGAATTCCATCCCAGGTGAATTCCATCCAGAGCACCCTGCCACTGTCCCAGCACCAGACCTGCCCCTTGGCACACACCTCATCTTGCCCCAGTCTCTCCCTCCTCCTCTTCTCAGCCCTGGCTGGGTGGATGTCTCTGCACTTCTCTCTCTCTCACTTTTTAACACTTCATCAGAAGCTGGAATTTTATATATATATATATATTTTTTTAAGTGCTAAATTTGCTGTTTCTGTTGGAGTCGAGATGAAAAGCTTTCACTGAACCACCTCTGATTGGAATCACTTCTGTTGCCTTCAGTTTGGCCAGATGTTTCCTAATTACTTATCTGTCAAAACTTTTTTTTCTTTTTTTTTTTTTTTCTAATGCACAGACATTTCCTTTAAGTGAGAAAAAGTGTAAGGCTCTTGTTTAGTGTCTTTGCCCGAGTGAAATAAGCCAGGCTAAGCTTCATCATCAAGGCTGGATTTTATGCTTGAACATGCAATTTAACATCAAAAGCTTGATCTTTTTTATTATTCAGTGCTGCCTTTTTAGACCAACTTCAGCAGGAGCCAAATGGCACATCCTAACTCGGGATTTAAAACTTTTATTTTTTAAAGCTAGGTCTGAGTCATGCAGCTTTCTCCTGAGCCTGAGATGGTTTCATGTAATAACTCAGGGCCAGAATCTGCCACGATTACTCACGTCAGGGAAGGTTCCTCACATGAGCAATCTGATTGAACAGGTGCTCCTGGCAGTGAGCAATGATTACAGAATCAGCCCTCATCCTCCTCCCTTCACACAAATATTTTTTGCTGCTTTGAGTCAGTTGCTGGGGCCTGCAAGGATGTCCTGTCATTGTGTAGGAATTTGGGGGTAGAAAGACAAAGGAGGAAATCTTGAAAACTTGAATTCCCCACACTGACCTTGGTCCAGCAGGGATCCTGATCCAATCTGGAGAGGCAGAGTCTGTACATGTCAGTCATTCAAGACATCCAGCATTGATTTGCTGTTGGGCTGCTGTCAGAAATCTTTTCTTTTGGGTAAAGGTGCAGAGGATCCTGAGTTAGTGCAGGAAGAAAGGGGAAACCAGGACTGAGCCTAAATGGCTCCATGGGTGCTTTAAAGTCTTTGTTGTGTCCCTCTCTGCGAAGGGAAAACAAATAGCCAACACCTCTCAAAGTGAATAATACACCAATACACCAGAAGGGGACCGAATAACCCAAAAATAAATCCATATAACAATTTTTCAAAAGCTTTAAATGTCTTCAAAGCCAAGCAGCATTCTTTAATGAAAGCAGGATCAAGCCAGAAAAGCTTTAGGAGTTTAAAGTTATTTGATAGCTAGTTATTTTCCTTCAAAAGAGACTGAGTAAACCTCTGCCTGTAGCCTTCATCACTCCACCAGAAATGCTTTGTCAGGGTATTTGTGACAAATTAATTATAGCGATAGAAAATCTCAGTAGAAATGAATATTCAAAAAGAATTTTTTTTTATTCTGTTGACTTCAGGGAATGCTCTCCTGTTTCTAAAGCTGTGTGTTTTCCTCATTAGCTCTCCCCCTCCCCCAGTTCTTTTCAGAAACTTTCAGAAGTGATTAGAAATGGTTTTATTTTCAGCTCGCCTGGGGAATGGCATTTGCAGTGGAACAAACCACTGATGCTGGAGTCTTGCTGGCAACAAGAAATGGCCCATCAGCAAACTTTCCAGAGAAAACATCCTGAAATTGCCATCCCAGGCCTGACCACTAACACACAGCAAGATGCTGTGTGAGGCTGTCCCACAAAGCCCCAGTGCTGGGGGAGTTTGTGCTCACAGCAGCTCCATCCTCAGAGATCCTGGCCTGATCCTGCAAACAAAGAGCAGAGTTGGGGCAGACCCAGCGTGGCTCTCACTCCCTGCAAAGGCTCTGGCAAAGCAGAGAGCTCCTCATCTCTTTCTCTTGTTGTCTGTAAATTGCAAAGCTTTCTTGTCTTAGGCTAAAGGCATTTCAAGGAGCAAAATTCCCATTTGTGCATTAAGACTGAGGAAAGCAGGAGGCCACTGCCTTCCATCATCCCCCACGGCTCCAGGCCATCCCCAAGCCTCTGTCCCCTGGGTACCCTGGTCTTGTCCCCATGCTTACCCCTGCACTGAAATATTGGGCTGCAGGCCCTGGAGTCTCTTCTGGAAAGGTTGTTTTGGGCTGGCAATAAAAAGAAATAAATGTAAATAAAGCTCTCCCAAGCTGTGACTGCCTGGCCCCACTCAGGAAGCTTCCAGGACCAATGTCCCCACATGGAGCCACAGTTCTGGCTCTGCTACAGGAACTGGGCAGGAAAAATCCTCCCCTCCATCCTCACTTCCCCCTGACAACTCAATTAACAAGCTGCCTCATTAGTATCCTATACTTAATTAACAAGTTGAATTAATAAGTAGCCTGGGTTGCTTAATTAATAATTAATTAATCCTTGGTTAATAAGGACAACAGAAACTGGTTCATAAGGGAATGATTCAATAGCTTGCAGTGAAATGAGGATCCAAGGGGAAGGTGGGGAATGGCTGAGGGGAGCTGGTGCTGGGCCCACCCTGGCACCCAGAGTCCCTCCCTGATGCAGCTGAGGGCTGCCACCCTCAGAGCCCCTGTCTGCCTCCTCCTGCCCCAAATCCAGGCTGGAAGGGTCCAGGATCCTCATTGGGATCTTGCTTGCAGCGGTGATGCTCTGCAGAGATGCTGCCCCTGGTTCCCCCATCCAGCTGGAGTTGGGGTTGGTGTCTCACCTGCCAATGCAAAAGGGGGGGACATTACCTGAAACCAGCACTGAAAAAGGGAATGTGCACAAAACACAACCTAAAGCATCCTGCCCTGGTACAGTATTTCCCAGGGAAGGACTCTGAATATATTTCAGTATTCAATTTAACCTGCTCCAACCAAAATTGGCTGGGGCGGGGTGAGCCCAGCCTGAGCCCCTGCCCAGGGCCTGGTCCAAGGAGGAAATGCTGTGAGCTCAGGCAGTGCTCAGCTCACACCCAACTCAATGTGCTGCCCACATTTGACTACATACATTTGGCAATTTTCACTAGGAAAGCATGAAGAATTGTGTTCATGTTCCCTTCTCATCTTGATACAGCAGGTGTCTTGTTTCCATATGAATGATCTCAAGGTGTGCATACATATATATCCATAGATTAAAAACACTCATATTATCATATAACATTTCAAATTCAGCTAAATAGAAGCAGTTGATTGTTCCTGATGGTATTGATTTGAAATTCTCCATCCACAGACCATTTTGGAATCCCAAACAAAAGAAAGAGGAGAGTTATTTCCCACACAACAGATGCAGTGCACCGATCTCCAGGAAAATGACTTTTTACTTTATTGCTGCTTTTGGTGACTTCTGTTCATGGCTGGTTTCAAAGAAGACATTGAGCATAGCAACAAAACAGGTTTGCAGACAGATAATTACCATTATTTTCAATTATAATGCTGTCATCTCCAATCCAAGTGTTTCAAGACTGGAAAATACAAACATTACTGCTATTGCCACATTGATAAATTATGTTGTTGGTTTGTTCCAAGAATGACAATTAATGGTGCTCAGTTTTGTTCCCAAATTTGTTGGACAACCTGAAATGAAACACAACATAAATTTGTTACTAACAATCACAGTAAGGAGAGGGCTGGAGAGGGAAGGTATTTATTGATGAAACACTCCAGACACAGAATCTAGGAGCAAAATTGGCCTGGTAATTCAGTTTCCTTGTAGAAAGATGTGGGATGGTATTGCACTGCTTTGTACAGTGGAAATCAGTGCTTCTCACACCTTTTATTTAGATTTTTTGTATCTGATGTCTCAGCTATTTTCCCCAGTGTGCTTCATGCATCCAGGACGTGGTGCCTGAATGTTCCTCATCACTTTTGAGACAAGTGAGGGACAGGTGAAGCCTCTTGCTCCAGGTTCCCAGCACACATCCAGCAGGACATTTATTGTGGGGGATCCCTCTGTGTCTGCACAGCCCAAGGGTTCCTGCACCTCCCCTGCAGATCCCAGCAAGGACTGGATGGGATTTGTGCCCTAGCCAGGCTTCAGCTCTTTCATGCACCAAGCAAGAAAGGATGGGAAGGAAGAAGAGAAGGGAAGCACAGGTGACTTGGTTCCCCCTGGGCTCCAAATAACAAACTGAGCTCATTGAGGCTGAGGAACCCTCAGTGGGCAGCATGGTCACAGTCTGGGAACAAAAGCTGCTCCCAAATGCTTCCCACAGCCAGTGCTGCAGGAACTGCTTGGAAAGGTTTTCAGTATTCACCAGCTGCTGAGTCTGCTCCTGCCATGGGAGTTCCCTCTGTTGTCTGCACAATCCCCTCCATTCCCCCATTGCTTTACCTGCTTTTTGTTACGTTCCAGCTGTGGGCTGCTGGCTTTGCCACCTGGATGGCATTTGGGGAGGTTTTGGTTTATCTCAGGTGGTCCAAAATCCAGCAGTGATTACGCTCAAGGCAACTTAATATTTTCTGTATTGCAGCAGAGATTCCCATTTCCTACCATCCTCACCCTGAATTTTGCCTTTAGGTAGTTGTGCAGCAGTGATTACAGATTTGGGAAAGAGCTGCAGCCAGAGAAGGCACAGACTGGATGAACACACCATTCCCATCCCCCTGAGCAGCTGGGAGCTGCAGACAGAACTATAAATTCCTGTCCAGTGAAAACTGCATTTACTCCTCCCAAACAAACCCATGTGCATCCCCATGCCAAGGGCTCTGGCTGCTGGTTTGGAGCACAATGGACCTCACTGATTCACACAGCTCTGAGATGCCTCCCCAGGAGCCTGGGCTTGCTGATTCTACCTTACAGACACAAATTCAGCTCCAAAGAACAAGCAGGAAGCTTTGCAGAGAGCCCTGAGCCTCCTGGCTGGAGGTGCCCCATGAGAATGATCACAGCATCCTCCCCTGTGAGGCTGCAGTTGCTGATTCCAAGGCTCCTGATTTTGGATCACACATGGAGTGTTTTACCCAAACTTCACCTCCCACAGGTGCAGCAAGGCACGTGATAAAGCCTGTGACTGATTTTTCACCTTCTTGTTCTGTCTTGACACATTTCCCCCTTCCCCCCACCTCTATTTTTCATTAAATCCAGGCCAGCAAGGAGGGAGGGAGAGTTCAGTGCATCTGTTCATCACTAACATTGACAAACAACACGTAAAAGCTTTGCTAACCTGAAAAGTATTGGCATATCTAACCAAAAACCCACTTGATTTCCCCTGGAAAGCAAAAACTGTGAGAGGCCATTACTAGCAGGTTGCCCTTGCATGGGAAGTAATTGAATCTGGAAATGGGAAATATGAGGCAGGAGAGGTTGGCTGTCATTTTACAAAAACAATTAAATGCATGAAATGTGTCTTAATGATATAATTAAGGCAAAATTCCAATCCTCCATTAGTGGTGGCATTAATTATTGCAAGCACATTACATTCAGTATCACTGGAATGATGAAATCCTTTGTTATACAGCTTTATTAACAAACAAATAAATAAATAAAACCTGATTATCTGCTCCTCAACAGACGCTGTGATGCCAAATTACTCCTGAACAGACCTTGATTAGTTTTGCCTGTTAGGCCTGATGGTACCAGAGGTCAAAGCACCCCAGGGAAGCTCCTGTAAACTCTGCTGGGACCCATTGTGGGTGTTACTGGAGCAGGCAAAATTGATTAATGCCACCCCACTGACACCACAGCTCCCCATAACCACCCCATTTACACAGCAGGACTTGCTCCTCACCCTCCTGGAGGGCCTGAAACCTGCATCAGCCCCAGGAGCTGGTTTGCAGCGGGGCAGGATCTCACCTGCCTGTGACACAAAGCAGTGAATCACAGCCTTGGGTTTCACAGCTGATTTTGCACTCATTGCTCTGCCCTGCTCCCATTCCCTCGGGCTGTCAGCTCCCTGGGCTTTGGGGCCCCTGGATGGGCACAGCAGAGCCAAATCCCTCCTGCCTGCACTGCAGGGTCCGTCAGCTGCTCAAAGGCTCCTGGAAGTGCTCAAAACCATTTTATATATTGGGACATGATCTCAGAGGTGTGAAGGTATAAAATACACCTTTCCAAAGGAGGAAGGCATCAGTAACGTTCCCTCATCATACATGTTTGGGATTATGAGAAAATTTATTAGATATAGACACCTGTTTATAGTGATTTTAATGCTTAATCCAGCACAAGGAACAAAAATTGGAGAAATTATCCCCCTCCAGCCAGCCATGTGAGCCCTAGGTGATATCTGCCAGAGGACAAGCAAACACATCAGTTGAGTGATTATGTGGATACCTGCTGAAAGAGGGGGATTTTCAATTATGCATGGTTGAATTTGTACATGCACAATTCCAGTTATAGAGGGGAAAATCAATTAGTGAGAGTCATTTGTTTCTGAACACACTGGTCAGAGAGAAACATTAGTTCAGAAACATTAATTTCTGGACAAATGTTTACAATTAAAATGCAATTTTGATTCCACTTGAGCTGTAGCCTCTCACCCTGTATCTCAGCCAGATCTGGAGAAGAAATTACAATATCCAGGAAAGGCAGGTTGGGGATCACAGTGGTGGAAGTGTCAGCCCTGGGTTTGCCATGGAAACCTCGGGATGCACTGGGGGACAGGGCTGGAGCACTGGGCTGTTTGTGCAGCTCAGGCCATGGACAATCCTGGGCTAACAGGGACCCAGGTGGGGATGGAGAACAGCAGGATGCAGAGCTCAGGTTCAGGCAGGAATTTTTCTGCGTGAGGCTGATAATGCAGCATTTCTTTAACAGCAACGTGTCCCTGTGCTGGATGACATTTGTCCCATTTGTCCCCCTTCCCCAAGGCCTGAAGCCAGTGCAGGAGCTGAGGAGCAGGGCAGAAACAGCAGGAGCAGAGTCCTGGGTGCCAAACTCCCACACACAGAAACAGCGACTCTGGCTGCGCTTTACCCGACAGGGAACTGAAAGCCAGGGCACAAAAGGAGAACCACTGCCTTTTCCCATAAACCAGAACCTTCAGAGAAGACACCAAGCCCATTTTCCAAGCTGACATTTGGTTCCAGCAATTACTCACAAGTTCCATTTGCTCATGACTCAGTCCCACATCTCGGTTCTGAGCCGAAACCTCGCTGAGGGCTTGGGCATGTTCTGATGAATGGGGAGAGCTGAGTAAACCTGAACACATTTTTTTGAGTTAGTCTGCTTCCTTAAAGCCTCACCTCATTCCAGCCTTTCCTGCAGCATGAGGAATCTCAGTTACATTCCTTGGTCCTGTCCCTTTGCTCTCTGACACATCTCAAACACCACTCACCCCAAAATGGGTTTCTTTTGAAGCATTGCCAGCCTGGGGGCACCACATCCTCCTGCAGAGGGAAGGAACAAACGTGCTGGAGGTGCCTCACCTTCCCTGAGATCCACTGCACATAAAGCACCTGCCTGCATCACCTTCCAGAGGGGTTTTCTGCAATCAAAGCTGCTCCTCTGCCACAGGTCACTCATCAGATCTGAATTCTCAGCAGCAGGGTGGGAGTGCATCCAGGCACGGAGCAAATACACAGAAATTGTTCATATAAATAGCTTATTTGGGCATTTACAGTAAAACCTGGCCTGGAGAGAGTGAACAGAGTTCCAGTTTCATGCCACTCATACAGCATTACTGTAAATAGTTGGTGTTTTTTTCCTTCAAGTGCAGGAATTGTGCACCCAGCTGACCTTGCACTGGCACAGGAGGGAAGGAAGCGTTCCAGACCTCCTGTTTGTAAAGCAATAAAACATAACAGGGCTCAGAGATCAGAGGGGAAATAAACAGATCCTCTCACTCAACCTCCTCCAACTCCCCCTTATTTTCCCCTCCACAGCTTATATTTAGCTCAGGCTCCTCCATGCCCACGGAAGAGCTGCCCTGGGAGCAGGGAGGGAGAGCACCAGGGCCAGGCTCTTGGAGAACCTCAGGCTTTCCTCCTCAGAAAGGAAAATCCACAGACCTGCTCAGCAGAGCAGAGAGAAACTGCAGCTCCCAAGAGAAAAACAGAGATGAGATGGGCAGTGGGGCCCACCGGGGTCACCCAACATTTGTTTGTTAACCTGGCTCTGCTCATCTGAACCTTGCAGAGCCTGGGTTTGAGAGTCAAGGAAAAAAACTAAAATCAGTGTGTGCACAGTAATAAATTGTGTGGAACAAAGCTGTGAGTGAAGCCCATCATCTCCCCTGGGAAAGCCCCTGGTGTGCAAGACCCCAGGTTAAACCCAACCCAGATGCTCCTCACACTCACACCAGCCCTGCTGGTCACCCCAGCCCTGCAGGGACCCTCCCCAAAACACCCAGGAGGGGCTGGTCTAGCAGGACTGGGTGCTTGCATGAACATCTTAGAGCTGGAGTGTTTTGGATGCTGAATTCCCACCCTAATGAGCCCAGATAGCAGAAATCAGTGAAGACCTCGTGCAGAAAGGCAGCTCTGCTCCTGGAGATGTGGGTTCAGTTCAGTGGTGCTGCCTTGGAGCAGCAGCTGTGGCCAAGCCCATCCCTTGCTGGGAGCACAGAGTGCCTAACTGGGAATTCCTGGGTTTCCAGTGGAAACTGGGAAGAGCTGGATCAGGACAAACAGGGAAAATATAGAGACAAAAGAACAAAAAAAAAAAGTGCTTCCATGAGGTTTAAATTCTCTGCAGTTAGAATTTGCGCTGTGGCACTGCAGGGGCTGCCTGGGACACACAGCCAGACTCAGGCTCAGGTGTTCCCATCCTGAAGCCTTGAAGCAGGGCAGGACACCTGTGGCACGATTCCAGTGCAGCAAAGGCCACGCCTGTGTCCTTTCTGTGCCTGAGCAGGAGGGACCGGGGGGATCTCCCTTGGACAGGGATGCACAGAGGGTTTGGGGATTGATGCTCCCATCTCCAGCCTCTCTGTTTGTAAAGCCAGGCTGCTGATTAGCAATGCACAGCTACACCCAGCAATAACTTTGTACTGCAGTTACTCTCTTAATCAAATGCAGCTTCACAGAGCCAGGCTGATCCAATTGTTCAGTGTCCAGGTTCCCTGCCTTTGCAGAGATAAATGCTCTGAGGAGCTGCATTTTGACTGGCATCCAGAACTCACCCCTGGCTGCTGTGATTGTGATTTATTGCTGCTGATAACAATCAGTCCCAAGGCAACCACGTGCACTTGAAGTGATTCAGGACTGAGCAAGGGGGGAATGGACCCGCACAACTGATGAACCCTGCAATGGATGCTCCCCCCCATTTCTGCATTGCAAACCCCATCCAAGCTCGCTCCATGGAGAGCTTTGTGTCACCTCTCCCTCTCCATCAGTCTGCTCAGCCAAAGCTCTAAATTTCATTTATGCACCTTTCAGCCTTACCTGGCATCAGGCTCTCCATGGGCAGAAGACAGAGAGAAAGCTCCAAAGTGGTGCAGCCACCAGCCTGAGCTGCGGGGTACATGGGGACAATCTCCAGCAGACAGCAAGCTCTGGCAGTGTGGGGCTCCAGGACAGCCTGAAACCCACTTTTGTGCACCCTTAAAATGCCTTCAATCCCAATCTCAACTCAAAAAAAGGTGGCTGCTGTTTCAGAGGGTTTATCTTTTCTTCCCATCATCCAGGCAGCTTCAGAAACCTGGTCAGGAAAGATTCTCTGCTAAACCTCCTGTGGCTGTGACTCAGCAGAAGAGCAGAGAAACCCCCAGAGCAAACCTCCCCCTCCCTGGAGCTGCTTAAATTTGGCTCCTGGGCCTTGGCAAAACTGTGCCCACCTGGGCTATGGCAAAACTGTGCCCACCTGGGCCATGGCAAAACTGTGCCCACCTGGGCTATGGCAAAACTGTGCCCACCTGGGCCACATCCCCCAGCTGGGCCAGCTGCCCATTCCTGCCTGTCCCTGCAAAGCCCCTGAGCCTTCCTGCACAGTGTTCCAAGGAGAGGGCAGAGCTGTCTGCAGGGCTCCTGAGAGGGGAAAGAGGGAGGGAGAATCAGTTTTGACCCCATCAGACCTTAAATGAAGGGACCCTTGGGCAGTAGGGCAGTGATTATTTCCTCTTCTCCCCTGTCTGCTCTTTTGCTCTTTTGCTTTTGCTACACAGACCTGTTTTATGCCAAAGCACTGGGAATCTTCACTTTTTTTTTATTTTATTTTTTAAGGGATAGCAGCAAGTGTTTGGAGTAAATTCCCATTACAGCTGGGAGAGTCAGCAGCAGGATCCCTGTGAGAGCTGTCTTAGCAAATCTCAATGAAACATCACTGCAGGGAGAATCTGTTTCCAGCCACTTCACCCAGGGTTTCTATCCCTGCTCAAGGCTTCCCCTCCCTCCGTGGTGAGACAGGGCTCTGCCTGCACAGCATGGAGGGAAAACCTCCAATAAATCAACCCAGGGAAATGCAAGAGGCTGATGCCGGGTTTCACACCTTCCCCACCCCAAAGCACCCCGAGCCATCCCTGTCCTGCCTGGGAGGGAACCACTGGTGGGAGCATCCCTGAGCACCAGGACAAGCCCCAGAGGGGTTTTGCTTGGTGCCCTGAAGGCACAAACCTGATTAAACACAGGCAGGAGCCTGAGCAATGAATCATCTGCCAGGAGAGCAGGAGCAGGATGGACAGGACTCCCGAGGATGGCAGAGAGGCAGGGCTGGATCAGGACAAACAGGGAAATATAGAGACAAAAGAGCAAAAAAAAAAAAAAATAATAAAAAGAGCTTCTATGAGATTTAAATTCTCTGCAGGTGGAATTTGCACCTTCCAGCCAGTGCACCACAGAGCCCACGAGAGCTGCAAGAAGGGCTTCCACAAGAGCTGGAAGCACAGGGAAAATCTGAACCCGACTTCTTAACTCCCATTCCACTTGCAGCACAGAAATCTGTTTAAAATCAAAGGTTTGCCACCTGCGGTTTCCAAAAGTCACAAAATTGTTTCTTCCATTGAGCTGAAAAAAAAAACCTGACCAAAACCCAAAAATTTAAAAATACTCTTTTGCCAATCAGTGGTGCTGCAGTGTCCCCAGATCTCCTCAGCAGACATGGAAAGGTAGCTAAGTAACAGCTACCTCTGCCCATTCCCACGCACTGCACTGGTTGAACTTGATTTTTTTGTCATTTAAAAAAATTCCCTTTTGGAAAATGTGGTTTCAGCTGAGCTCTCTTTTTCTGTGGGAAGATGTTGGTTTCAGCTGTGATTCCAAAAATGTAATTTCGAAACAGCAATTCAAACCAAACCCTGCCCTGTCCCTGCCTCACCATGCCTGGGGCAAGGTGGCTGTATTCCACTTGGATATTTGTGATCCTGGGTTTGGGGCAGGGGCATTGCCTGCTCTCAGAAATTTTGTGTTTTGGTGTTTCTTTGGGCATGAGGTGGGAAGGAGGGTTTGGAGCTGCTCAAGCCAGCGCTGGGGTCACAGCATTGGCACAGCCTCACAATCTCTGACTTCCACCACAGGGAAAGTGCTCCAGCCAAGGCCAGCTGCTTTCCAGCGCTGTGTCAGCCCGGGCTGCCCTTCCAGCAGCAATGCACAGGGGACACAGGGATCCCACAAACAAACCCCAACCAGGAGGTGAGCGGCTCGGTTCCAGAACTGGAGCCACAGGGGTGGGTTTGGGGTTCTCCTCCCTGGGCTGCAATCAAGCTGCTTTCATTCCTTACCAGAGACATTCTCCCAGCTGACCATCAGCCTCGGGCTGTGTTGCAGATAACTGGACAGGCAGAGCATCCCAGCATCCTGCTGAAACCCACAGGAGCTCCTCGTGCCCAAAGCAAAGCCAAGTGTTCACCCCTTGCCCATCCAAAGCAGCTGGAGGAGCTGCTTGTCAAAGCCAGGGGCCACTTTTAACTTTTTTAACATTTTAACAGTGCTGCCACCTGAAATAAAGGTTTGTGACCAGCCAGAGAGGAGGGATGGGGAGACCAAGGGCTTGGGCAGAGCTGGCAGCAAACCCCAGGGATTAATAACTACACATCCCTTAGCCCCAGGGGGAAACCCGAGGTCTGGGTGAATCTACAGGACATCCATCCATCCTTCAGACACACAAAAGAAAACCCCCTGCAAACAGTCAAGTTTTCAATCGCTTTAATGTGATCACTGCAATTTGACCACAGTTTCAGAAAGGAAAAAAAAAAAAAAAAGAAGTCACACAAATTCTCTGTGCTTAGGATTTGAGTCAATCTGTGCAGCTCTCGTTGACTGACGTTACTCAAGTTAAAACCTTCTGACCATCAGTGACGCTCTCGGCTGGAAGGCAGGACCAGGAGGGTTGGACAGAGTGTGCAAAGCAGGAATGCTTCTTCTGGGCTTGGAGCTGTGCCACCTGCCCTGCTCCAAGGGAAACAGCTTTCCATGCACCTGCTCTGCTCCAGAGGGAAGAGCTGTACGTGCACACACACACAGGGAGCATGCAGATGCACCAGCAACCAGCTCCAGCTCCAGGGGTGGCAATGCAGAGCTGGGGCCGTGCTTCAGAACCAGGGGAACCCACACAAATATCCAAAACTGAGCACATTCATTTTCCAACATTCCAGAAGAAAATAGGAAAACTGAAATTACATTGTGTTGACAAGCCCTGATTTTTTCTTTCTTTTTTTTTTCTTTTTTTTTTTTTTTTTGGGGTAACAAAGCAAAAGGTGAAGGCAAATTTTCCAAAGTATTGTAAAATTTATTGTATAAGTATTGCAGCTTTTAGAATGACATATAATTGCCACTATTGGTTACTGGTACACAAGAAGCGTTTACAACAGATTTTTGTAAATTGGCATCAGAGTACATATTCATACTAAAACAGCAAAATATAGATAAGTACTGCATTGCATGTGCTGTCAATAGTTTACATAAGTTTAAATTGAACAGAACTCGGGATACAGGACTGCCTATAACAAACTCCAAAGCCAACACAATGCAACTGGAAGTTTAAGAAAATATTAATACAATGAAATGTGTCTATAAGGCAGGCAAATTAGGACTTTAATGTTGTCCTTCATGAGCTTCTATAGTACAGCAAAAATCTGAAGCGCAGTTTCTGGAAAACTTGTTTTTGTTTTGTTTTTATTTGTAGCTTTTGTTGTACACAGAATATCTCTGAGCAGTTCAGAGACAGAAGAGATTAAAATTCATTCTGTTCTGGTCTAGCACTGTTAATGCTACACATCTGATTCAGTCTTTTCCCAATCCTTAGGAAAAACATTGGGCTTTGATTTCTTTATTTTTTTTTAATATAGCAGTTAGTGCAATTTTATAATTCAATACATATACAAAAGGGTGATTCTCCAGAAAGCAATTGGATTTCCTTAGACCCCACTTAAGACAGAATGAATTTTGTAACACTTATGGAAACAACACGCTGGATTAGTAAAGCTGAGTCTTCAAACCGGTGTAACCAAGGGTTGTGAAGGGAACTCGTGTTTGACCAGAGTCAGCCCCAAGTGAAACCCATCCTTCCACCCCACCAGAATCCACAAAGCCACGTTCCCACTCCAGGCCAGTGAGGTTTGGGGGCACTTTAGGGATGCTGTTTGCTGTACTGTAAGCTAAGAAACTCTGTAAGATCAACAACCCCTTTTAAAGCTAACGCGACTTAAAACTCCGAGCAAAAAGGCAGGCTAGGACATGAGGTTGCTAAGCATTAGCAATGCTTTGATTCTTCTGTATTTCTTTAAAAATAAATCACTTTTAAGGGGCCTGAATCTCTGTGCTGGCAGCTGCAGGACACTCTAGCACCGCTCTCCACTGAGCTGCACCAAGGCCAGAGGAACATCAGCAAGGGTGTGCAAAGCAAATTCCCTGCCTTGGTGGCAATTCAGGACATGGGAATGGGGAAGAAATGGACCCCGAGGCAAAAAGTAACATTAAATAGTAGTAATAATAATAATAACAACAATAACAACAACAATAATAATAATAAAAAAACAGAACAGACCATTATTTCTAAACACCCATTCAGAACTTGGAGTCGATCTGGGCCCCAGATCTGGTATCTGCACTTGAAATACACAATTCTCAGGACTGCTAAGAGAGGGATGGACAGAAGAAAGACAAAAGATAACAGCTGAGCTCTGCTGAGGAGCTGCACCCACTGCCTGGACCTGGGGCTCTCCCCACTGGAGCTGCAGCAGACAGGGAAAGGTGGCAGCTTGGGGTTTGTGCATGGATGGGCTGAAAGGCATCATTTGCAACAGAAATTTGGTGTTGATGAGCCACCCCATTTCACACTCATTAAGCTCCCCAAACTAGAGAAAGAGGTAAATGAAACTGGACCCAGGAACTCAACAAACTGACCACTCAAGCACAGAGCTTGGGGTGACACTAGACAAATAAAAGCTCACACTGGAAGAGGATTGGGGAGGGAGGGGAAAAAAAAGGAGGAAAAGAGAATTGGTTGAAATTTTGAGGACTTTCAAGCATGAGAGCTGGGTTCAATTGCACTGCATCTTCAGACCCTCTCCCACTACCCCTCTGTGCCTATCCAGCCCCTGCCCACTTCCCTGACTTTCCCACGGGGTTCGGTGGCCAGGTGACACCCTGTGACAAGACAATCTCATTTCTTAACAACCTCTGGTCCCCACACGACCTCTTTACTCACTGCTCAGTTTTAAACATGTGATGCATATTCCACCCAAAATCTGCTGAGGTAACCGTATTTTTTTAATAGCAAACAAAACTAGTTCAGGTCACTGAACAACACTCCCCTCCCTCCCCAGAAAAAAACAAAACAAAAAAACAAACACACCCAACCCCAACAACACTATTCACGCATTTTGGCTCAAGAGGGCAGTAGATATTATATTTCGCTTTCTCTTTTGGTTGGTATCTCAGTTACAATATCCACCACAGATTCCTACCTCCCCGGGTAGGATAATGTGCATAAAACGTGTTCAAGTTCCCTAAGAACAGTCGGAGCAGAGCAGCGGCCAAGGGAGCAGCAGGCGTGGCCAGGCACAGGGAGCTGCTCCGGGAAAAAGGGACTGCAAAAGTGAATGCAAGGTCCAAAGGAGCAAGAGACCAGACGCTGGTTACTTGTACTGCTAACGATGATTCTGTGTCCCCCTCTCTAATAAGGGAGGGTTACTGTTTGTTTAATAAGGCACTAAATAGACATGTTACATAAAGGAAAGATACATTTTAAAAACTCGTACAAATTCACCAGTTTTGTACCTTTCATGACACACTAGATTTATTCCTTTGCATTACTTTATTTTTTGTGGCTTTTTTTTCTTTTTTTTTTCCTTTTTTTTTTTTTAGGTCATCAAAATTTAGGTTAAGTGACTGTAAAACTATGAAGATTTCAAGAGCTGTGGAAAAGCAGTTTGAAGTATTGAGAAGGTACAGGACTATTTCTAGGCAGAAATAAAAAAAAAAGCAAAAAGCAAAAAAAAAAAGATCAAACTTCAAGTTCAGCTATTCAACATCTTCTTTAAAATATATATAAATATTGTTCAAATGGTCAGAACTTCAAAACCGTTCTCATGGTTATGGTTTTTTTTCTTTTTCAAGTAATAAAAAAGTTGCTTAAAAACAATAGTTATTGCCTTTATATCTTTCATTTATGTCACTCTACTAGATAGCATCCTGCAGGAAATCAAATCACACCCCCTTGTAAAATTCTCGCTCTCTGTGGCTCCCTTCCGACCCTTCCTCGCGCTCAGAGACGGGACCCCAACGGGATCTTTCCCTTTTGCCTTCTCCCCTCGCTCTCTCAGTTTCCCCACTCACTCACTCAGTCACCTACCAATTCACCACGAGGTGAGGCCCCTACCAGACACCGAGGTGACAGAAAATGTAAACAAGAGCAGAGCAAGACAAAGCGCTTCCAAACCGAGAGAAATTAACCGCGCGCAGTGCCCGGCGGCGGGAGGGCAGCGGGACCTGGGGGGAAGGATGTCCCAAAAGAGGTAAGGGGGGGTTGCTTCTAAAGCCTTAAGCGTTATTTTTGTAGCCTTTAATTAATACAACACAGGAGCAGATTCATTTCCATCTACTGTACCTGGTGCCTCTTTAGCTGGATAACAAACGTCAAAAATAGCGACAACCAGGGACGGCGGCGCCGTGGGACACGGCTGCGCCCGTTCATCCCAAACTGAGGTTTGGGAGGTTGAAACAAAATGAAAATGATGTTCACCACCACCACCACCACACTTTCCACCTCGTCCTTTCAACGAGACATTTAAACCCAGCTGAAGGGCAGCCAGTGGGTGCGTTACCAGTTCCTCACATCGACTTCCACAACCACTGCTTCGGCTCCAGCAGGGCCCTTCAGTTGAACATGGAAAGAAATAAACCAAAAAACACTTTTGTTCCTTCAGACACAGAAGTTTATTCTCAACCCCACCACCCTCCCCTCCAAAAAGTTAGAGGTTGTCCAAAAAAAAAAAAAAAAAAAAAAAAAGAAAAAGAAAAAAAGAAAAAAAATCAAGTAATTTTTGCCTGCTTCACTCATTCCTGACTGCGAGAAGCAGGGAGTTTTCATTTTACCTTGTTACTCCAATAATCCTACCGGATGACAGACAGACACACACCAACTCCTCTTGCTTTGTAGGGAATGTATAAAAGCCGTGGCTGTCGGCGGCCACGCGCAGGGACTCTGGAAATTAAGGATTTGCATAAGCTGCAGTCTCGCTCACCGCTCCTCCCAGGGCTGGCATCTCCACTCCAGCGATCCTCCTCCCCTTCCAGCTACTTTGTTCTTCACTTCCACATAGATCCCTTAACAGGTTCATGGTAGACATGATAGAGGCTTTGACCAACACAAGCACTGACATATTTATATTAAAAAATAGTGCAAAATTTCAACATTTATATAAATAACTCTAAACCCCTGCTTTTGATTTTTTTTTTTGTTTTTTGTTTTTTTACAATGTAATACATGCTTTTTGAGTTGGCACTCAAAAAATTGCCATTTTTCTTCTAGTTCAGAAAACAACTTTTTTTTTGAATAGGCCTCTTCTAATACAAAAATACTCCTGCTCCTTACACATACACTTTCTCTTATTTTTAATATATATTTATATATTTATATTGCAGATCTTTAAACAAAATGGTTTTTGTGCAAATATTTTGTTTTTAAAGATAAGTGAAATAATCAAACAAAAAAAAAAAGCATTCACACACAGCCCAACTAGAAACAAACAAAAAAAAAAAGACTACAGTTGAATTTTTTTTTCCTTTTTAAACGTCTAGACACAGCTCAATAAAGAAATGTTTTTGCAAGCTTGGTAGGCTTGTGCATTCAGACCAGACATAACAAGTAAATATTTATACACGGAGAGATGGGGAAGGGCTTCTTTTTTTTTTCTTTGCTCATCTTCCTCAACTCTCTCTCTCTCCTTTTTCTTTTAACGAGAAGTGCAGAGTGTTTCATTTACTTTCTTGCCTTTTTTTTTTCACTTTTCCTTTTTTTTCCTTTTTTTTTTTTTTTTTAAAAGGGGTGCCCTTTTTGTTTCTCTTTCTCTTTGTTCCACGCCGTCGTCGTCGTCGTCGTTGTGCTCTCAAGGCCATTGATCTGTGAGGGATGGAGTCTGCTGCCCTCCAAGATGGGGGGCACGCCGCTGTTGTTCTGCTGGTGCTGGTAGAAGGTGGAGCCGGGGTAGTGGCCGATCACCTCGCTGTAGGTCGGCGGCGGCCCCTCCATCCTGCCGCTGCTGCCGTAGCAGGTGGCGCTGATGCCAGAGTTACTGCTGGGGGGGCACGGCCCCCCGAACACGGAGTTATCTATCAAGTCACTGTCGAAGATGGTTCTGTTTGGGGGCGCGCGCACGGACTCCCTGTTGAGCTCCATCTGCTGCTCGGGGTCGCGCAGCTGCAGCGTGCAGGGTCCCTGGTAGGGCGGCGGCTCCTCGCCGTCCGACAGCGAGATGGTGGGCGGCAGGTCGATCTCGTGCTGCAGGTACGGGTACGTGGGCTGGAACCGGTTGAAGCGGTCCCTCTGCAGGAAGGAGGGCACTGCCAGGCGCTCGCTGGGCCGCGGGGTGTAGATCTGCTGCTGGAAGGGACAGGACAGGAGGGGAGAGGAGAGGGGTGAGAGGCGGGAGGTGCTGGGGCACAGCGGGACAGCGGGACGGGCAGCGCTCTCACCTCGCTTATGCCGGTCCCCGACACGGTGCTTTCCGAAGGCCACAGGCTTCCCTCCTGCGTGGGAAAGGAGAGAGAGGCCAGGGTGAGTGATGCCAGGGGTGTAAGATCCTGCTGCCAACAGCCCGTTCCAGGTGTCGCCTGGAGAAAACACTGCCACCAACGTGTTCCTGCCCTCCTGCACCAACCCCAACCAGCATCTCCAACTGCCATCGTGTGTGCTGGGCATCGTGTGGGTGAGTGATGCCAGGGGTGTGAGCTCCTGCTGCAAACAGGAGTCACCTGGAGAAGACACTGCCACCAGCGTGTGCCTGCCCTGCCTCACAAACTCCAACCAGCATCTCCAACTACGATTGTGTGTGCTGAGCATCGTGTGGGTACCTGCTCCAGTGTCACCACATGGCCACTGAAAACACCTCTTCCGAGCAAAACTTCCCTCCCCTTGCATCTCCATCTCCATTTAATGGATGGTTTGCAGAATGAATGATGAGAACAGCACTACCAAACAGCCCTCTCCCATGTGCAGACTTCCCCCCTGCCACCCCCACACCCCCAGCACGGTTCTTTCCCTGGTTCAAACATGCCAGAGGAGTATTTTTCAATTTGTGATCCATGAGCCGTGGGTGATTCACAAGACATCAAAAAATGCTCCATGAAATAATGACAAGATTAAAAAAAAAAAAAAAAAAAGGAAAAAAACCAAACCAAAAAAAAAACCCTCACACCCACATTCTGATGCTCACAACCACGGACATCATGGGAAAATAAAGATAATAAGTGAATAACCAAATGTTAAGACTAATTTTGATTTGGCTAAAAAAAAACAAAAAGAAAAAAACTCTGTAGCAACAGGATAGTTTCAGAGTATTTTTTCCCAAAGAGTAAGTGGTCCTTGACTTAAATAGACTGAGGGAATGCAGTGCAGAGGCTTTCTTACACTGCAAGCATCGCCCTGATCCTGAGATCCAAACCTCAGTGCCAATAACCCCAGGCAGGGTGAAGCCACAATTTCCCCCAAACTCTGAGACTAGTTTACAATTCATGATCAAAACAAACAAACAAAGGTTCCTCCCATCTGCTGGTGATACTCTGAGCACGCACAGTTCACCCCAGACTTTTTTGCCTTAGGAACTGCAATATTTAAATATTGCTAATATTCACATATAGCAACATCCCTCTGGCAGGCAGAGCTGGAGGAAAACAGCCAGAAGGCTTGTAATTATAACTTGGAACTTCCCAGCTCCTTGCAGGTGAATCTCCAGTTCTGGCACTAGTAAGCCAGGCACAGGCAGAAGTATTTAGCACCAGTGGAAAAAAAAATGCCAAGGGAAAAAGAAACCCCATTTTTCCCTTTAAGTGTTGCACTGAGAGGCTGGTCTGAGGAAACCACACACCTTCCTCCTATGAGAGCTCCTATTTCTCCACCTGCCCCAAACACAGCACCAGCACCACATTAAAATCTCCAGAGAAATCACCCATTATATCCCCCACCCTCCCGTTTTCTCATTTTTCCCCAATGCTGGAATGTATTTTCTCCTTTGGCATAGGACGTGGTATCAGGTACAGAGAGAATCCATCAGGTTCTGGGTTTTGAAGCTGAGCTCTGCACACAAACCTCGAGGCAGGGCTGGTGCCAGTGCAAGGAAAACAGTGATTTAAATGGAAATGAGTCTGCCCAGAGCCTTCCCCCTTCTCCAAGGGGTTTTGAGGAGCACCTTCAGGAGCAGAGGTGAATGTCACAATGCCAGCAGCTCCCTGGCCACAGCTGGGCAGTGTGCTGGCTGAGCTGCAGCCCCGTGGCCCTTCCCGAGCAGGACAACCCTGTTTCACTGCAGACCTCGGCACTCCACCATGCAATTGTTTACACAGGCATGGGCTGTTTAGTCTGGTCCATTTTACACGGATTTCTTGCCTGCAGGGAGAGTCTGCAGTCCATCTCCCCCAGCAGCCAAATGATCCAAGAGGAACTGCATGTGCCACAGGACAAATCCTCACCTCCAACTGACACCAAAGGGCCCGGGGAGGATTTCCAGAGCCACCACAGGCGCTGCCAGCCTGTCACCTCATCCCAAAGGACACCATAGCAGTGGGCAGGAGCGGGAAGCACTCCCAAAATTGTGTTTACTTTGCCGTGCCCCCGTGGCAGACTTCCTGAGCAGCGAGTACCCCGCTGCCTTCTGCTAGATGTTTTATATTTAACTTGGCAGTGGGCAGCGCCATGGCAATATCCCATCTGCTCCCCCCTTTCCCGGGAGTGATGTCAGCCAGCTCCCACGAGGGTGGCTGCTGAGATTCCTGGTGCTTCCCAGCCCTGCCAGGCTCAGCTGGGGCAGGGGATGGGCAGGGCTGCTCCACCCCAAACATGCCCTGCCCCGGGTGCCCAGGCAGCCACAGCCTCACCAAGATCCTGCCCATGTGTCTGGAATCAAAGCTCTGGCTCACACACAGTCATCTGTTTGTACAGATGAGGTCCAGGAATGATGCCCTGGGCAACACGTGGATGCAAGAGTAGCAGAAAGAGCATTAAATGGGATGAGCAGAGAGAGGAGGGGCAGACAGGAGACCCATGTTCTGTAGCCATTATTAACCACCTCTCCCAGGACTCCTGTGCCCATGGGTGATCCACCACAGGCACCCAGTGCTCCCCAAAACCAACCCCTGCCTCACACACTACCATGAACCCATCTGGGGAGCAGCTCAGCTCCCCTAAAAACTCCATAGCAAGATTAAAAGTGCTGGAAATCAGTAGTCAGAGGAGGGCAAAGCTTCAGGACAGGATACATCCCTGCTTTCAGCCTTTACTTTGGCCTGGGATGGCTCCACAGCCCCACTGAGCCAAGCAAAACTGCAGGAGCAGATCCTCAGCCTCTCCTCACCCACCTCTGATTTTCAGAATATTTAGGACTTGAATCCATCTCAACAATGAACAGCCTAGAAAGCCACAGGTTTCTGAAATGAAAGGTGAGATTCTGCTGTCTTGGGAGCAAAACAGCTGTAAAAGCCTCCACAAGAATTGCAGGACTTGCTGCAGAACCTAAAATTACTTTAAAATGTCTTTTTAGACATCAATCTTCAACTTTTTTTAGAACTACTTGTTTTAGTGATGTCAGAGAATTTTCTCTGTAAAGCTGCATGGTGCAGATTAAGTCTCTGAGCCATCAGGAAGACTCATTTTCTATTTTGGGGGACACAAAGGTACTGTTTCTTGGGGGAGTGGGATACCACTGTCACAAAGGTGCAGACAAAGTGCCATTCTAAAAGGAAAAAAGTTATTAGAAACATTTCTTATATATTCTTAGTTTGGGAAAATCAAAGGTGCTTGTCATGAGGAGACAAGAGTTTAAGTACAGCAAGAATGGTGATGGAGAAACGCATGAAGCAATACAAAAACTGCTTGCCAGTGAGAGCCGCATTAAAAAACCCTTTAGGGAAATTAATTTCTCCTTCAGCTGTAATTTTTGAGCTGCAGCTACAAAAAAGGACAACTCCAGCAGCCCCAGCAGCACCCTGACCATGGGATGAACTGCTTTAATATTTCAGCAGATGAAAAGCGCGAATGCAGCTCCGGTGCCCGTCTGCGGTCACGACACCAAAATGAAGTTTGGGATTTAAAAAGTTCAGTGCAAGTTTAATGGATTGCATCAAGCAGCATCCAGCCCAGCGTGGCCTCTGCCTGCCAGGCTCCAGCCCTCCTTCAGACTGTTTTCCACTGACAGACACTGAAAGGTGCTGCCTTTCAGGTGTTTATTATGCTGGATCCCCTGTAACGAGCTTCCCACTCCACCAGTGCTGCACACACAGCATGGACAGGGCAGGAGATGGGGAACAACCACAAAGATGGGAAAAATGTAAAATAACCCCAAAATTATATATTCCTATTTCTCTCCTTAGCTCCAAAAAAGGTTTGGAAGACTTCACATCCTCACTGGGGTTGAGCAGATGCACAGAGGTCAAACACTGCTGGAAAGCCATTTAATCACTGATGTGTCTGAAGGCTGAATAAGTAACAGAGTTGAGCCAAAAAAATGCCTGGCAATTTTGGCTTGGTAAAATTTAAAAGAAAAAGACAATAAAGGGGGAAAAGGAATTGTTTTTTAAAGAGTCGACTTTTCATTCAATCTGAAATTTTTGGTGATTTTCTCTTTTCTTTCTGTGTTAGCCTTCTGAACTCTTTTTAAAGAAAATAAAACTGCAGGCCACTAAAGAACACAGAAATGACTGTATTAAAATACAGAGGGCTTGAGCTGAACTTTGAAAATGTAAAACTACACATTTGGCATGGTGCAGGTAAAACATTCTGGACATGATGATAATACAATGAAGCAATCTGAAAATGGGCAAACAATGTTTCTGCTATTTTTAATAACTCATGTGCTCGGATGCCCACACCCTGCTGCTGCTGGCAGTGGGTGCACGGGACCGCAAGAGGAACACAAGATTTCCGGGTGGAGCTGGGATGTGTGTGGGGAGCTGGGCTCTGAGCCCCAAAGCAGGAGGTGCCTGAGCCATCTCCACCCTCACACCAGCTGCTTTAACGTGGGATCAGCATCCCGTGGGATCAGGCATTCCCAGCACTCCATCCTACTGCAGCAGGGGCAGATCCTGAGCTGGGATCACAGCCCAGTGCTCACAGCCCACACAACAAGGGGTTAATGGGGCTGGGGTTGGCACAGCTCTCCTTCCCACGGGGCATCCCCCTCAAAAAGCAGCCAAGAAGGGACCAAGAAGGGACCTGTCTGCTGTGTGTGGTGTGTGACAAAACAGCAGCTACGAGGGACAGCCCTGGGGAGCCTGCAACTGCACTGAAGGATGGCTTAGTGAAACATCTTAGATACCCCTCTCAAAAAAATAATAGAGGAAAGAAAATGGAAAAATAGAAGAAAAAACCCCCGAGTAATCTCTGTATTTGATCTTTTTCCTGCAGCAAGTATGGATTTGATTAGGGGAGCACAGCCCCACACAGAGCAGCACACAGCACCAGTGGTGTGTCCAGCCTGCAGAGGAGGGGGCAGGCAGCAGCGACCTTGAGGGAGCCCCATTTAAAGGGTTCTAAGACCCTTCAGGGTGAATGCTAAGAAAGAGAATATCTGTACAAGACATCCCTGCACTGAAGACAAAGCCATGGAAGCAGCAGTGAACAGTACATGCTCCCCTCCACAAAAATGTGATGTCTTTTCTCTATACATCCTTCTAAGTCTCTCTGAGCCACTACATTTGAGGAAACTGCATGAACCAACATCTGCCTTGAGGCTGCTGAGGCTTCCCCTCAAATCCCTGTCAGAGGTACAATTCACACATTTCTCCTCAGGCTTTTATGGAGCTGGGAGCCTGGGTTAAGAGAGCCTCTTGCACATCCCCTTGGAGAGATCTCTGCTGGTCTGGCTGACAAATGATTTCTGCCCCTTCCACCACAGTGATGCCAGCAGCACGGGTGAAAACTGGAGCAAATTAATGATACTCAGGATTTCCTGCTCTCTGCAGAGCAGGCAGGAAGTTTTTATACAGACACTTGAGACTAACTGGAGCCAAAGGACTGGGTAGTTTGGGACTGCTAAACCAAGGCAGATGAACCAGCTGGGGGTGGTGGTTTCAGGAGCAGGACATGCCAAGAACAGTGTGCAGTCACTTCACTAATGTAAAATCCAAATTGCAAAGCTCAAGGCAAAGGCAGAGGCTACGGCTGTCCATACACACAGCACCCTAAAGAGCCAGAGGCACCCCAAAAATGCCCCTTCACCCCCAAAACAGAGACAGATGATGCCAAGGGCAAACACAACCTGGCCCGTGTGGCTGGAGAGCAGGGTGTGACTTACTGAGGAGAGGTTCTCGTCGCGCCGCCTGCCCTGGCTGTGCCGGCTGATGAAGGAGCGCGCAGAGAGCTTGTAGTGGTTCAGCAGGCACGTGATCACCACCACCATCACCATCATCACCACCACGATTATGATTATCTGTACAAACTCCAGCTCCGCTGCAAGAGAGACAGACAGATTTGAGCCATCGGGAACAGCAGCAGGCAATGAGCACAACAACAACTGAAGTGGCTGAGACAACACTGACAGCGCTGCACCCTTCCTGCCACAGCTTCACACGTGGGCTCTGCGTGCCCTGAGCCCACAAAAACCTCATCCATTCGCTTTTTCAGTGTCACAGAAGAGTCTCCAGGAGAGATCTTTGCAGACAATCTACACGGCAGAGTGTCCTGGCTGCAGCACAGACTGGAGCTCCCAAAGATCTCCTGGGTGTCACAAAGCCAGGAGCATCCCAGTGCCTCACGTGCCTCTCTTGGGGCTGCAGAGCCATGAACCAACAGAATTCATCCTAATGACACAGTTCAGCTAAATGCAAGCTAAATTTCTGCAGTTCTCTTCCCATCACCACTACTCCTTCCTCTGGGGAGGACAGGACTGAGCCCTCCTTGGCCCATCCCTGCACATCACACATGCCCTCTGTCCCAGGGTCAGACAGGGGTGGCCCAGGGGACAGCCCAGCACAGCAGGCAGTGGCAGCCCCCATTTCCCAGGCTGCCCACCCACCAAGGGAAGCAGAAGCAGGGGGGTAGAGCTCCTGCCTTGGGGTGAGACGCCAGATGGGTGCCATGCTCTGCCACGGGGCCACATCCCACAGCTCCAGACAGCTCAGGGCTCGGCCAGCTGACAGTGGCAGCTTGAGTGGCTTCAACTGGCAGAAAGGAAAACTGCCAAAACCCCTCCAAACAAACACAACAAGCAAACAGACTATCCTGTTAACTCTGCAGACACTTGGCAGGAGGCAGCGAGGAGTCGCTCCTAAAATTTCCTAAGGAAATAATTCCTCACACCTCTCTGAGGCTTAGGAAAATTGAGCACTGGAGGCAAACATTGTGCTGGGTCATTATTTCCATGAATTTGGTGCCCAGAGAGTACATGCCATTCCCAAACTGCTCAGTCACTCCCCCCATTCCCCTTCAGGCCAGCAGTGCCCAGGACTGGGCAGCAGCAACTCCAGTGCCCAGCACAAAGGAGGGGCCAGACAGCAAAATTCAATCATTCTGGGGATTTACAGCTTGTTTGCTTCTCAGCAGCGACAGCTATAAAATCCAGTTTGGGAAAGCCATGCCCTAAGCTATCATGGATGCTGCCATCTATATTTAATCCATACAGACACACACATATATATCTGCAGACACACAGCAAGGCCCATCAGACCTCAAAGGGCACCACTCACTCATACCAGCTGGGGTGGCTTCTGCTGAGTCAGGCAAATTTATTAGGTTTTTTGTTGGTTTTTTTTTTTGTTTTAATGGAAAGTTTTCTCCTGACAGGTGGCATTTGAGTGCCAGTAAAAGCAAATAAATGTCAAGAAAACAGTCCAGGTGGTGAGTGCTGCCAGTTACCTTGGAGCTCTTTCTGCTAAACAGCAGTTATTTCTGCCACTGCCCAAAATGCTCCACCAGCTCTGCCCACTGCCTGCAGAAAGCAGAATTATGCCTTGAAAGCAGGAGCCTTATCAGGCACTTGGAGCTGGATGGATGAGGGACTGTGAGCCCAGATCCTTCCAGCACCCCTAAAATGCAGCTGCCTCTCCTCTGGAAGGTTGCACACAGGGTGGGAAGAGAGGGATTAAAAGCCAAACATTGTACAGGAGTTTTGCCTTAGAAATGCTAGATAAGCTCTGGGTCTTTCACATCAACCCCAACAAGTCGCCCAGTGCCACTGTGAGAGGAACAGCATGGAAGAAAACCACATTCCCATAAATTTGATCCAGCCCCAAAGCAGCACAGCTCATCTGTGGGACCCAAAAGCTGCCCCTGTGCTGGAGGAACTGGCTGGAACAGGGCCCATCTCGTGCACAAATCATTATGGAAAAGACAAAAGTAAGCAAAAAAAAAAAAAAAACAAAAAAAAACCCTAAATGTTTTTAAGAAGATGAGTCACTTCAGCCTCAAAATGCAGCATGTGCTTTGGCCATGGTAAGAAAACACAAGAAAAAGTATAAATGAAGCTGGAGATGGAAAACTTCCTTTTCTGTTAAAAGGGGTTATATTTCTAAAGAAAAACAAGGCCAAAGTAGTAATAAAGGAAAGTTCCTATCCTAGGACAAGAGATGCCTTAAATGAACCAAACCTTGCTAAATTGCTCCTGGTGCTTCAGTGACACAGGTGAAGCTTTGGCCCAGGAAATTCCTTCCCAGGAAGGAACACACAAGATGTGCCACCTACAAATGACCTAAACCAGAATTCCTGCACACACAGACACAGAACCAGCAGAGCCTGAAGCAGAAGAAAGGATGGGAATTCCATCAGCATCTGGGACAAAACACCAGTGTCTCATCCACGCTCAGTGCCCTGGGACTGCTGTAACTGGGGATTACAGGCAGAGGTGCCACAGGATGATCACCAGAACAAAGGGGATGCTGCCTTCCAGCTGGGATGCTCCTCCTGCCCCATCCCTACCCCAAGCCCAGGCTCTGAGCAGCAGCCCAGCCTTTCCATGCCCAGGAGCAAACCCATCCTGCTTTAATCCCAAGAACACTCAGGTTGCCCAATCTGGCCTTTGGAAAAAATAAAATAAAAGTCAAACCAAACAAACCACCCCCCCTACACACACACACACACTCAATTTGTGCTTTTCATGTTTCAAGAGACTCATATCCACTCGAGGCACCAAAGTTTCTGCCAGCTCTCCCTCTGTTTTAACTTGTCTTCATGGGCTTCTTTTCTGCAGAAGGGAAAACAAACCCAACACACTGGAAAGCTGGATATGCTCAGTAAGAATTTTATCCAAGCAGCTCAGTCAAACTAATGAAGAAAGATCATTAAAACCCCAAAGTTTGAGTTAATATGCTATTATACAAGTGCAATTCAGCTGCTATGCTAATAAAAAGCCTTTGGGGAATGAAAAACAAGCCAAACTGCAAAGCACATAATTTATAATTCTACTGGTATTCTTAAAAACACACACACAACAAAACAAGAAAAAAAATACTCAACACATTTTGTATTTGGCTTCCTAATCATTGTCACTTTTCAATTAGAAGAGACCTCATTCCATTTCTCTCTGTAATTTTCCCCAAGGGAAGTGTTATAAATGCACTAGGCTTTACAAGATGGGCATATTCCGCCTCCAAATGCAAAGCAAGGTCACACTAATTTAATTTTGCATAATTTTTATTCCAGAATACGTTTCAAACTAACAGGTTCAGACATCACATTGAAGTGACACAACCTGCTTTTCCGTGTTTTCCGTCTAGACGCGGCAGCTCCGGGAGCCGGGCGCCGTGCGTGCCCCCCTTCTGCAAGTCAGCACTTCCCCTCAGCACCCCAAAACGGGCTGTTCGTGACCAAGGAGAGCACTTGTCACCTCCCATTGCTCATCTTCACTGCTCACTTGCCACTTCAAGCCACGCACGGCCTCGGACAAGGGGGCTGTGGAGATGTATGAATGAGTGATGGGCACTCTGCGCTTCCACAGCCTCTGCACTCCACTCCCCTGTATTTATAGGAAGCTCATGCCCTTGCTGCCCTGTCACAGACATCTTCTATGGAAAATCCTTTCCTTAGGAAAAGAGAGAAGTTGAGAGGCCTCAGGAACAAAATGCAAACAATGGTTATCTGCTGCTGTGAAATGCAACAGGTGCATCTGTGATTGGTCTCATGCGGTTGTTCCTAATTAATGGCCAATCACAGTGTCCGAGACACAAGCCTTTCTTATTCATTCTTTCTTTCTTTTTCTATTCTTAGCCAGCCTTCTGATGAAGTCCTTTCTTCTATTCTTGTTTTAATTGTTTTAATATAATATATATAATAAAATAATAAATCAAGCCTTCTGAAACATAGAGTCAGATCCTCATCTCTTCCCTCATCCTCACAGCCCTGTGAACACGGTCACACTGCCCACCCTGCTGCCCAGTCACCAGGACCATGAAGCTCTGGAGTGTCTCAGATTTCTGGATTTATGCGTGGGTCCCTCACTGAGGGCTGGCATGCTGCAGACCCTGCTCACAGCTCCACAGGAGATGCTGCAGGAAGGAGCACCTGGGAGCTTCCCCGAGTCCTTACAAACAGAACACTGGCACCCACAAAATACTGGCACCCACAGGTACAAATTAATTAATATATTTACAAGGACAGAGAGTGATTTGAGTCAATGGTGATGCTGGGAGCACCCTTACAGCCGCAGGGGAGGTGAGGTTGGGTTACACTTTAAATGCATTGCCTTGCCTTTTACAGCTACATTTCAGTTCATAAAATGCTTCCTATAAACTTTATTAATGCCCTTCCTTCCACACAGAGTATCTCTGCAGAAGACAAACTCTCCAAACCACCACAAGTATAAAGGAGGAAAAAAAACCCCAAAACCTGTATTTGGCTGCAATCATTCCAGACACTCCAGCTATCATTTACAGGTGGACAGAACAGCTTAGAGGCAAGGTCCCAGCCAAGATGACCTGTGCTTTCAGCCAGGTATAACACACATCTGCAGGTCAAACCAGTCATCCCTGAGCTTCAATTACAATTTCTGTAGGTACTGGAATTGTGTATCGTGTAAGAAGTGACAAGAAAAAGTGAAATTACTCAGGAGATAACAGCTAAGATGAAGAAATGTAGCTGCACTAGCCGTAACTCCTAAGGAAAAAAGTTGAAAAAAACCTCACACTCTTAACACACTCACTTTCTTACACACTCTCTCTTACAAACTCTCTCACACACTCTTACACATTTTTACACAGACACATATACACTCATTAAAGAGTGTTCTCCCTTTCAGAGGCTGTGGACAGCAGAGATGAAAGAACAAAGAACTTCAGATGGCAGATTACTCACCCTCTCTCATCTGCTGGGTCATCTCAGAAACTATCAGAGCAGGCAAAGTCATTACTGCACTATTTTTGTATTAGCATCTGCTACATTTGTCTTCTAATACCCCCATAAAACCAGAGAGAAGGGCCCATCAGATTGTCAACAATTGTGTTTGTTTACGAGGGAGCAGGGGAAGATCCAGAATATGATCTCAATATTGACAGTGCTGCTGCTGGCACTGACTGGCAGCACCTTGAAGCTGCAGCAACAGCAAAGGAAGCAGGATCAGGCCTGTGACAACAGGCAGGACAGCAGGGAATAGATAATTTTGGGCCTGTTTCATGCATCATCAGTACAGTTAACAGATAAACTTCATTGATTCAGCACAGTCAATCCTGATGCAGTGAGCAGAAATGATGCCCTGCCAGCCTGTGAGGACAGGCTGAGATGGGGCAGGAGGGCAGGGAGCAAGGGAGACTCAGAAAAGGAGCCAGTTGAAATAAAAACATTGCTGGAAAAAAGGAGATAGAGCCTCAAGAAGTCCTGTTCATAGTGCCAAGCTTTGGGCTGTAACTGTGTTTAATATAGTTCTTTTTTTCAGATGTCACCCAGGTAATCAAGCATCACATCCTCTGAGTCACTGGCAAATGGTGGCCTTATCCTCCCACCCCCATTTTTGTTTGTTTTAAAGGAAACAGCCTTATTTCATGCTTAATAGTCACACAAATATCAGACTGCTTGGGCCTCAGAACATTTTTTGGTGCTTAAAAACCACAGCAACTGTCCTGGCTGCACCACTGGGCCTGTTTTCAGAAGGTGACCTTGCCAAGCTCACCCAGCTTGGTGGCAGCTGCAGGGAGTGGGACAAACATCCAAGGGCCACAGAGGCAGGATCAGCATGGCAGAACTCAGCTTTTAGAGGGAAATGGCAAATGTGAGAGCTGGGGTCAGCAGCTCTGTCAGCCAGGACGCTCTGGGCTCTGAGCAGAGACCTGTCAGCCGGACACTTGTTTAGAGAAACTCCTGGAGACATGAAACAGCTCCCTCAGAGCAGTGAGAACTAACAAGGTTCTTTGGGACACACCAGCTCTCTGAAATCTTGCATATGCCAACCCCTTCTCTCTTTTCTCTGCCTACTTCTCTCACCCTCCCCTTTTCCAGGATTTTTAGATGAGGTATTTCACACACAGTCAGGCTGATCCCAGCCTACCGAGATGACTGCAAGCAGTACATGGCTTTTGAAGTTAGTCCCAGGGTGAGAACAGCTGAACTGGATTAAAAGAATAAAGTCATTTTGATTTTGCACTTAAAAGGCAGGTAAATTTGCTTGCTCACTAGAAAAGGTTGAGCAGGGCTCATGGCCCCCACCAAGCTGAGCAGATCCAAAACACCTCCTGCTTCCCAAGAGGAAGCACAACAGCATCAGGCCTGGATGGTGTTTGGGCAGAGGGGAGGGCACAACATCACCCATCCCTTTGAAAAAGAGCACCAAGAGAGAGGGACACAAGAACAAGATTTTACCATCTGCGGTCATAAATAGCCTGAATCAGAAAAAAAAAAAAATCTACTAAATAATGAGTGAAAAAACACAGCACACAATATCCGGATCAAACCCCACCAGCTGACCCTGAAAGACCAAGCAGGTTTTGTTTGTCAGGGGTATTTCTAACAGCCAGTAAAAATAAACACATTAATAAATAAGTATTTTCGTATACCCTGGAAACACTCCTGATCAATATGTGGCTTGCTACTGTAGAGGTTTTTTTTTCCTTCCACCCAGCAGAAACTCATGACAAAGGAAAGCACATCTCATTTATGAACTTAGCTATAAATACTTTTGCTAACTGTCATTTAGGAATTTCATTTCCTGCTTGAGCAAGTCCTGTTGAAAGAGGCAATTACCAAATTTGTTTCTAGTTATAGAAATAGATGTTTGTCGCTGCCCACATCTGTTTCGACAGACAAATTGCCAGACGCGGACGCTCCAAGGAGAGCAAGTGCTCCACGCAGGGAGGGCTTTGCCCCCTCTCCAGAAAGCAAATGGCAATTACAGGGATTGGGTTTCTGATTCCAGCTTCCTCCCAGCCCTGTCTCCCTCTGCAAGGGATGCCTGGTGCTGACAGGGCACCTGCAGCCTCCCTCAGCTGCATCCCCTGCGCTGCATCACGGAGCTGCTCCCTCCTCCTGCTGCCACGGGGACACCCAGGAATGGGGGATGCATTTGTCACCCAGACCAGCACAACAGGGAGCCTTGAATGCTGCAGGTCACGAGGAGCCAGCAGGCTGCACTTGCTGTGCACACAGAAAGGAGCAGCAGGGCAGGGAGATGGCACAGGCTGTCCTGCTCTGTGTGTGACACAGCGGGGACGGCACGGGGGTGTGCAGATGGGGGTTTGTGGATGCCATCACCATCAACCACAGCCTCTGCCTGCTGAACAAATGCTGGAGACACCACGTTTCACCAGGCATATCTCCACCCTTGCTGTCCACTATAAAGTTTCCATTTCACTTATTCTTGTGGAAACCATCCACTGGTCAATTCCCAGCGTGCTCAGCCATGACCCTGTCAGAGTCCAGAGCAGCTCCAGGTGCCCCAGTGCCACCCAGCCCCTGTCACACTGCCCAGCAAGTCCTGTGGGACCAGTGCTCCTGCAGGGGCACCTCGAGTGAGACAGAGACAGCAGCAGGTGCCTGTGCCTCGCCGCCACAAGCAGGACACCCATCAACTCACACCTAGCACCCCGCTCAGGGACACAACTGAGGTGCAGAAAAGCCACAAAACACCCCAAATTGCAGCTGGGTAACCTGTGCTCCTCCAGCATTTCTACTCCATGCCAGCACAGCTCCCTCACAGCACCTCCCTGATCAACCAGCACGTCCCCAAGGAGCCCTCTGACATTTGGGAATGGTTTTGGGACCCTGCCGTGCCCCTGTCCCGAGGCTGCAGCTCCCCCAGGGGCTCCGGGACACGCAGCCCCGGGCAGCAGTGCCACAGGGGCTGTCCTGGCTCGCAGACGGGTGTTGAAACCCAGATTGAGCAAGCTGGCCAAAGCCACACGGGTCACGACAGGGCTGCAACTGCGACCGGATTTCCTCAGCACGGTCCAGGGCCAAAAAACGGGAAACACTCCCTGCCCTGCCTCTTCCCAAGCACCCAGTTATCATCTGTGCCACTCTGCAGCTCCCGCTCGCCACAGGAGTGACCTTTCACAAGGCAAGTTACTCCCAGGGAACAAGGACAATCTTAAGTTACAGGCAAAATTATGCATTGCAGGGAGAAAATATGCAAAATGCATGCAAATGCCCAGACAAGGCACACTGTGTCTGGTCACTGCAGGATTCAAGTTCAGTTCTTGAACTGGTCTGAACTGGTCGCTACCACCAGACGGGAGCGAATGCATGTGCACACTCTCACAGAGATGTGAAAAAAAATTGTATTTTTATATATATATATATATATATATATATATACACACACACAGCAGAGTGAATGGGGGAGGTGAGTACAACCGCCCCAAATCTGACAAAATTAAAGGTAATAAATTTACTTCCACCTCAGCTGCAGCAACAGCCTGAGAAAGGTTTTACCTCCCACAGCAGATCTGCTGGGAAGTCTGTTTCACTGGGGGGTTCTGCATGTGCAGGTTTTAGGGCGCACACAAAGACAAAGGCCAGGCACAGATGGGGTTTGGGGCCAAGAACAGGGCTGGGCTCACCGGCCCTTCCTGAACATCCTCATCCTGGAGTTCCCTGCAATCCCCAAGAAACCAAATCCCCATCCCAGGGTGCTCTGCATCCCCGAGCATCCCCAACCCAGGGATCCCTGTCCTTCCCACGCATCCCCATCCCAGGGTGCTCTGCCTCTTCCCCCAAGCATCCCCATCCCTATCCCGGGGTGCTCTGCCCCTTTCCCCAAGCATCCCTACCCCCATCCTGGGGTGCTTTGCCTCTTCCCTGAGCATCCCCATCCCGGGGATCCCTGCCCTTCCTGAGCATCCCCATCCCCATCCTGGGGTGCTCTGCCATCCCCGAGCATCCCCATCCCGGGGATCCCTGCCCTCCCTGAGCATCCCCATCCCGGGGATCCCTGCCCTTCCTGAGCATCCCCATCCCCATCCTGGGGTGCTCTGCCATCCCTGAGCATTCCCATCCCCATCCCGGGGATCCCTGCCCTCCCTGAGCATCCCTATCCCGGGGATCTCTGCCATCCCCGAGCATCCCCATCCCCATCCCGGGGTTCCCTGTCATCCCCGAGCACCCCCATCCCCATCCCGGCCCATCTGCATCCCTCCTGCCGCCCCATTGTCCCGCTCCCCTGTCCCATGCCCAGATCCACGGGGCAGGGGGGCTGCGGGGAGCCGAGCCGCGGGACAGCGCCCACAAAGGGCTCGGGGAGGCGGCGGAGCCCCGGCCAGCCCCGCCACCTGCCCGGCGGGCTGCGGGCTGCGGGCGGCAGCTGCCCCGCACCGGGGCGGGAGAGGGCACAGCACCGACGGGAGGATTATCCACGGACACAGCCTGTCCCCTTTTCACTGCGTTTAACAATAAAGCGGTAGCTATAGCAACGGGGTTAATTAATGCATCGATTTGCATAACTAAAACTCCGCACCCATTGAAAGCCCCGCCGATGTGGTCGCTGTGCGGGGACAGGGCTGCGGGGACACCCCCGGACACCCAGAGCCATCCCCTCCTGCACCTCCGTCTGCACACCAGCATGGGGAAAAGAGCAGGAAAACGGGGGCCGAAGCGTCCTTCAAAAAAATAAAACTGAGGGGAAAAGTGATTTTCAGGGATGGAGGGAGCAAAGCGCATTCCGAGGCAGAGGGGGTAAGGAGATAGGCAATGTAAAGGTTTCAGACTATCGTATAACCAGAGGGGGAAATGTCTTCTCACCACAAACATGCATCTGCATGATGTCTAGACAGTCATAAAAAGGGCAATTAAAGTACTGCAGGCTGCAGTAAGCCAATGTCTCCTCTCCCAGTCTAAACAGTTGAAACATACTGCACGAACTTGGAAAAAAAAAATATAGGATAGAGAGAGAGAAAAAAAAAACAAGTTTGTAAGGAAAAATGTTTTGAAATTCAGCTTTAAATAAGCCAGTAAATTAATTCAACCTTGTCACATCTCTGCCTTATAACATATCAAATATTCCGCCTGCGTCCTGTCTAGACTGCGATAACAAAGGGCATTTAAAGCCCTGCAAGATGCGCTGACAGAGTGGCCATTTAAAGACGCAGTATTGCTTTCTCCATCTAAAACGATTTGTCAGATGGAGTTAAAATGAAAATGATAAGTAATCACTCTGGTTCACAACCATTTCAAAAGGGAAAAAAACCACAAAACCCCCACAGCTCATAGATATAAATCCCACTAAAATCATTCCAATGTATCATTCCAGTGGGATTTGTCTGGCCTCTTTTTTATGGCATTTGCTTTTTTTTTTTTTAATTTATTTTATTAATCTGAGATGTCAGTGGCTTTCTGCAGCACATGCATTTCTAAATAGGAGTGTATTAAGTTTGAAAAAGCCAGCTCCAAGTTTTAACTGATTTACTGGCATAAAATGATGACTCCTGGAGAAACAGTATTATAACCCCAAGGGTTAACAACACTGAAAAGGAAATTTTTGTTTTTATTTACTTAAAAACAAAAGAATTAACTGTACCACATGAAAAAAACTGGCCAGTCCCTATCACTGACACATCTGAGCCTGCTCAGTCCAAGTCCTCAGGAATGCAAAAAAGTAAAGAAAGTTAAAGCAAACTATGTGGGTGTTCAGAGTGTTGGGTTTTTTACAGAGAAAGGATGGTTTTCTGGAAAAAAACAAAACAAAATATAATCCTGTCTAACACAAGAAACACTCTCCTTCCTCTCTGAGCTTTATCAATTGTTGAAGAACCAAAAAACCTCAAAATAAAATACACAGGCAAAATCACTGATCTGCTGAACAGGAGGGGAAACGCTGCCGTGACAGGACCAGGCCACAGCCACTGCAGGCCAACACTTCCACCCCAGGGCAAGACTGGCCTGAGCCTGCTGTGCTGGGACATGGCACAGCCAAGTGCCCCTGGCATGGCCCTGTGCCCAGCCCTGGCTCCAATTCACTGCCCAGTCCCCTCCACAGGGCAGGGTCACGGTGGGAGCCACCCCTGGCAGACCAGAACCAGCCTGAATCCAGCTCCTCTCTGCCCCTCACCCTGTGACATCCCACCACCGCCTCACCTGCACCTCCCTCTGTCTCCCAACCCTTGTTTCTTAATTATTATTTTAATAAGACTGTTTCCAACTTCATTGTTCATTCCGCAATAGCCCAAGGGCTACAACTGTTCATTAGACAGAATTTCTGCTTTAATTGCACTGACACAGATGTGTAGGTTATCTGGAAGAAATTACCAAAATGAGCAGTAAAGAATGGGGCTGGATGCTTTTCTTCCCTTACAGAGTTGAATTTACCATTATTTCCCCCCACGCCCCGTTCGAGCAGCACCATTCGCTGCACTGCGGGTTTGCAGAGGAATCAGCCCCAAACTGCTCCCATTGCACACAGGTGCATCAGGATTCCCACAGGGGCAGGTCTGGGGGCTCTGTGGTCTCCACCACTGCTGGTGGGATGGTCTGTGTCCCCCTCATGTCCCCCAGGCAGCACAAATCAGTGACATCCCCCTGAGAGTGCATGTGGACCATGGATAAAGCTTTGGGGAAGAAGCTGGGCCATCGCTGCTCAACGTGCCCATCCCTGTCTGTGCCAGGACTGGGGTGGGAAACAGGCTCCCATGGTCCATCCTCACCCTCTGAAAATAAGAAACACCAGAAAAGTCACCACTTCTGCTCAACAGTGCCTGGGCTTTGAACCCACCACGGCTGTGCAGCTGTCACATCAGCCAGGGAGTTCACATGAACTTCCTCTGCAATTCATGTTGGCAAGAGCCAGACACATAATAGCCCTGGATTCAGGGAGAAAGAGCTGCCAGCATTATTGCTATTTAAAACCTCTATCTGAGCTTCACAGACTCATTCTTCACACATGATACAAACACACACACAAAATGCAGAAGTGAGCCAGATCCAGAAGCATTTCACTTCACCAACAGCAGTGCCTAACAGCAATTTCAGGTTTTGGCTCCCTGTGACTATTTAATAGATTTTAATTCAATATTAAAAAGCATGAACCTACCAATTTTTTTGTTATGTCTTCTTGCCAGGAAGAAGAAAAAAGTTGTTCCTAACTTCTTTATCAAACCATTTCCTCCTGTGCACCTCCCTTCTCCAGACAAGGGGCTGCAGCCAGGGCAAGGCTGACAGGGGTGGGCTGGGGCAGGGGAAACATCACAGGTTCAAGTTCCATCTCTAAATATGTCTAAAAGCCACTAAAAATGTCTCCTTCAGCCAAACTTGTCTTTAACGGGGAAGGAAAATTTCAGAAATGCTTAAAAAAGCCTGCACTAAGGGAAAAACCTTCCCTTTGTTGCTAGGGGAATTACTTTTTATCTGAAAACCTTTAAAATGCCACCATTGTATTTAGAAAAAAAAAAACAACCCCGAGACTGAAGCACCTCATGTGCCAAAGATCAAGAGACAGAACACATCAGTTCCATCCTTCCTTTGCAAGTACTTTGCTGGGGCCTGACTTGGTTTTGTGTCTTGGTCCTCGATGCTTTTTGGCAGTTTGCTCCAGACTTACTGGCAAGAGCTAAAAGGTTTCTATTTAGCTGGTGTCAGCTGAGCATCTGTGCCGGCAAGAGCTGGAGTGGGGGTGATCCCGGCTGCCTTTCAAAAGCACATTTCTCTCTGGGAGCTGCCACAATAATTTGAAGTCTGAGCGTGTTTGGGTAGCGAGGTGACTGCCTCCGGAGGGGCGCCCCGGCGCAGCTCCCCGTGCGGGCAGCGATCCCCGATCGGCGCAGGGAAAAAGGAGCTGGGAACGCTCCCTAACCTGTGACCCTGACAACAAAAGGCAGGGAGAGCGTCTAGACCTCCAGTCTGCCGGGGAGTGAAGGGAGCATTGTGCTCCGGCACACTGGGGCTGCTCACACAAGGCGGGCACAGAGGCGCTGCGGGGCAGCCCCAGCTGCAGCGCCCGCACCGCTGCCGGGGAGGGGGCACGCACGGCCCAGCCCGGCCCGGCACGGCACGGCACGGCACACCCTGCCCTGCCCTTCCTCCCCAGCACACGGTCTGCAGGGCAGCTTCCACCTCCCAGCGCCGCTGGAACCCGCGGAGGTGAAGCGGCCCGTCAGATTTCCTTTATTTCCTTTGCCTCCGTGTGTTCCGCACGCAGCATCCTCACGCTCCTGAACGCAGATCCTGCCATCCCAGCCCTGCGCGGATTGCCCACAGGAAACAGCACAAATTAAATATATGCTTCCTTCCACAGAGCCTTGATTTTCTGCTTTCCCTGTCTGGCTCAGTTAAAAGGGGACAAACAAGATGTTCCCTCTCTGCCAAGCCTAGAGGTCAGCTCAGCGTTCAGAAAAAAATCCCAGCTTTAACACGTATTTCTTGGGTGACCCTGATCAAACCCCTTGGCTTCCCAGTGTTGAGGTCCCCACATATAAAAATATTAATACTCTAAATAAATGCTGGAGTTAATGGCAGGTTACTGCCAGGGAACTGCACGAAGAGAAAATAAAAGACCTATTAAAAGCCCTTGTTTGTCTCTGCCAGAAAGAAAACACTATTACCCAGTACTTAAAAAGATGCATTAAAGGAGAGAGAGCATTCGGGGGGGTTAAGGACACCCCTGGCAGAGCAGTGAGGGGAATCACCCCCATGTGCCCCCAGGGGTGATCTGGGGTGATTCCACACCCTGGCCATGCCAGCACAGGCAACAGGAGCAGGAGCTGCCCCGAGCACACCCAGCACAGAGTGGGGCTGCAGGCAAACCTGGGAACCCACAGATCAGAACTCTGGGCTAAACAAAACCCTTTTGTTTCACTGTTCTTGGAGGAAAGGTAAATACCTGGAAGATGTGCTTCAGCCCAGCACCCTGTGACACTCACTGGCCCATGGCACCCCTCCACATGGACCCTGCAACCCTGGGCACAGCCAGCAGCCGCCTCAGGCACTGCAGGGATCCCTCACCACCTCCTGCCAGCTCCAGGCTGGAGCTCTGGAGTTACAGCCTGAGACCAAGCAAAACCAGACCCAGCAACTGAGACTGTTTAAGCAGCTATTAAATCCCCACCTCCTTCTGATGAGAGGTGATTTACAAACAGCTGATGGTGAATACAGGGAATTCAGAGCACGAGAGGAGTTTCAGTATCCTGGTAGCCACCAGATGCCAATCCGTCACCAGCACACCTCACCACTTCCACACCTCACACAACAAAAAGGAGAGGGATGAGGACTTTCTTCTCCCCCTGCATCTGTTGCTTCCTGCCCTATCTCCAAAACATCACTGGCAACTCCTTCCCCAGGTGCTCCAGGGACTACTGAGGCACCAACAGAGCCAGGAGCTGTGGCAGGTCAGTGGATGGACACTACGGCAAGATGCCACACACCTGCAGCCTCAGCAGGGTCCAGCCAGACCCTCCTCACAGCCTGGCACCTGCCATGGCAGCAGCTCCTCTCCTGACAACTGCCTGGGATTTATTTTTGGTGCACATGCACAGGGAGACTGAGAGATCCCACACTGGGATTTTTATCAGCAGTGTGCAGCTATGGAAACAAATGCATTTAAGACTAATATAACAAAATACCCAAACCCACAGCAATACAATAAAGAATGGTGCACATTGGCATTTTCACATTGCAGTGAATGCAGAACATGACCCAGCTTCTCTCAGAATTCACCCAAACTTTTAAGAAATCACATATTTTCATGTACTTACACGTTCAGCTATGTGAATTTTGCTTGGTGTAAACCCTCCACCCTGCCCTTTGATTTTACAGAGTTCAAGGAATGCATCTCCTCCTAAATAAGATGAATAGCCATTTGTTGAGGACATTCTGTCCTTCCCCCTCTGTAATCACTTCCAAGCCACCCTCTGTGAGAAGCAGGAGGGCTAACACAAAATCCACCAGAAACTGCAGCACCTCTTCTTTCGCTCCCCATGGAGGGGACACAGCGGTGCCTGACCATGCCCCAGTGCACAGATCTGAGCAGAGGCTGCAGCTCAGCCAAACTGTTCCCTCCCAGCAGGCACAAGAGGCACCCACAAGTCATTCAGAGGAATCCAAAAGCCTGACATCCACACCACAGACACCCAGGAGTTACCAAGGAGATGGTGGAACACCTTAAAAACCCAGGAAAAAAAGCCCAGTGAAAAGCAAACCTCCCTTGAGGGAGGCAGTGCTGCTCCCTGCCCAGGTTTGGTATTCTGACCCACCACGTGCAGGGCTTTACCCAGGTGGTACAGGGACGGGCAGGGGCATCTCTGGGACGGGCAGGGGCATCTCCCCCTGGGTTGTGGCCCTGCAGGCAGCACCAGGACTCTGGGAGGACGCGGGTGGTGGAGGTGGCGATGTCTGGGAATGCCGGCCCAGGCTGGAGCTGCAGACAAGGACCCAGACAACAAAGGGAGGCAAAAAGCCGTCTGATAGAGGCAGCCCCGTCTGGCAGGCTGGGCTCTCAGAAGCCTGGGCATGCACTGATGTCTGCAAGCACAGCTCTTCGCTGGGCGCACAATTAACCCCGCAGCAAGATCACTGGAGTGTCCTGCAGCACACTCCAAACAGCATCCATCTGGTAAGATGAAAAAAAACCAAAGAGTACAGGAGTGCAGCAAAGGAGCAAACAACTGGAGACTGCAGGGAATGACTCTACAACAAACAAAAATTATACTTAATTTTCTGTTATTTATATTCTAAGAAAACCACATGTTTTCACTTGCATCTCTGCCTCCCTCCCCGAGGCACAAGCACACACACACAAAATGGGAAGACCAGGGAGAGCAGGAAGAGCAGCACAGCTCGAGCACATCCCCGCTCACACACTTTCCCAAATCACAGCACAAGAAAACGGGTGTGAGTTTCACAACCACGGAGCAACAGCCAAACACCTTTTACTGGAACAAAAACGCCCCGAGCAGCCCCTCAGAGCACTGGGACACCACAGCTACCCCTGCCCGCCCGATCTGCTGAGATCTTACGGCATTAATATAAAATAAATGTAAATCAACCCCTGAGTGCTGCAGGACAGTTTCCCTGGGGCTGGTGTGAGTGTCCCAGCTCCGGGGCTGATCCCAGCCTCAGGCTCCCGTGGTTCCCCTGCCTGATGTCTGCACCACGATAACGATAACGCTGCTGGGGGACCGGTGGTGTCTCACAGCTTTTTTGCATAAGCAAGGGCTATCCTGCTGTGCAACCAAATTGTGCCACCAGGCTTGAAATAAAGGAACTGAAATAATTTTTTTTTTCCCTCTTATTTTAGATTATGACTTTTACTAATTGATGCTTGATAAAAGCATAATGAATGATTTGTAGGCATTATAGGCATGTTAAAGATCCAAGTGTGGTTATAAACCAAGGTCATAAGCTCTATTGACTTTCTAGGCTCTATAGCAATTGATTTGCCATTTATTAAAATCATTCATTCACCACTTGTTAACAATTTATTTAGCTGGTTCTTCCCCAGAAGGCTTGGTACACCACATTTGAGCAAAGACACCTTAGTCCTGAGGTACTGTCATAAACTCAATTCTAAATTGAGAGACAGACCCATAAACACTATAGCAGTGTCTTTTTAAAGGCTCTTTTGCAAACAGGTTCAGCTCAAATCCAGGAGCCTGGTTTAACAGGGCTTCCAACACCTGGTTTTGTCTGTGCTTTTGAGCATCTCTGGCCACACTCAGCTAAAGTCCCACATCCCATGACTTAAAAAGCTGCAGGATGTCAACTACTTCCATAAAATCGAGTGAAAGTCTCTTTCCTCAATGTAACACTGCTCATCAGTTTGCCAGAGTAGCAGCAAACGAAAGAGTGCTGGTGCTTAAAACGACACTCAGCTTTTGAACACATTTCTACATTGAACAGCAGAAAAAAAAACAATCCCATCCAGGATTACCCAAGTGCAGCCAGGTATGGACAGCCAAAGAACAGCAGGTTTGCACAGTCAGCCTCTGCAGACACCACTGCATCCCCCTGTGGGGCAGAGGAGCAGGTACCTGCTGCTCTGGGGGCCAGCAATGTCCCACCCGTGGCGTGGAGCAGGACCCGGGGTGTTTACGGTACAGCAGCTGCAATCATGCAATCAGCCTTCATAATTAGATCTTGGCAACTCTTGAAATACTTCACTTACCCAGTTTACCTGGAAAGGTGCGACCTAAACATTCAGTGCCTGGAGACATTTGAAAGAAAAACAGAAAGGATCCGTCAGTGATGGGAGCCACCACAGCGGCTGCACACACACCCCAGCTCCCCTCTGGGGGCTCGTCCTGGCAGAGCTCCCCTGGCCAGCATCACCTGCTCCCACCATCTCCACAGGCCAGCAGTGCCAGAGGTGCCACCGCTCCTGGATCCTGACCCCACGTGCTTTTCCCACACCAGACACTGCCACACAAGGTCCCGTTCCTCTCTCCCCTGCTTCCCCCAGGACGCTCTCCTGAACTCGCCTGATGGCATTGCCAAAGCTTCACAGAGGTTTGTGAAGTTTCTGGGATCACTCAGCCCACCCCAGAGACCTCTCTGCCACATCCAACAGTGCCTGTCCATGGCCTAGGGCAGCACTCTGCATTTCAAGGCATTGCTGGACTGTTTATCACATTCTATCTCCTTGCAAACACACAGAGCTGAGCCCCACATGCAGCTGAGCCTGCTGAAAGCTCAGGGTCTCCTGACACCCCATGCCCACAGCAGGGGCAGTGGCTGTGCAGTGCTAAGGAGGAAGAGCCACAGCAAAATCTTGCACAACACCCCAGGAGTTGTATTTTCTAGCCCAGCAGATGTAATTTCAAGTGAGGAGAACAAAGCAGCAAAAAGTTTGCAACAAAAGACCACTCATGACTTCTCTCTCACCCGTCACTGTGTGACTGCCTGCAACACTGAGGGGATTACAGGACATGGATCCTCCCCAGTGCCTGGCAAGCTGAGACATTCTGGGCTGGCTGGGAGCTCTGCATCCCACAGGAGGTTCGCCAGAGAAACACATACAGGGTTCTTTTATGAAGCCTGTAAGAACTGTCTGTCACTGATAATGGTTAATCGGTACTAATTAGTGCAGTCTGACCGTAAGGAGCCCTACTGGCCTATAAAAGTGGCCTTTAACCTGAGAGCAAGGGAGGAGGGAGGCAGTCACACAGGCCCACCGACACACGGCCTGCTCCTCACACCGCGCCTGCCTCTGCAGCAACACAGCAGGCTCCAGGCTCGAGGGATACATCAGCACATCACTGCTCTCACATAAAGCTTTACAAAGTTACTTTCCATGCAGCTGGGAGGACAGAGAAAACCAGCTTTTTAATCCCAGGAAAAGATTAAGGATCAGACAGTTGCTGTAAATTACTGCAGCAGCTAAATAACGACGGGTCGCAGGCTGGGCTCACTGATGGGAAGCCAGGCTGATTTAAATGCTTCACATGCAGGTGTTCCAAAGCGGGCCTGCACACATGAGGTGTCACCTGAATGCACATGGGCAGCCTTGAGCCTCCAGGCCCAAGGGCAGCAGCACCACCACCACCCCTCTGGAATGGGCACTGACACTGAGCGTGACAGGAAAGGAAAGAAAGGAATTCTGCCGAGCCAAACACCAACGTGTGGCAACAAGCTTGGACCTCCTCCTCCTGCTCCTGCTCAGCCAGCTCACTGCACAAAGCCTGGAAAGGGGTGGGAGGCTGGAAAGGAGTGAAAGGCCAAAAGAAGACTGCAGGCCAAAAAGGGTGGGAGTCCCAAAAGTAAAATGTAGAGTCTGAGAAAAAGTGGATACCAAAATGGCTTGGGAGACCCAAAAGGGTGGGAGTCCAAAGGAAATTTAGAGGTTGAGAAAAAGACCTTGTGCACACAGCTGGCTGGATCAGGATCAGCTTTTCTCTGGCCAAATTTCCAACAGGGTAGAAAGCAATGCCTCTCCCCTCCCTGTTCCACAGCCCAGGTGATGCAGCATGACACCCTGTGCACGTGTGGGCATGTGTTCCCCATCACGTCTCATCCAAGATGTTTGGCCATGGTCTGGGATGTGTGGGAGAAGCCAGCCTGAACCCTCTGAAGTCAGGCAAGATTTTGGGATGTTGCTTCTCCCCTCTCTCTCTCTCAGCACGTCTGCCTCTCCCATCCTCACATCTGCCCTTTAGGTTCAGCCATGCATTTGCCAACTTTTTAAATGCAAATGAGAATTGGCACATAAAGTCGGTGCTTTAAACCTGACCAGAGCCACCCTCAGCCTCTCCTCCCTCCCTCCTTATATGCATAAACTTTTTTTATGCAATCGGCAGCAGGGAAGAGAGGCAGGGAGTGGCTGGGCCGTGCCTGGAGCCCTTGTGCAGCCGCAGCGCTGCCAGACAGCTCCATGGGAAGGGTGGCTCAGCCTCTCTGCCTACCATGGAACCAGTAATTACCCTGGCTGGACCAACACCTGCTCGTGGTTTTGTCTTACACTGTTTGTGCAACCCGACAGCCTGCCAACAAAGCAGGGATGTGCTTTGCCTAAACAGGTGAAAACATGAAACAGGGAACGGAGCAGCCGTGTTGGTCCCACAACGCCTCTGAGCAACACATGCTGGAAAATCACTGCTGCCTCAGCCTGCAAGGCTGCAGAGCAGGGACGAGCATGGCCTGCACTGAAAGGGCAGGGAAGGAGAGAAAAGGGCTGCACACTGCAGAGCTCTGGATCCAGGAGCTGGATGTTCTTTGCTGCGCTGAACCACCAGCACCTGGCGTGCCAGGAGAGTCCTGCTAAACCAAGCATCCCACATGGGACAGCACAGAGGACGTGACAGCCCTCACCCAGCCAGGGCTGCCTGCAGAGCAGAGCTGCTCCCCAAAATGCCCTGGGCCTGTTTAGAGCAGAAGTGCCCATTCCCATGCCAGGGTCACCACCCCTGTGCTCACGGAGCAGGAGCTGGGCAGTGCTGTGGGAAGGGCAGCCTGAAGACCAGGAGTGACCAAGGGCAAAGACCCCAAAGGAGCACCTGGGCCAGCCTCAGCCTCTGGCAGAATCAGCTCCAACCCCACCACGTCACACCCAGGAGATGCTCTCCCCCCACCAGCAGATGGGATTTGTTGTAGATGATTTGTCCTGGAATAAAAACACCAGCCCCACCTCTTGCAGCATATTTACTGAAAGCCACTAGACATTAAACAGAGGCAAAAAGTGTATCCCAGCAACATCTGGAATTTATCCCTTCTCCCTTCTGAAAAAAAAAAATAAATCACGCGCTATTCTTTTAGAGAAAGAAAAGTGATTATATAGAATTATAATGCTGGAAGAACATAGAGAAGAGCAGAGATTTTCTTTGAAATGCTGTTTAGACAATTAAAAAGGGATAGTTTCAAAGAAGCAGCAAATACCATCTCAGCTTTTTCCGCCCTGTCTCGCAGTTCCAGGCTTTCCTCCATGCCTTGGCTAAGAGACTCCAAGGAAAGCAACAGATTTTTTTCATCCCTGCAAGACCTTAGTAAGCCAGAAAGGAAACCAGCTCTCAGGCCTAACTGAGATAGACCAAATAAAAAAAATATTCTTCCAATTCCTGCCACAGGATTTGAAGGCACCTTGATTTCTATGAAGAAAACCTGCTTTGGAATGAGCTTTCTAAAAGAGGATGTGTCAATCTTTACCCAGGAGAGCCAATACTCTGTCTCCCCAGACAGAAGAATGGAAAGGCTTTAAATATTAAAACAGGAAAAGCCATCAGGATTAATATGAGGATGCAAGGTCAAAATGTGATATCCTCCACTTCCTGAGGCTCCTGGCCCCAGAATGGCTGCACCACGACCCCAGAGCATCCCCTGTGCCCGGATGCAGCTGGGGGAGCCGGGGTTCAGAGGGAAACCCTTCCCAGCCCTCCCCAGGGGGAAGCCAGGCAGTGGCTCCCACGCCAAGCCCACAGAAGCGCCTCCAGCTACTAAATTACCCAACGACTCCAACGAACTGCATTGATCTGGCTGGAAAACAAAGCTGCAGCTCCTGGCACGTGCCCAGCTAGGAGGGTACAGCTGCATCTTTCACCTGCAAGCAGTTACAGCCACGGCGGGAGATGCCCCTCGCCCTGACAAAGGGCAGCTGAGGGGAGAGGCCGGAGGGCAAACACAGGTGAGAGGAACCACCTCACTGCAGACACCTCTCAGACACAGCAGAGCCCCAGCCAGCGACAGGTATGTCCAGTTTTGCAATCGAGGGCAAGGCTGTTCCTAGAACAAGCCCCATTCCTCAGGCTGCTCAACCCCCATCTCAGCTGCACGTGGACTGGATGCAGGATTTCACCAGGACATTAAACTCAGGAGCTGTAAAATCACTGTGCAAAAACCCAATTATACCTATTTTCGTAACAGCCAATTTAAGCTTGTATTTAGGTCCCCTCACATACCCCTACGTTACATAAAGCATTTCTTCCACTCGAAACGTAGCTTTCTAAAGGCCATTCTGCTTAATTTAATGGATGCTTTATGTGGGTCTGCAAATCTCTAGAAACACAACCAAGGAAGACACATGGCAGCAAGATACGGCGTGATCCCTTCCCAGGCATGCAGCAGGAACAGGAGAGATGAAAGGCATCTCCAAACCCACGAACCTGCTGTGACTGGAGTGCACTTGTGCTCTCAAGAGCAGCAAAACCCCATGGTCAAGTCAAAAGAGGAATTCCTGAACATCTGCACGCACTGTTAACCCATTCCAGACCGGCCAGCACAGCAGGATGGATCCTTCCCTCACCCCACAGCCACCAGATGAACTGAGCCCACTCAGGCACGCTTCCCTTGGATTTCAAAGAGCTGCTTTCTGCACTTCAAGTAAATAAATGCAGTCATCTCTTTTCCCTTCTTTTTTTTAAAAAAGCTGCACTAATAAAAAGCTCGTAGCGAAATCTATTAAATTGAGTCTCTCCATTATGTTTATTGTTCCTTACAATTCAGGCCTGGATGGCAACTCAGTGGAGGTTGAAAAGTGTATTTATCAAGAAAACCCATGAGAACGATGAGGATTAAAAGCTATCAGCAGGACAGAATGGGTCTGTAACCCTGCAGTTTGTTCTGCACCTGGCACAGGATCCCCATCAGAGTCCTCTGCCCCCTCTCCTCGTTTCTGAGCCCACCTCTGGCTCATCAGCTGACAGGACAGCCAGCACCTGCATTCCCAGAAAAAGCTGAGGAAGGTGCAGCAGTATATACTGCTATGAATAAGTCACACTGGAGAAACATAAACCCTGATTGCATTACACACCAGTGATCAGTACCATTAAGTGTTACACACCTTGAGTGTCTCAGCAGTTGGAAACACTGAATTTGAAAACACATCTTCCCATTCAAGCAAAGTCCCATTACAGCAATGTAAGTGTAACAACAAAAATGAGATTCCTGCTTATTACGTGGGAAATAATTGCAATTTAAGATAAATTTTCCCTGAATTGTGTGAAGCAAGTGCCCATCAATCATGTTGTTCCTTCAGTGTCCTAAAGAGAGCACCTAGCAGGACAAGGCACTTTCAGAGCTCAGTGATGAACAGCCTAATCTGTATATGCTACTCTGAGCTACTGAAGCCAAGAGACCATCCTTGGGAAAGTGGAATCATGGTGGAAATAATGAAACAGCACAGAAGGAGCAGGACTTGCCCCTCCAGGAAAGACATCAGCCCTCAGTGAGCGCTTGCAGCCAAGCCAGCACAGGGAACACCGACAACCACTGACTGTCGAGTTCTCATTGCACAAATACCTGTGAGGAGCACATGGCAATCCAGCCTGGTTCCAGGCCTGGAACAGGCACCAAGGACAGGCCCAGCCATGGCCGTTTCACCTGCTGAGCTGTGGGTTTCACCCCATAAAGAGAGTGCAGGGCTCCAAGGTGAGCCCCGCGTACCCTCAGCGCCGTGGGAAACGCGGGAGGTGTGGGAGGCGCTCTGCTTTGGGGGGATCACTTGTTTTTGTAAGAAATAACGACATCAATCATAACATTAAACAGAAACCACTAAGGGGGAGAATTTCCAAGCTTGCTCAGCACAGAGCCCAGCCCGCAGGGGAGCTGCCAGCCAGCGGCCACAGCCGGCAAATCCCTGGGACTGTCCTGGGTACCGGGATCCAGCCAAAGCCACGGGTGGAAGGGTGGAAGAGGCGACGAGCAGGCTCAGGACTGTTGTGGGACTCAGCTCAGAAATGTGAGTCTGAGCACTCAGTGGTGGTTAGATGTCTCTTGGGAACCCATCCAAATGGCACTGCTCCTCTCCCACTTGCCCTGCAGGTAAATCTCGCATGTGGCTTACACAATCTGTTGACTTAAGTAAAGCAAGGGCAGGAGAAGAAAGCTGCTCAGACATCAGGAGAGGCTCATCAGTCCTTTGGGCAAAAGTCTGGGTCACTTCCCCCTCCACAGAGAACTCAGGGTGTCAGCCAGGCCTTGTCTCCCTTCATGGGAGCACGTGCAGGGAGGGCGCAGCAGAACACAGCGCTCAAAACATCAGTGAAAGGACAACAACAATGCATTGCCAAATTCTCCCATATTTTTGGCCAGTGCTGATGCCTAAATTCAGTTTACAGAAATTGGAATCTGTGAGCTCTGTGTTCTAGTCAAGTCCTCTGAAATCAAACTGAGCAGGGACCATCCAGCTCTCCCAGGGCTCAGGAAGACAAGGCCATGGCCACCTCCAAACCTCATCATGAGTAACACCCATCCATGGGATGGTTCTAACACACCGTGAGACCACTCCATGCTCTGCAACAGCAAGATCCTGTTGTATCCTCCTGTCTCAGATACAAAAGCAGCTGCAGTGTGCAAAGCTGATGAGCAGGCAGGCTCTGGCAACCAGAGATCTAGAGGGAGCCCACCAGAGCCCCTCAACCACGGGCATCTGGAGCCTTGTTCTCCTGTTCCTTATTGCTGATCTCAAACTCTTCCTCACAACCAACTCCAGCCCTGGGCCCAGCTCCTGCACCCCTGAGCAGGGCAGGAGCCTAAAAGCAAAAGCCTAAAACCTGACCAGAGCACTTCTCACACAGCTGCAGCCAGGGATGCTCTGTTATCGGAGTTACAAAGGGAGAATTAATTCTCACAATTAATGAAAAGGGACAGAAGTAGAGAAAGGCCACATTTAAGATGCTCGTCATCTTCCCTCATGATTTTAAACTACTGAAAATGCATTTGGAAGGAAAACTGACCACCAAAGCAGTACTCTGAGATGTTCTGCCAAGGCCAAACCCTACCTGACCATCGACACAAGTGAAGTCTAAGGCCAAGTTCTGTGTGTGAAGCCTACAGCGACCAAGGTCTCCAACAGCAGAGACAGACTTTGCCACTACAAATATTCCCAGTGCAAGTTCCTGATCCCTGTCTGAATGTCAATGAAGGCAGAAGAGCTGTGAGGATGGGGAGCTCCTCAGGAGGCAGGATAGACACTCAATCCATCTCTGCTATCGGAGCTGCGTTAACATTTAAACAGGACCTGCTGTTGTGATCTTCAGCAAGGAGCAGATGTGGTTTTGAGTAATGGTGAGCGTTACTTAACCAGTTATAGTCACTAATGTAATTGACACCTATTCCATCATCCTTAATACACCCACTTCTTTCTCCGATACCATAAATAGATTAGAAAAGTTTCTGCAGATGGCCATGACCCCATTTGTTTGTGCACTTAGCCATGTATGAATCACTCTTGGCTTGTAGCAGCACTCTGGAATTACTGAAAGATAACTAGTCGGCACAGACACCAATAAATGAATCATGCTTTCCACAAGACCAAACCTTTGGGCTTTTACAGACTCCAATTACAAAGTAAGAAGAAAAGAACAAAGAAATTACTCAGTCTATTTGCACAAAGTCATGCAGAGTTGATTCACAGTTTTACAGAATTATTACTGACAATCATTTGTAGGGGGTTAGAGTAACAAACCAGCTACTTTACATCTTGGACAGAATGAAGAGATGGAAAAAAATCCCCAAGCCATGTCTTGCACATATTCTTTGAAAAGTAGCCTTGATTTTTGTGCCAGTAACTTTTTTCATCCTTGGTACGCTCCAAGCCTGGGGGTTAATCAGTTTTCATCCGCCAAGGCTAAATTCTGCTTTGCTGGGCTGCTTGGGCCAAGTTTGCAAATGTGGGAAATCCTGTTGCACCTGCTGAAGAGCACAAACCATCACAGGCACAATCCCTGGGCTCTGCAGGCTCCAGCAGCATCTCAGGAATGGTCCAGAGAACTGCCATGTGCAAAAGCACTTTCCTTGTGAACTGCACAATTTCAAATGCATCCTTCAAGTGAAAAATTACCCAGTCTGAGGCATTTTATTAAAGAGATGTGCGAGACTGAACACACCAAGCACAAATGTGTGAACCACTTGAAAGCACTGTGGACATCCACCAACACTGACAACTTGTGAGGCGAGTTTCCAAAGATGTGCAAGGTGTCTTTACGTAACACCACAGTCTGGGACACGCTAACACACACCACACACAGTGAAAAACACACCCTCCTAAATGGAGCATTAGCTACTCCTGCACCAGGCAGAAAGGGGAAATCTGAGTACCTAGAGAAAAGGGGACACTGATGGGTTACAGCCTCTAGCACTGCTGCCTCCCTGTACAGAGTGAAAAAGCAGCATTTAGTTAAAAAAAACTCTAAAAGTGAAGGTGGAGTGGATGCCAGCCTGAGCCTGAACACAGACAGTGCCCTGGTTGTGCATCTCTGAGTGGGATGGTGACTGACGCGTCTCGGGGCGACACGCTCCAAAGCAGCATCCTGCACCAGAGAGATCCAAACCAGGGATCACGCCCCGCTGAGCACAGCACTGACAGCCTGGGAGGGATGCCAGCCAAATGTACACACAGCTCTATTTGTCTAAGGCCTACCAGTCCCCTTTGCATCTACTGAAGACCCAACTTCCTGGGCACATTTACCTTGCAAATGAAATCTGTGCCCTGTTTTACACACCTGCCCCACAAGCACAGAGCTGCCAGCCTGGTACAGCTCATCAGAGCCAGGAGAGGCCAAAACCAGCACAGGAAGAGCTGCCACAGAGCTCTAAACCAATTTGGGAAAACCTGCTTGTTTGTCCTCATGCTTGAGGCTGCTGATTTCCAATGAGAGGTATAAACCTCTCCCCAAACTGCATTCAAGATGCTACGGAAAATTTGTATTAAAACCTTATAAACATTCCCAATTCCTACCCCTCTCCATACTACATAAATTAATGCAACACAAGCTCTCTTGTATAAGAACATGTAGGCACCAACAACCTTCTCCCTCCAACAAGAGTTTATCTGAGGAGGTGCTGTAGATAGAAGGGAAGGAAAAAGGTTCCCAGCAGGGTTGTCTTCAGAAAGCTCGAGTCCTTAAAGCCAAGATTTCAGCTGCAATGCAAGACTGAAAGGATGCATGTGCTAAACAGTAGCGTGTCCTTCAGAAGGAAAAAAAAAGCTAAATCAGGAACCTGCAGCATTAGGTGGATGCTTGGATAAACACTGTTCAACACACCACAGCAGAAATGCTAATGCAAGTTTAGTTTTCACACCGGAGAGATTTCAAAAGATTCGCAAAGCTTTGATAATATTTAACATCTTTACTAATTTCCTTTTTGGTGCAATCATAAATTTACCACGGTAGCCAAAAGATCTGGGATGAACTACAAGTTCTAGCTGGCTCCAAAGCCAACAAGAATAATGTGTGCTGTTACTATTTTCTCTCAAAACATACCTCTGCAAAACTGACTCAAAATGAGAAAAGAAATTGTGAAACTGTCATTACAAAGAAGCATTTAAAATGCAGATCAAAGTGCTGCCTTAGAAGCTGTATTCCTTGCCAAATCATCAAAGCTCTCTTTACTCTCAACAGCTCCCCAAATCCTCTGATTTGAACGATAAATTCTTACAGCCGAAATTTATCTGCTTAAAAAAAACAAACAACAACAACAAAAAAAATCAAAAAAGACCAAACCCCACAACTCCTTTCTCTGGTTACCACCTTCTTCATTAACCAGTTCACTGGAGCCACTTTCCTGTATTACTAAATTAAGTTTCATGGACGTGTTTATGCCTGCATGCACACAGACAGAGAGTACCCTGAGACCTCTTCAAGTGCTGAAAACTTGTCAGCCCTTGGTGGTGCCTGTGTGCAGGGTCCCTGCAGCTCCCAGAGGGGTCTGTGTGTGAGTGCAGGGTCTCTGCAGATCCCAGAGGGGTCTGTGTGTGTGTGCAGGGTCTCTCCAGCTCTGAGAAGGTGTCTGTGTGTGTGTGCAGGGTCTCTCCAGCCCCCAGAGGGGTCTGTGTGTGTGCAGGGTCTCTCCAGCTCTGAGAAGGGGTCTGTGTGTGAGTGCAGGGTCTCTGCAGCTCCCAGAGGGGTCTGTCTGTGTGAGTGCAGGGTCTCTGCAGCTCCCAGAGGGGTCTGTCTGTGTGAGTGCAGGGTCCCTGCAGCTCCCAGAGGGGTCTGTGTGTGAGTGCAGGGTCTCTCCAGCTCTGAGAAGGGGTCTGTGTGTGTGTGCAGGGTCTCTCCAGCCCCCAGAGGGGTCTGTCTGTGTGTGCAGGGTCCCTCCAGCTCCCAGAGGGGTCTGTGTGTGTGTGCAGGGTCTCTCCAGCCCCCAGAGGGGTCTGTCTGTGTGTGCAGGGTCTCTCCAGCCCCCAGAGGGGTCTCTCTGTGTGTGCAGGGTCTCTCCAGCCCCCAGAGGGGTCTGTGTGTGTGTGCAGGGTCTCTCCAGCTCTGAGAAGGGGTCTGTGTGTGTGTGCAGGGTCTCTGCAGCCCCCAGCACAGTGTCCAGGTTCCAGGTGCTGGCCCTCAGGGAGCTGCTCCCATGCTCAGCGCCAGGATCCCCTTCACTCCTCACTCACCCACGGCTCCTGGAGGAGCTCCCAGAGCACCACTGCATTCCCTGCAGCAGGAAGCAGCAATGCAGCAGCCACTGACCAGCTGTGGAAGATGGAAGTGAGGGGTCAGATCCTGCTGCCACACAGCTCCTCCCTGCTCCTCGCTGTTCAGGCCCGGCCGCGCCGCTCGCAGACGGAGCAGGGCTGGGATGCATTTCCTCACCTGGGAGCTGCCCGAGTGACCTACCTCCTGCCACCCAAAATAGTTATCAAATATCCACCCAGCAATTCAGCCACACAGACAGGAAGAACACTGCCTGGAAACATCCCAGGGACACCAATGATTCCTGTGCTTTATGGCCGTCTGTGAGTGTGCTCATTGGGTGAGCCAAGCTCCATTCACTGCAGGGAAGTGGCCCTTGTACCTCGTCCCCAGCAGCTCTGCAGCCCAGCTCTGTCCCTTTGATGGAACCCGCCAGGAGCAGACACACCGTGTGTCAGAGAACTGGAGGGATCTGATAAGGCAAACCACACACCAGGACGGGATCTCCCTCCAGGAAGCAAACTGGTTGGAAGTCTTCACATGAGACACCACTGCAAATAAATTAACTTTTTTTTTTCACTAATTAGGCTTAGCAAATTCTGACAGCTGCTGCTACCTGAATGAAACAACATCGACAGACATGACTGTACACTGAGTTACTCAGGAAAGGAGCTGGATTGTAATTACCCTTTATTAGTGACACCATGTAGTTTGGTACTTTCCTTGGAAAGGTCTCCTCATGTCTCTTCACTTATAAGTTACATTTATAAATTCATTCTAGAACTGGATTTATCAAACCACCAACTTTCAGCTGGAAAATATAAAATTATTCTTTTTTCGATGAGCAACAGCAAATAAAAGTAAGGACATGTGTTTGTTGGTGCTCTTCTCTGCATTCACAAAGGAAGCAGTGGTAGCAGCTAATTCAATATCCCAAAAATTTAGAGACAATCCCAGATCCTACCTTGGGAATTCCTGGCTTTAAGAAAAAGAATACGGTTGCTGTTCCCCACACACTCTTTGGTTCTGGTGTTCTCACAGCCAGGATCTGAAAACACACTAGGGAGGCAAACATTCAGGGGGTGGAGGATGCCTCCACACCAGAAACTAACAGGACTTGCTGCAGCAAACACCCTGACACTGACTGAAAAGAAGAATGAACCACGTCTTGCCTCCACTTGGCACTATAAATGATCACCTCCAATTATACAGGATCACCTCTGGGGCCATGTGCTGGTCCCGCTGTGCTGCACAGCACAATCCAGGTGCTCACTCACAGGAAAAAAACAAAGTTTGACTATTTCCCATGCATTTCCCCCTCTGTGTCTTTCCATTCTCCCATTCGACATCAATTATAAAACACTAAGACCAAAATCACTACCTGAGGGCACAAATAAACTGCAATTTCAATAAAGACCCCTGTGCTCTCCAGGCTCAGGGAATCAGGCCTTCCCTGGGCCATGAAAGGTGGGACTGCAGAGAGCCTGGGTGCCCTGGCATGGCCAAGGGCACACACACACAGCTCCTGGGCCACCATAAATAAAGCCAGCCATGCTCTGCTCCGCCAGGATCACACCTTGGGATGCTGATCTCAGCAAAAAGCAGCGCTCACCACAGACACACAACCAGAGCCAGACACAGGGAACTCCCCGGTTTGGCTGAGGTCAAACCGAGATGCCACAAACTGAACATGCTCTGTGCAAGCACTTTTGGGCTTGCTGAAATGCTGGGAGCAGCTCTGGCTTCCCTCCACGAGGAAAACTTTGGGGGGAATAAAGGAGCACGTGGCTGATATCCACTGTGCCCTGGAACAAGCCATAACTGCCGATGACAGAGTGTCAGGAAAGAAATGCATTTGTCAGTAAAGCAGTGTGAAAGCGGAAAGAAAGAAGATGTGATCCCTGGTTGAGCCATATGCATTTGGTTTGTTATTCAACCGAAGAATGTGAAAACCTAGAAGCGTTGGCTTGGTCAGGAACTTGCTCTCACGGGGGATCGGCATCGATGCTGGGAGATGCAAGGACACCTCCCAAAAATCCCAAACGCCTCAGATCACATCCTGCACCATCAAAGTGTCCGCACGGGCTGTGCCGAGAGCCGCCGCGGCAGCTCGGTACCCGGGCGGTACCGGTACCGGTGGGGAGGCAGGCACGGAGCCTGCTGGTTATTCACAGCCTGCTCCGGCACGCCGCTCACCCCTGACCCGCTGAGGCAGCCGAGGCGATCAGAGCCCGCCGCTGCGGCCGTCTGGCTGCTCAGCACCGCCCGGCGCATCGGCACTGCAGCCCGGCGGCGGGCGAGACTCCCGCCCCCAAAAAACCCTGCTCTAATCCTAATCTGGGAGCGCCACACACAGAAAGCAGCTGCTGCCTCCACCGCAGCGCCGCAGCCGCCATACGGAATGAATCCTGCGAGGAAAAGGGGTCTGGGCATCGCTTGGACAGTTAACCTATTTAGAGGGTTGTAAATCAGAGGAGTTTGCGTGTTCCTCCTCCCCGTGCCACTTTCCCGAAGCGTTCCTGCCTGGTAACTGAAAATTTTGGCTGGAAAATTAAAGAGCATCTGGTGGTAGCTGCTCTGAGGTTCCCTGAAAGTCGTGTCAGAAAGATACACGAAAATCAAGCGACTGGAGGAGGAAAAACGCTGTAGAATGAATTTATCTCAGGGAGGCTCAGCTCTGCCCTTTCCACTGGAGCCAGGTGCAGGAGGCGATCAGGTAACACCAGCAGAGCTCTCCTGTAGCACAGAGGTGAGCAATGCTGCCCGCCATCAGCAGGAAATAAATAATAACATTGGAGATAAGAAACCTACCCCAACATGAAATAAGGAAGGGCAGCAATAAGGGAGCTCACGGGAACTCAGTACTTGAGTGTCAGGACCCCAGAGCTGACAGAGGACATGGCACAAGGCAGGGAAGGACCTCAGGAGCATCAGGCATGAGGATCCCACTTATAATTTATAATAACACCCATCCCAATCCGAGGTCTCCCCCGGTGTCATTCACTCTTCCCTGTCTCTCGCACCTCCCATCCATAAGCAGCACCTGCCTCTTACCAAGCCTTTCACATGCTGACAAAATGGGGGGGAAAATTAGAAACTTTGCCATTTCTAAAAAGTCAAAGAGTGAAATTAAAAGCCTGAGTTGTTCCAACAAAACCTCATGCCAAGAGTTAGACTGGAATAGAAGCTTTTTCTTCAAAAGACATTACACATTTTAATTCACAACTTCTATCACAACCATGAGCCTTGCTCAGACACAAAGTCTCATCCTTGGGATTCTGTGGGACACAGTTTATGTTCAGCAACTGGCTGGCACAAAAAAGAACTGTATCTTCATTATTTATACACTGCTATTGGTATGCACATCTAGCCCGGCCTGTTAAAGTCAGGGAAGAATAATGGTCTATTCAGTACCGGTAGTGTTAATAAAATCAGGCAAATCCAGCTTAGTTTTGTCTGAACACGAATGAGATTAAATCAAGATTAAAAGTGCATACAGTACAAAGGGTATGGTTTATGCTAAAATTCAGAATGAACACATTTTAGTACCCGGTATACAAATGCCTGCAGACCTTCTCCGGGACTCAGACACCTGAATTAAACAAGGATGAAGCTGGGGAAGGAGAAGGCAGACGACGCTGGACAAAAGCCATCCAAAATAGCAAGGGACAGATGCTCTGCAGCCCCGCTGGAGGTAACGGGGCAGATCCTGTGCTAGCAGAAACAGGCACGGCTCAGCTGGCTCTCCCTGCACGCACCGAGCGCCAGCCTGCCCCGTCGCAGTGCCAGGCATATATGCAAAATCCAGACTCTTTCCCAAGTTTTCCTTTTGGACCATTTTGCATTAGGCTGTGCAGGGTTTGGATTTCAAGGCACTGAACGAGGTGCTTAGCAGGGTACAATCCTGACAACCCTCCCGCTCTGGGATGCCTTGAAAACCTTCCCTTTACAGAAAATACCATTTGCTTAAAACTGCCAAAGAGCCCAACTCATTCCTCTCCCCTCAGCAGTAATATTCCTGCTCTCCCACATTCGTGCACTTCATTTCCAAGAGGGAAAGAGCACACAGAGAAGTGGTGAATATTTAGGTCAGGCACTGCCCTCACTGCTACTCTGCGAGGGTTGAAAAATATTAATGAAAAAACCCAAACGGCCCTTCGGAGCAAAAAGCCCCGAGGGGCTGGAGACGGGGGGAACAGGTTCCCAAATACAAACCCTGCTCGGGTGCCCGGCCCGCGGTGCCCCCGGTACCGAGGCGAGCGGGATTTACACGGGGGCAGCGCAGACCGCCGGGGGAGGCCGGGGAGCGCCCCAGCATCACCCCCGCGGGCGGGCAAGGCGCGGGGCAGGGGCACCGGCAAAGGGCGAGAGGCGGCGGTGATGGAGCCGCGATGGGGAGGAGCGGGGATCTCAGCCCGGAGCCGGCGGGGAGCGGCCGATCCCGGGCAGCTCCGGCAGCCCGGCCCGCGCCGTGTCACACCCGCACCGACATCCCAGCGGCAACAGATGAGAGAGAGAGAGAGAGAGAGCGAGCGGGGCTGGCACGGCGGGGGAGGAAAAGCACTCCGGGAAGGCGCATCGCAGCCAAGGGTCCCGGGAGCCCCCGCGGGAAGTTCCCCGCCCGCGGCGGGGCCGCCGGGCACTCCCGCAGCCGGGCACCTCCCGCACCCTCCCCGGGAGCAGCAGGACTGGTACTTACTGATCTCCATGCTCTGGAACAAAGACCTTTTGCAGTTGCATGTGCAGGACACATTGGGCTGAATAGCTACGGCCGTGCTGTTCAGCCCCATGAAGTTATACATTTAAACACACACACAAAAAAAAAAAAAAAAAAAAAAAAGGAAAAAAAAAAAAAAAAAAAAAGGAAGGCGACGGCGACACAAAGAACTTCCCGGCCGCCGAGCGCTCCCCGGGCAGCACCACATAAAGCCGGGGCTCCTCCTCGGCGCGGGGGGGCGGAGGGAGGGAAATGCAGCTGCGATCAGAAATTGGAAATAAAAAACCCAGCGCGGCGCAGCGCCCCCGGCAGCGGCTCCGCTCGGCCCCGCGGCTGCTCCGCGCCCCTCCGGCCCGGGAAGCGGCAGCGCTGGGCCCGGCCGCGGCAGCCCCGCACTTTTGTGGGGCGCGGCGCGGTGGGAGCGCGGTGGGAGCGCGGCCCGCCCGCTCCCGCTCCGCTCCCGCCCCCCGCGCTCATTCACGGCCACGGGGACGCGGCCGCGCCGCCGCCGCCGCGGGCGGGACCGTGACGTCAGCGCCAGACGGGGACTGCCCTTCCCTTCCCTTCCCTTCCCTTCCCTTCCCTTCCCTTCCCTTCCCTTCCCCGCGCTGCCGCCGGGAGCGGGGCCGCGGGCAGTGCCCGGCTGGGACCCCCGGAACCGCAGGGCGGGCCAGGCTGGAAGGGACCGCCGTGGGTCAGCCCGTGTCCCACCCCCCGGCTCAGGCAGGGACATCCCGGAGCACAGGATTGTGTCCAAGCTTCTGGAATATCTCCAGCGAGGGAGACTCCACACCCTCTCCGGGCAATCTGTTCAGTGTTCGTTCACCTGCACAGAAACAAAGTTCTTCCTCGTGTTCTGGTGGAAATTCCTGGCCATCTGGTTTGTATCCTCTTGTCCTACCGCTCAGCACCACGGAACAGAGCCTGGTCCATGTTCTTGGCACCCTTCCTTTAGATATTTACATGTATTGATGAGGTCTCCTCTCAGTCATCCCTTGAGTGCGAGCAGGCCCTGCTCTCTCAGCCTTTCCTCATCAGAGATGCTCCACTCGTTACTGCACCCACCCACCCTCAGTGGATCTTTAAAGTATCACCTGCACTGAGCCCACCCAGGTGGGTCCAGTGGCACCCTCAGCTGCCACCTCCAGCAGGACCTGGCAGAGATGATCCTTTTGCAGGACCTTTTGCAGATCAGCTCCAAAAGCACCCGGGTTTGGGTATCCTGCTGGAAAAGCACCCAAAATTCAAGCTCACCCTACAACATCCCCCTTCAGGCCCAGCCCCACAGCACTGAGTCACTTCACACAGCCAGTCCCCAGCGCAGCATTTCAGACAGAAAAATGGGAAAGGAGATGCAGGGGATAACCCAGTCTGACCATGGCTGAGCTCAGTGAAAATTCTCATTAGCTCCCATGGTGGTGCCAGTGGTGCTGCTCAGAGCTCAGGAACTGTTCCTGACACATTCTCACTTTTGTTTCAAACCACACGCTGTAAAATGGAGTGACCCTGTTCACTGCAAGACAGGTATAAAGAAAAAAAACATCATCTCTTCCCTAAGGGCTCATTGTGCCAAGCTTTAGTCGAGACAGATTTTTATATTTTTTCTGGGAAATAAACCTGTGAAAACAAAGGTTTATAATGAAAATGCTGAAACAAGCTTAACTACAGTGGTGCGAAGTAGCTGCTATAAATCTCGGTGAATCCTGTTACTGGGAGATAAAGGCAGCTTCAGTTATCTTCTGAGAAAGCACATTTCCCTGCAACTGTTGATAGCTCTGATTTAGGATTTGGGAGTATCTGAGGCCTCCCCAGCTGGGCCTGCATTCCCCAGAGATGCTGTTGGGAAGATGCACCGAGGTGGGGACAGGCAAACAACGAGCAGAAACCCTATTCCTACAAAGCTGAAGCAATCACAGAAGATGGATGGTCTCAAAATTCGGATCAGATTCAGTGGCACTCATTGGTAAGGTTTAACCTTTATTTCCCTGCCCAGAAAAGGAATTTATTTCTACATGACTGCTACAAACTAATGTTAAATAAACACCCACCCGTGCTTTACTCCTGCAGCCCATCCAGTCCTGTGAAAATGCCTGGAGAGCAGGAACAAGGAATTGCCAGGTTGTTTAATATTTTACTCTTTGCCACTCGACAGATGGTAACTCCCAACAATTACTGACCCAAAGGAAACAGGGAAGGGGATCATGTGGCTCGGATAGAAACGGGCTGTGAGAAGTTTGTGCTCCCCAGTACTGAGCACACGTGAATTATCCAACAAGTGCCATTCCCAAAGGCAGGGGAGGTGCTGGGGTGGCACCAGAGGTGGGAATTGGTGTGCTGGGAGATTAGAGACAATTATGTGAAAAAAATCTGTGCTAGAGCTGGAGATAAAGCATTTCCAATTCTATTTTATATTTTGTTTCCTGCCTCAGTTTCCTCATCAGTAATGCAGGAGGGGTAATCCTGATTCCTTCAGGTTATTTCTTGGGCTTAATTTATTTTGTGGCAGTCAGATTTTTAGAAATGCTTCGTGAAAATGTGAAGGAAGAAACATTACCCCTGTTACAAAGACACTTGGCCCACCAGCCCCAGAAAGGACATCAAGTAAAAGCCAGGCACACACATGGTCAAAATTCTGAAGACAAATTCCAGTTCAGATATGCTTTATCACTCAACCTACTTTTATTATCTGGGAATCTATCTTTATATTATATTGAAAACACTTGGTGGTTGAACATTAGCGACACCTTTCCAAAGGACCTTCCTTGACTGGCCAGGAAAGGTGGCTGGCAGCTTATCTGAGCCTACCAGCTTGCCACTAACATCCTTTGCACTGAAAACACACAGCAGTGCCATAAACAAGTCAAGGTGAGGACTGCACGTGTCCCTGTGTCATGTGAGGTCCCAGCTGGCAGCTCCAGCCCTGCCACCACTGCCAAGCCCATGAGCTCTTCAGCCTTGTGGATGTGGCCACAGTTCACGTTTGATTCAGAATTCTTGGATGTTAACACAGTCAGGAGACCCTTAAACAATCTCAAGAGAGTGAATGCAGCTCCAAGCAATGGATTATTCTTCTGAGGCAGGTCAGCTCCTTGAGTGAAGGGTCCTTGTCTGCACGGCCTTGCCTTCCAAAAGGCTTTGCCATCCCGAAGGCATCACCCTGGGCACAGGGACAGGAGAGGGGTGCCCTGAGCCATGGCACTGCCAGCACCCCGTGCCCAGGCTGCCCTGGAGCTGTGGCAGAGGCAGCTCCTGCCCTCACCCCATGAATCAGCTCGTTCTAGGGGGAGTTTTTACGAGCTCACAAAGCTCTGGTGGATAAAGGCTCCTGTTTCAGGTGCAGGCTGCTGCAAGTTCACACATCTTCCCAACCTTCTTTAAAAATAAAGAAAAAATAACTGTTTGCAAGTCGATGCTGGTTTAAAAATCCTGTTTACCACCTTCCCCATTTCATCTGAACGACTCATGTGGCTTTAAGAATAATCAGCATTTTTCCACCATGATTTAAGAACAAATAATTAAAGTCATCCCAGATGGGCTTGTAAAAATTAAAAGTACATCATCTAACTTAAATGCTTCACCCTGTTCTTTGTAATGACACCATCCAGCCTCCAGCCCAATGCATTTGTCAGAGCTTCTGTCCCAGCAGTGGGTGCTGCTCATCTGTGGGACATTTCCAGAACATATTATTGTTGATTTTGGCTCCTGTGCTCTGTCACTGATCAGCTTTTTTCCACTTCTTTTTATGTTTTCCCTGGAGACACCTCAGACAGCTCCAGGATGAGTCTGGAACTGCGAGATCTCCCTTCGCTTCCTGGGTTTGCCATCAAATTTCAGGGAAATCCAAGGCTGCTCCCTGGGCCTCGGGCTCTGCAGCCATGGAAAGGGACCCACAGGAGCTCTGGGATCATCTGGGATCCTTGGACAGGCTGAAGGACACGGGCACATCAGTCTGCCATGGCTAGTTGGGGATTGTAACGTAATTTCACCCAGTGCCAGACCAGAAGTCAGGCATTTGCCTGTGCAGTCATTTTAAATCTCTCCTTTTATTCCTCACTGCAACACTTCAGCATCACTTAGATCATTACAGTGCAGGGCTATGGATAAATTCATAAAATGTAATGGAAAAGCAAGATCCATCTGAGAAATAAGTAACCTTAAGAGTGAAATGGTGTTCAAGACAACCTAAGGAAAAACAAAACAAAAAAAAGCTCCACAACTCCCCAAAGCTTTGTTAACTAAACAGTTGTCCAATAAAGAGTCCAAATATTTCACAGCATTAGTCTTTGGATTAATGTTAAATCGATACGCACTAACGCAATAGGGCAATAGTTACCATGGTGAATAATTCTATATTTATTTTCAAGCAAGCCTTATTTCTAACAATTCCAGACATGGTTTCCACTTTCTGGTGACTAACCTCTCAATTTAAGTTTATTTTTCTAACTGCTTGGTACCAGACAGTCAGGTTTTCTCCCCAACAATTAGAACAGGATCTCTGCTGCCATAGAGAACAATGCCATGGGGATGTGGATGCTCAGCAGCTTTAGTTAAGGGTCCCACTGAGGAGGTTTTGTTCCCAACCAGGAGGGATACAAAGTCACTGAGTATTTGTTTGTAATGAAAATTTTCTTCTGAAATTACCAGAATGTACTTCCAACCCATTCTGTCTTATTTGGGGCCTGATATAACTCCAGCTGACATCACTGGGAATACTGCACCCCACCTTTACATTTTACTGATGCAGTGGTAGGAAATACATCACGCTCTGAATTCACAGCTCCCTGCCTGAGCACACTTCATCTCCTTGTGCTGGAGAAACCAGGATGGCACAGGTAAAATAAAACAGCACCGAGGGAAGAGTTCTAACTGCACACACATAAAACCATCCCCGACTTCTTAAGGGAACAACAGAGATATGGGAGAGGGGAATGGCGCTCTGGAAAGCACACCGAGGTGACCCTGAGCTCTGCCACAGCCAGGTGAAGACTTCGGGATGATCCGAGTGATGCTGAAGGCAGCTCTGGAACGGAACAGCTGCGAGAGCTCTTGGCTGGAACTGTCCTTGTCTGATGCCCATGTACACCCACCCCGTGCTCTCCGTGCACAAATACTGCACACGCACAGCTCGTGTTTGTCACAACACATTTGCTGCTTTGCTGCTTTCGTTTCTCGCGTCAAAGGCGAGCTCAGAGCCGGGCTCTGCTCTGCGCGTTCCTGCCTGGACACACCGGGCTGGGCTGGAGCTGCCGCCCGGGCAGGCCCCGCTCGCTGCCCCGCTCCGGAGCCATCCCGGGAGCCGCTCCGCGCCTGCCACGGGAACTCTGCGGGAGGAAGAGGAGGCGGAGGAGGCTCTGAAGATGCCCCTGCCTTGAGTCGCCATTCAGCGGCAGCACAGGGCGGCCCCAAGCCCTCTTCCCGCCATCGCCATCACTCGCGGGGTACCATAAGGGTATCCCCAGGAATGCGCCCTCGGTCTCGCATGGAAACCCAGCGGGACCGTGCCCGCAGAACCGAACTCGCCTGGCCCGGCGGGGCGGGACGCGGCCCCTTTAAATGGCGCGGAGGCCGCGGGGCAGCCCCAGATGGCCCCGGTGTCACGGGCAGGCGCTGCCCCGCCCCCGCCGGCAAAGGCCGCGCGTGCTCAGCCAATCAGAAGTGACGGCGGCGGCCGCGGGGCGCGAGGCGGCCAATCAGCGCAGGGGGCGTGGCGCGCGGCCATGCGGGCGGCGGCGCCACGTGGGGCGGGGCCGTGACCGCGCCGTGACCCGGGGCCGCGACAAAGGCGCAGCGCGCGCTTCCCGCGCCGCCGCCTTAAAGGGACAGCGCGGGCCCCGCGCCGCCCGAGCCACCGCGGCCGGGCGGGGCCGGCCCGACCCCCGGCGCTGCCGCTGTGCGCGCCCTGGGTGTGCCGCGGCACCCGCGGCGCTGCCAGCGCTTCCTGCCCCGGTCATGAACCGGCTCAGCCGCCCGTACGCGCAGCAGGCAGGGACAGATGGCATCGCCTCTGCGGGGCGTCGAGCGGTGACCGTGCCCTGCCCCGAGCTGGGCACAGGCGCCGTGCCCAGCCGGACGGACGGACAGACAGCCAGGGCTCTGCCTGCACCGGCCGGGCTGGACAGACAGGCAGGGCTCAGTCCTGGCAGGACAGACGGACAGACAGACAGGGCTGGACCATGAAGTCCCCCATTCCCTGTGCAGGCCGAGCCTGCCTGCTCCGTGCCCTTAAGCTCCGCTTCCCTTCAGGCTCCGCTCATTTCGCACCCTCCGGTGGCACAGCCGGGGCTGCCCGAGCCGGGGGCGCTGCTGGCGGTGACCGGAGCTGGGTGCGATGGCCCCGAGCCGGGCTGGCCCTCTCCCTTCGGGCTCTGTCCCGTCGGGGTCCCTGTCCCATGGGGCCCTGTCCCATCAGGGCCCTGTCCCATCAGGCCCTGTCCCTTCGGGCCCTGTCCCATCGGGGTCCCTGTCCCATCAGGGCCCTGTCCCTTCGGGCCCTGTCCCTTCAGGCCCTGTCCCATCGCCCCAGTCCCGTCGGCCCTGTCCTCTTGGGCCCTGTCCCATTGGCTCTGTCCCTTCAGGCCCTGTCCCTTCGGGCCCTGTCCCCAGCAGGACGCGCAGCCCCAGCCCCTCTGCTCACACCGGTCACAGCTGACACCATCACACCAAACCTGAGAGAGCGAGAGCGGAGCCTTCCGCAGCAGCGAGACAGAAAAGCAAACAAACGGCAGGGCTAGGAAAGAGGGAGGATCCTGGAACACAAATGCTCCCATAAATGTCTTTTCCATAAGTCTATTTACTCAGCTGCTGAAATGATTTCAACTGAGTGATTAGTCTTACATGCTAAAACCAAGCCATCCATTCTCTTCTCCGATGGTCCAAAATCCTACATCTGGTACTTTATCTGCAGTCTATTTTCCCCCTTTTTGTTCCAAAGAGAGCGTTTCTGCAGTATTTGATCCCCAGATGCTCTGTATCATCACAGTTTGGGCTCAGGGGTGAATCACAGATATTAAAAGTGGTTGTTTCAGTCCCAGTCGGCTGCAGAGAGCTGAAGCCTCTCACAAAGAGACAAAACTGATAATTTGAGAGCTGCTTTTCAAAGAGAATAAAGAGAAAGTGTTTTAATTTCAAATGAGAAGACCCTTAAAACGTACATTTGACCTCCTGTACTGCCTTGGAGTGTTGCAGCCCCAAACCTGACATGCTGACATTTCTGGGGATGAGAATCTCTGGGGGTCCTCTTGTTCCTAAAATACAAGCCAGGAAAAATAGAGGCCTTGAAGACTTTGTGTGAGGGCAGATCATCACCATCATCAGCCTCAGTGATTTCCTGAGCTTGAAGCTGTCTGTGCAGTTTATATTGTGCATCCAGGTGATGTACAAGAAAACAACTGAACACAGGATGTATATAAAACATCACCCCCTCTCAATTACCAATAATCTCTAGCTTTACTGGAACATTTTAAAAAGCCAAATTTTTTGCACTTTTTTCTCAAATCACGTGGAGTCTTGCCTGAGCCTGGTACTGTTTGGCACAAAGAGAAGTTACAGGCACATCTAATTAAATTGTATGAATCAGGGATATTGAATTGTTGAAGGGATTTTTTTTCCTTGTTGTTATTGCAGTTTTGGATTTCTAATGATTCTGATAATCTATGAAATTACATATTCTAAGTTTTAAGAGAAAACACAAAAAAGACACCATTTTGGGGCTCCAGGGAGCATGTGTGAATCTGATTTTCCAAATGAAAAGAGTTATAACATCAGTTAAAACCTAAAGGCTTCACTTTCTCAAATCTTTTATGCTAGATTTTATACAGCTAATACATCGCCAATGTTTCCAAGGAAACCAATATGCCCTGTTCTCTCTGAAACAAATCTCACTATTAAAACAATTAAAAACTTAATCTGCGTTCTCCTCCCTCCCTCTCCCTCTCTGCTTTTAGTATTATCGCATGCATTTTAATTAAAAACATGAGTGCAATAAATTTTTTACACATACGTAGGCAACAGTGTAAATTACCTAAAGGAACCTTGGCTCCAGAGTGTAATAATCGGGAACGAAATATATCAAAACAATTGAGCAAAGCCCAATTAACAGGAGCCCTGACGAATCAATTACAGCCCCTGCTCATCTCTGAAGGCTGCCAGCTGTAGCTGATGGAGAGGAGTTTAAAAGTCAGGTTCAGGTGTTGGATGTGGTGTGCACAAACCCCTGAATCTCGGCTGGTGGGACAGGAAGCTCTGCTGATTTTTCAGGCTCAGAGGGGTCTCCTGTAAAAGATGTGTGAATGTGGTGTTTGGGGACAGGGTTTAGTGGTGGCCTTGGCAGCACTGGGGGAATGGTTGGACTTGGTGACCTTAGAGGGCTTTTCCAATATAAACCATTCTGTGATTCTATGGAATGAATCCAGTGGGAGCCTCAACACCTCCACCTGCACCCACTCACTGCACTGTGAGAGCACCTGGAGAAAGAGGGGGCTTGGAAATCCATCACTGACAGCGAGCTTTGAAAATCTGACAGGGCTTTAGAGCACCTCCCTCCCGAGCTGGGTGGCTTGGCATGGATGGGTCACTGGCCCCCTTCTTCTGAGGAAGTTCTGTGTTCTGCCAGGTTTCTTTGTGTGAGATTTGGGGCCTGCAGGCCTGAGCTGGTAGCCCAGGTCAGTGCTGGAGGCACCTTCCATCAGCACAGCCCAGTCCCAGGGATGGCAGCCCTTGGATAAGCTCTGCTGCACTGCCTGAAGCCTCTGCTGGTTTGTTTGTATTGACTTTGAGAGCGCCATTGCTGTCCCCAGGAGTTGGAAAACAAACAGGAGCCCCCAGTGCCAGCACCAAGGAGCTTAAAGCCTGGCTGCAAACACACAGCCCGGGCTCTGTGCTCCGGGTTTGATCTGAAGAGGCATTAGGATCCAGCTGCGGGGCTTTGGGCTCTGAGCTGAGGAGAGGGAGCTGCAGGTCAAGAGGCTCCTGAAAAGAGGAAACAGGCTCCAAGAGGAGAAGTGAATGGCCCCGGGAAGGCAGCAAACACAGCCCCGCTCTTTGTTTCCCCCTCATTGTGCTCCCGGCCCTGCTGCTGCTCTCGGGCCCGGCCCCTCTGTTCCCCCGTGAGCGCCACTTCCATCCCGTGAGGGAGGAAGGCAGCAGTCGGCTCAGGGGTGTTTCATGTGGATCCAAGAGCTAAATGTGGCCCTGCCCTGTGTGTGCTGCCCCGGCTCCCCAGGGAGCAGGAGGGAAATGCAGCCAGAGCCGCTTCCTCCACCATTGTCTGAGCGCTGGGACATCCTCCTGCCAGGCCAGGCACTGGGGATGGGGTGTCTGAGGAGCTTCTAGTTTGCCTCACGCCTCTGCACAGCGCTGGACTGGGAAACTGGAGTGGGGCCCAGGCTCTGTCCTCCCTCCCTGGGATTCCCTCAGGCACTGGGTTGCCCAGAAGATTTAGGGAAATGAATCCTGCTCACTCCTTCACACACATCTTTTAGGGTACTGCGTGTTGCTGTGTGCTCTTTGCAAATGCAGTTTCCTGTGAAAAAAAATCCCAGCCTTGCTAACATCCCACATGTAATGTGATACATTCCCATTCATACACACTTCCCACCACTCCGACATGCTGCACTGTACAACCAGAGAGACAGAGAGTGTACGGCACGTCTGCACTCAGAAATACCAAATTCTTCTGGCATGCAGGGGGTGACTTGGGGTTATTTGGGTGTGTTCCCCCCACCTCCCCCCGTCCCATCCTTTTCCAGAAGAGTTTGGAAAATTACTTTCCACCATCTGCCCTGCCAGAGCTAGGAAATATTTGGAATACGTTCCATTCTCCTAATGAACACGCAGCAGCAGGGGTGCTGCAAATGAGAGAGACAAAATCTTTCTAATGAACAACAAATGAACTAGAAATCACATCTACATAGCTTCAGCTTTTGTTGCTTATAGCTTTAGGGTGATTCATGAAGACAAAAATCAATGCATGTGCTGTAGACCCAGGTCTAGCAGGGCGTGCAGAAGTCCTGTCGTGACCCAAGCCATATTTGTTTTGGATACAAATGCAGACTCTCACTAGCTTCCTTTTCCTTTAATTGACAAAAAAAGTAGGGGAAGAATTTAAGTATGGTTCCTACAAGTCTTGTTAACGCTCTTCTGAACGTGTTGAATTTATAGGATACCATCAAATGCATATTAGTATTCATGACACAAATCACATTGCTTCCAACTGGTGTACAGAGCTGTATCATGCTCTTTTGTTAAAAAAATAATGTGCTCCAACTGAAGAAATTAGTGGTTCTTTCTCAGAGGAAAAGGGCCAAAAAGCTCTGCTTGATCCACATTCTTTAGAGGCTGAGGGTAGATGTTGCTGAATGTGGACAGGGGTGGATTTCCAGATCCACCACAGCAGAAATTAAGGGCTTTTCTCAAGTATGTGCGATTATGAATATGCAATTAGCTGTTCTTCCTTGAAGAGTTTTGCCTGCTGCCAACCAGCCATACACAAGCAAGTTTCCACCCAAGGCTTTTGGTAGAAACTTGGACATATCAAGTGGAAACCTCATTCAGGGCTCAGATGCTGCACAAGGGACAGTGTGACCCATCCCAGCTGTCCTTAGCACAGGAGAAGTGTGAGGAATAAGGCATTCCTAGAGCTGCAACTGATCCCATCCTTAACAGCAAAACCTCTGATCAGATACTGGGACTTTTCTTCAAGCCTCCTCAGAGGCGGATTTATTTTCTTACACCAGACCACAAGCTCCAGCCCAGAATACTCAAGGAGTGACAAATGCCAGCAGAGAACTCGGCTCCAAAGCTGAGGCATCTCTCAGCTCCTCCCTTAAAGGAAAAGCCATGGGAGCCCAGGGAATGCTTCCAGCCTGCACTGCAAGCCATCCCACTGGCCCTGGCAGGGCAAAAGCAGCATTGCCAAGGCAGCAGATGTGAGTGCTGGAACAGCTTTCTCAAAGTCTGGGCAGAGCTGCACAGGGAACCCATCCCAGGGGATAAATTGGTGGCCAGGTAGGTGCTGCTGTGCAGGGACAGCAATGCTGCTCCCCTCTGCAATCTCTGCATCCTTCCTGGGCTGCAGGAAGGTTGGGATAAAAGGCTTTGCACTGGCTTACCTCTCTGCACCTGATCTTCTCACCTGCTCGTGTGCTGAGGTGCTGATTTTTTGGTGTGTGCCCTCATTTTCCAGGACCTGACTCTGCAATTCCTTCAAGCATTTAACCTGCAAAAAGTCAGCAGTTTCCCCAACAAGACCTTACATGACCAGGCCTCCTTATTTAATGCCAACTTCCACACAGCCCTTCACCCTCCTTGTCTCCCATTCCTCACCCTCTGAAAGAGCTCTTGGATCCACCACCTCAGACTCATTAAATAGCCACTTGCTTTCCCCTTGGTCTCTCACATTAAAGCATGTATTAAAAGGGGGGAAAAAATAGGAAAAAGAGAGAAACAGAACGTTCCTACAAAAAAGCAATTTCTTGGCTGGCCATTTTTTTTTAAACTCCCCTCAATATGGCAGGAGATATTTATGTCTGAACAAATCCTTCTCCCTCCCAATCAATCCAGATTCCCTTGCTTCTGCAGTGCAGTCACACTGTTTCTATCAGTCTGTTACTGTGAAAATTAATGTGACAACACAAAACAGCAGCATAATGACTAAAGGTGTGTGAAATAGTCCTGGAGAAACACAAAGTGACTTCAAATGCAAGGTATTTCCTCCTTCCCCTTTCTCCCATCCTACAAGCTGCTGCAGCTCTGAAAATGGGACAGTTTTCAAAGAGACTATATTTGCAGAGCAAAGATGGATGCTATTTTTATTGCAAATTAGCAGATTTTTTAGCAGATCCAACCTCATTTGCAAGTGAAAGTGACTCTACTTACCATGCAGATATAGGTCTTATGTTGGAAACTCATGGAAATTCATGTTTTGAACATACTTAGAGAAGAAAAAAATAGCCCCTGCCTTTATTTCTGGCTGTGACTTGCTCCAGTGAAGCAACAGCAGTGGGGCAGCACGTCTTGGCTGAGCTACTACATTCTGTGAGCAAGTGGGAATGAACCTGAAAACAGTTTTTACCTGTGCTCTGTGAACTTCTGGGGGCTGGGGACTTCGAGGAGTCCACAGAGGAATGAGAAAAGGTATTCAGCTGTTAGAGAGAGAAATTTTCTATCCAGGGATCCACAATTCCCTTGGAAAGTTTTGAATAGTCTGAATATATATATATATATATATATATACACACATATATATGCCCAGCTGGGGTTGTCCATGGTCTGCACTGATGTGAAAAACTACAATGTAGTAAGCAGTAACAGGAAAAAACAATCAGTTAACAGTTATTCCTGCAAAAAATGCCCTTTCAGAATGCCAAAACTTTTCATTAAATTGGAAAAAAAAATCTGGTGAGTCATTTAAGCCAAGAAAAACAGTTGAAAAAATAGGGAAATAAAGCATTGCATTTCAGTGCACTGAATCCAAAGATGTTCAGTGGGTTTTGATTCTAAATGGGATTTTTCAATTAGAAATCAACCTACAACTTGAGAAAGGTAAGCAAAAGGTTAAACAACTCCCAAATAAACCAGGAGAAAAAGTCATTACATCACAAATGATGCCAGTTGTGTCAGGTCCAAATCCACATCACAAAAATTACCAAGAAAAAAATAAATTGGGGGAGTGAGAGAAAAAACTGTGCACACCTTTAAAACCCTCATATACCACTGGGGCTGGATTCCCAGAAGTGCCAGTTTGGATTTGGTTACAGCCCCACCATGAAAATGAATTAAAAAGATTAAATAAATAAAAAGTTATAAAAATCTTCATTTTAATATGGGCACTGCAAGAAGAAAGTGAAAAATAGAACAGCAGGCAGGAAAAGCAGAGAGCTCCTATTTCAAGCAGTGATTTGAAGGGAGCAATTCCTACCTGCCAGATTTGCACATGCATTCCTCCACGGCCAGCTATGCAGCAGGTGTGAACCTGTTTGTTCCTCTCCTGACAGCAGCACGGGGGGAAGCAGCGGTGCAGGTATTCAGGGATGGAACAAATCCTTCTGGCAGCTGCCAGCTTTGCAGGGCTCTGCTGTACATGGAAAAGCAGAAGGTGAGTGTCAGCCCTGCTGCTGTGCTGCAGCCTGATGGGCTCAGCTCTTTCTCCTCACATCCCTGGGTGCTTTTGGGGGATGCAGCTCCCTTTTCCAGCGTGGCCATTAAAACAGACACACCACATTCCTGAGCACTCTTACTGAGGTTGCTTTCACCACAAGCCAGTTCAAAGTCAGAGGTAAAACATGTTAAAACCACCTAAATTCATCCTACAAAAAGACCCAAATATTTAAAGCTGAAGTTGTGAAAAAGGAAACAAAGAAAAAGGTGTCAGGAACAGCATCCCAAAGCTCCTCTGTGAATACACATTTCACATCAGGTATTTTAATGGTCCAGATACCTGTCCCAGACACTCATTCCCCTTGGATGAGGACATCCTTGGACTGGAATCGGGCTGGTTGCACTTTTACCAGCACAGCCTGTGCTGCTACAACAGAAATTACATTTTGAAAACTGAAAAACACATTTCACAGTTCCTGCAGTCCTTATTTTCCTTAAGATAGGTACAGGGGATATATTTCCTTATTCTTGACAAAAAGATCAGAGGTTTTTTTTTGTGAGCACGAGGCAGCTGATCATTTGTAGCAGGCATGAATTATTGCAGTGTCTCCATCCAAACAAGTGAACATCTGTATCCCAATTTCACTGGCACCACGAGATACCTGGCGCAGCCCCAAAAGGGAATGTTTAGCTACAAGGGTTTAAAATATGCATTAATTTGCTGTTGTGTTATCTTCTGGTATTCTCAGCTTTTGAAAAAAAACCAAAAAAACTTTATCAGTGAAGTCCTCCCACTGTCTATTTGCCTTGCTCTGGCCCAGAATGAAATGAATTAAGTAAAACAGTTTTGAAAGCCTCATTTGTTTTCCCTCCTGAGGAGCAGTGCTTATGGAAGCCAGTTGGAGCAGGACTCTGGGGAAGATGGGATATTTCATGTCTCTCCCTCTGCTGCTGCCTCTCTGCAGAGGGGGACTGTTGGTTTATTCAGCCCTCCCAAGGACAGCATCACTGGGAGAGTGATTTTCAACAATCCAGGGGTGGGGGGTCTATGGAAAGGAAGCCTGGAAGCTCTTTTAGTCCAGTGTTGCATCCTTGGCTTTTGAAAATGTGTTTTTGTTGAAAGCAAGGTGTGTTTTCCCAGCAGATCATTACCTACAGCCATCAACCAACTCGTGTAAAACTCCAGGGCAGGAAAGCTCCTTTCTGTGGCTTTCAGCTCAGCCAGACCTTATATCCAGAATCTGCTTGGCATGAAAAACCCTTCTGCTAATGAAATTATGTTTTCCTTAGCTGCTTAAATTTCCCTGGTCCCTCCTCTCTGCAATCCCAGTGGGTGTCCCCCACCTCAGAAGCTCTTCTGGGGTGATCCCCATTTCATTCACCATGACTGCCACTGGAGGCAAGGGGAGTGGGGATCACCCCAGCAGCATCCTCAGCTGCTGGTTCCAGTCTGTCCAGCTCAGAAACCATCCTTCACCTTCCACCCTTCCCCAAGCTTCAAAGAAATCACAGATACCACCTTTAAATCCTTTCTTAGCACTCCCCATTTCCAATAATTTCTGTTTAAAAGGGAAAAACACAGCTTCAGCACCAGTGTGTGCTGTGACTGCTGCCTGTGCAATATTCCTCACATTTTAACTCATATTCCTTGGCTGTTTACACCCATTTGTAGCTTCCCATCAGGGCTACGGGGAAGGAGATGCCCATTTCCCCTGCATTTGTACAAGCACTGAATTTGGGAATTTGGAGCTCTTAGATGGTTACTACCAGTTGTACTGCTGCTACTTTGGTCAGACATGGTGGCTGCACTGCTGTGATGCCTCAGGTTTAGCTTTTCTATTTTCACATTCTGTGCTGCTTTAGTGTGTGGGTCTGAGCTTCACATCAGGGGATGCTGAGCCCTGTGCACAGAGCAGGGACACAAAACAATTCCTGCTCCAGCTGGGCACCAAGGACAAATGACCCAAATCTCAGCCCCAGAGCACAAACACCGTGGGCTGGAGAGAGAAAAACAAGCAGGGTGGGACTGCAGGGGCTAAAGCTGGAATGGGACAATGAACTGCAAGGTGCAAATGGAGCAGAACTGATCCCAGGGACAGAGCCCGTGCCCGGCCGTGCATTTTGGGGCCATTTTGGTTCATCTTGGGTGCAGCCCTGGCTGGGCTCTGGTGCTGCCCAAGGTGGACCCATGGAGGAGATCCTTTTAATAAATCCCTATTTCATTCTTTAAGTCTGTCCAGCCTTCACAAGGCATCTCTGACTGCCCTTCTGCAGCCACCAAGAGCTCAGTCACCACCTCATTTGCTAGAGGGACTCCTGAAATCGCAGCCACTGTCACCTCAGTCCTCAGTGACAGTTTCATTAACACCTCATATGTGACTCCTCTCCAGTTTAACTCCCTGGGACAGGTGAGTTAGGCAGACAGGGACATTTCCCCTGGTAGATTAAAAATATTCTGGGTTACTTCTCTAATATTTTGCTGCCCATGGAAGTCACTCAATCCTTCAGCCACAGTGTGAGAGTGACAAAATGTGCTTGGCACGGGCTGCAGAGCAGGGTCCCTGCTGAGGCAGCTGCTCCTGCACATTCCTGCTGGGTACCCCCTGTGCTGGCACACAGGAGGAGCCTGCAGCAAACCCCTCCAGGTGGGAAGATGAGAAAAGTCCTTGAGTAACAACTTAACCTTTCTCCATAGCTGGGAAACTGAGGCACCCAAGGCAGATGACTGCATCTCAGCCACAGATGGGCAGAGGGCTTCAGGCAAAGCTGGGCACTGAGTTTAATCCAAGCTATTTAGACCACACGTCATGTCTGATGACTGAAATGATGGTATTAGTATCTGCTTCAAACGCTGCTTGGCTCTGGAATAAGAGACAATTAAAAATGTAGGAAAATTCCTGTTATTAAATGTCCACAGAAAAGGTGATCTGACAAATAAGAAACAAATTCACAAATATCTGCAAACAGCATGTTGAGCTACAGAAATTAAGAGGAAAGAAGTAAAAAAGGCCATGTCTCCATAGAAAATAGAGTTACACCCGTACAGCTATGACTGCCCTGGAAATCTCTCATCTCAGGGCAAGGAGGCCTTTTGGGCCATGGCTTCAGAAATTAGGTAGTCTGCAAATAGTCTTGCTTTGAAGTGTCTTCACTCAGGAAGATATTAAAAAAAAATCTGCATAATTTCGAGTCACCTCTCACCTGATACTGAGTATTTTCATAGACAAAGTGGAAGGTTTGTCACTGTTCTAATAAACTCTCTCCACTTTTTGGAGGATTCTCCGTGCAGGATCCTCTCCAGCCCTGCTCCCCGAGTGTTTACTGGTTGTTAACTGTGCTCCCTGACAGCCTCCAGTCTCGGAGAGCATCAAAGGGGAAGGAATGCCACTTGCCTAAACGTGATAGACTATTGCTGCAGGCAGGAGTAACTTGTGCTGTCAGTGTTCAATTAGCACCAAGTTAAACTAAATGTCTTGTGAATATTTCATAACGATCTGCCAGCATCGTATCTGAACTCTCTGGCTTTTACCAAGCCATTTCCCTTCCAAAGTGACATGATGTGGAATTAAAGAGGAATGATGAGCCAATCTCGCTTGTTTGAGTATCTGCTCAAGAATTACGCTGTATAACTAAAAAGCAGTAATAATTTTAAAAAAGCACAAAATACCCCAGCAACAACTGTCACCTAAAATTATCCTTTGATAATAAATTGTCTTTGAACAAAGTGGGAGTTTACACACAGTTCTTTTTCTGACTGTAAATTTATTGCAGCTTTCCCCATTCACTTTGCGACTTGCAGGAGCTGATGTAAGCTTTTATATTTCCCATTTGTTTTTCACACAAAGCCGAGGAGTTAAATGGGTTGGAATAGACCTTAAAAGCCAGGGCTAACTTTAACTTGAATCTGTGGCAAGCACCAGGTGAGCTGCAGGAGTGAGCCAGCCTGGGCTGAGCTGCGTGAGAGGCAGCAGCTCCTCTGTGGGATCTGGGGCAGAAAAAACCCCACACAAATGCAAATAACTCGGTGCTGCGAAGCAGCCGCTCTGCAGACACGCAAATGCCAGGCTGCAAAGCAGCTGTGGGATCTGCCTGCCCTGCCCGGGGGTCCTGGGCACTGTCCCCAGGGAGCCGAGTCAGCCTCACTGCAGGAATTGGAGCCTGCACGGAGCCCTGGCACAGCAGGAAAGCTCCAGGGAGCAGAGGCAGCAAAATCCCCGAGGTCACTGTGCTGATTGCTCACAGCCCCTCTGAAGGACAGAGGCCTCCTCCAAAAAGGAAAGGTGCCACAGGGCACCAAGAGTCTTTCCAGCTGCAGCTGCCAGCAAGGAGATCGGTTGGATCCAACACTAATGGAGCAAAGCCACCAATTCACATCACCTCATCCATCACAGCCCCCGATGATAAATGACCCTGGGTTTGCACCAGCCTGGGCTGATGATGCTCTGCAAAACAGCCAAATTGTCCAGCTCTGCTGCTGAGGAGATGGTCCCCTCAAACAAGGAAGGGCAGGCTGAACTAGAAACTTCTGCTGGCCACAGGCTGGGATGAATGTTCCAGGGCAGTTCCTAGGCATGAGCAGAACAAGTGCTGAGACAGGATTTTAAGTTACTCAGCAAGTAAAGAGCAATGGTGAGTCTGAAATAACCTCAGGGACTGAACCATTTCCCTTGGCCAGTACCAAGTGACCCATGGCTACTCTCACCCCGCAATGCTGCCTTTGGGTCTGGAGTCTCATCACCCCCAGATTTTACAGGAAAATAGTTACCACTTATTAGCTATCTGCCCATAAAGAAAAAAAAAATGAAAGTCACACCTCTTTTGGTAGTGAAGGCTTGGTAAGAAAAGCCACATGGGAGCTATTTTACAGCACTGAATGCAATAGTTACCTGTTGCTGCAGCTGTATTGATGTAACAGATGAAACTTGCTCCTACAGGCAGGATCTGGGCTTTGCCATTTTCAGAATAGCATCATATATAAATGTACAGCAGCTCTTCCCCTTGGAGCCCAGTCCTTGCCCAGTTTGATCACTCCTTTGCTGGCACAGGAGTGCGAGACCCTCACTCACTGCCCATGGCAAGGGGAGCTGCTGCTGGCCCTGCAGAGCCACTCCTGTCCCAGGCAGCCCAGCTGGGGCAGAGACCTCAGCCAGCCACAGCCTCCCTTGTCCCCATGGCCCAGCTCCATCACCATGGCACAGCTCCAGCAAAGGGTGCTACAGCAGAGAAACGCACAAAAACACCCTGGGAAGAGTGGGGGAGATGGAGGGAGGAGGGCCAGGGAACTTCAGAGATACCAGAGACACCTGGAGAGACAGACCCAGACCTGGGGGAGAAAACCAGACACAGCTCTGTGCTCAGGGCCAGGGCACTGCTTTTAAACCCTACACAGGACATGCCAATTAACTCCCCTCCTTCCCAGATAATGGAGGGGGGGATTGGCAGGAGCCCCATTCCCTCCTCCCCACTCACACCTGAGTGATCTGCATGCTGGCTGAGGGGGATGGAGCCCAGTGCAGAGATGTTTAAAGGCTCCCATAATTTGTTTAACAGACCTGAGGACCTACCAGCATTTAACTGCTGCAGACATCGATGTATTACAAACAGCAAACCGAACCCAAGCGTGGCTGGGCTGGAATGTTAATCCATCCCTTCAAGGGCAATGGGAACAGGGGAGATCCCCAGATCACTGGAAGGGGGGATTGGGCTGTGGACAGGCAGCCTCGTTAACACCGATCACCCCAGCCCTTCCCAGTACAAACACTGACATTTACCCTCCCCAAAAGGCTGAACTAATATCCTGATAGTGCTGCTGGCACCCTTCCAGCAGCTGGTTTTGTACATAGACCTGTTGGGGGTTTTGACACAGTCACTTGTCTGAGTGCCAACGCCTGAAAAATAACTCAGGAGGCCTTTTATGGCTCTAGATTTGAGGCTTTGGGGACTTTTTCCATTTTTTTCCTTGTTAGACCATCACAAAGAATGCAAATACTACTAAAGTCATGGAATAGATTTCCCTGATTGTGTGTTCAGCTGTACAGCAGTTGCCAGGGTAAATTCAAGGATGTGCTTTAAAATGCCAAAATATATTAGTAACACTTGTCTATGAAAATAATGATTATAAGAAAGGAATTTATTTGTAAACCTTACAGAGAAAACACAATTCTTCCCATATTTTGCTGTGGAAAAGTCCCACATGAATTGAACCTTCAGCTGGTGAGCTGAAAATTGCAGGAGCTGGAAAAACTCCAGGGTCTGGAACAATCCCAATGTCACCGGAGCATTTCCGACCCACCCAGTCCCACTGGCTTTTAGCAGGTTGTTAGAAATAATCAGAAGGCTGTAAAAATAATATTTCTGCCTTGATTAACATGATGTTCCAGTCTGCTGTTGGGTTTTGTCCTTGATAATCAGAGGGCAGAGGCAGATGCTGAGTGTGCAATCACCAACCACCAGCCTGTGTGTCAGCCCCCAGCACAGACAGAGGGGAGAGAAGAAAGGAAGGGGGTCCAAGGGGAGAGTCACAGGAGCAATAATTACACCCCTTTAAGAGGGAGCAGCACATGGGAAACTGCTGTGAAGAAGAGCAGGGAATGAAGAAGGGCTTTGCTGCTCCCGCACCTGTCAGAGGTGCTCGTCCATCCCCAGGCACAGCAAAGAGTGTGACACTCACTGAATTAAGGGTCATGGCATGGACACAGCAAAGGTGCCACAGCATCCCTGGGGACACAAAAGGATTCCCAGGACTGCCAGTGCCCAGGCAAGACCCCTGACCTTCAGGTGCACTTGGACTGCAGAGAGGACTGGCCAAGGATCAGCTCCTGCTGATCTCAGTGTCCCTGGTGTCCCCCAGCCACTGCAGAGGGTCCTGCAGCAACCCCAGCTTTCCCTGCCAAACACATTCCCCTGGCTCCCTCTGGAGCAGGCACTGTGAGGTGGGCACCCCCTGCCTCTCCTTGCAGATCTCTGTGCTTGGAACCCATGAAAAACCCCCATGAAAAAAAAAAATATTTTTTTTATTTTTTTATTTTTATAATTCACCTGGTACCTCCAGGTTTCTGTGAGATATTTTATTGCATTAGTGTTGTCAAATGGTGACATTTCTGAGTGTAAGTCATAGGGTTGTTGTTAATGCCAATTTAATGGTGCTAAAATGATTAAATATGGCAGGCTTTTAAATAATGAGGTACATAAAAGGTGTTAATAACCTCTTAAGTGCTTTAATAATATTCTGTGCTATCATAAAATGTTAGTAATTGGACCTCTTAACTTTCATCTGCCATAAAGTAATGAAAGAAAAAATCTCAACAGAGGCGCTGAATGGCTGAAGATTTTGCTTAAATAAAAGAAAAAAAATTGAACAATGGTAAAACTGAGCCTATTTGTTAAAAAAAAAAAAAAAAAAAGAAAAAAGAAAAAAAAAGAGAAAGAATTAACTGGAAAGCCCAGTGGAACATGCATTTTAATATCATGCAAATTCTTAGCATTTCCAAAAAATGTGTTTGGTGTAAGGTACTGCAAGAACAAAGGATCCCAATGAAAGCATGATGTCTCAGTGCTAAACCCAACATCCAAGGAGCTGCTGAGTCTGACGTGAGACAAACCTGTGTGTCACTTGTGGAGTTAGAAACAGCAGAGGATCACAGAATCTCCTGATAACAGAGCTGAGCTCAGCCTGGGCTGCTCTTGCAGCTGAGCAGAGCTTCTTACACACAAGATCAGAGCTTCTTACCAGCAGATCTGCTCCTGTGAAAGCTCTTCTGGGGCAGGCAGGGCTGCAAACCCCAGAATTTCAGAGGAAGTGCAAGTGCTAAGGGCTGAAGGATCCTTCAGTGCCCCCACAGGTAATGAATCCTCAGTGCTGAGCAGCACCCACTGAGGCACAAAACTGGGTTGACCACATGCGGAACAGCCAAATGTAATTAAAATTCTAAACAGGGAGGCCAAATAGGAATATCTAAATAAAATTTGGACAGGATCCTGGGTAAGCAGCAGCTTCAACAGAAAAGGCCAGAGGTCTGTAAAATCCCCTCCAGGCTACTGCTTGAATCCCATCCAGCCAGTAGCTAGAGGAGCTGCAGCAGTGTCCATGAAATGTGCTGACACTGGGCTGGTGCTGCCTTAAAAGGCTCCCCAGGATACTGTCCAGGGATGTTCCTGAGGTCCCCTCCTCCCAAACAGCAATCCAACCCAATCAAATTATTGTGAGAAACCTGCATCAGCAAAATAACTTTCATTAATGGATATTTGCAGGTTCTGGCTCAATGGCTCTCAGGGAAGCCTTTTAAGGTCTCTTTAGCTGCTGCCTGATGTGCTTTGCTTTTCTTTATTGCCTGTTAACATGTGCACCCTGTTCTTTTAAAGAACAGGTGCTTTGAACTGACTCTAAAATAAAGGGAATCAGAGTTTTGGGGCTAACCATGTAAGAGTGGTGTAACAGAGCCCTTAGAGCCACGAATCCCACCCTGTGGAACACAGGCACTGTGATTTTCCCCAGCCTATTTATAACATTTATAACATTTCGTCACACAGCAGGGAGGGGGCACAGCCCCACGTGAGCCAGGCAACCAATGCTCAGCAGGAACAACAATAGTGAACAACACCAGCCAAGAGTTTGCCCATAGGCATTGAAAAATTATAACGAGCAAATCGATTTTGAGTAGTCTAAATTTGCTTGGAGATAAATCAGGAGCCGAACAAGTGCTCTATCTAACAGAGAAATGATTCACCAAGTACAGTGTTCCTGGAGCCACATAGAATGCTCTTGGCTGCTCTGAATGCTGGCTTTTATTTATTTATTTATTTCTCAGACAAGACCATTATTATTTTCTTGTTACAGGTCTAGTGCTGATCCCACCGCAGCCAATGACAAATTCTCCATTGGTTTCAATGGAGGACTTGGTCTCCTAAAAGCAATTTTTCATCAATACCTGAAGTACTTCCTTGACCCTCATATTTAAGGGTGAGCACTCATCAGCACCTCTCCCCAGCACGGCTGCAATTTGCAAAGTCCCTCCATGTCCCACTGCAGGCCCCAGCATCCCAGAACAGGATTGTATTTCTTCTCAGAGAGATGCTCTCTGCTTCATTTGATGTGCCCATTACTTGAAAACTGTCTCTCCTTTTGTCCATTAGCTAAATTCTGGATGAGCTTATTATTCTGCTTTGGTTTGTAACAATCCCACTGGATCCATCTCTATGCTTATTAGGATTTTAGAAATGCAATCTAATTTGTGCCAAAGCATACAAATTCGGCTCCCCTATGATCCGTGCTGTTCAGCACCCCACTGCTCTGTCTGCAGCACGGCTCTGATCCCTGCACATCAGTGGAAGGAGCAGTGCTGGGGTACAGCCCAAGCAGGGACCCCCACTGGGAGAAATTCCTGAGCTCTGGTGAGCCTGGGGACCAGAAGTGAAACCAATTGCTTTGTAGGTAGCTCTGTTAAATTCCTTTTCAACTCCCCAGCAAATACTCATTTCTTCAGCTTGACTGGAAACCATCAAGCTCCTTTGGGTGGCCCTGAGAGCAATCTATTTTGAACAAAGTTCCTGGAATCAAAACATGGGCACAGCCAAAGAGATGCTCATGTGCTTTTTACACTCATTCTCTTGTGGTTTTCTTGTCTCACACCAGTTCAGACTGCAGCCAGTGCATGTCCCAGCCCTGCTCTGAGCACATCTGCACCAGCACAGAGAAACACAGCCAAACAGCTGCCAGGGGCTGGCTGATGGTGGTGATTGGGAAAGTTAATTAAGAGCAGAAGTTATTTTGAACTAGGATAGGTTAAAAGAAATACACAAAGCAAGTGTTTCATTTTGTGATTTGACAGCTTTGGTTTCTGGAGAAACATCTCCAGCCATTACTCTGAGCTTCAGTGTGGCTGCAGCACAGCACAGACATGGCACAGACACTTCCAGTTTCTTCCTGATTTCCTGAGAAGTCCCTCAGGCCATCCCAATACCTGAAAAGAGTCACCTCCTGTGGTTCCTCACTGAGCTTTGTCCCATTTGACCAGGGATCATTCTCGCCCCACCAGAGAAGAGCCAGGACATGGACAAGGTGATGCCACAAAAGGAAAAAGCTTTTTGTGTCTTCATGAGGTCAGAGTGCAGAGTGGGCTCTGCAGTGGGCAGGGACAGCAGCCACCAGCAGCTCCTGGGACACTCCTGGAGCCACAAGAGCCACCATGGCAGGCCAGTGGCACTGCCACAATGACAGGGCCACCCTGGCCACCAACTTGGGCAGCCTGGGCTCTTCTCATCAAGGCTGACTAACAAATCCTTGGTTTCTCCAAACTCCTTACTAACTTCAACAAGCCTTGTCCTCCTAAAGACTCTCTGAGTACCATTTAGTGCTTAATAAATGCTCTGCCTCATGGAAAAGAAGGAGATAAAAATCAATAAAGTGCCTACAAAGTTGCTTTGTACCGTCTCACATGCATATTTAGAAACCCTCTCTTCCCTGCCACTCACCTCATGGATCTATTCTTGGAGGATAAAAACTGGGATATACTTTGCAGCCAAAAGTAAAGTCATAAAGAAGTTTGCTCACGTTCCTCGACACATGAGATATAGAGTTAATTAAAAATTGTTCTCTGTACAACAGGTTTGTTTCACTGGAAAATGTCACTGATGTAAGGCTGTTCTACTCTTGTTGCCAACTACATTGAATTGACTCCATTATAAGCTTACTCCTCCCCCCTCCCCATTACTTTTCTTCCAATAATAAACCAGAGAGGTCGTAGAGCCCACTTTTTTATTGGAAAAAGTGCATTAGGATTAGCTGGCTTGGAGCAGTCATTTTATGCCCCTCCAGTCCCTGTTTATCTGTGGCTCTACAGAAGCAGCAAATACTTGCTCCAGTCCTGCGCACTATAAATGAGATTTTTGATCCTACAGGCATGGTGCTGTTAAAAGATTTTTAATTAGATAAATACATTTTATAAAAAGATTTTGCAGAATAGTTGCCTCTAGCAACTGTAACAATCTTGAAGCTTCATCTTCTAAAAGGAAAGAAAACTCTTGCAGGAGGCTGGTTGTGTTATATAAAAATGAAAGATGGTATTACAGAATTAATAGGAAGGGGCCAATGGAAATGCAGTCCCACTCCTGGAAACGGGAGTTTGTTTCATTACTGACTTCAAACAGCACATGGATTTGTGCTCTGATTTTTCCAGCCAGATTGCCAAGTGTGAGCCCTGGGCTGGAGGAGAAGCTGGCCCCAGGCTGAGGGAGATGTTTCCACAGCTGCTGGGCTCTCCCTGTGCTGTGCCCTGCTCCTTCCCCAGCTCCGGCCATCCTCACCCAGGGGATGTCACCATAACCCCTCTGCAGCACAGAAATTGCTTTTCTTGCCTGCCAGCCATCCTGGAAGTGTCCATCAGCTCAGGGTGGCTCTGGTGCTGTCCCTCCCTGCCTGAGGATGGAGAACAAGGAGCATCCTGCAGGCATTGCAATCCCAGGGCGCCCTGCCTGCAGGCACAGAGGAGAGACCCCAGCCCTCCTGATCCCACAGCTGGGAGGCCTCAGGAGGAGCAGGTGAAGGGCAGACGTGCCCAGGTGATGCCAAGGTGACAAGAACTGCTCCCATGCCCTTCTCCATCCAGCTCAGAGCTCTGAGCCACTCTGGGATGCCACGGCCCCAGAGGCCTCATTGCTGTGGGGCAGGGGCTCCACAGGACTTCCCCTCTTCCCCTTTCACATGCCAGTGAGTGAAGCCTCACAATAAACTGTCAAGGTGGGGAGTTTTATCCCTGCAGACTCAGTGCAGGATAGCAGCTGGAATGGGAACTTTTCCATGCTCACCCCCATAGTCAGTATATTTAGCCCTGACCTAGAAAGACCATCCTTTCTAGGGCTGAGTTGTGATTCAGACAGTCTGCTTGCTGAGCAGAGACTGCCAACTGTGCCGAATCATAGCTGATTAGAGGTGGGAGAGAGCCTGAAAAACAATACACCCAGGCAAATGCAGTGGGTTTGGAGCATTTCATGGAAATTATATTTAACACCATTCTGGTGACTTAAAGAAAAGTTAAAACAAACAACCCTCGCACCTTCCAAAATAACCCTACCTGTCTCTGGTGGGAGAGGAGAGACTGGCAAAGGGTTGCTATTTTAAATCACAGTGGAACTGGGTAAAGAAAGAATATACATGGAGGTAGATCCTTACATAGGTATAGATACATGCACACACATCTCCAGATGAAGCAGGGCACTCATTGTCTGAGAAAGGAAGGGTGGACAGAGAAGCAGATACTTTTTTTTTTGCATTTTAGGGGAAATTCTACCTTGAAGCAAAACAAATTCAATTGTGTCTAAAGGGAAACCAGAACAAAAGAAAAAAAAACAACATGAGAAGATGTCTGGAGACATCGTGCTCATACAGAAACGTCTGCTGGCAGGTCAAAAAGTGTCCCACCAGCCCAGCGTGGGACTGGAGCTTGTATCCCACAGGCAATTATCCCCTGCCTGCAGACACTCTCAGCCATCCCTGGGATTTGAAGGAGAAATCTTATCTGCAGGCCTGTGAGAAAGCAGAAGGAGGCACACGTTGTACTTCCACACCAGTAAAACAAGCAGGGAGTTAAACTGGAAAACACTGCACAGCCCAGCCTGGAGACAGCAGAACAGGAGACTAAACACAACAGTTTAACAAATAATTACAGGTTCTTTATACGGCCTAGAATTTGTAATCCACCTTCATCCACTTCTCTTTGCACAGTTTAGAATTACAATGCCAAAGGGATCACAGGGAATCATGAAATAATGTCCTGCATTTGAGTGCAGAGCAGACAGTCTGGGATGGTTTTAGATACTCTTTTCATGAAACATTTACCATGTGGCACCCAAGTGTTCCCTCCATTGTACCTTGGCAAACACAGCGGATGCACTGCTACAGGCACTCACACACACAGGATGTTTGCAGACATTAAAAGTGATGAGGGAAAAAAAAAACCCAAAACCCTGACCTGGATAAGTTCTCCTCGATTTAAATTCAGTAAAGTGTGGGCATTGAATATTATCTCCATAATAAATTTGCCATACCATGAAACAGAGTGGGGAATCAAGAAGGAATATCTTGCATTTCAACAAACGCTTGGTCTCTGAGGACCCCCACCATCCCTTGGAATGTAGGAGTACAATTTATCATCTGTATTTTTCATCTTAACTGCATGAAGAAGAGGGTATTATGGCAGTGGTGCTGGACTGGTGTTTGGGGAACTGTGAATCCATTACCTGCAACAGACTCCCTGACTCCTCAGTAAGCCCCAGCTGCTTGGTTTCCCATCTGCATTTCCATTTCAGAGAAACTTTAAATGACTGTCAAAAAGGAAACAGAAAATATGTTAGGTGAAATAAAAGATACTGTTTGACTATAAATAAAAAGGGGATTTTATATTTTGAGTGGGTTTTAAACACTTATAAATAATTCTGGGAGACATTGCAAACTGGCAGCTTACTTCAAAACACCTTCAAAACCACTTCACCTTTTTAATACTTTTTTTTTTTTTTCCGTACACAACTATTTTGTTAAATTGACATCTGGTTTGGGAAATACTGCAGGATTTCCTAGTCTGCATTTTTTGCCCCCATAAATGACCAACAGCATAGACTCAGATCTAATCCTGAAAATTCTTTTAACAAAGTATGTAACAAAGGCTTTACTTTAGGCACAAGCTTAAATAGTTTGGTTTTAGCGAGTTAAGCACAATTAAAAAGTGCCAAGTGCTTTGCATGGGGAAGTCTGGAGTCAAGCACTCGGGCTGAGTGGGGTGAACATGGTGAAAAGTGAAAATAAAGCATGAATAAACAGAAAATAAGCATGGCACTTGGAGACTGTGCGCTTTGCTGGTAGAGTATTTCTAAGGTGTGTTTTGTATGTTTGAAAAAATCCTGTTATTCAGGAGCCTGGAATTGCTCTTCCATCCCCATTGCTGATGAATGGCAGAGGCACAGCATGCAGCCCTTTATTCCGAGGGAACCTTAATCACTCCCCTCCCGAAACTGCTGCTCCATTTGACTGACAGAATTAGAAGCAATCCACATATTGGAGGGGGAAAAAAAAGAAAGGCAGACCCATTTGGTTGTCAGACTGTGGGTACATACACAAAGCTTTTAGCAAAAAAAAAAAAAAAAAAGAAAGAAGAAAAAAGAAGAGAAAGTTGTTGCCCTCCTAAATGACATCTATATTAATGACATGAATGACAGGCTTAAGCGGAAAATTATAAATCTTTCTTTCCAGCTTTTCTTTTATTGCCCAACCATATATTTCATCTTTCCAGGGAGCAGGGCCATCAAGCCCAGAGCTGACAGACCTGAGAGCTGTTGGGGAGCTGCAGCCCGGCCCCTCTGGAGCAGGGAGCAGCTCTGGGGCTCTCTGCCCCAGGTGGGACCATGGAGCACCGACAGCACCAGCCCAAGCCAGGCCAGCATCCCTGCATGGCAAAGGAGAGCAGCAGGCACTCAGCAGGGGCTGGGCTGTGCATCCCTGGAGCTCCCATGGCTTGGGGGTCCCCACTCCTCCATACCCGGTTTCACTGGGATGTTCTGCCCCTGTTTTTATGGCAGAACAACTCTCTGGGGCTGCAACCTGCCAGCAGCAGCACCCAGGGTGACCCCAAAGCCCCCCAGGAATATTCTCTGTGTTGGCAGCAGTGGCTTTTCTGTGTCTGTGAAGGAGCTTTGGGCTCCTGATGGAAAGAGGAATGTTGGCCCTCCTTTCCCATGCCATACACGAGGCTGCCTCTGTCTCCAGAGTAGCCACAGATTTCTGCATTTCTGCTTTGTTCATTTTCCTATGCAGTCTCCAGGGAAAACAAGAGGAAGACAAAGAAACCCCAGTGTCTTGCTGGATCACAGACACAGATGTAATCATCTTCAGTTAAAAATAATTCCTTTAAATGTCCCTAGAGCAAGTTCCATTTTCCCTGGAGGTGATACATAACTAATAAAATTGATAGATCCCCTCTGCAGTTGGATGTTTGTGTGTATATTCATTTACACATACACATATTAATTTTTGGTTTTCCATAGGAGCCTCCTGTGAAAGATCATTATGGCCATGTGGAACTGCCTGTGCTCAGACACTCTGCAAAGATACTTCCTTGGGTTTTATTGTCTGTGACCACTGCACTTATATTTTATAGCAGCCTAATTACTGACAATCCCCTTTAAATGCTGACATGCAATGCTAAGTTATTGTGCAGGTGAATGGGTAGATGTAACATTTCTGTGTGTTCTCTAAAGTTGTGTAGTAGCATTAACTGGATTTGTCAACAGCAGGACTGTCTGGAGAAATGATTCCATTTAAACAAGGTCCTTGATTTCCCATCACCAGTAGCACTGAATCCACAGTGTCTGGGGAAGGGTTATGTCATGGAGGAAGTGGAGGATTAAAAAATTAAATGGGTTTGTTTGAAACCTCTCACACTGCTTAGTTTATAACAATAAAAGGCAATGATGGTTCCTTAAAAACCAATTGAGGTGACAGAATTAAAAAAAATCAAATTAATAATCCAAGTGAGGCTATGTCTGGCTCTCTGGCTCTACCTGTGCTACACAGCCCTAACAGATACAGTCCCACTCTTTTTCCAAGCACTGCTACCATAGATAATAAAACTAATTTAATTTTCTGTCACTCTTTTCATTTTAATGGACACCCAGAGATTTCACAGCCGTAGGAGAGCAGTGCACAAAGCCACATCTTTTCTGGAACGAAGAGACACAGAAAAAGAAAAATCTTGTGTGGAAATGACAGAAGAAACATTGTCATGAAAAACAGGCTTTAAATATTGAAAACATATTAAGGACAACATAGAGCACAGGAGAAACAGGCTGAATAAAACATGCTGCTATTAAAGCCCTGGAGCTCAGTCCTGGAGGGATTTGCAATTTCCCGGCGCAGGCTGTGATTTTTCAGGGATTCTGAGTGCCACTGGAAGGGCTGCAGAGCAGTCCCCGTGCTGTGACAGGTAGCAGCTCCCTCCCAGGCTCAGTCTGGCACATTAAAACCCAACAGGATCTTTCTTTTTTCAGCTCAGTGCCTCGGAGGCTCTCACACGTTCCGTTACCCCCTGCTCATCCCACCCCGGCGATAAGCGCAGTATAAATAGCTACCAGTAGATGACAGATAGAACATGGACATGACAACAGTGTCCTCCCCCTGCTCCCACAGTCGGCACAGCAATTTCTGTCGTGATCCACTCCTTGCTGGGACTGTGGGAGCACACTGGTGCTGGCAGGAGTCGAGCTGACTCCAGGCAAACTCCTCAGGCTGGCCCCGAAACCCCATCCGAGGTGAACGTGCAGGTGAATATTTAGCTGAGCAAAGTAATAACCTCAGGGTTAATGAGGACTTGGCATAATTTAGGAGATGGTCATAACTAGGAATCTATGTCATTTGTTCAGTGAGCTCCCACTTTGGCTCTTTTTTTCCCTAAACCCCTGTAGCACTGTTATCCAGCTCAGGGATAATGGAAGGGATTAAAAATCAGCTCCTCATCTCTTGCTAATTCTGCTTGCTTCACTGTCCTATATCCAAAGCAATAGAATAGGGGCAGGATAAGGAAAGGTTGTAGGAATTGGGTTTGTTTAGTCTAGAGAAGAAAAGAGCGAGGAAAGATTTGATAAGAGGAAAGATATGACCAAAGTCTTCCAACATGCAGAAGTTTGTTATAAAGAGAACAATACTCTTCTTGTTCCCTCAGAAATCACCTTATTTCAGGAAAGACTGGGGCTGAGGCATTAGGAAAACAGCATTTACATGCAGGAGCAGGGAAATCCTGGACAGGCAGTTCTGCCCTGGGGGATTTCAGACCAGGTTATTGAGGCACGTTCCTCTGACAGGCTCCTCCTGGACACTCAGGCCAGGCTGTGCCTTTGGGGATGTGACCGTGCGCAGGTGCCACATTTTGGCCACTGCCTTCACGTGCACATGGACACCCAGAGCAAGGGCAGTGTCCCGCTAAGGAGTGAGCCCTGGCCCAAAGTCAGAAGAGCACTGGCTTGCAGAAGTCAATCCCCAGCCCTGCAAAGCTGCAAATATTTCACAAGGCTCACACAGCCTCAGACTCCACAGGCTTGGCAAAGCCTGCCCGGCCACTCTCCTCACGAGCTGTAAAGAGTCTGCATGCAGCCCTGGGCTGGCAATGTGCTGAGGACACATGGGGCAGAAAAGAAACCAAACTTGCTCTGTTTAGACTGACATTGGCTCCCCACTGTTGACAGCAGTCCAGATTTGGGGTCTGGTCTTTCTTGCATTGAATTCCACAGGGAATTTTTCTGTTGGCATCAGTGGGGGCAGTAATAAGCCATTGTATCTGTCAGTGCAGATTGCCAGTGGAAGACAAACTGGAACTGCTAAGTGCTGTCTGTAATGAGAGATCATTTTTCCCCTCCTTCTTCCTCTCTCTCAAGTCCATTTTCAGACCATAACCACATTTTAATGAATAAAAAGTTGTTGTTTCAAATCCTTGCAGAACTGCAGTCTCTGCCAAGCCTGTTTTTCTTCTGGAAAGACAGATGCATGTGCTCACATTATGGTAGTAGTTTTTTGCATGCCATATATTTTCAATGATGTTCATGAAACTAGAATTAGTGACACTAATAATGACAAATCAGAGGGCTAATATTGTTTAACCCTGTTAAAGAGTGTTATTACATTTACATGTTCCCACAGAGTAAATGCTGTTCAACTCAGACATATGTCTTGCTATCTGTTTATTTTTATGAATCAGAAATGAATCAGCAGTCAAAGAGTGTCCTGTAGATTTACTGTCTCATATAACATTTTAGAAGGGGAAAAAACCCCTCTATGAGGGCTCACAGAATCATTTTGTATTCAATAGGGGCATAATAGTACTATCAAATTAATTCTAATCAATAACAGATAATATTGCAGGTCTGCACAGATTAACCCCAAAATGCTGGGCCATTGAGGGGCCAGCCTGTGCTCCTGCTGGTGTAACACTCATTCCTATTCTGAGAGTGAAGGCAAAACTACACCTTCAGATCTGATCTCCTGTGTGCAGCTGTCTGGGTTTCACTGTTTGTGAGCAGATGCAGAACTGCCTTTCCCTCAAGCCAAAGAGTCTTTCAGGATGCAAAAAGCAAAGGCACAGTGTAGTCTGCAGCACTCAGGTTCTATCTGTGCACAAGACCTACAGTAATTTCAGAGCTGAAAAGTGATTCTCTCTCTGCACTGCACTCAGCAGATAAACAAAATAAAATGACAGTCACTAACAGGATGTTTCTATCCTTATCTTTCTTCAATACTCAGGGACTTTTGAGGAAACTGTTAGGATTGTTGGATAAGACTTTGAGAAGAATCCCCTGCTCTTTGAATTGTTAGTTCTCCAGCCCTTATTTATAAGAAATGGATAACGGGCTTGATAATCTCTACCTTAAAAAAAAAATAAAACCGATACACTGCTTCAGAAATTTGACCAAAAAAAGTTATGTAAGAGGTAAGAAAAACATCACACTTTCTTAAAGCATTAGATATTCCAAGAATTACAGAAGGTAATTTAAATTCAACTCAGCCACTACTGTTGCAATATTGAGGTTTTAAAGTCAGTTTATTTATATTTTAACTTTGCAGTTTCCCATAAGGCATGGTCAAAGTCTTTAACAGAATCACTGACATTAGGAATTCTCATCCTCCTTTTCCCTTGCTCCTTATCAAGTGTACTTTGTTTCCTGCAATGGTTTATTGGGACCATCTGCATCTCCTCCTGTTTTCTCTCAGGCATGGAGATAAGATTTCACCTTTGGATGTCTGGTTGAAGTCCAGCTGGCAGTGGGGATGTGTTTGGTGGCGGTGGCTCCGTGCCTGTTGCATGCACGCGCCAGTCTCACATGGTGGCGACAGAAAATCCCACGTGAGAGCCACCCTCCGTGCTCAGCACAGCTTCACTTCCCTCCTCAAGGCCAGGGCCAAGAGCTTTCAATCCAAATACCTGAAAAATGGACTGCCCCCAGCCCTTATCCCAGTGAAAACAAATGGCTGGGTTTTACAGAGACTGGGCCCTCACTGATGTGCTGGCGAGGCCTGGTGGGATGGCCAGGGCTCCCTTTGCCAAATCAACACCCAAACTGCTCTCCACACTGCTTTTGGGACAAACTGTGTCCTTGCAGCTGCCCCCTAATCCTGTCATTGCTTTCCTCCTTTCTGATCACACTGCCCAGCTGAGAGCAGCCAATGTTCTCTGCATCCCCTCAGGATTTCCAGAGCACAAACCCACAGCAGCCATCACCAGGTAACAGCAAAAGCAACAGGGCACTTGCACCCAAAGCTGCCCAAGAAGAGGAAATTGCCACAGGAACAGGTTCCATCTATCCCACACAGCTCAGAGAGCTTCTGGATGTCTGGCCATCCCACCCCTCTCCCCTGTTATTGCCTCCTGCCCTATTCTGTACTTGAACATGAAGTAAAAAACCTTGATTTCAGCCTTTGGCAGAGGCGATTGTCTCACCAAGGCCAGCCCAGCAGGGAAATCTGGTTTCTTTGCAGCCAAGGCCTGGTAAAACACGCCACAGCAAATGGTTGGAAAGTGAAATCAGCCTCCAGCAGAAGGGGTGGAGGACAGGATGTCCTGGAGCAGGGGGAAGGATGGGAGAGCTCTCCTTCACCATTTATCTAGAAACACTGCAGAAATGTTACAGTCTTTGAAGATAATAGAAGCAAGGACAGCTCCTTTCTTCTCCCTTGCCTCCTCCTTTCCTCCCTTCAGTTTGGAGACACATCCACACAGAGGGTCAAGTACCCAGCAAATGAAATATTTTTCAAAAGCTCAGTGCAAGCGTTTGCAATGCAGACAAACAATCTTGAGCCTCATTGCACATTCTCCCAAGAAACCAAAGGAACACCTTGTGCACTGTATCTTTTGTTTCTTTCTTTTGTTATTCCATAAATATTTTTATTCTCTTTTGCTAAGTATTTCACAAAGTAGAAGAAACTCCTAATCTTTGTTCTGCCTGTTTGATGTTTAGAGAAGCCAAGGAGACAAATCTGTAAACAAGCTTTCTCTGTTTGTTAGATTTTTTTTTTTTTCCTTCTTAAATACAGGCTGCAAGTCTCAGAAAAAGTCAAGGACTCGAGTTTCTCTTTGTTTTGAGTGTCTGGCTGCATCTACTGTGCTAAAGTGTCAGCTCCAGATAAATAAGGGAATGAAAACAGAGAAGGTCTATTTAAGAAAAAACGTCTGTCCTTCAAAGTCTGGAGAGATAGAAGTGGATTTATTGTCCCCTGGGCAACATCCAGGGAATGTTTTGGAACCTTGAGGCAAATTGTGGACACTGGAGCCACAGCCTTTAGTGGTTTTGTGTGTCTTTAATATTGCAATGAGATCTGAACTGCTTCAGATCCGGAAAAGTGAAATAGTGGATTAAAACCATAAAGGAAGGGGGCACAAGGAGGTCCTTGCACTGTGGCATACCCCATCCCTTTTCTGGGAAATACTGAGGAATGGATGTACAATTTCTGGACCTTGGGCAAAAGGGGGCTTTTCTAAAGCACCGCTGCAGAAATATCACAGCTTATATAATCATTTCAATTAGTGCAGTGCAGTCTTGCTTATTTGGACTCATGTGATTACCTGAGAACCAAGGCTGAATTAATTCAAAAGCAAAAAAAACCAAAAGAAAATTAGGTGTCTTAGAGCTGTGGAGAAAGGTTCAAGGGGAATGTGGACTTCTCCACTGATTTCCCACAGAAATAGTTCTGCTGTGTTCTTTTCCTTCCCAGCTCTTTATTTTACCAACGTATGGTGAAGCAGCTCTGCCTCAGTGGGGATGTGCAGCTCTCACTGAGCTGTGCTGGCTCTCTGGGCTGGAGACAGCTCAGAGTATTTTAAAACAACAACATTCATAATTGCACTACATGAGGAATCAAGACTAATACAGAAGAGTTACCATAACGACAACACCTCGACGTGGTGCAAGCACAAATACCTTACACATCCCTGGGAACGATTCAGCCCCATGTTGGGTGAAAAACATTCATCCTTTGAAGAACAGACCACTGAAAATGGTGGGGCCTGAGTCATAATTTTGTAGCAGGAAATCTGTCTATGAGAAAAGGCTTCAGAAAATGAATTATTAGAATTTTATTGCTATTTTACCTACCAGTGGCTTGTTAGCTACTGTAAAAACTGTCATCCACTTGCTGGCTGATGAGTCCTACAACTCAGCACACGTGGAAGTGTTTCATCATACAATGTATGGTAACAGAACTGAGCTTTGAGGGGCTCAACACTGCACAAGCAGGAAAAGCAGCAGGAAAATTAAAAAATAACCCCATCTTCTAGAGCGAAAGCTAAAGATGACCCTAACATACAGAAGGAAGGGAAAGAAAACACAAGTCATAGTGGCAAATTACAGATTATTTTCATAAATATGTGCTTTCTTTGAGGGAAAAGTGTGCCTATCAAAAATGTTCCAATTGGAGAGAGATGTAGTGGGAATAAACATTAGGGGGGAATAGGGCAGGGAGGAGAGGGCAGCAGGGATTTATGGAAAATGATGAGGGTGGACAAAGGGAGGTGACTCCACCAGATGATCTAAGACAGACCTGTTCTTCCATTCTCACAGCCAGCAGTGGCAGCTGCCTTCACAAACCCCTTCCTGACTTCCATGCTCCAGAGTTGTTGCAGTGCTCAGATAAAATACCACATTCCAAAAGACCATTTGGCCTTTTGAGGTGTTTGGGGGTAGGAGTTCTTCCTTTTAGTTTTTTTTTTAATGTGAGACCTTTTGTTGATGTTCAACATTCTGCTAGGTAGTCAAATACCACAAAGCTCCTTCCCCTTTCAAGTTTATGCTTCCACCTCCTGGGCTGTAGCAAGGTGTGCTGCTCATCAACTGAGCTGCACCAACTATTGGCTTCCACTAAAGAATAACCCAAAAGGGCAAACTCCCCTCTCCAACCTCTGCATCTTCATCATTCCTCTTCACTTTGCAAGTTATCAGGCCTTAAGTTTCCCCTAAGTTTCCATAAGTGTTGTTTTAATCCTGGTTTTTTATTTATCCCCAGAAGAACAGTGCTTCATTTTGCTTACAGTCCTTCACTGCTATCACAAAAAAGAGCTCAAGTGATTTCTGCTGTGCTTGCTTTGATAGTGATATTCAGCAACCACATTCTTTGTGTGAAAGAAACCCAGGAAAAGCAGTTTTTCCTAGCATTATCATTTGTTATAGTTAGGTGTTAAAGTTTTCAGCTGAGCTGCTGGTGATAAACACTGCATATGCTCTGGGCTGCGTAGGTTCCCACCAGATTTTCTTTGTCCAGGTTAGAAACACAGGAGTTTTAGGTTCCCACTGCAGTTAATGGAGAGGAAAGGGGCTTTTAGGAGCTGTTATTTATCCCACTGAAGCTGCAAATCACTGTGAGGTGTCTGTGTTCCACACCAGTGCAAGGGTTCACAGGCAGGACTGTGCCAGCTGACTCAGGTACATTTTAGGTGGGGTGCTGCCTGCCCTAAGCTGCTCAACACCTCAGCAGAGGAGAGAATAAGTGAATAGGAAAGAAAAGCAAGAATAGGCAAGGAGGCTTGGAGAGATGAGGCACTGCCTGGAAATCACACAGGGCACTGGGATGGAAAGAGAACCCAGATCTCTTTTGGAACCCCCTTTTTGTGCACTCTGTACCATGGGGCTTTTCTCTGTCAGACAAAAAGAACGTGACCCTGTGTTTCCTTTTTCTCTTCTCTTCCAGTAGTTGCATGTTAATTAAGCTCTTACATTTTTCCAGAGCAACTGTAAGACCAGAAACCTCTTAAGTCAGATGGAAAGAACTAAACATTTCAGCCAGAAAAACAAGCATGTGGGAGAAAAAAAAAACATTGTGCAAATAAAATTGCTGAGGGGAATACAAAAATCACATGAGAAGGGCAGATAGGGGCATTGTGTGAAGGATAAGGAAGGGGAGTTAGGAACAAGGGAAGGTTTCTAATTTTGCTTTGCAAGCACAGTTGGGAAACCATTATCACTGCCACTCCTGCCCTGCTCCCAAGGTTTGTGACACAAACGTTTTGTTTTGCACTCTGTGTGAGGGTCCCACAGCCCTGGGCAGCCAGGCAGGGACAGGAGGGAAGATGGGACACAGGGGTGGGAGCTTTGCCAAATGGATCCACCACAGACACAGAAATGAGCTCTCCTGCCCACGGCTGAACTACCTCAAGAGTTTCTTGCCTCTCTGTTCCTTTTGCTCTGGAGCTGGAAATTTCTGCCTAATTCATTGTGCCAAAGGCCAGATTAGCTCTTTGTGTGGCTATGGAGGCAGAAACCTCTAAAAATTATAATTAAGGGCTAAACTGATTATTTTATATGACCTGATCTGATTTTGAAAATAGCCCTTCCTAAGCAGACAGTCAGACTAGATGACCCCCACATGTCCCTTCCAGCCCAGTAAAAGCTGCAAAGATTCAGGAAAACAACTCTTTTGTCCTGCGGACTACAAAAATAGCGTTTCCAACAGTTTTTCTTTCATTATGAAAAAAAGACCTAGACAACTCTCAGGGGCTCAGCAACCCTAAACAAAGAGAGGGTCTCTGCAGACACCACCAAGCTCTTCAGAGCCAGCTCAGCCTTTCATTCTCTGCCCTTGCTGTGGGATGGCATCCCAGCTTCTCCTCTGAAGCAGAAAGCCAAAGCCAAGTGAAAGGTGAGCTGTGAAGGTGCAGACCTTGCTGCTGCTCTCCCACTGCAGTCAAGGAGTGCTGATTGCAACACCAGACCAGGAGAGTTTCTCCACTTGTTTTGAAATTGTCTCGGCTGGGAACACACCCCAGCTGCTGTGTCATTGCTTGGCTGGGTTTATAAACTGCTCTGCTGGGACCTACAGGTGCTCAACACCTCCACACACTGAGCTGGAACACAGATCTGTGCCAGCTTGTGCATTGAGGCTGTTTTCCCTCCCAGCTGCTGTGTTTCAAACCCAACCAAGATGGCAATCCCCCAACCCAGCCACAGTGGGGTGACACCAAGGTCCCCCCTTAAATGCTGTCTAGTGAGTTAAGTCCTTAATAACACCTGGGAAAGGATCTCTGCAGCACAGAAGAACAAACTTTGCTCCATCCAAAGAGGTTATCAACGGGACCCCAGGAGAGCAGTCACTGTGAAGCTTTACTTCATTCCAGAAATGTTTTGGAAGCAATTACTTCATCTTGTTCTTTATTCACGGGATTCACTTAACTGATGACATTATAGCTCAGTCCATTAAGTAAATGGGTTATATATTTTCTCCAGGTTTTGAGGAAGTAATGTTGCAGTGTGTGTCACTATCATTGTCAGCAGTCAACAGGGACAGGGACTCTTCATTTGTTTCATGAGGTTTACCTCTGCTGAGATCTTAAATATGAAATATCTGGCTCAGGGTCTTTCATAACGTTTGAACAGGATTTTAAAAACATAAAAATAAAAACATAAGAAAGCAAGTGTTATTTTCACAAAAATTCCTGGCAGCTGTACCATTTATTATGAGAGGAAAACGGAGCAAGAAAAATTGGCATGTCATTTCTTAAATGAATTTATATCCTCATTTCCTTTAGAAAATGAATCCCTGCTCCATCTAGCCATTTTCCATCCATCTGCAGGGGCAAAGTTTGCAGAGCACAATTGAACTGCTCCGTTCTAGCCCAGGCCAGGGTGCCACACATGCCTTTGGTAATCAGATCCTTCCCACCACTGCTGCCAGTAGCACTTGTAAAGGTTTTATTTTCCATTGCAATGGGTCTTAAAAGTCAGCAGCAGCTCAGAAAATAATCAGGGACACATGACCAAAATCCTGGTCCCTGGGGCCAAAATGTCCTTCTAGGAGGGCTGCAGGAGCCCATCTGCTGAGAACTGACTCGAGCTGCATTTGTGCCCCCGTGCCACGGGGGGAACGTGCCAGGTGTTCCCTTTTCCTTTTGTTGGTTTTTCACCAATATCCAAGGAGGAGAGGCAGCAGGATGGGGAGGAGATTTGCCAAAAGATAAGAGAATTTGGGAGCCAGTAAAAAGCACTGCTTTCAGGAACTGTCACAGAATGCTGTCACTCAAAAGAAGTTTCGCACAAAATCTCCAAAACAACCTCTTCCTCCTCCACACTCATCCGCCTCCTCTGAGGGGTGGTGGTTAATATACTAAATACAACATAACCATTTGGAAAGCACTTTTCATTTTGAATCACCTCCTTGCTATTTTTGCAGCCGAAAATACAGACTGGTGGAGCTGATGTCATTAATCTGGTACGCACAGGAACGACTTAGGGAGCCGGGGTTGGAACTCTGAGGAAAAGGAGGCTCCTGGGAAGTGTCTGCTGGGGAAGTCAGGATTGCAAGCAGTGCAAATGCATCACAGCCAAGGAAAGGAAGGAAAAAGAGGGTAATAGCACTGTAACATCATTTCTGCTTGTCTCCAGTTTGTGTTTTAAACCAATATCAAATTAGGAAAAAGGAAAGGAGAGGAGAAAAAAGGGGAAACATTTCATTTGCCCCCAACATAAAAGGTTTTGTTTTGGATACAGACTTTTTATTCTGTTTGTCTGAAATCTTAAAAAATACCCAGGAAAGAAATTTAAACCCCCAGAGTTAATTCAAAATGAAAAATCAAAGGCTCCTCTTTCAGCAGAAAGCTCGCTGGGACTGGGTGGCAGACAGGGTGGGAACGCCAGACATCAGTGCCTGGAAGCCTGACAAGCACAAGGGAGGGCCTGAATGCAACAAAGCTGGGACACGAAACCCACAGAATCTCCTGATGATTTGGGTCAACATATGGCTCAACACAACATCTCTGGCCAACCTCGACGTGTTTCAGTCTCCAGGGGAGCGCGTGTGATTTTCGCACATCAGAGAGGAGAGCACTGAGGGCACTGGGGAAGGAAAACCTGCTCTCACTGTACCTGCTTCGTGTTCTGTGTAAATGGTGCTCTCTACCCAAGCAACACCTCACCCACAGCTCCCCTGGATCTGCTCAGAGCCCACAGGGAGTGTCCTGATGGGTATTTCAGGTGCTGCACGAGAAAGCAGCACCACAGGTGGGTGCCAGGGGTCCCCAGTCAGGACAGTGTGGGTGACACATTTCCCACTGGCTCTGCACAGTGGCTGAGTGCAGCCTGGTGTCAATGGCACTATTGTGATTTCACCCAGCCTTGCTGCTCTGGCTGCAGCTTCCCTGATTCCCTGAACAGCAGGGAAGGTCTAGACTGGAGCTGCAAAGATTTCCACATACACAACACACAGACAAACACTTTTTTCCCCCCTGTCCTGCCAGTTTCACCAACTGTGAGAGCAATCCACATGAAGGCTCTTTTCCCTGACCTGCTTGGCTGGCTTTTCAGACCTGCTGGTCTGAATGGCTCTGCAAACCTAAACACAAACGTACAGAAAACATGTTTGAGCCTCTTGTACAAGAGTTAAACTCTGGGAGAGAAGAAATGTTGGTATCAAAAGAGCAGAAAAAAAAATATGACTGTGCTGAGGGAGAGAGTAACTGTGGGATGGAGAGGGACAGGTCAAGGCTGGGACTAGATATGCAGGAAGAGAAACTTGCCCAAATACCAGTTGTTTTTTCTAAACAGGAGACAAATGTCTGCTTGTATCTGAGCTCCCCTCCTGTCCCTCTCACGAGACAAGGGACAGACAAACACACCAGGGCCAAAGCCTCCAAACACAGGGCACTGCCAGGGCACACAGCCCCACACAGGCCCCAGGGCTCTGTGCCCTGCTCCCCTGCAATCCTTGGAGCACAGGAGGGCAAGGAGCTGCACCCAGGGCAATGTATTCAGCCAGAAGAGAATCATGCAGCACTGACTCTGCTCTGTGCTGGGTTGGGATCCATCCCTTTTGCACCAGAGGAGCAGGCAAAGATTATTCAGGCATTACAGGCCCTGCACAGTAGTCCCCGTAGGCAGATGTTCTCCTGCTGTGTACTTTGTGTCTGCACTGGTGAACCAGAAGCATTTGAGAGCTCTCAGTTGTGCTCTCATCTCGCTCCTCACCCAGGGTCAGGACAAGCTGTGAGTCTGCAGAGCAGCTGCCTCCTCCAGGGAGGGCCAGGTGGGAGCAGCACTGCCGCCCTCGGGCCCTTGGGCATCTCAGTCTGGTGAGCTTTAGCTGGCTCTGCACACCGTGACCCTGTGCACAGAATGAGCACAGACAGATGTGATAACAGACAGATGTGATAACCTGAGCCCTGGCACCGCTGGCCTGGGTGTTCTGAGCCACCAGGGAGCTGCTGAGGCTGCTCCAGCTCCAGGGGCTCACAGCATCCCAGGGAGAGGCCACGGAGCTGCTCTGCCAGAGGATCCCAGGGTCTGAGCCCTGCCTGGCACTGCACCCTCTGGGACAAGGGGTGGGACTGGGCACCCAGGCTGGGTGACTGCCCCAGGGACCTGCTTCAAAACCCCCAAAGACAAACAGAACAAGCAGCAAGGTCAGAGGCAGCCAAAGAACCCTGCAATGGTTCCTGTACCCACAACAATCTAGGAAACACAGCCATGACCAGAGGCATTCTCAACAGATGATACCATGTCAGCAGACTTGGCTGCTTTTAAGATAATTTCCTTAGAAAGGATGATTTTGGTGTAGGCAACAACACAAATAATTTGAAAATAATCCGACTTTTATCAATCTCAAGGTTTAGAAAGACAATAAAACAAAGGAAAGGAACAAACACTACGTGCACAGATGAGAGGACCTTCAGGAGGACACAAACAACAGCTGCACTTGTTTGTGTTTGATTTTCAATTTTTCTTAAGAAAAAGCAGGCATGTAAGAGTGAATCTTATTAATGAAATATTGACCAAAAATAGTAATACACTGTAATAGGAATAAACCATTCAATCTCCTGTTGCCACTGATTTTAATGACGTACTTTTCTTTTTTCAGACTCTGAAGTACAAAAGCAGAAATCAAAGATTTCTTCTCCCTGCCCTACTTGGTGTGCCATTCCAGTCCAGTGCAGTTGTTCCAGTTATTCTTAAAATACCCTAAACAAATCAAAATCCCTTCAGGAAATTAAAGTTAAAAGAATACTTATTTCTTTTAATGATCCCCCCCTCCCTGATAGGTTCAACATATTTGTGTCAGGTGTTACAGTTGGCATCAGCTGCCATTGTATTGGTGAGTATTTGCTTTTCTATTTCAGTTTGCACAATCCCTATCTCACAATGGGCCATGCCAACAATTTCCATGCTGGAAAACACAGAAATAAACACGGGAACAACTGTTCTGCATTACTGCATAGCGACCAGAGAAAATTATTTTTCCCCCCTCTTCTTTCCTAATGACTCACACCTTCCAAAATCACATAATCTAAATTCCATGTAACCTGTTTTTTCTCTTGAAGTCACTTCTCTCTTTTTCCCTCTCCAACTAACCAATGTAGTAAGAAAAAATTTGCATCTTGGTCCTTTTTATTCTCTTTTATAAAAATTATCTGATCTCCATGAGGTGCAATAGAGAAAACCTCCAAAGGTTTAAATTCATTTATTTGAAGCTTAGCTGAACCTTTAAACATCCCACCCTTCTGCCTAATCCCTCAACAAGCTCACATTTCCCCTTTGCCCTCCATGGGCTTGCCTGCAGGGAAATACCTTCCCAGAACAGCTGTACTAGAATAATTAATCCACTACAGATAGCCAGTAAAATATCCTGCCTGGATATTACTCTGGAATAAAACTGATTTTCTGGAAGCAGCTCTTTGTGCAGCCATGGCTTTTATTCCAGAACCCATGGAGAGGTTTATCCAGGTGCAGGTGGCACAGATATTGTGCCACGATTATGCTGGGACATTTCCCTGCACACTGGGAAGGACGATCCACCCAGGGAGGGTTTGGGAGAGTGAACTGCAAGAACATTCTGGGGTTAGAACTGGGGGTGTTCTCCTCCTCCCTGGATCCTGGGATTAGAGCTGGGGCCATTCTCTTCCTCCATCACCTCTGCCTTTTGGCAAGTTCATCTTCTACCCTCTTGCTTTGGTTTCCATTTTTTTAGTAGAAATCTAATACTGCTTTGGGGATTAATTAATTGATGAATATAGAGAGCCTGAAAAGTGTAAAGCACTACACAGGAGTTAAGTGTTATAATTAGGAGCAATTCTGATCTTGATTACAATGAGGTAAAGCTGGAAGTCCTATACCACAGCAAGATTTAAACTGATAAAAAAAAAAGATCAGAATCAGGGTCTTATGATTTTAAATGTAAACTTGGGCAGATTCCCTGCTGAGTTACATCTGCAACTGTAATAAGATCAAGGAACATGACAACTTGTCATTTCAGTAACAGATATAGGGAGAATGCCCTTTAAAAAAATTAAACAGGAAGGAAATTTTTAAAGTGTTTTCTTTGGCTCTGAAACATATGCCCAGGGAGAAACTGTTCTCAGCAATGCAGTGGATCTTGAAATATTTACTGGGTCTGGCATTTAACATAATCTTTCTTGTATAAACGATATAGAAAAAACACATATTATCTTAGACTGCAATCTAGTGTGAAGATGAGATGATATTTTAATAGAGCTGCATTCATCAGCTGTAACAAGAGAGGAAATGTGCTCCAATCCAACATGCCCTGTGGGCAATGTAAATAATAGGGACTTCGACCATCAGATAAGTGCAGCAAGGGGAGGCAAGCAGAGGGACAGGGACCTGCCAGGGAGGGAAGGCAGAGTGGAGAGGGATGTTCCAGGGAGGGAAGGCAGAGTGGAGAGGGATGTTCCAGGGAGGGAAGGCAGAGTGGAGAGGGGATGTTCCAGGGAGGGAAGGCAGAGTGGAGAGGGATGTTCCTCTGGGCCAGGTGTGGCACCCAGTGCCCCTCACATCAGGACCCAGCCACTCACTCCACTCATCCCAAGGGTCCTCCTGGAAACCTGAATTTCTCACTTGGCTTGCAGTGGGATTTGCATGTCTAGCCAGTGACACCACTATTTTCAAAAGTAATTAAACTTTTAATTATGCTTCTTAATAGGCTGTAGCTACTGCTTTGCAGTTCTGTTTCTGTCCCTGTTGGATGCCCATGGAGCAGCCATGAAGCTCCAGCTGCTCTTCCAAGCAGGTCAGGGTGTGCCCAGCTGAGCTTACAACACTGGGATCACTTTGGGCAGTGCCTTTCAGAGCCACAGGAACATCCCTTCAAGATTTTTTCCAACACAAGTTTGGAGAAAGAAGAGTGAAGACTGAAAGGCTCAGATACTCAACAGATTTATTCCTGGGAACAATATCTCAACTTTTCTTCAAACCAGGTCTTCAGATACACTGGTAATTGTAGGAAAAAAATGGAAAGTCATTATGTACAGGCAGTAAAACTGCAATATCCACTGTCCAGAGAAGACTTGTGCTGGAGCACATGCTGTATTGAGAATCAGCAAATCAGAAAGACAGTGAATTATTTGTCACCTTGGGCAAGATGTTCAATGTCTTACTAGTTCAGATAGGCAGAGTCACACTCACACCAAAACCTCAACAGCCTCCCCAGTCTCCCTCTGTGCAGAAGGGCACAGGGCTGTGAAAGAATGAGTGTACCTGTTTGGAACAGATTCTAAGGAGGAAGGGGTCTAAATAAAACATCAAGAAGTTAAAAGACAGCTCATTGTTTGTCTTGTCCTCAGACAGGACATCTGAGCAAGATGCAGCTGGATCCCTCAAGCTTCTGGCATTCAAAGGACCCCTGACCTTCCCAAAGCAGTCCCAAGACTCCCTTGCACCCATCTGCAGAGCAAACAAAAGACCCTGAACACTGCCTGCTCATTGATTTGCATTTCCTTTCCTGGAGCTTGCCAGCTTGTCTTCCCCTTGAGTGGGAAGACAGGCAAGGTTTTTATTATTTTCCAGTCATTGCTTGATGCACCTGCTGCAGGGGCCATGGGCAGATGATGGAGCACAAGCTGAGCATCACTGAGCTCTGATGTCCATCAGTGCCAGGATCTGTGGCTGCTCCCAGTCATTCTCTCAGAGACAGCCTTCACTCAGCACATTTCAGATGTACAGCAAACAGTGAACACCTACAGCAGGGCTGATACTGCCCTCCTGAACCTTCAGCACCCGAAATCTCCTCCAGGCATCACAAACCTGCCATGTGAGAGGCTGCCCTGAGGCTGGGCTGTTCTGACCCAAAGGCATCTTCCCTTTTCCCTGCCCTGGCACAGTCAGCAGCCAGAGCACTGCCAAGCATGGTTTAGCTTTAGCTTGAACATTAATCATCCAGCTGGGACTGTCCTTCCCTCCTGGCACAGCAAAGCTCTGCCACGTGCCCTGCCACCCTGTCCCCAGGCACTGCCACCCTCAGCACTGGGATGCTGAAGTTCCACCTCCATCTCCATCCCAGGACTCTCCCTTGACCTGCAGCACCAGCCAGGCACCAAAAGGCAGCACTGAGGGGCTGTGGTTGGTCTTCCAGTGACCACCAGCACTTCAGCAACTCAGGTCCCCATTTCAGACTGCTGATTGCTGCTAATGCCTGGACACTGCAGCCCAGCTGGATACACAGCCAGGGGACAGAGGGCAATGCCTCCATTTCATATCCTAAATTTATCTCGCTTTTTAAAGCAAGGTCTGAACCTCCAAGGTTTTGACTTCTTCAGATTCCCTTGTTATGAAGTTATGAGAAAACATTTGTGGTCGGGTGATTTCCTTTTGCCCTAGACAGCTGTCAAGAGCAGCAGAATGGCCCAAGGCAAAATGTGATGTGGGTGTAAGAAGTGTCTTAAGCCAATATGTTAAAGCCATGGGTTAGAAAGCCTGGGGAAAAAAATGCTGAAAATCTTCCTATTCTGCTGCATTTATTTAGTCAAATTCAGTGGCCCCTCTCCAGGCCTTCAGCCTTCACCACGCCTTGGAAAAAGAACCTTATTAATCATTTTGCTTCTATTGTTTAATTATCCTGAGCATCAGCAGATCAAATCAACGCTTGGCTCTTGCACACAAATCCCAGCCCTCTCAGACTGCAGCATCCCAGCAGCTCCCACTCCATGGACAGCAGAGGCCAAAGTACTGAAAGTGTTTGCTGCCCTTATGTTGTTTGGAGTAAAGAGGGATTAAAAATTACACCCTGCCAGGGCTGCTGGAAGACTCATTTGATGAGTAGTCTCCATCAAGAATGGATGAAAACTCTGCACCAAATGGTAAAGGAAAAGGAGGTGGAAAAATGGATTAGCAACTCAGAGACAATCACCACAGATCGTGTTTGTTCTTTCTCAAAAAAAATAAAATTCAGTTTTAATGAACACATGCACATCTCATCTCCAAAAAAATATTACCAACTGAAGGAAAATCTGTTTGAACAGTCACTGCTTTTCGTGGTATTTGGGGGAGGAGAGGGTTGCTGGCTGCCAAATTGAAAAGTTGGGGGGCAACAGGACAGGAGGGAAGGGGCATTCAGAGTTAACCCAACATTTTTCCCAGCAGCAGTGCCAGTGAAGAGTCCCTGGCTCTGGGCAGAGCTCCGTTCCTTGCTGTGCACAAACATGAGCCCACACAGTGTCACAGTGGCTGTGTTTGGATTGACAGAGGCTGTGCTTCAGGGCTGCCCTGGGGGCCTGGGCACTGCCTGCCCACACAAGATGGGGTTCCAGTTTATTATTATTAGTTATAACAAGAGCAGATTTATTTTTTAAAATATCTACATAAAGACTCTTAAAATCCAGCTTTTGCTTTCCCTGCTAAATGACTGTGCACTGCCCTGTCTCTCTTTGGGGGCCTCAGTCTGAGTCTTTCATGAGGCATTCACTGAATAAGGCTGCTTGGTTATCAGGCAATATTTTATACCAAGACTGAATCTTTATTTAATAGGCAGAGTCTTCCATTGATTCATGCAGCCAGCAATGGTGACTAAGAGAGCTGTGAATCATTGACACCTGTTGGGTTTGAGGTTTCTTTTCACTCTTTACAACCTCTTCCTTCTGCTCCCCTTAAACACACACTTTTTTCTACTTTTTTTTTTTTAAATACAAAGGAATTAAACAAGAAGGCTACTTTTTGGCAGTATCTCTACAATTGTAGTAAAATTGGTATCTTAATACATGCCATACGTGCAGCTATTTTGGACTCGTCTGCAAATCCCTCAAGCCATCCTATTTACCTTTGTTTTTTTTAATCAGAGAGGATATATGAGGTGAAGTCAAACATATGGGCTACAAGAAAACAGTGTATGACTCATGACAGCCACTCAAAATTTAGCTATTCCTTGGCCACCTTGTACTTATACAGAAAGATTCATCCTTACCTTTAGCAGGGGTCTCACCCTTTGATGACCCTTTAGGAGCTGTGTATGGCAGGCAATGAATCCCCAGACCTCCCTTCCCCTGGGGAGCCTCCCTGGCCCTCCAAACCAGCTGTGCTGCTCTCACCTTCCCTACTCCCCCACCTGCCCAAGGAGATTATGAGCATCAGGTGTGAAGCCATGGCCTCGTTAAATCAAACCTGACTTTTACTGTTGGTGTCACTGGGGCCAGGGGTTCATTACAGGCCCTGTTTCCCAGCCCTAACTAACAACAGGCAGCTTCACCTGGGATAAAACTGGGTGATTCCTGGATTTAATTCATTAGTGGGTCGTGATTCCACACTGCTGATTGCTTCTGTGAAACTGTAAGACAAATAAAACCTAAATATTTGAAATTCAAGCTCTAAGGCCACTCAGACCAAAATCATTATTTCTCTTTTTCCCCCCCCTTTATCCTTTCCTTCACAATCCACCTTTAAAATCTTTTTCCCTTGGAGCCTGTGGAAGCTGCCTCCCCAGGGCTCTCCCCTATTGTGTCTGTCCTCATGCAGTCCCTTTGTAATAGCCAAGCTGTGCAGTTGATGCTCAGGCTGAATCAGAAAGCAGGTCTGTGTCTGATCTGCAAACATACCTCCAGCCTTATTTCTCTTAATGTATTCCAGTCTATGCCTCATAGTTAAAATCTTCAATTCTACCACTCTCTCCTTTTTACATGCCTGTTTTATTTGCACAGTCATTTCACAGTCCAGTTGTTCTTTCTGGTCAGGTGGTCTATAAAATATTTCTATTACCAGTTTACTCTCTGAAACATCTTCAACTGCAGCCCATAATGACACAGCAGCCCCATTCCAGTCTCTCTCAGATCCCCACTTTCAAAGGCTAATAAATCCTTTTCCTTCACAAATAGCTCTCTCTCCTCTCATTCTTTTCTCTTGCTCCCCAAACAATCTAAACAATCTCTACTCTTTAATGTTAATACCTCTGTTATCTTCTAAGGAAACTGCAGCTCCATCCATACCTATTTCCCAATGGGCAATGCCCACGTGCACAGCCCAGCTCCTAGTATCCTGTGATTGTCCTCCTCCTCCTCCCATTCCCTGCACAAATAAAATCTTTTCCTGACCCTGTCTGGGACTGACACTTTGCTGTTCTGAGCTGGGCAAGCAGGGCTGGTTCTTATTTCTCTCCATCACCCTGCAAGTCTCCCCTTCACCAACTGCTTCCAATTTGTCTGGAAGATGATCTGGTTAGAGGCAGGAATTTCTACTTTTTAATGCATTTCTTCCAGTGTATCCCATGCACACATTTAACTGACTTCCCCACTCCTGTTGCATATGCTACCCTTCCATCTGCATTGTGCTGGGAAGATGAACCCAGTGCTTGGGGTTGAAACTGTCCTTGAGGCTTTCACTCTGCACCTTGACCTCCAAAGCCTGAAATTCCTCCAGCTGCATTTCCTTAGTGCACATTTCTGCCTCCTCCTCCTCCTGTGCAAGGACACTGCAGCACTGCCCCTGAGCTGTGCTCTGCCCTCCTGTTTGGCCTGCCAGGAGCTCCATATGAGGTGTCCTCAGCAAGGTTTTCTGAGGCAGCCAAATGAGGCACAGAGCTTCCCAAATGGAGCTCAGAACGCCCCTGGAAGCTGGGATGTCCATGTTCTTTTGTCATCACTGATATGTGAAACCATGGGAAACAGCAAATCCCCTCACACTGGGGAAAAACAGGAGCCAGGAGTGGCTTAGGGTTTGCTCTCATGTGCCAAGGTGTTTTTAAGCATCAAGCCAAAATTTGAGGAAATTTACTCTACACTAAATGTAACTATGTTAGAAAGGAAATTTGGCCTCAAAATTATTTGGTCCTAAGGTGACTGTAAAATGGGATTTAAATGGACTTAAATGATCTTGAGAAGAGCTTGGGAGAGATGCAGAGGGATAGAGCCAGCACAGTTCACAGCACCCAGCAATCCACCCTGCTGCCTGCTCCAACTTCTCATTTGCCAAAAAGGAAGAGAAAAGCAATTTCCTTCTTTTTCTCTTCTGCAGCCGTGTGACTGGAATCTGCAAAGAGCCCTGTGGGGCCCCCTGTAATCCAGGGAATCAGCAGCATTCAGCACCACAGGAAAGCTCTGGTAATGCAATGGTTGTTTCTGATGCAGGCACCCACACCCACCACTGTCCTACCAGCATTCAGCACCACAGGAAAGCTCTGGTAATGCAATGGTTGTTTCTGATGCAGGCACCCACACCCACCACTGTCCTACCACACACATCCAACCAAGCAGCCAAATGTCCCCACTGGGCCTGTGGTGCTTCTAGAAAGCACAAAGCCCAGGTGATACTGCAGGATCTGGAGGAGCACGGCCCTGCAGGAGATCCCTGAGACACCCTTGGCTGGAGCGCTGTTCTACAGTGCTGTGACTGGAGGCAGGACTGGAATTGCCAGCTCTTGGCCCACTTGTGAGCAGCTGGGAACATCCAGAGCACATCTCTTCCTGTAAATCTTGGGAAAAGTCCCATTGTGGTTTCCCCATCCCTGGTGTTGACACATGTCCTTGGGCCTTAGAGCAGTTGGACTTGGTCTTAACTGGGTCAGATGGATCCCACTTTTGCCCTAAGTCCATTAGTGTAACATTTTAGTCTCTCCTCTTGCAACTTCCAGTTGACATTCCTGAAGTTCTGGGAATCTGTTTTCCTTGTAAGCCCAAAAAAAGGCTTGGAAGAAATGTAGAAGTTTCAGTAGAAGTTGTCTTAGGTAAGGACTGATTTGTGCCTCCCACGGGCACGTATCTTGCATTAGGGGTCAAATACAAGGCTGGGAGTTAAGAACTCTTAAGGGTTTGATCCTAATACTGATTTTATATGTGACCAAAACCAATTAATTTTACCTCTTTAGCTACAATTTTTGTCATCTGGAAACTTGACTACTAAAGATAATCCAAACCCACACATTTTCTGATATTGAATTTTCTGACAATTATACAGTACTGTCAGGTAGAAGGGTGAGTTGATTAGCAGCTATCTTGTCACCCAATAAAGTAGAATTATTAAAATGTATTTCTTCTGTCCCAAACAGAAGTTTCTGCTGTCATTGACAAGAACAGAGGCAATACAGCAGGAGAGGTCATGGGCCTCCAGTGCGCTACCGTGTCCCCACAGCTTTGTGTGACACGAGGAGGTGAACTCAGGCTGTTCCCAGACACAGCATCTCCCTCCCAGCTCATTGCACAGCCTGTCTCCATTCCAGAGCACTGAACCACAGCTCAGCTGCTGCAAGGAGTCGCCCCAGGATGCTGCCAGGAGGAGGTGCAGGGCTGAGCATCCCTGCCCAGTCTGTGCCCTGCTCTTTGCCCTTCTCTTGTGCAAGGGGTACAGTTTGCTGAAAAGCACAGCACGGTCCTGCTGGGCAGGAATTCTGTGCAGGGACCCCAGCATTTGTGGAACACGTGATATAGACACAGCTTTGCTAGGTAAATGATCCAGTTAAACAAGGTAAATCAACAATGAGGGAGAGGATGAGAAAATTGTATTGACTGTAATGTTTACAAACACTCGTCACCTTCCAACTCAGTGATGAATTGGTAATAGTTTTGCTGGAAGAAAAGATCCCTCTTGCTTTAAAGACAGCTATTTGATGAGACACGAGGGAGACAATTAAACATTTAATTCAGTTTGACCTGCTCTGTCATTACAGCTCTTTGTTTCCCATCTCCTTCTTTTCCTCTGACCTTTAGGATGTGATACTTGGTGGGTCGTTTTTTATTTTTTTTTTTATTTTATTTTTGACCAGGTCAAATCAAACAGATCCTGCTTCCCAAAGATAACATGACCACGGAATATTAATGCAGCCTCCCCCTATTGTGTCCCTGTGCCTCGCTCCCCGCCGTGCCCCCAGCCCACACCCCACACACCCCCTGCCTCACTCTCATTTGCACAAAAGCACACCGAGTCCCCTCTCAGCAGCCCACCTTGAACAAAACACTCCAGGACTCTCCAAACAGCAGAAGTGCTAATCAAGCAGGGCCCTGTGCTCTGTGCTTCTGCAGTGGTTGCCTGGCATAGAAATGGGCTGTCTGGCCGCAGCTATGAGGTAACGTCTGGCTTTTTTGCCAAGCTGCAGAACTAGTCAGACACTCCCTGGAACAACATTTCTTCAGGAAAAAAAAAAAAAAAAAAAAAAAAAAAAGTTAGGCAAGAAATGATCTTCCAGAAACTTCCTTGCATCTTTCTGTGTGCGGGGATTTTTTTTTTTTTTTCTTTTTGGAAAAGTTATATAACCAAATTACTTAGAATGCAACGGGTTTCATCAGCTGATTTTTGGGCAGTAATCTTATGAAACTGATTTCTCACACTTACTAGGCAAACTGGAAATTTGGAAAGGGGAAAGAACACACATACTTAAAATATATACACACACAGATGTACCCCACTCTTTTTCCTGCAACACTGTCTAGATCCACCAGCTATTTTTGGATGCAACCTGAAATAGAGCAATACAAATTCAAGGCAGGCAGCACTAACCTGCATCTGCAGCATCTTTTTTGCAGTGACACTGATTAATCTAATTAACCACTTAGAGGAATTTTTTCACACTGCAGCAGCAGCCCTTCTTTTCCTGTAAAAATTCCTTATTTACTGATGTTGCATAGTATTCTTAATTCAGTGTATTCTCCTTTTTATAGCAGCACTGACAATTTGATTTCTTTTTTTCCTGAAGGGCAGAAAATACACAGTTCATTTTTCTGCAGTGAAGGTTGAGAAACAATCTGAACTGAAGAGACACGGCTGTTGCTCTGCAGCTTCAAGCAAACAACACCTCTTGTATTAAACACTGTCTGCATGTATCAGTCAGGAATTTAGACTTGTCCCAAGGTGACACACTTGGAAGAGTTAATTCCTGAGAAGCAGCAGCTTTGGAAAGGTGCAGGAAGGAATGTCTTGTCCTCAGGGCAGGAGCAGCCAATGGAGCCGGGTGCTGGTGATGTAATGCCTCAAACCTGGTGCATCATTGGTTCTGCAGATATTAGACTTGATATGATTTTGGAGAGTTTGGCGAGAGGAATTTTTGCAGAGGAGCCTGTAAATTTCCCTGCACCAAGGACATTTTGATTCCATCCCTCAGTGCTCCTCGGCCAGGGAGAAGTTTGCTCTAACAACACTTCTGTCCTGTGTCTTCCTGGTGCTGTTCAGCTGTTCTGTATCCTGCATTCTGGGAGGCATTTCTCTGAAGTCAGACTGTGCTGGAATCACTTCTCCAGCCAGCCCATGAAATTGAAATGAATTTTTAATAAAAAGCAGTTGTTTTTTCTCTGACTCACCTCTGAACTTTTAATTGTTTCAGGCACCAACTTCCATTCCCCCAGCTTCTATTACCTTCCTGGGGTTTTCATCTGCCCAGTCTTATTTCTTTAGCTGATTGCTGCATGAGGAGATGGCTGATGATGTTTTAAATGAGCCCCACCAGTCTGGGCTTGCTCTGGAGGAATCTGCTCAGAGCTCAGAGCTCAGAGCACGTCGGGCTGCAGGACTCGCTGCAGCTGCAGGACCACTCCAGCAGTTTGTTTGAACTTCAGCCACGATTCAGCCACACAACCCTCTGAGAGCCTCATCCTTTTCCCTCATCCTCCCCTAAATGAAATAAAGATTCTCACAAAACCTACAGGGGCGATTAAAGCCTGTGTCTGAGCAGGGGTGAGGAAGCAGGAGCTGCAGGAGCCGTTCAGGGCTGGGGATGCAGCAACGGGCGATGCTGAGGTCAAGGAGCCCAGTCCAGCCCCCAGAGCTCTGGAATCTCTGGGCTGAGCAGCTTCCCCTCCTTCCCCTGGGCACCCCGAGGAGCCCTGCCATTGCCAGAGGCCAAAGATCACACAAGAGCTGTGGAGAGCAGAGTTGTTCCAAGATACAAACGACTTAGCACTTCTGAGGTTTGCTCCTTTTCCAAGCAAGAACAAAAACGTTAAAATCCTGAAATTCCCTGAAAACTATGGATAATTTTTTTGGTCAGGTTTTTACATTTATTTCAGTAAACCCAAAACGTATGTTTTGATGCAGACTTTTTAAAATATGCTTAAAAATATGTGATTTACTCTGGAGAAAATTAAAAGGGAAAAAATTAATTCCAGAAATGAAACTTTTCCTATTGCATCCCATTTCTGCATGAAATAAAATAAAACTTTCAATGAAACTGGGTCAGGCTAGTGGCTTGTTTGAATACACACCTTCCCTAGGCCAAATACCTCAATTTTTTGGACAAGAAGAGCACAAGGATGAACTGAAACAAACTTTTCTCATCCTCTCCTTGTGCTGTGCAGTCTCAGTTACTTCTACACAGGGATTATCCCTCATGTACCACTGTCTTCTGTGCCTGAGTAACAGCCTTAGAAGCCTTTCAGAGAATGAGAGCTAAAACTAACCTGGAGAGTCTGTTCCACCACCTAACTCTCCTAATAAGCAGAAGCTTTTCCTAATATCCAATCTAATTTTTTTTCTCCAGCAAATTAAGCTGATTTCTTCCTAAACTCATGTCCCAGCTCTAGTGGAGAAGGGAAATAACTAACCATCATCCTCTTTAAATCAACCTTCTCCATAGCACTAGGCTGTTATCATGCCCACCCTTAATATTTGTCCCACACAAAACCAATCTTTTTTCAATCTTTTCTTCTTACTCTTACCGGTATTTAATTTCAGCTAATTCCTGTTGTGCCTTCCTTGGGCTACCTATTCATTTGGTTCTTGAGTATGGTGCAAAATCTCTTAAATGTTGATAAGATTGTTGTCACTGCATGGTAAAGAAGGGAGAGATTTCGTAGCAACCCAGGGAAATGAGGAATGAAGAAGCTGAGCACTGTTCCAGTGCATTGCACACTGTGGCTGGGTGAAGTGCTGCCAGGTAATTCCATTGCTCTGCATGCATGGGATGCAGTCTGTCCCTGCCATCTCCATCTTCCTTCCCAGCTGAATCCTCTGCTTGCATATGTACCAAGCTGGTCAGAATCTGCTACCACTGGAGAACAACGATTTGTGATGACTTTCTTTGCTCTACTGAGCAAAAGGAGGTTTGGTTTTGCTGCCTTGATGGAAGCAGAGCTGCATCATTTCACTGCTGCCTCAGCACAGGTGTAAGTGTGAAGCTACGGTACAATCAGACAAGTTGGAATCTAAAAATGCCCCTAAAAAGCCCCACTGAGCAGTGTGGTCTAACAGTGTGCTCATGGACTGTCACCAGGGATGTTGGGATGCAATGGCAGTGACACCTCAGTTCTGTGAGCCTCAGTCACCTCTCCCAGCAGCAGCAATGCCTTCTCCCTTCCAGACCTTCCCAGCTCTCAGATATTTTGTGCTGGCATTGGAAATCACTGTTGCCACAAAGACTGAGCTGTGCTGGAGCTCCTGCTCTGCCTGCACAGGGTGACACACAAACCCTTCCTGCAGCAGCCCCTGGAGCTGGCCAGCCCCATCCCAAAATCCATTCCTGCACTTCTAGGTGTTGGCAGATCCAATCAGCCAGCAGCCAGCAGCCCCTCCAGGAGGACACCCCAATTTCAGATGTTGAGATCTTTCACTGCCATCATCGTCCTTTACAAATTGCTCACATTTGAGAATAGAAAAATTCCACTCCACAGGACATAGAGTGTCAATGTAAGTGTTAATTATATTTGCATATCAGAACATAAGCTCCAGTTTGTAAGAACATGGGTGTCCTTAAAGTATGTTGTAATAAAAAATTGAAAACAGCTAGTGTTCTTGAATCAATTTTCACATTTATAACTTTAAAGAATAGTTCCCTCTTCTATCTCATTTTGTCAGCTCTGTATGGCTTTGTGCTTGCCTTGTCATTTCATCAAAAATATGTCAGTCTGTAATTTGCAATGTTTCTTTCAATTAAAACCAAAATGCCCCAAAATAACAACAATGAAAACAACAACAACAAACCAGAAGCAAAGTCTCAATGATGTATTAAACTATGTGGGAATAGCAATTTGAAAAAAAATACATATAATTTATTGTATCAACTATAAAGAAAACTGTAAAGATTCAAACTATAATTGTGAAGATAATATCCTACTGCTATTAATGGCTGCTGGTGGTGGCATATACATTACTTCTAATTTTCACAGCTCATTTGCATCATAAATGAAACACAGAGAGTCCTGTGGAAGATACTGTAGATAGCACATTTATCATAATATCTGAGGGGTTTCTCTGGAATCACAGAAATTGAATCTTACAGATATATGATTTACTTGATTGGACTGCAAAATTTCAAATCTTTCCAAGGTCATTACACTAATGGGAAGCACAAGGTTAAAAGATGCTGACTACAGACTTTGCAGAACCTTTCCAATACCTTCTAAGCACTCATTTCTAATTCCTAAAATTACTGACTTCTTATTTTTAAGCTTCTCCAAACTCCCACAAATCCCAGGAGCCTGTAGCAGTCTTCCAAACCTCTAGCAGTACATTTACTTTCTTCTGAGTTAACTACTAGACCTAATTAAACAACACTGTCTCATCTGAGTGGATGATATTCTTACAGTCTGAATACAAATTAAAATTCCAGTTCTGTTAACATTCAGGTCAGTTAATCAGAATAAACCTCTTTAAAAACTGGAAGACTAAAGTGGTTTCAAAGTCAATCAGGCTCTTGAATCATTTTTAAGGATGTCTTTTGTAATATTCTCTATTGGTTTCTTTTAAATAATAATAATAATAAAATAAAAGAGATCCCAGTTCTCAGGTCAGCTTAATTCAATGAAAGAAAAATAGAGAATTTTACATGAAGGGCTGCTAAAGAGCTTTGGTTTCCAAAGGGCAGGCACGCAGTCTTGCATGTTCAAAATTGCACAGACAGTTGCCAAAACAGCATGTGCAAATTAGACATCGTTCACATAATGAACTTGTTAGAAGACTAATTCAAGATTTGCATGTGGAAATCCAAATGTGGAGCTACAATATTCCTGGTGAATGCAGATGTATCTATTAGCCTGTGTATTTTAGCAGATGTTATTTTGAAAACAAGATCCCAGGTCCTCACAGTACAGAAATTAATAACCAGAGACTGCAATTTTGTGGAGGGCTTTTCTCTTACACAGGACACGATACCAGAGAACCAGAAATGCTGAGTGCTCCTCTCACCCTCATGACAGATTTCCTGTGTGAGCTCAGGGAAATTATATTCCTTTTACCTACCCTTGTTTACCTATCAGTGAAATGGCTTTAATATTCTTTATCTGCCATCGCAGGCGCACTGTCAGACTCAATTAGTGTTTGTAATTCTCTTTAAGCTCTGCAAATGATCGTGTGTTTTGGAACAGAATTCAAACTTGAATTGTTTAACCCAACCATTTTCTTACGGCAAATGCAAATCACTTGGCAACATTATTCTAGTGCTAAAGAGGGGGGAAAGAGTGAGAAGGAGGCAGCCAGGGACCCAGGTACCCCGGAGAGCTCAGGGGTGGGCTGGGCCTCCACAGCTGGATTGACACTCTGGTGGTGAGGAGGCTTTAGGTGAGGGTGGGCAGGAGAATGCAGAAAGCAGAAGCTGCCCTTTCATCCACTAAGCAAGAAAACACATTTGTTTGGTGTGGTTGGGAACATATCCCTCCCACTAATCCTTAAAATGGTGAGTTTCAAAATGGGCTTGCCATGGGTGCTGGG